>NC_071090.1:92776773-93450773 GCF_027358695.1 Spea bombifrons
GAGAGATGCCTGTGACCTGTGTTTGCATCATGTTTGGACTTCCCATTTAAGATTGCTCCTTTGTACCTTTGCTCCTCTGGCTCGTTACCGATCTACCACCTGCACACCAGTCCCACGTCGGACCATGTGAAGTAGGCAAAGAGCTCAACTACCTTACAAAATTCACCTGGTGGCACCCTCTGCTGCCATCAAGTATATGATGAGGTACCAGCGTGATCAGGGTCAGTTGATACTGTACTGCCTGATTTTATAAGGTAATTGAGAACCTGCTGCAAACTTTTTGTGGTCTAGCAATAGATAATATTTTTTCTTGGGGGGGGTACTTTATAGCCACACATCTGCAAGGTATTAATAAGAATGTTCACATTAATATAGATCTGTGGCAGTGACATATCTCCATATCTTTGGTGTATGGGCATTGGAGGAAAGGTCTATAAGAAGCTGGAAAAATCAATACCATCGCCGGTGCCCTAAGGGATCAGGCAATTGATGGTATAAATCCACTTTACTTTGTGGTAACTTTGTGTCGTTCAACATGACCTCATCTTGACCTTGTCTACGCAGGAGAATATCTCTGGAACTATGAAATGTTGTTGCATGACTGCTTTCCTGCCGACCGTAAACTGTGTGGCCTCTGGTGATTTCAGGTCATAGGTGTTTATTGGCTGTATATTTAAAAGCTCAAATAGTGCCCAGGTATCCCTCTTTTGAAACCCAAAGCCCTCTCTCCTATGTTTTTATGAACTCTGAATGTTTGGTTGATATGAGTGTATCACAGTTACCTACAGTTATAAGAGAATAACAATAATAATAATATTATAAAGAGCAGGTGATATATTTATAATTGAAAATCCAGAAATAAAACTTATTATTCTAAACTTGAAAACATAACAAACAAATGAAGGTGCTTCTAGACGCATGGAACCAAATTTGATTGACTGTTAAATTAAAAATAATTAATAATTGTAGTCGTACAGTTCTAGGTTCAGAATTCTGGTCAGCAGAACCCACTGAAGTGCAAAAAAGGGGTTGGCATTTAACGTGGTTCCTGTTCCACATCTCTCCCATGATCAGACTTGACACTGGAACAGTATTCTGAATGGTTAATACAAATGCCTACTTAGGATTTTTTTTCTGGTTTTATTAATTAAAATCTCTCCAAAATATCTAAATAATAAGAGAAAAAAACAGGAGAAAGAAAAAAAGAAATACAATGGTCGTTTGGTTCACCGGATCAACAAAATGTAAAACTTTCTTGGTCTTTATAAATCCCTGACACAAGCAAATTGCTTTCCATATTTTAAAACTGATGATAAAACACGTGCATCAAATCTTTAATTATGTCTGTTATCTCTCACCCTAAAGTGCACTTTACTACTTTTTTAAAATTAATTCCATCACGTCCCCATCCAAATGATCAAAGGGCTTCTTTTCATCCTCCTTGTTTGCAGTGGGCAGGACACAGTGGGCAAATAATCCAAGACATGTGTATCTTGCACTGACTGCCATATCACCAGAGGTTCTCAGTGATAACGGTTTTTGGTAGACATGTCAGTAAATGTTGTGTAGCCACCAGTGACTTCCACAAGTCTTGACACAGATACTACATTATGGGAGTTTTCTAAATGAGCTGACCTTGAGACTCTTGAATATTAACCCTTTAATAGACCATCCTGGTGATTCTATGTAGTGACTCACCACATGTGCCACCCAAATGGCTCTAATACTGGTCCTCATGGAAACCTTGACTTGATATCTGCATTCATGCAGATATCAACCATGACGTACGGCTAGCAAAAGCACAAACTGGAAGTCTTATATATGATCACAGTGGTGTAGAATAAGAAGGTGTCCGTTCTAAACTGTGTGGCCCTAAGAATGTGTTCCTTCCCTCTGAGACCCTGAGATTGAGGCAAAAACCTAAGACTCAGGGACAAACCCTAAGAGTTCCAATTTGATGCTGGTGTCCTGGTGACACACAACAAACCAAACATCACCACGTACTTTGCAAGGAATCAGCACTCCAAAAACCTAGAGGTATTCCTTATATAAATACCACATAGGTTTATATGTCGAGAGGAGCACAAAATGATTTCTATTGAAAGACATTGATGCCATTCCATCGAAAGAAGTGACTTCTAAGATCCCGATAGAGAAAGAGGGTACTGGAGATGATAGAGAAATCCAGTAGAAAAAACCCTCATACATATGAAATGAAAGCTACATCTTGAAATGATAAAACAAAACGAAAATCATTGTTGGTGACATACAATACACAGATGAGAAAAAAGAGACTCCTTTCCTTCTCTACTACAGAGCGCTAAAAGTAAAAAAGCCACAACCCATAACAGTTTCATTTATATTTCAAGTTCTCTTAACGGTGATCTTTCATACGAGATGAACGTTACTCCGTCTCTTAAAGTGACAGCTAGGAATTGTATTCATTTTCCGTTTTGTAAAACCTAGATGCGCCTAAATGTATATTTTCTCAATATACAGACTTTGTTTAAATCTGGTTGCTAAATGTAACCACAACTGTGAAACATTCACATTCAGACCAAACTCACCGAATTCTAAGACAATTTTTGAAAAATATATATTTTTTTATTTTAAATCTGCAATCGTATTATATATTCAGTACTTTAAATGTCTTGACTATGGAAAATTAACATAAAAATGCAGGCTGCAGTTTTTTAGGTGGTGATTTAATATAAGTTGCTTTTGTGTTTTCTTTATTTTGTAGAAATAAGATCCAGCTTTACTGATTTGCTGTAAAACGACAGAAAAATCATTTCTAATCAGATACATACTTACACTTATACATTTCTATCTGAATTCCCTACACATGACATGACATCTGTTAAAAATAACAACTCAGTAGAAGCTCTGCTATAAAAAAAAGCAGAGCGAGCAGATTAGCTAGAAAATTCAATTGCATGGAATAGAAACCAAATGTACTTCTTGTATGCACACATTGTTTTGGGGGGAAGGCGTTATTTTATTATTATACAACAATCTTAAAGCTAAACGAGATAGAAATATTGTAAAATACTTTAATATTTTGACTTTACTAAATTATTACAATTGTATATGTGTATGGTAGAGCGGCGCAGCTCATTGATGCTCCCCAAAAAACTGTGACTTTATCTGACTTATTTTAGTCACAGGGTTTTTTTTCTGGAAAAGTGAAAAATAAACAAAATAAGGCAAACTCGAGTACTCCGGTAATCATGGAATTCAGATCAGTTACATATGGCAAGTAATAGTCCATATAGCATGTAAATTCCACTCCAGCTGCGGAGTGTGTTGATGTTTGGCTGTGCATGATAGGAGTTGTAGGCCACATCAAGTTAGTTCTACCCAGCCTATCCCGAAAGTGTTTTTAAAGGGTTTACCCAAAATGACTACAAGACTCTTTAAACTAACTTACGTTACATCAGAGCCAGAATGTACTATTTAGGACCCAATGACTGCATATTTACATGCATTTACTGTTATGGCCCAAAGCAAGACTCCACATTGTCATGGCTAAATTGCCTAATTCTATGGTATAAATCATAGCATACAACCCAAATGTCCCACTGTAGGATGGACAGTCCCTCTTTTGCCTTTGATTGACTTTCCTCCCCTGGTGTCCCTTTCTTCTAGGAGCTCAGAATATTAGCTGGGAATATCACAGTGTATTGCGGTGTTCTACAGCCTTTAAAGTTACAATAGCATGTATATAAACAACAGTAAATGTGTCCCAAACAGGGACTTTGTCTCCTAAACAGGGATACTTTGTAAATATGCACTCCTCCCTTACAGCACGGTGCTGATGGAATAACACAGCGCTATTTGTTAGTCTACTGTTTGCTTTTCATAAAATCAAAACCCATGCACTTCATTTACTGCTATTGTTAAAATAAACATGAAGCGACATAGAGCCGTGTTCCAATTTCACTAAAACTTTGATGTTTTCTTTTCCAGTCACATAATTAAAGGAAAAACTGCTAATGATGTTAACTTTGTGCTGTGTTAATGACAACGAGAACAGCGCCACAAATTGCTGCCATTAATAAGAAAAATAAAATATTTAAAAGGGAAGATCCATGAGCGTAATTTTAATAAACCAAAATGAGGAAAATGAATTCCAGAGCGTTTGTGGCCATTTAACTCTCCGCTGATATCTCACGCGCAGTGTCGCCGTTATTTATTGTGTGTCTTCAAAGAGGAAAAAACAACACAAAGTACTGTGGAAGCGAAGCACCGAGCTTTATTTTAGTCTCAATCTGCAAGTATTTATTCCCGCGATTAGTCTGCTCTCCCTGCTGTACTGGAGTATATTACACATTAATATGATATTATCCATCTCACAGCTCAGACAATGCACAGTGTTCAGAGGGCCATCTACCCTGCTCCCGATTATATAACAGGTACCCAAAGCACCCCGATTTATTTATTGCCTTGGATTTATTAACTAATATCTCTCTCCTCTCTCTCTCCTCTCTCTCTCTCTCTCTCTCTCTCTCTCTCTCTCTCTCTCCCTCTCTCTCCCCTCTCTCTCTCCTCTCTCTCTCTCTCCCCCTATCTCCTCTCTCTCTCTCTCTCTCTCTCCTCTCTCTCTCCTCTCTCTCTCTCGCCCCCCCCCCTCTCTCTCTCTCTCTCTCTCCTCTCTCTCTCCTCTCGCTCTCCCCCCCTCTCTCTCTCTCTCCTCTCTCTCTCCTCTCTCTCTCTCTCTCTCTCTCTCTCCTCTCTCTCTACTCCTATTGCATGCAGCTCTAGAATGCACTTTTTCCGTATAATCATTCATAAGACCTCCGCGATGTAATCTCTTTAACCCCTCTTAAATTGCCATATAACCTTCATGGCAACTCGTATTTTGCCATGTAACCTAAAAACTCATTTGGTACATATAGCGGCCCATAGGCCTGGATTTGCTGGATGATTTTGATAACTGGGAAATGTCCAGTTTATTAGGACTGTATAGTAGAATTGCGTTTTGCTATACGTAGACAGTGCTGGCCTGGAGATGATGGCAGATCAGGTGAGTCTTTGGCACTGTCTGTCAGCTGCCCAAGGGGCATTTGCCCAGTGTGCCAGATGGCCAGTCTGGGCCTGTCCCTAGATCTGGAGCGGGGCAAAAGATCAGATTTGGCATACTTAGCTGTGCCAGTTCCTTCACCTAACTTACAAGCTCATGGTTTAGTGGATAAATCCCAAATATCTCCACTCAACCCCACTAGACCACCCAAGATCAGCGTGTGGGTCTTTCACTCGTAAGACCCCTAATATTACAGCAATCACTCCATATTAAAACTGAAAACAGTATTTCCAGGCTCTGGCAATGCAGGAGTTATTGGCTCCTGACACGATAACAATACAAAAGTCTAGCTGCAGCCCGCTCCTTCTGATGCGCATCAGCGTCTGCTGTTTAATGGCCTTTGTTGAATAAAACTTTCCAAGATAACAAAAGATTTATGGCCATGTTTCCCTAACTGTATTTGTATCTTTTTTAATTAAATGCCATTTAACATAACATTAGATTAATTGGATAGAACAAAATGTTATTTCACTGTAGCTAAAATCATAAAAGGGGCTGCCTGCAGAATGAGTTTGGGTCAAAACTGAGAAAAGCAGAAACCCTTACAGAACCAGAATCTATTTCACACATTTGCGATATGATGTAGCCAATGAGTAGCTAGACCTAGATTGTAAGCTCTTCAGGATAGGAGTTTCATTATGTCTGGATATGGAACCACAACAGGCTCCTGCATGTATAGCTTCAATTCATGGTGAGTGGGATCTAAACTGCGTGTTACTTGCTGTGGTGCATTCAGGGCCCGATCATGCTAAGGACCATAGGCAGCCTTGTGGTTTAATCTGTATTATTGTGTATTTCTAATAACCGTAGCTTGTAAATGTATAACTATAGAGAGGGGTGTTGTTTCAGGTAACAGTCAATCAGAAGAGGTGGAAAAATGATACAGTAAGTGAATGTGACCATTCTTTATTTACAATAAAATATATACAAATAATATTACATTTTAAAGGCATTCTCCGCTTCTTTTTTCTATTCTTGATCCTTTTTCCCATTTTTCTTCCTTTTACATCTTCAATTGAAAACAAAACTGAAGATACAGTGATGTGCGCAGATTATGATTTATTTCATAAATACGTGTATAATAAATAAAACAGCAGATACAAAATTCATTTTGAGATATTGCAGCATGCAAATAAAGATCATGGTAAGTGGACAAAGAGTAACCTATCTCCTGTTATACTTTATGTACTTGAGGCATGAAAAACAGACAAGAGATACGGAGTGATGTTGTGTATGGAGGTTAAGCAACCTAATGGAACTGCAGCATAAATAACAGAAACCTTCTGAAAACTAATATTTTACTAGAATATCAATCAATACCATATTTCTTAGAATCTGTGTGAATGATGTCATGCATCATACGTGACAGCTGAGAGGTGCCGGTGCTGTACATTTCTTTGTCAGAGCGGATGTCAACAAGTAGCTCCCTAAAAATCACAGCAGTTGGCTAAGTATCCAAGGGAGCTGAACTTCAATAATGATAGAACGAGCAACCTGTTGGCTTCTCTATGTAACCTAAGAATTCTTAACACTGGAGTAAAAACTTCTAGGGAGCATAACCTTCCAACACTCTATGCGAAGTGCACCTACAAGGACACCAGTGTCCGTGGCAAGGGTTGTGAAGGTCCATAGAACATCATCATGGAACATCATCTATTCACCACAGACCCCAGTAAATGTCCACCATGAGCAATGTTGTTGCCTACTCCTGCTTCCAATTATTACCCTATATACAAATTCACTGGGACAAGACCTTAGAGCAACAGACATTGCAGATACTTAGTTGGGTCGCAGTAGGGTGGTCACCCAGTTTATTATCCTGGCATGGCATAATAGAAACATGGAATAATGTTCCCTATGTTAGGACTCAAACCTTAATCTTTCCTTGTCTTAGATACAGGATCGGTTTATGTCTATCCTCTGCATGTTTAAATTCCGTCACTGTATAAGTCTCTACATCTTCTGTGACAAATTCAGCTCCGTGACAACCTTATTTTCTATCTCTACGTCCTACAGGAGTTCTAGATGAGTGAAGGAAATGCCAGTTACATTAAAGTGGTACCAATCCTTTTACAGTCCTAGCACAACTGAAATCCTTTATTAAAACTTCCTATAGCTTGTCCGTTTCGGTTTGGAGATTTTTGAAAGTAATTATATCTCATGCTGTGTAGAAGTGTGAACAATCTAACATTATCTAATTCATTTTTGGTTCCGTATGTATCTCTCTTTCCATCACTCCTCAACAAAATCCGCCTGGACCAGCCAAAAAGAAACAGCAACTAAACTGGGCAGAAATGACAATGGGGTGGAATATTCATGCAGATATTGTCAACCCAAGGTTGAAATGTATGCAAGGTTGGTTTGATTATATATATAATTTTACTGTGAGCACCTTTGCAGCTTCACTTTGGGAAAGTGACACTGCCACTGCATTAGTTAGTGATTAGTAGATTACAAAAGGTAAAGCCTAGCAAGGCAATTGTAATATAATATAAAGTAATCAATTCCGCTAAATATAAGTGAATCTGTAAATAAAAGGGCATGCATATTTATTTGAAGCAAACATGAACTGTTCTGTTGGTAAAAAGTAATTGACTGCAATATTTTAGACAGCCACAGAGGGGAGCTGCTGTCTTTGGCATAACATCACACAGTGCAGTATACAGAACTATGCTATGTGACCAAAAGTATGCGGACACCCCTCCTACGTACTTATACACCTAACAGGGGTATAAATCAAGGACACAGGCAGCCACCTCCATAGACAAACATTAGTAGCACAATGGGTCATACTGAGGAGCTCAGTGACAAATGTGTCAGTTACATAGGATGACACCTTTTCCACAAGTCAGTTATTGAAATTTCAGCCCTGCTAGATCTGCCCCGCTCCACTGTAAGTGCTAATATTGTGAAGTGAAAGCGTCTAGGAGTGATAACAGCTCAGTCGTGAAGCAGCAGACCGTGCACACTCACAGAGTGGGGCTGCTGAGTGCAGTGTGTCAGGAGCTTCATGAAATGGGTTTGCATGGCCGAGCAGCTGCACACAAGCCGAAGATCACTATGCCCGATGCCAAGCATTGGCTAGCGTGGTGTAAAGCACAACGCCACTGCACGCTGGATGAGTTTGGTGTGGAAGAACTTGACCGGCTGCACAGAGTCCTGACCTCAACTCCACTGAACACCTTTGGGATGAACTGGAACGGAGATTGGGAGCCAGACCTTCTCGTTTAACATCAGTGTCTGACCTCACAAATGCTCTACTGGATGAATCGGCAGAAATTCTCACAGAAACGATCAAAAACCCGTGGAAATCCTTCCCAGAAGAGTGGAGGCTGTTATAGCCTGCAAAGTGTCTGTGTGTGTCTCTATATTACTGCCAATGGTTTTGGAATGAGATGTCCAACAAGCTTATATAGGTGTCAGGTGCCATTATACTTTTGGTCATATAGTGTATAATAGTATTTGGAGTAGTGGATTTGCAATGACATTAAGCTCTAACTAATATCTCAGTAACTTTTAAAGTCATATTGTTCCTAGTTTCATAGGATTGTGCTACCGTCTACTTAGCAGTGCCATGTGGTGTTGCTTGCCTTCTCTGTGCCAGGGTGAGTAATTGAGCTTTCTTGGGCTTTAGGCTTCTTATCTGATGAAGCCAGATGCTACGCAGGCACTACCCAGATGTATGCCTGATTGAACCCTCTTGGGCCCAAATTTTCTTGTGTCATTTACCTCGGAGCCATGACACCAGCTTAAGACCATGTAGTATTACACGGACAAAGCACAAGGTGTAATCAGTCAACAGAGAACCTCATTAAACTGTCCATGTAATTTTCTTTACTTTGCTTTAAAATACATATCAGAAAATACATGCACATTCCCCTGGGAACTGGACCTTCAGTGAAGCATTCATGTAGTTTCAAACCATTTCTAAGAAAAGCTTTGGAAACAAGGAACACTGTTTAATGTAACACAGTAACATAGTAACTTAGATTGAAAAAATACCTAAGTCCATCAAGTTCAACCCTCCTACCTATCCTCCCTGCTTCTGATTCAAAAGAAGGCAAAAAACTCCCCAAAACAATAAATGCTATTTTTAAATTCTGCTTCTTAGGGGGAAAAAAAGCAATTAGATACCCCTTGGATCGAGAAGCTCTAAAATATTAAGGTTTATATACCTAGAGTATTTGGCACCCAGGGTGGATCCTATATTTGCCCCCTACACACACACACTTTAAAATGGAAAAACACCCGAAACTCTCACTCACCTTCTCTCACACTTTCATTCACTCACGCTCTTTCACACTCTCACTCACTTTTACTCACAGCCTCACTTTCTCAAGCTCAGTCTCCCCCCACGCTCTCCACTGACCACTTCCGTGTCCCTGTCTCCTTTCCCCCAGCTCAGCTTCTTCTCTTGCATCATCTTGTTCTTCTGTCTTCTTCTGAAGCAGGCCTCCTGGCACACTTCTGCAAAAGGGCAGAGTCTCTGGGCAATTGGAGGAATGGGGGAGAGGCTGTCCCTGCGACTCTACTTTTTTTGCAGAAATACTCAGAGAGGCCAGAATAATGAAGACGGAATAATGAAGGCGGATCGTGGAATAAGAGAAGAGATCCTGCACATCTCTTTCTCCGCGAATCTGTGTGTATTATTCTGTCCTCTCGGAATCGGGTGCCTCCACGCTCTATGGCACACCCTGTGGAGTTGCATAACAAATGCGAAGTGCATATGGAATTGGCTGGCAGCAGAGTTGGGTATGGAGCTGGCAGTAGTCTTTGGGGTATGTGACCTGTGTGGCTATAGAAGTGACTAAAGTATGTGGAAAGGGTACCAACATGCACACTGCTGGTTTGTTCTGAAGTAAACAAAATGCATTAATATATAGAAGGGAACAATAGTGTACAAAATATTGCTATATTTATGCAATAATAAATTATTGCCTGTATCAGCCCTACCATATAGCCAAATGAAGGGCCTGCCTCTGGGCTCTGAACTGGTAGAGCTCTGCTGCCATGAGATTGCTTGGTGTGTTACTAGGCATGTGAATACACGATGGGGGCAGAAACGTTGTTCACAACAGCCACAGAGCTACCTGTTGGCTTCTCTGGCTACAGTTTAACCACTTTAAGACCAAGGGTTTTTCCATACCAAAAAAAGAGCTTTTTTGCCATATGCTTTTTCAGTTGATTCCCTCTTTCGCATTCTGTGACAAGTAGGGCTTTTCTTTTTTTGTAAATTCTCCGTTTATTGCAAGGTGTATAATGAAAAACATCGCAATACAGTACAGTATAACAAAACATCTTACAATAATGATTGATGAAGTAACAAACTCAAAAGTACTACGAGTAGGGCGGCATCCAAACGTCCGTCTGAGTAAAAAAACAGGCATGAAAATGCATGGAGGAGCAGATAGGACATTTGTGCAGTAGTACAATGTTACAGATATGCGCCACGGGAGCGCACAACGGATTACACAATTACAGGCACGATGCAGGACAAGTAGGGCTTTTCAAACCGTAATAATACATATAACACAATATCTATTCATCTAAAACGATGGTAAGAAATGTATACCTAGAGTATAGGTGTCACTGCAACAAAAGCCCCACACAATGTGAGGTCGCTGCAGTTCCTAAGATGTTCACACAGTGTTTGGTTGGTTATGTGCCAGTGAAGGATTATGAGAGTAGTAGTTAGGTGCCCCTGGTCTAGACTGACTTTGCCTGTTGGGGAGAGAGAATGGATGCACCAACTGACTCTACAGGATGTGAATTATCATGGTTAATGTATAAAAAAAAACAACACGTCGAGGAATATCTGAACTCGCTACCCTGTGTTAGGAGAGGTCAGTCTGGGGATCCACCTTCTTCTGACTCAGAGCAATACCTGCAGGATGTGAACACAGTGAAACCTCTTATCACGAGTACATGTCTCAGATAACACTGACTCAGACACCAGCACACACAGGAAGCTTACGCACAGCACATAGTATAAACATACAAGCGACGGGTCAGAGAATTTCTCCGAAATAAGAGACTTCATAGAGTAACAGTTGCCTTATCACCAAGCCTCCCAAGACTAATGATTTTACTAACAATTATGTTATATTACGCTCAAGACAGCTCAGATACAACTCAACGTAACTGGACATGAACTCAGCACTGAGAAATCATTTTACTCACTCCATGATTCCCTGCCGAAAGCCCAAAGTGATCGGTATCCATTTGTATACTGGGTCGTTGATGGATTTACTTTAATAAGCATGCCAGTAGTTTACCACAGAATTCTAATCAGATCCTGGTGAAACTCTGCATCACCCTGGAATCTGCCACTTTTGATTACCAAGAAGCACATTTTGTGTTGACTTTAATTTTGGTACATTTAACAAACCTTTTATGTCTGAATAAGGTGGTTGAAAGGGACTGTTTAATGTTCCTGACACCCCCGCTATAGAAGAATGCATATTAGAGTACTGTATGAGCAGGGGCATACCTAGTGAATTTGGCACCCTGGGGGGTTCCTATGTTTGGCTGCCCCCACACTTTAAAATCTAAAAACAATCTCTTACTCATAATCTCTAGCACTCTCACTCACTCTTACTCATTCTCTCACACACTCTCTCTCAATGTCTGCCTGTGTTATCTGTCGACCTTTTCTGTGTCCCCCACTACCTTTTCTTCTGTCTTCTTTCTCAATCCGCTTCTCCCCATGTCCTCTTTCTTCGTGCTCTGTGGTAAAGGAGTCATGGAGAGGGAAACGGTCAGCAAAGGAGGTAGGGAGACCTTGAGAGAGAGGGAATCTCTGGGGTACTTGAGTTCCAGTGTGGCACCCCCTGATGAGTGGCATCCATGGTAGAGTGCACCCCCTAGGCACACCACTACCTATGAGTACTTTAATATATATTTTTTCAAAACAGCAAAATAAAGCACCTGACATAAAAGAGGCAGCTCTGCAGCAGCAGCTGCCCCCCTTTACATGGTCTGACTATTCTTAAACTCATTGGGAGGACTTTCACACATGTGGACAGGGTCTGAGTGGGCCCTGTCTGTAACATACGCTAAGCCAGTGCTGGAGCTGACTGTAAGCGAATACTGGATATCATGTGCAAGGAAAACATATCTCATTCAGGGCATTTAGCTGGGGAGTGGGGAGAGGGTCAAATGCATTTCTTAAGAATCCCCCAATGCATTTGTAAAAAGAACAACACAAAAACGTAAAAGGACCATGCACTAAAAGTGCATACGATGGCTGGGATGTTCCTTTAATGCCTTTTGTCCTTACTAGACCTTTTTTCCAACACAAGTTGGAAGAGGTACAAGAACCATTTATTGTCAGACACTGAAAGCCACATCTCGCAGCTACACAACAACAGCATGTTTTTTAAAATTATCTTACAGAAACCACATGAAGGTAATATGAAGGCAACAGGGCCTGGTCACTGCCTCATATTGAGAAAGGGTTAATTAATGCTACCAGAGGGTCCTTTAAACTAGCAATGCCAAGAAAAAAATGCATCATGCAGGGCAGGCGTGGTTATAATACAACTGTGCGGTATACATTTCAACGCATGTTCTCCATTAAAGGGGAAATATGATCCCTCCTGGTTGAGTCTTTCCTCCCTGGCTGCCCAAACTTGAGCCGCTTCTGGGGTCAGATATCACATAACACTTTGTCCACTGGGCAACTTTAAGTCTGTAGATGAAGTGATTAACATAAAACAGTGTTGTTACACCTAAAACTCCAATACAACTCTCAGCCATGGTCATGAGATGTGCGGGGCAGAAGCGATGGGTCAGCTGCACAGGACAGCAGGACAGTGCCCAACATCTGGGACTATCAAACAAAAACCAGGACACTTGGGCAGTCACTGGTCTGCCAGGCTACAGTGCCTTATTGTACAGCCCCATTTTGCACTGATTTATACCACCTAACCCCCTAACCTGGATGAGGCCTAAGGCATCTTTCACTTGCTTGCTTCTATTTTATATGTAATACTAGCTGGCTACAAATACTTAATATTTCTGAAATATAATAAAGGTACTGGGAATATACAATCTCAAACCAAAAGCAAAACAGGGGAACGCACAAAAAAACATTGGACAACAAAGGAATTTTTTTTTAAATAAGTAAAAATACCATACGGTTGGTGTGTTTAGGGACTATAAACTGAAGCAGCGTTTATAAACTAAGCGTATTAGTTTGGAAAGTAACTCAATTGAGAAATAGTCACAAAAGAATGCCAACAGAATGGTAAAGATTTGGACAAAAAAGGATAGATTTTTAATTTGACAATCATTCGTCCAATCTGCTGCATTTACAGCGAGTTATGTTATTGCTCATAAAAGTAAGAAATGTAAAAAGGCATTTTGAGGCTGATAACTTTTGCACGAATGCACCCTTGAGGTTGTTGATATTGTCGGCCTAGTACTATTTTTCTTTCTTTATTAACTGCTGACATATTACGCAGCACTGTACAATTTGAATATAGGGTGGTTAATAAATAGGTAACAAAATATACATTTACTTATAAAGATAAAACAGTTGAGGACTCTTCCCATGAGCCTGTGATATAGCATTATGGCCCATTTATCCAAAGTTCTTGGCAAGAACGGTGGGTTTCTGTGGACCCCGAACTACAATGCTATTTTGTCCTTATCCTTTCATCACCCACATTGCTGCATTGAACTATTAAAAAGCACAGATTAAATAAGAAGAGGTTTTCAAGTTTTTAAAGGAAACCCTTAAACAACCTTATAACGTACCATTACATCCTAACAAAGTGCCCCAAACTACCACTAGGATTTTGCATTGGCATGGACGATACAACGGATAGCAGGCTGTCTTGGTAGCCTGTATTCTCATTGGATAAAAAGAGCTCCAGCATATAAGGACAAGAATGAAAGAAAGAAAAAGAAAGAAAGAAAGAAAGAAAGAAAGAAAGAAAGAAAGAAAGAAAGAAAGAAAAAATGCTTCCATGCAAAAAGAAAAAAATTTAAAAAGTTTTCAAAATAAAAAAATTGTGTTGTATGTAAAGTAGTATTTCAACCCTCCAAAATAAAAAACCTACATATGTAGGTTATTACTGTATTAATATCGCAGGAGATAATTATCTTTATGTTTCAGTCATAATAAAATATTCAAATATGTATGAGTATTATTTAAAATAAAAAAAACCTTTCCTATCCTTAAAAAAAAACAACACAAAAATGCTCTTGTCTGTAGGGTGTGAAATACTATTGAGATGAAAGGGTTAAGACGGTGCTGTGGTGAGTAGTAAATTTCATTAGTTCCCAGGGATTAAATTGCAGACAATTCATAACTTTTTTGCAAGATATTGAACGTGACTTTTCTGATGTTTTATATCACACGCGTGTACTTAGGGATTCCGTTTGGAAAGTTTCTGAGTGGTGTGGAATTTCACGGAAGAGGTTTTTATGCTTGTCGAAATGAACGATGCAGCAAGAATGAAAAATACTGAATTCCGTTCTTATTCTGCGTTTTGCCATTCATTTGTTGAACTAAATCAATGAACTAAATTTAAAACTTAAAGGCAAAGGTGCCTTTGCACATGAGTTGTTTTCCAGAAGTAGAATGAGTGCTATTTGCAAGGCAGTTAAAATAAAAAGTATGGATGCTTTTCGAGTTTACAGCCGCAAACTGTAAGACAGCGCGCACCAGGCAAATACGACAAACAGCTGCTAGTTCTGAAAGTTTTATTTTTTGGATTTTAAATGATTTTGAACTCTACACAACACTGTTGTCACTTGACACTTCAGACGAAGCTCACTGATGTTCAATGTGACATGACTATTAAAGAAAAATGTGAAAAGATAGGACTTTGTAATCACTAGTCGATGAACTGGTAACATTTTTTTTAGAAGCCACTGTTCTAGAATTAAATTATAGGGCCATGTGAAGCTTTACTTTCTGAATATTCAATGATGGTTCGTATTCTATTTGCTTTTAAACATCTGCTTTGGAGGTTCTGATTCAATTGGAACACGTTAGCGGCACTCAGCTATGTGAAAGCAGCACCGCCGGGGCATGTAGCACCTTCCACCCAGCACACATGGCGCCTCTCACCCTTGGCCTTGAGGAACTTATAAGAGGAGCCGGTGAAGTGGTGATGAGGAGCTGAGGAGAAAGAACTGATGAGGAGGAGAAGGATAGTTGGTTTGGAAGTATATTTGTTATGGGTGTATCAATATTAGGAGGAGGTGACAGGACTTTTTTTAATATATAATTTACTTCATTGAATTGGGTTAGATTTGATTCAATAATGTTGTCTTGATTTTTCCACTAAGTCTACGATCTCAGATTTGCAGGGCACTAACATATCAGTAAACTAATGAAAGTTTAGGATGAGTACTTTAGAAAAACCAACAAGTTTAGTCAATCTAGGTCATGGAGCAAGATTGTTCTAAGCGTCATAGTTATCACTAGTGATGTCAATACCAAAACTGAATGTAAGAAATTGGTTTCACTAATTATTATTTTCCTTGTTAATTACATTATACCGCTGGCAGCAGGATGGTTTGAACTCAGCTGGGGTCAGGCAATGTCCATGCAGAAACCAAGCCAGTTTACCTGTTTGAGATACAAGGTCTTGTGTACGTTCCTCTATATGTGTACGTTCCTCTAGATGTGTATGTTCCTCTAGATGTGTATGTTCCTCTTGATGTGTACGTTCCTCTAGATGTGTACGTTCCTCTAGATGTGTATGTTCCTCTAGATGTGTACGTTCCTCTAGATGTGTATGTTCCTCTTGATGTGTACGTTCCTCTAGATGTGTACGTTCCTCTAGATGTGTATGTTCCTCTTGATGTGTACGTTCCTCTAGATGTGTACGTTCCTCTAGATGTGTACGTTCCTCTAGATGTGTACGTTCCTCTAGATATGTACGTTCCTCTAGATGTGTACGTTCCTCTAGATGTGTATGTTCCTCTTGATGTGTACGTTCCTCTAGATGTGTACGTTCCTCTAGATGTGTATGTTCCTCTAGATGTGTACGTTCCTCTAGATGTGTACGTTCCTCTAGATGTGTATGTTCCTCTTGATGTGTACGTTCCTCTAGATGTGTACATTCCTCTAGATGTGTACGTTCCTCTAGATGTGTATGTTCCTCTAGATGTGTACGTTCCTCTAGATGTGTACGTTCCTCTAGATGTGTACGTTCCTCTAGGTGCACACAAGGACCTACTGGCACCACTAGAGCAGTGTCTTTCTTCTGTTATACAGTCCCCACCTCCTGATGGCACGCTCAGGTCTTGCTATATATATATATATATTATTTTAAAATAGCTGTGTATATAGTAAGGATATGTCTGTAAGTCTCCATCTATCACTACTGGCAGGGGTGTTTTGGTAGAGTTATGGGACCGATAGGACAGGTTGAGTTGCTTGTATGGTTTTGCCCAACCTTTAGAAATCTGAAACCTCTGTTAGGCCAATAGTATTGGGGCACAGAGAGGTTTTAAGGCATCACTAAAAAGTTCAATGTATAGAATCATGAATATATTTTTATACCATTACCTTTAAAACAACCTCTAATAAAGTACCGGTAATAAATACATCAATTTTAAGTAAATTGATCTACTGTTGATAAAACTACAGTATATACCGGTAATTGTCACCTTTTGTAAAAATGTACTTGCATTTACAACTTCTATGCCAGAAAGATAATGTTATGTTATACATTGCTTATATGTTTATGTTTTCACTTAAATTTAAAAAAACATATCTAAAAAAAAGTGCCATGAGTTGATAGAGAAAGCCTAGACAAGTTACATGTTTTGTATAAAAATGATAAAGTAATTGATATTATAATATCAGTTAAAGCTGAAATATTTGTTACAAATTACTCTGTGATGTTGCAAATGAATGCCTGCACAGTAGCTGTTTAGAAGGCTTAATTAGTTTGCAAAGTGCAGTGTTATTTTATTGGAATTTTTGTGTCCTTGTATAACTGAGGGTTGATTAGCAGGCCCTTTAAGTTATACGTTCAAATAACAATTTCCCGGAGATTTTGATGAATTACAGCTGCCTCTTCAAAGTAGTCACTGTTATATAATGGTTGTCCATAGGTGTAGAAATACAATGTAGAGTCCCTATGTGTTCAAACCAGGGTGCTTGCAGATCTCTGTCCAATTGTCAAAAGCGCTCAAACATCACTTTGATTACTATCATGACCCCTGCAGCCTCCAAGACTTGTCCCTGCGGTTGTTTTCCTCTCTGCCTATGAAAATTATGCCGCACTAGGTATGTACCGGGTTACAAGAGAGAGATATTTGATCTTCCCAACCAAGAGTACTGAGCAGCAACGTATAGGAGAGCCTGATCAATAACCAGATCTGCGCGTGGCCTAGTCAGCCTAGAATGCACCACTGCTTTCCGACACACTAGTTCCCTTTATGTCTCCCACTATTCTAGTCCAGAAGCTTGTGGCTACATGCTACTTGATACACGTGGCCTACAAAAACCTAGGTTAATGATGTAAGAGTGCCACACGTGGCTGTGTGAATCCAACGGCCAGCTGCACGTGCGTAGTTTATTGGCTGGTGACCGTATATATATATATATGATCTATGTGATACTCTCACCTGACTCTTAAAGGCAGCTCCAGTATTGTGTGTTATGTATACCATCGAAGGTATCCTCAATATCATGGCTCTAGTCAACAAGGATATCTCAATCTGTTTTACTTGAGATGGGCGGAGGGTGGGGGCAGGGCCGGCCCAAGACATAATGCTGCCTGGGGCAAAGTTTAAAATGCCCCCCCCCCTTTGTACTTACCTTTAAATGCCACGGAGACGTCATTTCCGGCGCTCAGCATTACAAGCCGGCACCGAGACCGAGCTAGAGGGCTTGCAGAGGAGAGAGAGGGGCGACGAGCGGGTACTGACAACTTGGTAAGATAAAACCACTCGGCACCCTCTCTCTTCCACTTTAAAAAAAAAAAAAGGGGCTTGGGGCGGCAGTTGCCCCACTCGGCTCCATTGTAGGGCCGGCCCCGGGTGGGGGTACAAACAGCCATTGTAAAGTATGGTTTCTTTGAGATACCTCCACTGTTTGAAAAAGAGACCTTAAAAGTTAAAGAACAGTCAAGACAAGGGATATGGGCTGATGATGACCGGCGCTATGGTTCAATCACCTGTTTATAATATATATAATATTACATATTATTATATCATTGTGTATCAGAAATGGGAAATCTCTGGCACTGCAGCTTCTGTGCTCTGCTACAAGCGTGTGCCAACATAATGGTAATTTGTGTATTTGCTTTGGGGCACAGAACATGAGGACATTATCTTGGCAGAATAGGTAGATCAAAGGAACTAATATTCTCCTCAGGCAGGTCATGTTTGTGATTAGTTTCTTACAAGAATAGGGATCTGTGTTCTTTGTACTGCAAACATCCTCAAAATGGAGCACTGGGGCCTCACATAATACTCCAAACACCTCACCTACTCTACTAGGAGGTACAGTTCGCAAGCTCCCTTACTGATATCACCCATCCCTTACTGATATCACCCATCCCTTACTGATATCACCCATCCCTTACTGATATCACCAAGGATTAGCACTGTTGTGAAGTAATTTGAAAATGTGTAGACTGGACTTAAAATGGAGCAGGGTATTTTTGACAAAATATTACAGGTAGATGAGCTAGCTAGATAGCCTAATAATCCAAGCTGTGGCAATCCAGACCCCCAGCCCAACTAACTATGCCACCACATAACCCAGGCCACCCTCTATACGCATGTTGTGGGAACCCAGTAAGGGGTGCTAAAGCAAGACATTGTCCACACCAACCCATACTGCCTTAACAAAAATCTTTCAAAAGGCATACTAAAGCATCATAGGCATTGTAGTCTGTCCCTGCTGGAGTTCAAGAGCATGCAAGTTTTTGGTACATAGCTCCCCAATAACGTTCTGTATGTCTATAGTCCACTGAAGACTTATCGTTATAGCAACATTAGGTGATATCGGTGTCACAGACAACAATGAATCTCCATTCAGGGAGTAAATAAATATAGAATAAGCCGAGCCAGGGAATTAGCTGGGCAGATATGCAGGGAGATACAGTATGGGGGGTAGGGGAGACACTGGGTGATAGAATTAAGTGATTCAAATCTTACAGCAATTATCCTACAAGTGTGGTTTTTTTTTCAATCAAAATATAAAAATTAAAAGGGCTTCAATAGCCCCATGGATCATTAAGTAAACAGAAAAAAGAGACAATTAAAAATATGGTGGTGGTTATTGCTGAATAAACACACTTCTGTATAGTCAGGAGAAACTTACAGAGTTCCTCTAGTAGCAAGTCCTTTAACTCCTTCTTATACAAGGACAACTGTTTGAATATACAAGCATGCTGTACATATATCAGCCAGCGCTATGTCAAAACAATATAACAATGCAGAATAAACAATGGGTATAATTCAGTTAGACTATAGATGAGCATCAATAGATAGTTTAAAACCTACTTAATTTAAATTAACATGAAAACAATTATTTGGAAGGAAATTTATTTTCATATTACAGAGAAACAGATCACTGATCCCTGAAATAAAATCCTTGGCATGTCTTCTTTTTTTAAGTTGTGTTAATTATTTTTGGAGAAGCAGGTTAGGCAGACAAGGAGCTCTGGTTCTTTAGAGATCCCTTTCTCTCTCCAGTAGTAAAGGAAGCTTTACACATGCAGGGGGTGGGGGAATTCCACAACTCAAATGTTTTTGATGACATCATTGGAAATCCCAAGTAGTCAATAACTTCTGGAGGCCACTGATTGTTCAACGTTAACTAAGAAGGATGGACCCGTCTGTGATGCTAATGGCAAAAAATAAAAGCCGATCACTAGGAGCTTAATCAAGGCATGTCTGCCATTCCTGAACTTTGTCTGGTTTGCCCCATGTGGCAGCCTGGGCTTGGTGTCCATAAATCTGGAACCCAAAACAACAAGATATTAAGAGAATAATATATCATTTTTTAAAAAAAAAAAAATCTGTAGACAAAAGGTACAACAGACCTCAAAATAGGGATTCTGTATTATTATATATAACAATAAGTAGAGAGGATGTATAGAAATATAACACTTCTAACCATGCAGTAGTTAATACATTAAAGCTCTGTAATATTTACAACACTGTATCTCCACTATTTTTAGCAGTACCACTCAGCTGGTATTCAAAGGGTTACTACGGATTCAATAGTTAGTTGCAGAGGCAAGAGAAGTTAAAATTAACCATGAATTTCTCTGTTTTTGTGGTGTGGAAACGCGCCAATCCGGAGAACTGAAATCTGTGGTTCTACATTCCACAGAACCCAAAGCAACAAACTGCTGTGACATCACTTCCAGGAAACCACAACGATGGTTCCAAACCAGGCCACTCCTATACATGCTAACTATCCCGCCACGGCGCCACCGTACGCAAAAATCTGTTCGTGAAAAAACTTCCCTTTGTTTAAGGAACAAACAATCATGCCTGCATTCGAATCATTTTGCAAGCGATGAGATGGGGCATGAAAATCTTCCTGCTATGTGTGTTAGAAGAACCACGTGATACATTTCGATGAGTCCAACCATTGCCTTGATTCGTGTCACGCAACTTGGTCATTACTGTCGTGGGGTGAACTGTTCATAGTAGCTTAAAGGACCTTAAAGTTATGCCCTGAAAAATCTTCCTGCACATTTATTTTTGGATTAGAGGTTTTTCATTGAAATGGAACTGTAAAACTTGTTGACCGGTGGATTATTCTGTACATAGAATCGTGAAGGTGTTTTTTTCTACTTTTTTGTTCACAAATGGCAAATTCTTGCTGTCCGCTGGATCAATGCAATTAGGGATATCTTGGATAGGTGTAACTCAATGGACTTTAAACCTCTTTACAACATTACTAACTATGCAACTATGTAGATGAGTAGAAGAACAAGCAAACATTAACTAGGACGTGTTTAGCAAAGGACTGCATAGCCAGCAGAAACAAATACCTGCAAGCAGAGATCTTCCTTGTTACTACTTAGTATTTAATATGCGGTTTGAGTGTTATTACAGCTAATTAGATGTCTGTCTGCTTCTCCTAGCCCCTGGGACAATTGCATGGTCATGTGGCAGGCACCGACATGGCTTAAAGATTTATATGCAAAACAGGACTGTCTTTGGTTTGATACAGTGTCCTAAACAGGGCACAATACTGTTTTAAACTCAAACCTCTCCATTGTATAGTAGATCTATTAAATCTACTGGTTGTGAGGTTCCTGTATTTGGCTTCATACACAGTGATGCAGGGCTCCAGAGCTTTTTGCTAAAACTATATAGTGATTGATACAATCCATACCAACTCAGGCTGTCTTTCTGATCTGTTGTGATCTCTCCCACCTGTCTCTTTACTCCGACAATATTTATTTCCTACAGACATCATTTTCAAACTTTATTTATTATATATTGGTAAATATGGCAACTTATTTTAGCTTTGGTTGTCATCTTTGCTCAAGTAGTTTTAGTGGAAACATCATTATTCCATCATTGTGGGCTTACCTGTGCAAACATTTTGCTTTTTTTAAAAAAAAATGTTATGAAAACATACGAGAGAAATGAAACATAACACCGGTATTACTCTCAAAACACTGAAGATCAAAAGAAAGTAAATTCATAGAAAGAGTATATAGTGAGCTACATGGTGTCATCCGGCAACTCAACAAAAAAGAACCGTCTAATTATTTGTGTGAAAGAATGCTATCTATAGATATAGATATATAGATATATACAGTATATATGGAGACAAACACTCCAAAAAAGAGACATTGAAATATACTGTATAATCACATGGGTTGACTTTTATTGTATAAGATAGGTGTAGACTTGCCGAACTGGCGGGCAATAGCGTCCTGGCCCAAGCAGACTTAGTTTATGGGGCTGGCAGCAGCATCTGTATGCAGTCCCATGTGAAAATGTGGATTAAAGATCCAACTAACAATGGCGGGGTTTGACAAACCCATCCGTATACCTGAAGCTGAAAAAATGGTCCTGTTGGTCTTCAAAAAAAAAAAAATTCACTTCCATGAGTAACTTGTGGGTATATATACTGTGTGTGTGTATATATATATATATATTCTGCATATTTCTGTTTGAGGCACCCCTGCCTAGCTAACCACTTGTTACCTTTATCCTCTTGTTTAATCAGTATTACACCACAATTTGGGGCTATAACTTTAGAGCAGACGGTCTGCCAAAAACTGATTCAAGAAAGTATTTTTATTGCAATGATATCTGGGATAATGTTAAATGTCTATAGCTTTTGCTCTGTTGTAATAAATCCCTTTCACTCGTTAAGTACACTAAACGTCTTTAGTGTAGGTCTGCCGTGGTTAATAATGGAACTGGACTATGCATGGATTATATATTTCCTGGATTAAAACAGCCATCTGGTCACGTTATATATGATCAAATTAGCACCAAGAGGGTCAGTAATATTTATTAATAGACAGACAAACAGAGGAGGAAAACGGCACAGAGACCGTTTCATAAACCGTTCCAGCCGCTGGTATGAAATTACTTTTAGAACGGCCCCACCATGTGCACCAACATCACATGTAGTCTGGATTGCTGGGCTGGAGCTAATTACATTTTGTGTTGCCTCTGGATGGGGAATCATAAAGAGAACTGGGACTCATACTAAAAATGATTTCAATCCAAATAATTAGACTATGTCCTTTCCGAAAGTGTTCTGTACTTTAGTTACGTATGAATTGTATTTGTTTTTACGCTGTAAAAACTAATACAAGAAGAAAGATTTATTTCTGTTTGTCAAAATAAGAGTGGTTCAAAATAAATTTCTTCATTACATGGACATATATATATATATATATATATATATATATATATATATATATATATATATATATATATATTACACTGGGGCACTACCTGATGTCCCTCCTGAAAACTGCTCAGCAAAAAAATAAATCTTGAAAAAATGCTTGTAGATAAACAGCGAAACATTTCCCGTTCCTTAGAACAAAGGCTTAACCACTTAATGACAAAGCCTGTACATGTATGGGCTCAAAATGCATTGTTTTCAGTGAGTTTAGGGACCGCCTATTTTCCTTAAGGGGTTAATGTAGAGAAAATCTAGTGGTGGAAGAGAAGAAACCTCAGTAGGACATGGAAAGTCATGGAGAATCCTTATCGCCTTACATTGCTGTTGTTTCTTAGCGGTGACTTTTTTTTTTATTGTACACAGCTTTTTAGCAAGAGCATTGGTTTATACTTTAAATGCTAGCTTTCTTCATCCAAGTTTTAGGTACAGAGTTAGGGAAATAAACTCAGGGATTGGCCAGCAGATCATGAATTCACTCAGATCCCTGAAAGGTGAGCACACCAGGTAGATTTAGTATGTAACATACAGCTCGGATTTTCACTCTCATGTTGACTCCAGTTAGGACCTGTTCTTGAGTTCTTCTTCTGGAATTTTATCTCAGCAGTGGGTTCTAGAATATTGCTGTACCCTGGAGCTTTACACCAGCTGCACCAATGATACTTATGCCTCTCATGCATTCTAAAGTAATGCATTCTAGAGACTTCCAAGCTGGTCCAGTGGTGAATACCATTAAAAGTTCTTCGTAGTATATAAATGTTCAGATGACTGTATTGTACAGACCATTCGGTGAAGCCGAATCGGTGATGTTATACAGTGTTTGAGGTTCTCAAAGCTCAATTGTTTGACCTCTACCCATACTGTGCGACTTAATGTCCCACAGGGGCTTGTCTGCATCAGCGGGTTCGGTAACCCCCCAGGCACGTTATCTGCATCCAAGCATCCAGGGCTTCAAGATGGAGAGTACTGTAACACAGCAGAACTTTATTTTTGTTTAAACAATTAAAGAACTTGTAAACAGCAGTGCAGGATTATTAAATAGAAATCTGGAACTACATCAGGTTTCTCCATAGCTCGCAACAGATGGGTGTCCCAGACCCCTCCACGCATTTACCAATTAACATTCTCCAGGCGGCAGCAAATGGTGGAAAGGAAAGAGGTACAAGGGAAAAAAAATCATAGGAACCCACGTTGTGTGCAGAACCCACAAATAGATATATTCTTAATAAAACCTGCTTTCCACCATTCCGCTCCTTCCCCAGGGAGAGAGAACAGCTTGCACATACCATCTGAGTTATAAAAAGAGACATTTCTCTACGGCTTTCCAGAAATTGCTTTAATTTTAGTAAACAGAATAGTGTGTTGCTCATAGTTCATTGACCTGATGCTGTACTGCGCCATCTGGAGATTCCCGGGGTTCAATGGGATACCTAAGGAGCTGTTTGTGTGATCCTAGACTAAGAGAACGGGCTGCACAACCTCATCGCAAATAACATTGGCAAACGCTCTGCTCCCCATTACGGCTCTGCACCCGTTTGGCCTTTCAGTTGTAAACACAGCGCACGCACGGAATAATTCAGCTCCAGGTCAGAGGCAAAACCAAAGAGAGAGAGTAATAAAGTTTTATGTCTTCGTTTCCCAGGTACATTTAACCTCTTTATTTCAATGGAGAGCAGCTCAGTGACACATTTTTTTTTCCTTTAGCAACAAACAAATTAAACTAGAAGCTGGGAATTAAAATAATGTGTGAGAAATACAAATTTTGCCCCAGCAAACTGTGCCTTTCGCCGTTATAGCAGTGATTTGTATACGTCCTTTATGGCTTATGTGTGTATTCTATTGCTTTTCCCTGTGGAGTAAGGGTGGGCTGCGAAGACCTGTCTATAAGAGTGAGCGGGATGACTCCTGCGGGGGCGCATACAAGGAGTTTAAATGTGGTTTGATGTTTCAAAACCTAAACTTTGACATTAATCAACTGAGTAAAAAAACAGTAAAAAAGCCTCTGTTTTGTGTTAAGATTTTCTAGTGTGCCATA
The DNA here is from genome assembly GCF_027358695.1 of Spea bombifrons. Lineage (NCBI taxonomy): Eukaryota > Metazoa > Chordata > Amphibia > Anura > Pelobatidae > Spea > Spea bombifrons. The sequence continues at coordinate 92,801,767 of NC_071090.1, forward strand.
TGGAAGTTTTATTGATATCTGTAATGAAAGTTTTCCTTCTACGTGCTGTCTCTTCTGTGTCTTCCCCACTGGTGCAGGAAATCGGGACAGGTTTAGATTAGTGCCCACCGGCGCAAAAATTTCGTTTCAGATTATGTAGGATGAACTCTGTTATTTTACATCTCTAAGAAATGCAGTATGATGCGCTAATATATGTTAAATCATATAGTATGTAGTGATAGCCAGGTTTTACTGTTGTATGCAACTTTAATGATAACCGTACCTGGGACCTCTCTGGGTTTGACCCGGGATCTCCTGGTAAAGCCCTACTTCCTCTGGTCTCCAGGTCAGTTTTGTCTTTTTACAGGTGCAATATTTGACCATACCGAACTCCACACCCATTTTAGACCTTCTCTATGCCCGCTTCCCTTAAACTCCCCACCTACTAAAGGCTCTCTGGCATGCCAGGACTGGCCATCTGGCATACCAGTGGGCCTACACTTACCGATACTGCTGCATCAGGGGCAGATTGAGCACTGCAGTGGGTGTAGCGAGAGTATAAAAATGTAATGTTCAGCCACGCATATCCAGTATGGCCTTGCTGTCTGGGGCTAAACCTGCCTTAGAAGTGGCTAGCCACATGCTACACATGGCTAGCCACACCCCTTAACAAAGCCATTCCCCCAAAAGAGGGAGAGCTCCAGGTGGACTGTCCTGGGAAGTTCACAGGTATGGTGGTAAGACATCGAGCCAATACTCTTTGGGTATTGTACAGCGCTACGGAATTTGATAAATAATAATATTGCCTTCCAACAATGTATCTTGTTTAGAAGGCCAGTCAGTTTCTTCTTATAATTATCAGGTGTGTGGGGATAAAATACTTTATACAAAAACCACAATAAAATGATCTTGTATTCTTTGTTTTCTTGGGTTTTCTTACAATTCACTTTGCCCACTAAATTAAGTTTTGTATAATTGTGTGACTATTCATTTTGATTGTCTCAATTTAATGTTTTTAAACATTATGTTATTATAACGCTATCATTATGTGGATGATTATAAAATATGAATATACCACCATAAGCTGTGTTCTTTTGGATGAAAATAAGAACTGCATTTAAAAGAAATACAATTTAGAACAGCCCCGGAGGGAAAAGAAATTGGACGGAGGGGCCACATGAATTTAGTGCGGACAAGGTACCCATGGTCAGGCCTGTTGAAGGGGTTAAGGCATGACTAAGGGAAATTTTGGCACTGAAAGTGTTAAGTTAGTGGCACGTGCAGGGCCAGAAGGGAGGGGGTAATTACCCTCCCTTGGGGGTATATAAGGAAGGGTCGTGGCCTATAGGGGCAACCATTTTAAAGAAAATGTTCCCGCCCGTCCCTCCCCTGATTTTGGCATTTTGCTGGGTACTCTGGTTTTAAGCTGGTACGGTGCAGGAGTTAACCATCTAGGTGTGGTTACTTGTGGTGCACAGAGGTGTAAGTGCAGGACACTCCAGGGGCATGCGCCTCTGTGAATCGTAAGGTCATGTGACTGCCGCGCTAGGGGACGCCGGCAGTTTCAGCAGGGATACAGGTGGACACGCCCATACCAGCAGGTTACTTATTTGGTTATTAAGTTGGTTATTAAGTGGTTATTAAAATGTTTACAATTGGTTATGTTATTTATATATATTGTGTCAAATTGGTTGTGGTAATAATATTTGACACTTTGTAACATGTTAATAAAGGTTGAGTGTCGCGGTGCTGAAGTTATTTCAAGTCCGCACCGCGGACAAATAATTCCATATCTGACATTTAATAAAGCTTTTAAAATAAAGAAGTGTCTCTTGTTTTATTTTTAAAGAGGTACCGAAACTGGACGCTACTACATTCATGTTGGAAAGAACCAATCACCATACATCCCAATTGACCTATATTTCATAGAACCCTGTGATATACTCCTACCCAAAAACATTCTGAGCTCCATCAGGGGATGAAAGAGGGACAGCAGGATTTGGGTCCAAAGAAGGAATGTCCCTCTTAAAGAAGAACAAACCCCATGTTACCTCTCCCCTTTCTCCATACCTTTTTTTTCTCCTCGCCCTGTTCCCTTTAGATTGTAACCAGGCCCCTCTTTACCTGATGTATCAGTTAATCCGTGTCAATTCTAATTCTAGTTTTTTGTCATACCTTTGAATATATGCATATTATAAAAAGTGCTGTGTAAATAATTGTCTTTATAAATAAAAGATCATAATAATAATGGCAAATATAAACATATAAAGCTTACAAGTGATAACCCAATAATATGTGGAAAAGGAGTGGTGTGCGTGGGGCTCCAATATCCTAGTATCCCCCCAGGATGATCAGAGTGTGTGCAACACTGGTATTGACACTGCAGGGGATCAGATTTTAATGTTACACTCTCTGGTTTTGGGAAGAAAATTAATAATGCAATAGATCAATTTCATCTATGGAAATTAATTATCAAGACACTTTGATTTGTCTAATATTATTATACCCTGCATCTCCTTAATGTTTGATTTCATCTTACTTTAATTAATCTCATAGGCCACAATGGCAGAAGTAAGACACATTGGTATTTCTGACTGTGACATTCATCTAAAAGTCTAAGCATGACTTATTGACCTATTTATCCAATGGGAAAAAATCCAGAAATGATTTTATGATTCAGGATAATGCATTAGGTTGGTGTTTAGTATCACCCTATGTATGTTTGATGGAGGGTTAAGCAGGGAAGCCATGACTTTTCCTTCAAATCAGAACACGTGCTAAACCCATGTCTGCAGAAATCCTATCTCTTCGTCCCATTGAGCTGGCCATGTGCATTTGTATCCAATTAACTCCGCAGAGTCTGACGTGACCGTTGTAATTGTCAGTTTACTGTGCTCTGTGTAGGGAATCGTGTTTCTGATTACCTGACTTGGGTTATCACGTGGACATGTTGGTCCCTTAATATCTGTGCAGCAGCGCTTTCCTTTCCTGTGACCTCGAGTGAACTCTGCCTGCACCGATGACTGGCTATCTCTATGAGCTTCTATGCTCCTCAGTACATTAAACTCCAGTAGAGCAATGAAGAATCAGCAGGCTACACAAATGTAGGGCTTGATTATCATATGTGAAGGTCTCTAACACAACTCAAAGGGAAAAAAAGTGAACAAATGTTAAATTAAATAAGGGACAGAATGTAGTTGAAATAAAAGAAAAGCATGGAAGCGGGGAGACTTCTTGATCAACCAAGCCTATGGTGTCATGTCCATAGTATACGTAGAAAGCTTCCATTAGGAAAGGTCAGTCACAGGTTTTGCTTCCTTGTGATCTGTGCATTGACTTATACTATATAGAGATAACCGCATGAAAACATACTGCCCAGCCAACAAGGGGTTACTAGATTATTTTTGGTTTTACACCGTATCCTGGAAGTTTACCACATGCTGTGAGAGCCATTAAAGCATAATTTTTAACAAAAAAAAAATCCTTAATGCAATTATATAAATATTACCTTTACAATTACTGGTAATTAGGTGTCCCTTTTACATAGTTGCAGCTCATTAAGCCTAAGTGAGGAACCCATTAATATTTACATTCACTGTTAACCCTGTCTCTGCCAGTTCCAATATTTGCTTACTGTAAACTTATCGTATAAATCAGATAATAAACAACTCATTAGGAAGTTAAATTGTGATATAGCTATTGTGTTCATTAACATGCGTTCGCAGGGCGCAAGATATTAAAGTAGCTGAAGGGTATTAAGTAATATACACATTGAAAAATACTGACCCATTAAAAACTACATAGCGATAAATTACACTGGCATCCTACTATTTGGGTTTTAATCAGTCTCCAATATTTTAATGCACTCTCACAGTGTAATCTAATGTCATGGCCATAATAACCATTAGGTATCTCTGATCGCTTGTAATTTCTTTAATAAGTAAGTTGTTTGAGCAGGGCCCTCCTCACTTGTTATTATAATGTTATATATATGCTACTTGTTATGTCCAGTTTACCTATTGTACAGCGCCACAGAATATGATGGAGCTATATAAACAAATAAATAATAATAAGTTGCACTATATGACCAAAAGTATGTGAACAGAGACACCCTTCCATAATTTTTGAGCTTAGGTGTTTCATCCACATCCATTGCTAACACGTATAACAATCAAGCACATAGGCAGCCATCTGAAGGCCCTTCTGTTCTAACATGACTGTGTCCCTGTTCACAAAGCATGTTCCATAAAGACATGGTCATACCTCGGAACATCCAGGCCCCAGCTACCCAGAGACCTCACTTTTGGGGACGTCAGCGGGTGTCCAGTTGATGTGATGTATGGGGCTAGCCACACACACAGGAGATCTGCTTTTGGTTAGATGGGACGTCGGTGGGAAGTGGGTCATGCTGCAACCCCTCTTACGCAACCCAGAGAATCAGTGCTGTACTCGGAGTCCCCTCATAAAACCTGGAGAGTTCCCAGGTATGGGCATGGTTTGATTATTTTGGTGCAGAGGAATTTGAGGGTCCTGCACAGAGCCCTGACCTTAACCCAATCGTACACCTTTGGGATGAATTGGAACGGAGATTGCAAGTCAGGCCTTCTCGTCCAACATCAGTGTCTGACCTCACAAATGGTCTACTGGATGAAGGGGCAATAATTTCCACAGAAACTCTCCAAAATGTTGTGGAAAAAATACCTTCCAAGAGGAGTAGAAGCTGAAGCGTAAAGGAGAGGGGAGGCAACTCCATATTAATGCCTATATTTTTGGAATGGGATGTCCAATAAGCATACCTGGGAACTTTCCGGGTTTGTATGTCTGTCCCTTCAGCACATGAAATCAGATGTTATTTATACAACATACCGTAATATGCTTCTGATTTCTGTATCACGAAGAGCCAGAGGTCTAGCGGTTCTTCCATATGACTTTTTATAATGAGAGGGGCACAAAGCTTCCAGAAACATCTTAAGCTCCCCATAAGGCAGGATGCGGAAACACAGAAATAGTTTTATCTCCTTAACTACCATGAGCAGTTAGTAAAAACAACCACACATTTGTGTATTTATTAAGATAAAATAGGTATTACATTCTACCTAAACCGGACACATTGGAATTCTACGAGCTGCAGCAGGTCTTCCACGTGTGCAGGGTATATAATTCATAACAATATACACATACGTACACGGCCTGAAATAAAAGAAGTGTCTTCCACCGGGCTGCACTTGACAAATTAATTTGCATAGTTGATAAAATTCATCAAATAGAAATGGCAGATCCTGTTCTATGCTCAGAGAACATCACTATTTCAGCTTCATATGGTTGTACTGCTATGATCTCCTAAATTTCAGTCATTTGTGTTCCAAGCTTCGGGTTTTTCAGATCTAGCAACAAATGAAGTATAATTAGAAGCAGACTAGTCTCCCCCTGCAGTGGAGGCTGCCTAATATCACCGCAAGACGAAAGCTGGTGTGTAACTGCGTAACCTCGACAACTGCACAAACAAAGCATCTTTTCTCCTGGGTGTAACATCTGGAAGGGTGGCAGCTTCTCCCCCGATCTGGCCTCTTGTGTTCCACTAGAATAGTTTGGCCCTAAAGCATACTTTAGAAGTTGTACAAGTGTGTGTGTGTAAAAAGTGGAAATCCTTGTAAGTTTGGGTTGGTTAATTCAGGGCTCTAGACAGCTGTATAAGTTCATAGATATTTACACTGCTATGTGCTACTATCCCGTAGGACTATTTTTATTGACAAATGCCTGTTTTTGATACAGAAAAGAATACCAGCTTTCTCCATATCGGGTTTAGGAACCAAGCAATTGTGCATACAGATAAATCGTGGGATTGGTGATGGCAACATTGTGGCATCTTGCATGTGGGCTCTAGCCTGTTATCTGGCAGAATTTGCTAAGCATCTGACCCTAGGCCAGTCATGCAGCCTAATCAGGACCGTCTTTAACACAGGGCAAAAGGGGCAATAGCACAGGCCCAGGTTTACCTTTTCATTGGGTCCCAGAGAGCTGCATGACCCCAGTTGGGCTAAGCTAAGGGAGAAAAGCAACCCTGTCACTTAAAGGCCAATGGCCACAAAATTATGTACATGCGGCCACGAGCTGGATATGCAGAACTACACACTTACATTGTTGGCCGTGCACTGAAGGACCGGATCTGCTGTTTATTTGCCAGGTGGCCAGTCCAGTCCCGTATACTTTTCATACAGATAAGAAATGCCTCAATATAGTTGTATCTATATAGTTGCTTGTGTTGCCAAATGCATTCATTGTTGCCAAATGCATTCTTCAAGAAGAATGTTTAAGTAATAGACCTTTCCGTATGCCATTTACTTTTCACTGTCGGAATTACGGTATTTAGGTTTTATTATCTAGAGACATATATATATATATATATATTATAATATTTAAAGAGGACGTTGGACACACAGACTAGAGTAAAACTACAGAAAAGGTGGGTGAAAACGCAGCCACTTAAAGGATGTATTGTAAGAGGATTCTAAAAGGAGCAAGATCACTGTGTATTGATGTTAAAAAGCATCGGTAAGTTTTTTTCATGTGGATTCTGTCATTAATCATGTGGTGCACTAAAATTTGTGAGAGGTGGATAGATCACTTCTAATGCCTTACAATAATCTAATTACTTGCTAATATAATATATCTCCATTTCATAGTCGTACTCCAGACCTAAATTCACTGTGTCATGCTTAATGTAAATTTTGACCGGGCAGAATATTCCCGCTAGTGCTACATTAACATTGATTTAAGGTCTGAAAGCAATGAAAGAGTAATGAGGGTAGGCCACATGGCTTTGCTTGTAAAGACCATTTATTCTTATCTGATGTGTTTGTTGAGCAACAAACTCTAAGCATAGCTTTACATTATTAGGCGATAATTACCAGCTCATAACAATAAATATTAAAAAACGTATAAGCGGTTATGGGCTAGAGTAACCATAAGCACATTTTATTTCTTTAATGGAAGGGGCATTTTACTCAGGTGCCCAGACTCCTCCATGCCCATTCACTGGCTTTCCATTACTAAATTCCATGGTTCCTAGTGAATTACTCTCCCTCTGTGTGAGAAGAAGCACACAAAAAGGACTGACCCAGGGCAGCACTAGAGAACATGGTTGCCCAATAGGAGTTACTGCTGGGTAACAGTGTTCAAGAAATACAGTGCTCAGGTTTCGAGATAGGGCTGTGTCTGTCTAGATTTTTAGCAGCTTGCACCATGCATGTCAGCTTGCACCATGTGCAAGAGTGCTAAGCTGGTGTGCATGTGTGTGTTAGGCTTCAGATACCAATGTGTGTCAGATGGGTTATTAACATACCTATAACAATTCAGGCTCCAGCTACCCAGAGTCCTCCCGTTTTGGGATGCAGGTTGGTGGGTCTACTGCCGCTGCCGTCAGAGCGTGGTCCCTCCGCGGCACTGGAAAAGCGGCACTTTACCCGAAGTGGTATGGTAATTAACTGCCCTAGAGAAAACTTTCAGCACAAACCATATGTTAGAGGTCACCCAAAATGTCCCCTTCAACATACCAAGACATTTTGGTGTAATTGTCAGGTGTCCCAATACTTTTGTCTATATAGTGTATATTTTATACCTTATACTGAGAAATTTCTTTGAGGGTAGAATTCTAGTTAATTATATTGATTTAGAGACATTTGGTGTAAAATCCCATTCATTCCATGGTAATTTGAGAGAGTTTGTATTGGCATTTTGCGAAATGTGTGTCCACATTTTACATATTTGTATCTATCACAGTGATAGTTCAAGGTCGTTTTATAAATGTTAATGTCTTTTGCAAATTGCTAACAAATTTCTGAACAATTTACTACGACTCCACTTCTATAGATGTCAATAACTGATTTTAGAGATTGAGAGATCACAGAAGTGCCCCTAATTTTTTATCCAAAGATGGCAAAGCTACTAGCAGTGCTATTAATGCACAGACTTTGCTAATATTCTTAGTAATATGTATTAACGTTTAAGAACACCTCACTGTATGGGAAGACTAAATGGTTGTGATTGATGGACTGTTTTGCAGTGTAATACCAGAGCTCTGTTCCAATGGGATTCTTCACTGTAGTGCATGTCACGTAAATGTAGTCGCATCTTTCACAGCCAAGAAACCATATAAATAGGAAAGAGCAGCAGCTGGAATAGTCCTGTCCAACTAGCGGCCTAAAGCGGGGCTCCTTTGTTGGAGAGCTTAGTTAGAGGTGGGACTGGGGCCGGGCCATGTACTAACCTTAACACCCCACAACACATTGAAGCACGTTACAGCTGGTAAATCAGATCTTCTCATATGCGTTTCTGGACCACGATCACCATTGCTTGCAAAAGCGGGGCAAATGTTCCAAGACAGTGGGACCTTTCCCAAAAATAAGGAATGGTTGGGAGGCATGTGACGTCTTCTCTAGAGAGGAGAAAACTATTTTATATTCAGCAGGCCAGGTGGGTACAATATGCATATATAGGGTAAACGTGCCATCAGGATGAGCTGGTAACTGAGCCAACTCTCTGTTAAACACATCTCATGATGAAGTGTAATTAGATATTTGCTAACTTTAATTTTGTGCTTGGTTAGTAGTTGGCTTGTGGTAGCTTTGTGGCTATATGCTAATTACATGGCTACCCACTTTACCATCCACCAGGAGCTTTTGCAGTGAAAAAGAGGCTGTCCCAAAACATCTTGGGTATACTAATTCATACCAATTTTATATCCAAATTGACATCGTCTTCTGGATCAGTGGTTTTGCTTTTTTATATATGATACTCGTTTATTTTTGCGTACTATCACCCCAGACATCCCCATACTTTTTAAAGTTATAAAAAGACATGCCCAGACATATCTCTATTTCCACCTCTCCTTCCTTCCCTCCCTCCTTCTCTCTCTCTCTGTCATCACCATCTAATTTTGACCCATTCCCATTTCTCCCTAAATGTCACAATGTCCGTCCCACCTCATACCTGCCTCTCTGTACAGGGATCAATTATACTGCACCAAGCGACCGGCTTAACAGTGACAGTGAGAGATGTCAAGATTGGAAACACATAGTTCTAGACAGCTCCAAATTAAAATATTTAAAAGAGAAGGTGATCTCAACCTCCCTGATGTACAATAGTCCCTTTTCTGGCTGAGGGCCATGGGTATTATAGTATGACCAGATGTCGCTGGTACGAACCTGGTAATTATTTCACCAGATCAGACTTTCCCCTCCATATTGACAAGTGAACTTGTTTTATCTTAGCATGTCACTATGGAAAACGGCAGCTGCACTAAGCTAGGGGCCACATCACTAATTTCACCCGTAAGAGCTTCTATGGAGTAGGAGGAAAGTGCTAATAATCAGCTAAGTTATTGATTAGCAGACCCACTACATGCAGAAAAGATTTGTGGTATTTAGAGATTACATGTGGGGGGGGGGAGTGGCTCCATTTGTGGTTTATATACAGAACAATAGAGTCCTCATTGCTGAAACATTTCTGAAACGATAGCAAAAAAAAAAAGTACACATTAAGTAGTTTTGGTAAATTAACCAAGTTATAATGATACTGTCTCACCTTTAAGCTTTGGTGGCACAAACATGGATTTCCCCTACCTAGTCCCAGTGACAATTCCAAGGGGCCAATACAAGCATGTGGGCCGTGGCCATTTGAGGGGAATTGAACAAGTGCCTTTGTGAAGTCTAGACCCAGACATCTTTAGAACGTGACAGTATGACATCAGCCTGTTCCAAGGTCTGCAGCCTCACTCAGTAAACAGTAATGATAAGGCCAAAAGTTAAGGGGAAATACAAGGGGGCAGAGGGGGGCGGACAAAGAGGGTTAAAGAACAAAACTAGACAGGGTGGCAGGACAATAAACTTTGTATATTGGGTCCTAAAATTCACAATCCTCACAGAAAAAAAAATAAAAAAAAATATAAAAAATAAATACAACAACAATAGTGTAATATATTCTGAGAATTGGAGTAATTGTGCTAATTCACTCATTGTGCTAATTTCAGGCTCTTCAAATATTGGTAGTAGAATTTTCTTTTTAATACATTTCTTGTAATCTATATATATTATATAAAAGGTAAAAATCCAGCTCCACTTACAGAGGTAACAGAAGATATTGCACCATTGTGTCTTTATTTATTTTTATAGATTACAAGAAAGTTATTAAAAAGAAAATTCTACTACCAATATTTGAAGAGCCTGAAATTCATCTTCGTTTGTGAGTGAATTAGCACAATTACTCCAATTCTCAGAATATATTACACTATTGTCGTTGTATTTCTTTTTTCCTTATGTACATGCGCCCCATTTTTGGTTGAGTCTATTTCGAACACCCTGAGAGGAGTGTTGTATTGGGCTGCTGCAGTGCAGAGTTGGGAAAGTACCGGTACTATCTTTTAATTTAATTTGCACGTTTTTCTCGTGATTGGGTGATTACACTTTTAAGTTATGATTTTTATTTTCATGCCTTTTTAATGTTACGCTATTTCAAGTAATTTATTTCATGCAGAACTCCCTTGTGAATGTGTGCTTAAAGGACTCAGCGGCCTCAGTGCCCTTGCCACTAGTACTGACATGTTATGTGTCATGTGATTCCATGGTATTATTTGGTGGCATGGACATAGGTGGGTCTGTGGAGGTGGACGTAATGAGGCTGTTGTATGCACACAGTCAGGAATTTGAAGTGTGAACTCCACATTACACCAATATACACACACTGCCTTATCTAAGCACACCGAGTATACACAATGACTCACACACCAGTCACAACACTCCTCTCACTGGAGACATAATGTAGGGATTAGATAACAGAGCATTGAGTCACCCTGTCAGACAGGGACCAGCCACTGATACCATACAAGGACCTTTTTCTCCATGTGCTGTGCCCTGAAGCACACTTTTATTTACAAGCTCCTTTAATATGCGGTATGCTAAAACATACATTGACACATTGCGTAATTTTTCTATGGTTATGTAGTTTGATGTAATTTAGGTACTTATTGACCAACTCTTCAGAGTTCACATTCAATCTGATACGCTGATACAATTAGATAATTCATTGTTTGGGTTATTTTCTTAAGGGACCTTGACCACGATTTCCTTTGACTGACCTCAGCAAGACTAATGTTGGGTCAAACAGCAGAGCTCAGGTGAACCTGGTTAGGACCTTGTCATTACCAAGTTCAGCTGAACTTCAGGTCACCTGGAATTCATACCACAGAGGTTATTCAAGGTGACCCAGACATTGGGCAGAGGTAAAACAGTTAAGCCAGACAAGTGTAACAACAGAAGACAGCCATCCCAGGTGGCAGCAGGGCCCTTTCTCCCTTTTTCTAATTTATTCCATGTGTTAAATCGTCCAGGTTTAGGGAAGCCGTTTTGCAAGGTATGTAATGCTAGACTTGGGCTTGTTGAAATCTGTTACCAAGTGCCAGATGTGATGCTAAATTGGAATAAATCAGGAGCCAGGGGGTACCTACGAAGATAAGAAAACACAACACAAAGCAGAATTAGAAAATATTTATGCCATTTCAGTGTTAAAAGCTGATCAACAAAGATAAAATCATGCTGAATTTCCTGATCTGAACAGTTAAGTAAATAGTTATCATTTATTTCAAAATGCATATGTTTAACGCCCAGTGGTATAGCCAGTGCAGTCACTAGGTATTCAAGCTGCAGCTGGCAGAGGCTTATTGATGGATGTTACCAACACTTTGTAGTTATACCCTAGTATCCCATACTCTTTATGTCGGTGGTGGTATATATACGTGGTGGTCTACACTGTTTCATTAGTGTAAAAAATAAAAAGCCAGAATATTGGATGATAACTCACTGTTCAATTATGTTACACATTACTCATAGATCCTATTAAAACGCAACATACAATGCAGTACTGATTTTAGATCAGCTCTTTAGTCTATATTTTACCTGTCCCTGGTTGGGGGGGCTCGGACTAGAGCTTTTGTTGGTTTACAAATCCCAATTTAAGAACAGCCTCCTATCAGAAGTGGAAGATGATATTGCAGTGAGGGAACATAAACATATGTTCTAAGGCACGGCCAAAGTCTGATTAAGGTCCGAATCTTTACATCAAAAAAAGCAGGCAGATTAGATATGCAACATGGTTCATATCTGCCATCAAATCACCCATTTCTAACATAGGCAGCCACCACCATACACAAACATTGGCAGTAGAATGGGTCGGACTGTTATAGGATACCACCTTTGTGAAAAATCATTTTGTGAAATGTCTGCCCTGCTGGATTGGCCCCAGTCCACTGTAAGTGCTACTAATGTGAAGTGGAAACATTTAGCATGAACAACAGCTCAGCCAAAAAGTGGTAGATAACGTACACTCAGAGAGGGGCTACTGTCCTATGTACCATCGCTCACAAAGAGTTCCAAACTGCCTCTGGAATCAACATCAGAACAAGCCCTTTGCTTCAGGAGCTTCATGAAATGGGTTTCCATGGCCAAGCAGTCGCACACAAGCCGAAGATCACTATGTGCGATGCACTTCATCGGTTGGAGGAGTGTATGCTGGAACAAAGCAAACGTGTTCTCTGGAACCCAGAATCATGCTTCACTATCTGAAAGTCTGATGGATGAATCTGGGTTTGACAGATGCCAGGAAAATGGAATGCATATACTGTATGTATAAACTGTATGTGTCCTACTTTGTAACACTAGTTTGGAGAAGACCCTTTCCTGTTTCAGCATGACCCCATCCAACAGCTTTGGGATGAATTGAAACAGAGATTGCGAGCCAGGCCTTCTTGTCCAACATCGGTGCCTGGCCTCACAAATGAGTTTTTGGCTGAATGGTTACAAATTCCCACAGACACACTCCAAAACATGTGTGGGGGGGGCAGCTCCATATTCATGCCCATGTTTTTGGAATGGGATGTCCAACAAGCTCATATAGGTGTGATGGTCAGGTGCCCACATACTTATGGTCATATAGTGTTTGTTTCTATGATTGTCGGTAAGAGCCACCTCTCTTCCACCATTCTGAGACATAGGGTTGTTGTCACATTATGTAAAGGAATATTTTGTATACATGAAATGTGGATTCTAATGCCATCCGTTACATCAGGATTGTTGTAATGACTGTTCTCTTGTCTGCGTGGAGACTTAGCCAGGTGAAGTGTCTTGCTTAGTGACTGTAACAGGGATCTTTTCAATTGAAGATCAGGGCTTGATTGGCTAAAGAATGTTTCACTTCAGGCCCTGATTTGAAGACGTTTAATTGGTATCTTTTGTTGATGTATCTACATAGTTTGATAATATGGACTAAATCCTGATAGTTGAAACACAGTAAAATGGCAATACTGACATAGTATAATAAAGTATTATAAATGTTACTATCATATAACTAGTATAATTATTGCATTGTTATATATTATACATTTTACATAACATATGGTACTGCTTGTTTGTACTGCAGGTTTGGTGTCTGTATGGATACATGTACCAGAGCAAGAGAAAACACTCTTTTACATTTTTGGGTTATGTGTAATAATTTGCTCCAAAATCGAAACATGATCTAAACATGATAATGACTAGATAATATTTACCATTTGGATCCAGAGAAGAGCATTCGTCACTACTGTAGCAGTGAGCGAACACTTCTCATTTGGCATCTGGTCTCAGCTGATTGGCTGAGACACCTGATTACATCATCAGTGTGTATCTGCAACTCGTAAAGTTGGCAGAGAAGCCAAAGTTTTTAAAAAATGTTTTGTGGCTTTTTAACTTATAGACTATATATATATATAGGTAAATAATTCCAAAGTGAAGCCATTTTACTTTATTGCACTAGAGATTCTCTGCTTCTCCATCCAGCAGTGAATTTCTAACAGGTTTAGGGGGCACAGCCCCTCTGCCACTAAATCTGGGCATCTCGGTCACCTCTGCTCAATGGGCCCATTACAAAGGAGATCTCTCTGTCCCATTTAGACCGGGGAGGACCGTGCCAAAGCATACGGTTCCTAAATGCTGTGTGTTCTTAATGGGCGCCACACTGGGATATGAAGTCGTATTTCGGAACTCTGCAGTAAGTCGGTCAGCTGGTGATCGAGCGACTGAGGACACTGGCCCGGGTCAGTGCCGAAGATAAATACGTCATAAATGCCATTTAGACAGCACAGGCACGGAGGCAAAAAAAAAGAACGTGAGGATCTAGTAACTTGTTATACAAATTCACAAATTCCGTGAGCCAAATGTGTGTTTCGGCCCAGCCGGCATACTACTGAGTCCATTTGGCCGGCTTTACCCCCAGGGTTAAATGTTGCCAGTTCTTCCATGAATATTCACGTCCAGTTTTCCTATTTTTTTTTTCTTGGACAGAGTGTCCGAATACCAGACAGCACTGTTCAGTACCAGACACCTGGCAAAACTATCATAGGATGTGAAGTGTTGGAGAATAACAGAAAGCAGTACCACAGCAGAGTGAAATGGGGTAACTACTAAAGTTTAATGAGTTCACTGTGACCGTATAAGAGGGAGACAGGCTGCGTTACCGCTATCACACCCTCACAATTCGCTCTGGCACAATCTACCCCCACACACCGGGGAATGCCAACGCAACCGCATCACCAGGCGGATTAATTTCTGCTCTTGTCAATCATTGCTCTCCGCCGCCCTTCGCATTCGGAAGCCGCTGGTTTATCGCTTGCCAAGAATGGGGGCGTGTTGCAAGGGGCGTGGCTATAGCGGGTGTCAGCGGGACCCGGTGGGCGTGGAGAAGGAGATGGGCGGAGGAATACTTCCAGAGGGAGGGGATGTGACGCGGTCCGGAGCAAGGGGATGAAAAGTTAGATGCAAAGAGAGAGACGCAGAAAATTAGACGTAAAAGGGGGGAAGAGAGGTAGTTGGGTGTAGCGAGCCGCTAGAGAGTGCTGTGAGAGAGCGGGGGTCCTTAGAGACTGCACACTGAGGAAACGTGACAGAGGAAATAGGGCCACAGGGCACAGTGACAGCAGAGTAGAGTGCGAGCGTGAGCAACGGTGACAAGAAGTGTGACAAAGAGTGTGTTCGGGTCACTTTTAGGGCACCCTCTCTCCTCCTTATCCCCATTTCACCCTCTCCTCTGTCTTGACACGCTTCCGTCTCTTCCTTGTGGGGGCTGCCATGTCCTCTATCTTGCCTTTTACCCCCCCAATCGTTAAGAGGCTATTGGGCTGGAAGAAGGGAGAGCAGAATGGCCAAGAGGAGAAATGGTGCGAGAAAGCAGTGAAAAGCCTGGTGAAAAAGCTTAAGAAGACCGGACAGCTGGACGAGCTGGAGAAAGCCCTGACCACCCAGAGCATCAGCACCAAGTGTATCACCATCCCCAGGTGAGATGTGGGCACAGCCTGGCACAGGGGCTCATGGCAGCGCCGACAGAGCCACCCCCAGCATCTTCCCATTCATTGTTAGTGTATTGAATGGCAAGGGGGGTTATTCACTAAGAAACCCACCAGGGCTTGCTCTCTTTAATGCATAGTCAAAGCAATGAGATGAAGTGTTCCAACCCAAAAGTTACTGTTCCGGGGGATCTTCCCTCTCAGTCCTTATAAGTGTCAGATGTAAACATGTCCTCCCTCAGGACCAGATCACTTAGAAGGAGATGATGAAAGACCTACTGAGCAGAGCAAAATGAAACTTTAAAGCGGTCATGCAGCCTTCGGTTTATTGTCCTTTCCTTTAGATCGCTTTAAATATATATATATATATATATGCATGCCTGTCATCAAACCTTTAGATGCCTTTCACCGCTTAATATGGAACCTGTTGACACCTGAATGCTTTACCCGTTCCATAGTTTCTGATACGCGCAGGCTCAGGATGCAGCTATAGTGAATACTTGTTTCTATTGGATATAATCATACTTCCCTTTAACTCTAACTACAAATATGACTTCTCATTGAAACTCCTGGCTTTATCCTACAGCAGCTTGTTCCATTTCCTCGTAGCCCCTCCTATGGAGGTAACGCTAGCAATTGATAGGCCTGTGTGCAAATTATTCACGTAAACCTTCACAAATACACACTAACTATAGCGGAAGGGGTCGCGCAGGCTGGTGGGGCCTGTCTCATAGCATCCACCAAAGTGGCAGCGATGCTCCTATATATATGGATATATCCTTTTTACACGTTATGTTTCCTAATAACCCCTATGTATGGCTCTTACTATTGCTCCAAATATATATGTTCAGAGAACGTCTATTGTCCTGTGTAATAGGAGTCACCAGATTATTATTATAGTTAACTTTAATTTATATAGTGGCAACAATGTACACAGCACTTCTTACAATACATTCATTCAAGGGGAATGACAAGACTGGAACTGACAGATTAAGACGAACCGATACATTGGGTAAAGATGGCCCGGCTCACAAGTTTACAATCTAGAGATCTTAATTTTAAAAGCTAGAATTATGGAAAATGCATTCTGCAGGGCTTCACTAAAATCCTCACTGCCTTGTGTCTTTCATAAGCATCCCCAGGTTCATACTAATGTAACCGGCACATAAACTCCTCCTTATACACGACTTTCTCATCTCAATGTGTCCATGTCATTTTCCCCTATAATTCCTCCTGTTGCTTGACGTTAAGCCATGTTTATTCTGCGTCCTCCAATTCCCTACATCGCCACATTGTTTCTGTTGTCACGCTGTAAATATTATTCATTCAAACTATAACATGTAGTGCGGTCCCAAAACATACAGAATTACATAGCATTGAAGTTGCTTTCTGCGGGGAGATATTCCTCCAAACAATCAGCCTGTTAGAAAGCACGCCTGCCCAGCAAGGACATGCGAGTACATGCGAGTACATGCAGCGGGGATGGGGAGGCTGGAGGGAGGGGGGGTGACCAGGATTTAAGATGCCGAGCTGAAAATAGAAGAGTATTTTTCTCAGTCGTAAAGCTGGAGTTTAATGATTCTGTAACATAAGAATATAATGCTTGCAGGAATTTCAGTCATCACGCAAGACAAAACTGCTCCCGTATCACCAACTTCCAACAGCCTGAAGGGTATACGATATAAAATATTATTATATAAATAATACATATTATTTAAACAGCTCCCCTTATAAGTAGGGTCCTGGAGACACCTCTCTTGCATTGGATAATGTGAGCATTAGAGAGTTTACTAGGCTTTAAAAAAAAAAGTTTAATTTAATACATTTTAACCGAATTCTAGTTAAGTTAGTGGTGATCGGTGTTCTGTCTCTTTTGGTAGTTATTCGCATAGAACCCGTTGCTGTGTTTCTGTCTTCATTAGCATATGAATATTGCAGTAAAACAGTCGTGGGAGAAAAAAAAAAACAATGTAGTATGTGGGTCTCTTCAGATGAATAATCAAACACAACTTAAATGAGTGCAGCCAAAACATCAAAGGGAGTGATCCATGTGAGGGCCAACCCAGGTGAGTTCCTGGAAGAAGGTCTACTTTGGAGCCGCAAAGGAAAGGTTATGAGCAAAATCTATAATTTCCTTTATAATTGTTAAACCCATCATTCAAGACCATATCTCCTAGTTGAGAAAAATCTTTTTTTCCCTGCACTTATACATTTGTTTTGTACATTGCAAATATAGCATATATATATAATTGTTATTATCTTTTATTTATATAGCGCCAACAGTCTACGCAGCACTTAATACAATACATATATTCAAGGGGTATGACAAGACGAGAATTGACAGACTAAGACAAACCGATACATTAGGTGGAGAGAGCCCTGTATATATATATATATATATATGTATATATATATATGTATATATATATATATATATACACACAATAACACATAAAGCTGAGCTAATGTTTTTGTAGTGCTTTGGAGTCTTCATTAGTTTTTTTGGCAACTTTGGTTACTAACTTAGCATAATGGATAGGATTTTTCTTCTGCATTGAGTGCAAGCCTTAGCGGTTGCTGCTCCAGTCCAGTCATCCTTATGGTTAGGGTCACCAATGGCCTTTCCTGGCCCTTATATAAGCATGTTAAATAGTTATGGTTGGGAAAGCTGTTGTTGCAGCATTTCTTGCTAGTAAGGTTGTTGTGTATGTATATTACACACAAAAGTAAAATCAATTATGTATTGTATGGAGTCCTACCACTTACGTATCCAGAATGCTGTTTGTTTGCGACCGGATTAAAGCCAGTATGTATTCAGGTTCCTGGCACAGGTGTGAGACGGACAGAAATAGAATTGTGTATAAGTAACGCTTTTTGCATACCTGCCAGCTGTGCCGGATTTCCAGAGGCAGTTAATAATTTTGGCTGCTTGTCCCAGAATTTCCTGCGCCGGCATTTTTACCAGCTTTTTTTTTTAGACCCTAATTTTTTAACCTCTGGAGTGGCACACCATGTACTAGGTATTAAAGGATTAGGCTAATTTAGTTTAATTTATTAAAAATGACTGGTTGGGAAATATGCTGCAAGGTGTATAAACCACATTTTTGTTTTCAACAATAAGTGAATTTGTGTTCCTTTTCATTTGCGTGCAGAATTTTTCACGCGCAGCGGTGCGTAACCGCCACACGCCTTGTGATATGGGTACAGAAGTCATTGTGTATGCACGTGTGTTTCTATGTAAGAACCGTGAGCATCCAAAGTGTTTTTCTTGATGCCTGGAACCTGGCGGGCAACCTGCATACCAATAGCATGGAGAAAAAGCCAAATAAATAGCTGAAACCAATCAAAAGGCTTCAGGACAGTTTCATTACAGCTCTTTATTATACTACTTCTTAGATTGTTTATGCAGTGTTTTGGAGCTATTATGTCCTGCAGTGTTTTCTGTTTCTGTTATAATTATTTCTAATAATTTCAGACAAATCCTGGAGATATTTCATAAACGGCTTAATTCCAAATGTTAACAGTACTTGGTTGTAAAGCTTTGGGAAACCATGTTTTAATATAAATCAGCATTATGTTTTTTTTATCCTTTAAACTGGGAGGTGATTTAAGGTGAGCTGCAGCTTTTATCTCGCCGGTTGTTAGGCATTTTGAAGTTTCAGTGTTAATGTTGGTCATGCAATAATGCACAGTTACATCTTTGAGACATATTGAATGTCATCTCACTGATTTAAGTGTGGATTATGCATCGGTAAGCTTGGCCCCATGGTAGGTAACTTGATGAGAAGAAATGCTTTAATCAGAAAAAAGCTGATTCTGTCTCATCCCCACCCAACCACCTAATAGTGTTCTCAAGAGCAGGACCCTCATCTCCCTCTGTACCAGTGTGCTTTAACATGGGGTTAACTTGCGTATTGTTATTGTTCATTTTCATTCATCCTTATTGTAGCAACACTCTATAGATACATGTAATTTAACAAACCATGTCTTTTTGGATATACTGGCCCATGAAACAGCTTTTATATGGTGTGTTAAAAAATGTAAGTTACATAATGACGTACTTATACAGATACTGTCAGGAAGTGTACACAAAATGACAAAATGGGTGTATATTTTTATTGCAAATATATATATATATATATATATATATAATGTGTGTTCACTTTCATTCATCTGCTTTTATGTTTTTCTACATTCACATTCTCAATACCTCTGCATTTTGAATCCCAGGTTATTCATTTTTCTACGATCTATGCTAGCTAATGCTTCTTTCGTCAAAAATATTGCTGAGCACAATAAACTGTGCCAGTTTCACCTAATCATCAGCAAGTGCAGCCCAGCAGAATGAATATTGTGTCTCCCGGGGGTTTAGCGTAGCAAGTAATATAAGGCTTGTACCTTCGTATGTTTAAATTTGTTATAATTGCATCCTTGTTAAATCCCCCTCCCTGTACTTTAGTATTACGTTGCAATGTAAGCGTCGCATTTCAATTAATGATAACCATCTGTACATGTGGATTCCTGTAAATGCAGATGCTATTCTCGCTGCGCCGAGGGGACGTGCAGCCGTGGTGTATACGTGCTCCTTTTTATTTACCAGGTGCACAGCAGTTTGGGGTACGATAAACAAAAAAAGGCAACAGTAACTAAATCACCATTTGAGGCTTATACTACATTTTAATATTATTATTATTATTATTAATTTATATAGCATCCCAGTACTGTGGGCAAACATAAGTAATACGCCACATAACAAGTTGGACTTATAGAAGACGATGGCCCTGCCATGAAACATGTCTATAATCTGCATTAGAGGTTAAATGCAGGAGACACAACTAGGGCTCTTGGCGCCCGGGGCAGGGTCGGAGGTCCTGCCCGGGGGTCCTGCTCAGAAGGGGGCGCAGAGCTAGGTGAGGGGTGGCTCCAGCACACCCCTCACCTTTGGGCGCCTGAGGCATCTCCTTTGAAGGTACAGCCCAGTTAAATGCTCTTTTTAATGAAAAGCATAGTCCAAAATGGTGTTGTTTCTAAATTGTAGCAACAGAGTACCTTGTGTTGTTTTGGAGAGCTGTGCCATGATAGTCCGATGCCATTGCCCCCTGTGTAACACTGTGTCTGCCCCGGCGCACCCCACATGTCCTCTACTGCACCCCAGCAGTCCCTGATGAGCAGGTTTGTGGTGGGTTTGGTTTTCCCCAGCAGAAGGCCGGTTCTGTTGCTGAGGCAATAAATAGTTTTCCTCTATAACCACAAACCACGTGACTTTGGAATCTGTTCTCTGGGAGTGGTGCACACACAGCCACTTCTGTGTATACCCAACCTGTTTGTCTCACATCTGAAAACTCACGCTAGACTGTCTGAAGAGGAGAACATACAGTTATTGCCACCCAGGTCCAAGAGATCCGAGTGGCCGCGATACCAGAGAGTCTATTAATGTTTGCTTATTGCGAGTCAAGGTTTAATTTCTGCTTTATCGTAGCAGTAGGAGGTTTGTTGAATTTGCAGTTTAGAAGTGCTTCTTCGTAGTATTTTTATGTTATTAGTTTTTATTATTATTATTATTACTATCCTTATTATTTAGTGTATTCTGCAGCACTGTGGAGTAGCCAGACTTACTTGACTCACGATGCAAATTATGGGGGATTTTGCAAACTGTAAACTACATTTAGGCCGATTTGCCCCCAATCTTTAGGACAGAGACCTTTTGTAATTTTTGTAATTTTACGGTGGATAATAATTTCTGATGTGGGGCTGTTTCAGTGCAGACAGCGCAGGGGTGAGAGCTCCAGGCATTCATGCAATTAGTCTGAAAATAGAGCTGCTGCTTTACAGTAATAGTTAGGAGACGCGTATCACATTGCTACAGAGAGTTTATTCCCTCCACGTTCACGGGACAGTATTAACCCTTTGCTGGGAAGAGCCTGTCACACTCTACTTGCGTAGAAGAGGTCGCATTGCAGACCCCGCATGGTTTTCATGTAGTCTGACAGTTTTGCCTGTGAGCAGGGTGAGCAAACTCCTTACTAGTGGAAATGTGTGGGGTTTTTCCCTTTCTTACAGGCGTATCATTACTCAGTAGAAAACAGTTTGAAAACTTGAATTGTACATCTTATGGAAGTGAAAATACATTGTTGTGGCATTGTTTATTTTGTATTGAGGAAGAGACGCACGCTCTGGAACGGTGACTAATATATGATGTGTTCCTGTGGCGTCGAGTATGAGGAGTTGAGAACCAAACATGATTGATCCAGTCTGTTGTTTTGTTTGCTGCGCCTCTATGAAGTCATAAATCAAGTATATCCGGTGGTCCAGTAGCTGGATAGATCTGAATGACATTTTAATGAAAAATAAAAAAAAAGTAAGAATCGACACACCTGTGTCAAAGCAGGTACAGACTCTGCTTACTGTCCATGCTGGTGACTGGAATTGATTACCTTTGGGCAAGTGATACCTATGCAAAGTCCCCTGAGCCATGTTACTAAATGGTTAGTTGGTGAGTGTTGCATGGATTGTGAGTGGCATGTGAACAGGTATTGTGTACATTACTCCGTGTACAGGCGCTTCACTCCTAAGTAGTAACACATATATGAAGTAAGGTTTTCAGTATAATATATAGGCAAGTGGAAGCTGGTGTATGTATGGAGACGGAACTGGGTATGGTTGTATATAACGGGTCAAGAAGATGGAGTGCGTTGAGGATAGTGAGAAGAGATTAGATCGCGCACCTAAATCAACATTGCCATGCGCTTCCTCCAAATAGTCAAGGCACACTTTAGAATTAGGGATTTAGTTTATTTTTGGGTTTTTCTAATAACCTCATGTGTTTCTCCTTCTGGTACACTATACGTAAGAATATACATCTGGTACTCACCAACCACAAATGCTTCTTATAAAAATATCCAATTTGCCAACAAAACCAAATAATGGTTTTTGGCCTATGGATCTTATTTCACGTTAACCACAGGTGTGTATATATTATATATATATATATATATATATATATATATATATATATATATATATATATATATATATATATATATATATACACGCACAGTGATATCTATCGGGATTGGGCATTACAGCAGCACAAAACAAGACAAATGTACACAACACGTTTGTTAAAGATATAATGTGAATTAGTTCCACCCCACAAAACTTAACAAAAACTTAAGACACAAAGCTGTCAAAAAGTAACATCCAAAATGAAGACAGACCTACCATTCTCCAAACATTGAATATGGGGTACAAGACACGGTTCTAAACTATCATCCAAGCTACTTGAAGGCAGAGAATCTTCTTACGTTAGCATTAAATGCGATACTTTGGATTGGTAGTAATTTAAGCCCGGGCCATTATACTTAATAACAGCAATGACTAATGTTTGTGTAAAAAAAAAATGGAGAAAAGAAATTAAGAAATCCATAACACGCGGGATTGTCACATCAGGGATCCAATTAAAATTATCATTTAAAAAAAATATATTGTTTTTATAATGTAAACTTGTGGGTTATAGGAGAAACAAAATTAACAAGATTTAATGGACTGAGCGACCATTAATTTTAATTTATTAATTTATTAGCAGCAGTTATTTGTATGTAACGGGAGTGGAATGTTATTATTCTGCTTGAACTGCTCTCGGAAAAAAAAAACCACCCCAGCATCATGGAGAGCTTGATTTAAATTGAAATCAGATTGTATTCCCCTGCTTATTCCGTAACACGGAGTTGCATTAAACACTCTGGACTGCGTTGTAAATATCTCCGCACTACTGCGGCACTAGCGTGTGACGCTGATTAACCCTTTCAGTGTTTTGAATGCTCCGAAAAACTAGGTGGCTCGTCGTAGACTCCCATATGTGTATATGGAGCTAAAATGTCACCATCTCTGGGAGGCTGGAGGGAAGAGAGTGGAGGAACATAGGGTCACTCTTAAAGATAAAGTAGGGGGGGCGCAAATTTTGAAAGCCCCCCAACCTGCAGATTCCTTCAAATAGCTCAGCATCAATCTTTCTATTTTAGCGTACCTCCTTTTTTCCTCCTCTCGTCTCATGGTCGGTATAATACAACAAGCTAAAACATTGGATGCTTCGATCTGTGGGCATTTATTGTGACGCACGAGTATAAGGGATATCCCCGGGTCATCTGGCACCAGAATAGAACAACAACAGTTTTTTTCGCAATTCACCGAGTCATTGATAGAAACTTTTACTACAAGCCACATGAAGGACCTTGTTTCTTTATCATTTTATCATTCTGGTGTCCCGGTTCTGTAATTGTTTGTCCTTCATCCTGTAACTAAAGAGTAGCCGAGTCCAAATCGGGTAACACATGGGAGCCAAGCTCCAGCTTTGCAACACCCTTAGGGCCAACCTTTATTACTTTGACATGCAAACACGTATGTATGGTTCAGCACCTGACCTCCAGGTCTGGGAATCTACATTGTTCACACGCACGTTTCCATTAGATACCGGTTATTTTATTTCAGCATTTTATCCTGTGTGCTATAGAATAGTGTAATAATGCTGATGAAAGGTGTGTTTTGCTTTTTTGCTGTCTAGTCTTCTTTTTCCTGCTGACCCGGGGGTCCTCGAGGATCTACATAAGTGACTTAAATAACCATTCTACAATTTGTAGAATCGTTCCCAAATCCATTTGCATCGTAAGAGGATCTATTGAGATTTACTGCTGCAGGATCCAGTTCTGATGCAGCCAATGCACCAGAGGGTCAGCTTGAATAATATTGATGGATACAATACATATATCGCATATCTGTTCACTATTTTGAGAAGATATCAGTTTTTTAGAGGGGTAGAAACAAGAGTTGTGAGGCTACTACCAACAGCTGATGGACAAAGGCAGAGATCAGAGGCATCAGCTGGACGTAAATGAATTATTTCATCTGAAAAGCACTTTGAATTCTTTCCAATCCCCGCATTTTAAAGTCTCTACAAACCTTGGATATTCGTTACTTGGTGGGTTGAACATTGCGCAGCTCTAGAATGCGTCGGCAAAAGTAATTTTCCTCCCCACGGGTTATGCTCCCGTACCCGCTGCTTTTGCAGTCTGGTGGCTACAACACAGCTCTGTTTCGTATGTGCTGAATTGTTTTAGATAACCAAATCACTTTCTGCTTCATCTCTAGGGTAATTTAATGCTCCAAAACGAAGTGCATGTGCAAAGGTGTGACAAGAACCGCTATTCCTCCTAATGTTAAATACTGCAATTTTAGTTTGAAGTAAATATCTGCTTATTGAGGCGTGCGATCGTATTACGGAGAAGGCATGTCAACAGGTCCAGGAGCTCAGGAGATGTGCATGTGGGACCGGTACGAGGAAATTGTTTATGAAAGAAAGATTGGATTTCTTCAGTAATTCTGCTGAGGTTTTTCATTTTAGAACGGAGGGGGGGGGTGTATTTTTTTTTGTTGTTTTAGCTAAGAGCAGGAAGTTTATTTAACTTGATATAGCTGAGAAAGGGAAGGTACGTTAGACTAAGGAAGAGCCATTAAATCTTAACTAACTGTCTAAGCATAAATTGTTGGTAAATCTGTATCTAATTAACATTTGGCTACACAGGCGTGAACGATGTTATATGGGATCCCCTCCGGAAACATCATGCTTGTTATACATTAAGCCACACACCCATCCTTTTGAAGGAACAAACGAGAAAAACATTAATGCTTGTGTTGTTTGTATAAATAAATAATAATAATAAGTACTACATGCACTAAAACAAATAAAACAAAGAAGAAAAAGATACTTACTGGCACTTCCGTTTCCGTGAAGTAGCATCGTGGCGCACACATGGGATCCCCTGATTTAGCCTTCTATAGATCGAAGTTTATCTTTAATAATAAAAAAAATCACTTAATAGTCTCAAGACTGGGAACCTCAGACTATCGAAGATGTTTGGAAAATGCACTTAATTGGAGCGTCCTGCCGCATCCTTGGAGAGTTCCTATTGATCCAGCTCTCAGCATTAACAGAGATGGCCAAATGTGACCCGAGCTCCTTCTAAATGGCCAGGGCTTCTGGAGAATCTAAAGTCCAGCACGCTCTGCGTCTTCTTTATCTCAGTCACAGACCACAAACAGATAATGCTTAGAGTGGCGTTAAAGATACTGTTCCACTCATATAAAGTATTGAGTTATGTAGCGTGTTTAGCAAATAAACCTTCTGTGATTTTACATTCTCCTCTTGACATCAATAAAGAATAATAAACTAGGTTTGGTTGTTGAACAGTACCAGGAATTATATAGCTGGAACTGCACCTTTAATGGGGCAGGGGGTTACTGAAATAAGTGGTGCAAACCTATATGACATTGTGGTTTTCCCGGGGCCCTTTGTGTCTTTTCTTCGGCTTACACTGTTGTGTGTATTAAATGATTTATCTAAACAAATAAGGGAAATAAATGATGCCTTGCGTGTCTTGTATAAATCACCCATATTCACCCGTTTCCCCTGCCATCGTTGGTCGTTGTATATCTGCATGTAAAGCACTTGTTTGATTCTTCTTAACCTCTTCTCCCCAAAAGCTTGAGGTGGGATCCCTGCTTTCTGTCTTTTCATTCAACATAATTGTTTTGGTGCAGATTCTGAGGACAAAATGTTAACATTGCTGCGCCATAGTATACACATAAAGTGGGTTTCTGGTGCATGCATGTTGATGATTTTTAATATGAAACATTATAGAGTGTATAGTCTTATTTACGGTGCAAAAAAAAATTACTGATAGGCTTTAAGGGACCAAACACGTCGGTAGCCCATTTTCTTTGATCCAGCTGTGGACTGCGCGGGTACGTAATGCTGTCACAGAACATGCCCTGTTTCTTTGGGGCTAGGTCATTTATTTGCCATTTCCACGCAAGAGACAAACAAAGAATCTGCCAGTTACATGGAATAAACAGCGGTTACCTGGGAAGGAGGATCAGACTACCCGATCGATAAGCAGGGTAAAGCTTATCTGTTTATAATAACAGAATCTTTCATAGCGCGGCTGGAATCTACCTAGTACGTCCTTATGATTGTAGGTCAGATAGGGACGGACATGTAAAGATCCACTTTTGCGGAAGAGGTATATGTCCTCCTTGATTACCAGGGTGGCGTACTGTCTCAGCCTTTTGGCTCAAATATGGCTGCATTAGGCCAAAATTCTTCTTCCTTAATGGGGTAGCTATCGTACAACAGTATTAAAATATGTGATGATGAATATTTATATCTATTTTTATGGAGAAAGCAGCCGTGGAGACACATGCTAGCCCAGAGCTGGGAACACCTGTGTCAAGCATAGTCACACAGGCTGAAAGTTTGTCAATTTGTTTGTTTCCTACTTAAAATGCAATCCTTCCGTATGATGCAGCACAGAGCTAAAGACTGGTTTTAGGTTTTTTTAGAGTTGATTGCTCTTGACTTCCGTGTTTTTAGGTAAATTACTTACAGGGAAAAGGCCTGCCTCATAAAAGGGGAAGTGGTTGTGTTTGGAGACTCGAGGTTGCTTTGGCTCAGTGGAACTGAACGCAAGTGTTTATGTAGTAGACCTGAAGACAGCGGTGATTGGGGTGATTGAGGCAAATCTGGTTTGACTTCAGATAAGCCTGAGGTCTCTCATAAAAATGAAAGAAGCAAATCTTATGTGGTTTGAGGTTTTAACAACAAGTCATAGGTTTGCTTAATGTGTAATATCAACTTTTGCTTTAGTGATGACCCAGTTTTCAGAGTTCTCTTTAGAGGGCTTGAGGCTTCTCCTCCAACACGGCAGAAGGTCATAGCTTTAGGTCGTGTGTTTGAGACACTGGTTGGCCAAGTTGATTTTAAAAGCCGTATATACTGTTAGCTTTTCAATTATGAAATAATTTCCCTCACGGCATGCTTTTCTTTTCTGTTTTGTGTATTAACTGTTTCACTCTTCTCTGTTCTATTCTTTTCCTTCAATTTGATTTGTATTCCTGATTAAGTTCTGGTCGTTATTAACTGGACTTTGCTAGAAATAGCTGCAATTTCTGACAACGACACTGACAAATGGGGAGGGAAGTATAAGAATCTGCCCTCGTGATGTCAGCTACTTTCCGTTCTCGAGCTCATTTTATGTCAGCAAACGGCAAAGCTAAAAAGGTGGCCCCCTTTTGAAAACAAATCGTCCGCCAGCTGGTTTGTGAGTCAGTTCTCACAGTGCGCACAATGTCTGCCGAGCCCTTCTGGATACAGTTACAGACCCAATCTGTGGCTTTAGCGTTTGAAACGTACTTAACGTAATATTACTAGTTAACATGGTATTCCCAGAGGTTTAGCTGTCAGGTGTGATGTGGCGTTAATAGTATAAACTGGACCAGAAGTCCTGCAAAATAGAATAACTATTTTTAAAAATGCAATATTACGCCCCTTGTAAGTACGCTTTTAGGTCGCTCGTGAACTCTCTAATCTCTCCTACTTAGATCTAAATGTTTTCTTTTTTCTTTTTTTAAACTTTTTCGCAGTCCATGCATCCAAGTAAAACTGAGCGTCCCAGACATGGCTTTAGTCTTGGCTGCTGATTGTGCAGCAGGTCTTAGTAGCCATTGATACTGTTGTTGGGTGGCCCTTGGCAGCCCTTTCAAACATGAGCAGCCAGATGTGATGAGGTTTACAGAATTATTTTACCTTTTTACAGTTTATGTAAAAGTTAAGTGATATAGACACAGAAAACAACATGTATGAGCCTGTTTCTACGTGGTAAGTTGTC
The DNA here is from genome assembly GCF_027358695.1 of Spea bombifrons. Classification (NCBI taxonomy): domain Eukaryota; kingdom Metazoa; phylum Chordata; class Amphibia; order Anura; family Pelobatidae; genus Spea; species Spea bombifrons. The sequence goes on from NC_071090.1 coordinate 92,829,832, forward strand.
GGATGGTTGTCAGTTTGGTTATTGACTGACGTGAACTCGGCAGCAACTGTCTTTAACTCATTGGAACCTTCAGCAACTTGGACCTTGCCAGATTAATGTTAAGATAAATAGATTTATGGAGTGATGAAGTCCTTTGCTAAACTCAATGTGAACTTCATGCTGCTGATTCTGAGACAGTGTTAAAATGAATTCTCCTGAAGATGTGAGTATTCTAGAAGTCAACAGGGGTCCCTCTCAGCAGAACTCGCCATGTTCATTATCTTAATTGGGGAATAGTGAGTTAGCCAAGTTGCCTCTGCTGAGTTAACCCATGTTAGCGGACTACTGAAAAGGTGACTGCACCACAGATATCCGATATGAAACCATACCTCATAGTTTGACATAAGGTAGCGGCGAGAGAGGTTGTAGCAGACCCTTTTGTTGGTTATTCAGGGGTGTATTCACATACAGGGTTGTATTTACTAAGTCCACAATCTGTAGGCACTAAACCTTCCAGAACCCTGCCTTTACTATTCATCATAAAAGGTCAATCCCAGTGAGCTTCTCTTGCATAAATGGCTGAGCTGGCCCTGCATAATGCATAGTTAAATTGGTGTTTATAATTTTCAAGAAATCTCATGAAATCTCAGTTAACATCTGTGTGTGAGAGCATCAGGGCCAGCATTACTTGATCAGTTTTCTGTCCTGAAATTATCTTCCTTCTTTACAAAGGGTGCAGCAACTGTACACACACACACAAACACACACATACACACACACATATACACATACACACAAACACACACATACACACACACATATACACATACACACAAACACACACATACACACACAATTCTGGGGTCGCTTAAAAATGTCCTTGAATCAGAAATCCAGTGCAGACGCTGATAATGTAAATGACTATTGTAGCCATAAGTGGATGATTTTTTAATGTAAATCTTTCATTAACATAATATCTTCTATGCCATGACTAATTGATCATTAGAAGTGGTAGTGTATATACACCCTTGTTAAATCCGTGGATACAGTTAAACAGGTTTATGTAGTGTGTAGAATTGTAACGTTTAAGACAATCTGGGAAAAGTCACAAAGTTTTTCTTAACACTCCAGGGTTAATGAATTCACCCCTTAGAAGGGCTGAGTATCACCTGACATCTGTTTTCAAAGAAGAACTACTTCTGAGTTAAATTTGGTTTCAATGAAACTCACAGTCCAATGAATCCTGTTTTATTGGATATTTGGACACAATATCCAAAGGAGTGTAACTGAATACTGTGCTAGTGATTAGCGAATGCAGCTCGTTGTGCTTAGGTGATGCATTTCAGCAATACATGGGAGCGTTTTCTGAATGTCATCCAACATGCGCCACGTGTAATGAAGATGCCTGTATCTCAGTGCAAGCAGCAACACGCAGGATTTTTCACATATTCCTTTATCCAGGTTGCCAGACTGAGGCATTGGACGGGGCTGCGACAGACATTCATGCCATTTCTGTTCTTCCAGTGCTAATCCTGCCCAGTTATTCTTGCATTCCTTGAGTGAACACTGGCACCTTTTAAGATGTCTTTTTGTGCGCCTCTACCCTTAAAGGGGAGCTGTCACATTCCAGATTATCCCAGGTCCTAGTTCTTTCACCATGTTTTCCTATTCCAGGTACTTCAAAGGGCCTCTGCTGTTTCTATAGCACAATCAATCTTGTTGCCGCATCGTATTTTAATTTGCTGCCGCTCACTAATGTCTTTATGATAAAATCGGGCCTGGTTTCACTTAATATGTAGATACGACTGACCATTTGGTGTTTGTAGGATGGCCAGAAACGAGCCCCATCAGCCCTAGGTTCTAATTTTGAGATTATTAAGGTACCAAAAACCTAGGCCAAGCGATGTTGTTTTCAAACAGCAGAACGGAACTAGAAGTAAAGGCAGATCTGTTATTAGGAGAACATTGCAGGTAGCAATTATTTCAGATGCAGCTATCATCAACTGCGTAAGTAATAGGAGATCTTAAAAGTATTTAAAAAATCTAAAGTTAACCACCTTGTTAGCTGGGGGGCATGTTCTGTTAAAGCAATATGCTTTCAGGCAATGGCAGGCAAGAGGCATATGTGAACTAGGCCATGATTATGGAGAAACCCAACTCTTTAATAATATTAACCCTCCCCTGTCACATCACATAAACGTGACAACTTTGAAGAGCCCATGGGCCTTGGAAGATTGAGCATTGTATAGAGGTAGCACGCTGAGATTCTAACACAAGGGTGAGTACTGTAACCTAAACCTTGTGCACCTATATCTCTGGATCAGCAGACCGGGCGACAGTAACGTGTACAGGATATGTGGAATGGAGTTACTTGACGTCGTGAAGCTCTCACTGTTAGTTTTTTTTTGTGTTTTTTTTTTCAAGATCCCCTGAAATTAATACAGGTCGCTCAGTCGGTGTCTGGTTTTCTAACCTGTGCTTCTTAAAAAGCCATCTGCTCTAATAAGAAACAGAAAACCTGTTACTTGAGCACTAATGATAAGAAACTGGTAGACAACGTCAAAACCTAACACTGGTTTCTCACAGAGAAAATCTACTAGAGGGATGTGATCGGAGTGTTACCACTGGGCAACGCTCCCTGCGGTGCGTCAATGCACATTTGTTTGGCCCTAGAGGCCTTTGACTCCCATAGTAGAGGTGTCTCGCTTTAGTAACTAACTTGGTGGCAACTTGAATGACATGCAAAAAAGATAGCTATAAATTATGATCTCTGTTTTTGTTCTGTGAATTATATTCTCTACACTATTAATAGGGTCCTCCCATGGACCCTTCTGGGTTTTGACCAGTGTTGGGTGGAGTAATATCCTTGATTCTTGAAACAGACATCATATAGAACCATTTTTCCCACCCAGTCAGACCATTTTTAATTGCTGTTAAGAAATAAAATAATAATTTGGATCTTGGTGGTGTTTATAGCGGTCCCACATTCCTTCTACTGCTTTTGCAGGACGGCACTCCGTTGTGGACATCATAGACATCCAAGTACATATAGGGGCTGGAGTGTACCTGTCACCTGAGGAGAGCATAAGTGGTAACAACTAAGTAGCAACTAAGTTCATCCATTGTGAAACCTTTTATGTGCTAGTGTTGTGTCGATATAATGTTAGAAAAATAGCAGTGTAAGAAAATGTATGTGCATGAAAAACGCAGACTGATTTCCTGCTCGGTGCAGAAATACTAGAAACAGACACTTATAACTAACAATAATTGGATTAAAAATAGCCTTTGCCACCATAGGGAATACTTCTTGCAGAATGTAACATTTCCCAAGTACTGGTTGTTTGAGCAGAGACCTATATTTTTAGTGATGTTATTATTTGTGAAGGAAACAAATAATTTAGAACAGTAACATTTGTTATTTCACAAGCATGGCTCATACATTCAGGACTCGCATAAATCTGCTCATGCAAAGAGGAACTCCGATATAAAACATGTAGAAACCCACAACCTATTTCTTAATCATGGGGGGTTTCTATTTATTGTGAATTTGTGTTTTGGTGAGTGTGCTGTATGGCAGTTAATGTTTTTGTTAGATCAGGGCTGGTCAGCAGGGAGAGTTCTCATGATACCCAGCCGGCAATAGGCTAGTTTGAGACAAATCCGCAGTACTCCATTGATGAGTGTTGTCTTAATAAACCAAAGGCAGCTGTGGATTAAGGGCATTCCTTCTGGCTGGCTGAGGGTAATTGTATTCAAAGGGCAAGTTACAGCTCTTCTGCTTTGATGAGGTACAGAAGATGATGATGGTCTGGTCTGCAGTCTTCAGTTGTTGATTAACTACAATTCCCTGCCTGAGGGAACTTTGTGGAAGCTGAGCCTCAGATTACATTCCATTATTAATACATAATCTTCTAATAAAGTGATATATCTCTGTCACCTGTAACCTGTTTCTCTTTCCACTTTTATGTTGGTGAGTATTGCTGAGTTTTAATATAGTTTTGTCTGCATGTAAATAGCGGTATTCCTAGACTAGAAGAAGTGATGGTGCTTGAAGAAAAGCACCTTTTCACTGGTGGAATGTTCCTGAGCTTCCTCATTCCATACAGTTGACTTATGATAATTTGCACAGAAAAGTGGCCGCTGTGATACTCTGCTGGCACCAGGCACATGAGTGATGAAGTGTCTGCTTTTTCTGGAATAGTTTTCGCATATGCAAACTGTCACATTTTTTCTCTCTTTTTTTCGTTCTTGATCCATTTTTATTAGTTTCAACGAGGAAACCAATGTAAATGGGTAGTTTTTCCCCCCCTTTTTACCTCTTTGGGTGTGACATAAAGTGATCCTTTCACAAGCCCCATCCGATGGTTTTAATAGAAGTCTTTATGGCCTGTTATATCCGGTAGCCTCCTGATTTTAGGTGAATGGAGATATAGAAGTTACTTATACTCTGGCATCCTTGCTATAATAATATATAGATCCCTATAACAATCTTCCTTATTCCTCCCAAATTCATCTCCATGAATTATCCTTTTTAAGTCTTTTTAATCAGGTTGGACTACATGAACTACGTTGACGTTGTCTACCTTCCTATCTTAGTGTGTACTTGTAGTTCTATGTACGATAATGAGGATAGAAGAACCCATAAATAGTAGTGCATTAACAGCTGCAATGGCCCACACGGTCTGTCTGTAAAGAGACCACAGCTATGCGATCATGGGCAGCCCATTCAGCCCTGGACACGAGGTAAGGGCAGACACCAAGCAGCCGTGGGGTGACCTCCTAAGTGTAGGTGTCAGAGGCAACCCCCAGGCTTCAACCCACAGACAGGATGGCCTTGATTAGCGGAGCTGAAACATTTATGCCATATCATCTTGACTTAAAACACTAAAATATCTGCGGGTATAATATCAAAGGAATCGGTAGTGGTTACGATGCTATGGGTGCACAGGCAGGATTAAGTGGGGGTAGAGCGGGATGATCAGTCACTTTTTGTAAAAGGAAATGTTGTGAAAGGCATCCTTCCTCCATGAATGAAATCTTTGTTGTTTTAATGTATGGAATGCCAGGGCATGTTGGCTTGGGTGTAGGTGGATATTTGGTTTGTGGCAGACTCTCGGAGGTAGCAGCAGCCTCAGAATTTGCATTTCCTTCAACGACAGCTGTTTTTAAACGCTTCTGATAAATGTTGAGCCGGAAACGGCTTATGATTTATAAAATTCCGTTTCATGTTTGCACACTGGCTGTATTTGACAGAAAACCTTCTACGCTAAAAAAAAATGTAAGCTTTGGCCGGTGCAAAATGTACGAATGAAGTTGGTTTGCATGTGAACTGACTGACCTGGCAAGGATTTTAGAAGCCCACACATATCCATGGCTAGAGCCTGGCTTATATTGATATATATATATATATATATATATATATATATATATATACCACCTGTATTATGTCACTTAAAGTTTTAGCCTTTAGCAATTGGGATTGTGCTAAATATTGTTAACGTCAAAAGTAAGGAACATTGGTGTGTAATGTAGCAATTTGGCCTGTTTATAGGCTTGCATGCCACATGTGAAGAAAGCTGCAGGACAGAAGCCTCCATTGTTGATTTCATAGGTAAAACAATTCACACATTTAAGTAATGTCACTGCTTGTTAACGAAGCTAGAATGGGAGAACCAACATATCCTGGCAATAAAGACAAAAGCAACAAGCCCATTCATAACGTGAGGGGCTGTAGTAATCTTAATGAGACAGTTGATGTCATTTCCTTATGTTTTACTGGAATCTATTGCTTTTTCTTTGCAGACGTATAAACATTAGGATAATCAGTGAAGGAGCGGCGCTTGCTACTGATCTAAGGACTGACGAAGTGGGCAGGGAGAGAGAGGTTGTTGTGGATCAAAGCTTTTGCGGACAAATAGATTAAGTGGCAGATCAGTGCCGAGCGCCGGGATATAATAATATTCTGATGCCCGCCATCAATAGCCGGCATGCTTCGCGGGAGAGAAGCAAGGCGGAGGTCGCTAGGAACTGACCTTTAGCTCCCTTTAGCCTTTGTGTGATTTATAAAAACAAACGGTTAGTCACCAACCAGGCCGCGTGCCAGAACACAGGCCTTGTCGAGTGCCATAGGTTCGCCATCACTGTTATAGATGTACTAAGTTTGGAAGACTTTGGAGGTTTTAGCAATAGTCCTGTGATTTCATTTGGTTACATTGTGCATATATTTAGCTTGTGCTAAATAATGTATGTTTGGAGAAATTAGCACGTCTAAAACGGACCTGTCGGATTTCCCCCCATGTATTATGATTTGCAGTTAGAAACGGTAAATAAACCTGTGTTATGAAGTTCACAGCTTTTTAAACAATATATAGGTATATGGAACCCGTGTTATGCATCAAATGATATGTTTGTTGTGGCACCTGCAACTCAGACAGCGGAGGGGGTGGTACACTGCAGCTCTGAAGCAGCAGCTTCCCGTAAAGTTAAATACCCCCCCCCCACAGTCAAAGAATGCATTTTAAAGTACTTATTTGTTTGTGTGACTGCATGTGACGTTATACCGTCCCTTTAAAAACCCAATCTGACTGTAACTGAGTGTAATTCCTTCGTTTAAGGCCTAATCGCTGGTGGGGGCTTAGCGCACTGGGCTGTTTTCTTTATCAGCTTCCAAACGGATCTTTCAGACAGAAGTCCTGACAGTCTGTGTCTGACATTTGTCCTCTCTTGGCAAGAGCTAGAGACTTGTGACACACAACAGACATCTGCCGGAGCCTCTCTACACAAACCCTATCTACAGCCATGAACATGCATGAGACGTTCTCGGGGGACAATAAAGAAAACGCCTTCGGTTTTTTTTTTTTTTTACGTCTCGAAGCTAGGATGTGTTTCTCAAATTGTTCATCTCTTTAGATCCCAAAACTTTAAATTCACAAAAAGTTTTGATTGTGGTTATGAAGTAGAAAACATCTCCACAGTCGGCCTGTTACGTTGTGATCCGGTCACTATTCAGAGAAATTTGTATCACAACGTAGTAAGTGGTGGGTCTGCAGATTAGTAGTCATGTGACTTCACATCCACATATTGGGGGAAAAAGGCATTAGGACACAGCTTTATTCCTGTTCATTTGCCGTTATACTTGTCACGGACTTTCATAGATTCCTTTGGTTTATGTGTTAGTTGCAGGGCCGGCCGAAGACTTAACACCGCCTGGGGCGAAGTTTAAAATGCCGCCCCCCCCCCGCCGACGCCGGGGGGGGGCGGCATTTTAAACTTCGCCGACGCCATAATCTACCCCCCCCGGTACTTACCTTTAAACAGTCCTGCGGCGAGTCTCCCTCCTCTGCCACGGTGCCGGCTTGTAATGCTGAGCGCCGGAAATTGATGTCACTTCCGGCGCATTACAAGCCGGCACCGAGACCGAACAGAGAGACTCGGTGCCCCTCTCTCTCCTCCGCTTCAAAAAAAAAAAAGCGCTTGGGGCGGCAAAGTGCCACCCCTTCTAAAGTGCCGCCTGGGGCAATTGCCCCAGTCGGCTCCATTGTAGGCCCGGCCCTGGTTAGTTGTACCCTCTTCACTATCCTATATACATCTTTAACAGTCCGTGTCCATGGGTGTAACTGGATTCTCTCTGCAGTGTCTTGCCTGTACCCCGTACACAAAACTCTGTGTTATGTTTTAGTTGTAACCTGTACTCCGGTTTTCTTGATGTCCGTGCCATCAGACAGAGTAAAATGTGTGTGCCAGGAACGCTCTAATGGTTACGAGTATATTCATTTAGTCCGAATGGTTTTCCAAGCCGGTAATCATGCAAAAATCAGGCAGTGACATGTCTCCATCTCTGCTCCCCTAATTATTTCATCCCTTCCCAACTGCTACGTTACCAGGTTCCATTACAGCCAGTCGCTCCCCTAATCAGGACCGTGCTTTACTACAAAAGCTGCTTCTGTCCAACAGGGACAGAGTACAGCTTGTCTACCTGAACTGGGTTTTTACCTAAAGTAAATGCCACAATTTCTTCACAATCTACAGATATACATTTAAGTCCATTCCCTATAGCAGATAAGGAGCCACGTACGTTAGAACTAGTGGAGCCCATTTCTAGATGAATCGGAGACATTCTTTACAGCGAGGACAGTTAGGTTCTGGACTCCACTGTGTAGGAATGTAGTGAGTGTAGTGTGGAGGCTTGTAACTACTCATTAATATGAGGTTTCATTTAAATAACGGTTGATCAAGGTGATTATTCGAAAGGAAACAATGTAAGATTTTGTTTTTACTCTTTCTGGGCAGTTTTGCGCAGAACTGAATTCTAATTTCAACTTTACTTAGTGTGCAATGAAACTCAGAGATGGACCTCCAGTGTTTGCTTTCATATAGTGGTGAGAGTTACTGTCCCTGTTTATATAACATGAAAAGCCACAGAAAAAAACAAAATATATATATATATTATAATGAGGAAAACAGCTGCCGTAATGACCGAAGCTTGTGAGAATGATAGAGAAAAAGACGGTAAGAGGCCCAGCGGAAAGCAGAAAGGGGTTTATTAGACGTTTACATAGAACCATGGATGTTTAAACAAACCCGGCCGGTTGCTGCAGAATCAAACATCTTTTTAATCTGCAGTAAATTAGAAAATATTTGCGGAGAGATTACTCTGTCTGACTGGCGGCTTTCACAGAGTTTTCTCCCTGCTCAAACAGAGGAAAAGGAAACATATTTTCTGATGATGATGATGAATCCATTAAACAAATGCCTTCCATAGAAATATTCCATCCATGAATGAAGCCAAAACCCTAGCTTGGTTTATATGGAATGGCTGGACTTAACTGATTAAAGGTACATCCAGCGTGAAATGGTCCTCGTGCAATCACCAAGCTCAGATTTCCTGTAATTTAAAGTGAATCTGTCACTTAAACAAATTTGAGACAGAGCCCGTTTTATGCTACTAATAATACTAATGGCTTTTTGTAGAGTCTTCGGTCTGCCCGAGAGGCCCACTGCCTTAAAAATACGGACAATAATAGTATAGCGCATAGTCCCATTTCTTGTGCAGCTCAATAACCCTACCTGCTTCTGCCCTCCTTTGTAGAAGTTACTATGCGTGTCTTCACACGTGGCAGTGCCTTCAGCTGGCAAAGCGTCTTTCTTTTTCCCTGGGTCTATTCAAGTTTGTATAATCGTATAGGTTACTTAGATTATCTATATTTTTTTACTTTATATTCTGATGCTGTTGTATCAGAGAAACAATTAAACAGCCGCAAAGCCGTCCATAGGATCAGTTAGTAAGCGCTCAGACCACACAACTTGTGTACACAACTCATGCAAGGTTACGTGTAAAAAGTGATTCTTCGGATATAGTGTTATTAAAAGTGATTCCTGCAGGTTGCTTTGGTGAGAAGATCACTTTTTTATGTATAACCCTCGTTGTATGGGGGCCACTCCTGGTGACAGCCGCTGACGCTGCTCATCGCTCACGCCTAATGGCTGTGTCAGCTCTGTGCATGAATGAAAGAGCGGCTGACATTAATGGTAAATATTGTCTGCAAGGTGTCTTAAGGTCAGTTATTTAAGAATGGACACAAGGCAGCAATGCCCAGTCCAGCAGTCAGACTCCCAGACACAAAGGAGCTATCAGGTTTTATATCTCACCTTTAATGAATGAAGAAGTATTTTAAAGTGTATATCTATATTATTATTATTATCCTTTATTCATATAGCGCCAACGATGTACGCAGCGATTCTTGCATATACATATATTCAGGGTATGACAAATCTAGGCGAATTGTAAATACGGCCTGGCTCGCAAGCTTAAAATCTATATTTATAATATCACCTTTTCCTCCCTTATTTTTAGTTTCTTCTGAGTAGTAAACATACATGACATTGGTTGGCTCATCGCCTTGTGCAAATCCTCAACCTTTAATTTCCCCCACTCCCCCAACTCTCCACTTGTTCTGTCATGGGATTTGATGTACATTGCGATAGGTGTCTATTAGGTATATGTTTTAAGGTGGATGTGATCATATGGCGGGCTGCCGCACGTGACTGCAGAGTTCATGCTCCCGCCATCACTTTGCTCGGGGCCTCGGGTTAGAAGCTGTATCTCGCAGCGAGGGCCTCGGGTTAGAAGCTGTATCTCGCAGCTCGGGGCCTCGGGTTAGAAGCTGTATCTCGCAGCGAGGGTCTCGGGTTAGAAGCTGTATCTCGCAGCGAGGGCCTCGGGTTAGAAGCTGTATCTCGCAGCTCGGGGCCTCGGGTTAGAAGCTGTATCTCGCAGCGAGGGTCCTTGGGTTAGAAGCTGTATCTCGCAGTGAGGAGCCTCGGGTTAGAAGCTGTATCTCGCAGCGAGGGCCTCGGGTTAGAAGCTGTATCTCGCAGCGAGGGTCCTTAGGTTAGAAGCTGTATCTCGCACATTGGGGCCTCGGGTTAGAAGCTGTATCTCGCAGCGAGGGGCTCGGGTTAGAAGCTGTATCTCGCAGTGAGGGCCTCGGGTTAGAAGCTGTATCTCGCAGCTCGGGGCCTCGGGTTAGAAGCTGTATCTCGCAGCTCGGGGCCTCGGGTTAGAAGCTGTATCTCGCAGCTCGGGGCCTCGGGTTAGAAGCTGTATCTCGCAGCGAGGGCCTCGGGTTAGAAGCTGTATCTCGCAGCGAGGGTCCTTGGGTTAGAAGCTGTATCTCGCACATTGGGGCCTCGGGTTAGAAGCTGTATCTCGCAGTGAGGGCCTCGGGTTAGAAGCTGTATCTCGCAGTGAGGAGCCTCGGGTTAGAAGCTGTATCTCGCAGGGAGGGCCTCGGGTTAGAAGCTGTATCTCGCAGCTCGGGGCCTCGGGTTAGAAGCTGTATCTCGCAGCTCGGGGCCTCGGGTTAGAAGCTGTATCTCGCAGCTCGGGGCCTCGGGTTAGAAGCTGTATCTCGCAGCTCGGGGCCTCGGGTTAGAAGCTGTATCTCGCAGCGAGGGCCTCGGGTTAGAAGCTGTATCTCGCAGCGAGGGTCCTTGGGTTAGAAGCCGTATCTCGCAGTGAGGGCCTCGGGTTAGAAGCTGTATCTCGCAGCGAGGGCCTCGGGTTAGAAGCTGTATCTCGCAGCGAGGGCCTCGGGTTAGAAGCTGTATCTCGCAGCGAGGGCCTCGGGTTAGAAGCTGTATCTCGCAGCGAGGGCCTCGGGTTAGAAGCTGTATCTCGCAGCGAGGGCCTCGGGTTAGAAGCTGTATCTCGCAGCGAGGGCCTCGGGTTAGAAGCTGTATCTCGCAGCGAGGGCCTCGGGTTAGAAGCTGTATCTCGCAGCGAGGGCCTCGGGTTAGAAGCCGTATCTCGCAGTGAGGAGCCTCGGGTTAGAAGCTGTATCTCGCAGCGAGGGCCTCGGGTTAGAAGCTGTATCTCGCAGCGAGGGGCTCGGGTTAGAAGCTGTATCTCGCAGCGAGGGCCTCGGGTTAGAAGCTGCATATCACAGTGAGGGCCTCGGGTTAGAAGCTGTATCTCGCAGCGAGGGCCTCGGGTTAGAAGCTGTATCTCGCAGCGAGGGCCTCGGGTTAGAAGCCGTATCTCGCAGTGAGGAGCCTCGGGTTAGAAGCTGTATCTCGCAGCGAGGGCCTCGGGTTAGAAGCTGTATCTCGCAGCGAGGGTCCTTGGGTTAGAAGCTGTATCTCGCACATTGGGGCCTCGGGTTAGAAGCTGTATCTCGCAGCGAGGGTCTCGGGTTAGAAGCTGAATCTCGCAGCGAGGGGCTCGGGTTAGAAGCTGCATCTCACAGTGAGGGCCTCGGGTTAGAAGCTGTATCTCGCAGCGAGGGCCTCGGGTTAGAAGCTGTATCTCGCAGCGAGGGCCTCGGGTTAGAAGCTGTATCTCGCAGCAAGGGCCTCGGGTTAGAAGCTGTATCTCGCAGCAAGGGCCTCGGGTTAGAAGCTGTATCTCGCAGCGAGGGCCTCGGGTTAGAAGCTGTATCTCGCAGCGAGGGCCTCGGGTTAGAAGCTGTATCTCGCAGCGAGGGCGGTGCGATTGCTCATTTCCTGTGTTTAGAGAATCATGTTGTTTTCTGTGGCTGTTTCTGAGGCTTGTGTGGGTGTTGAGAACTAAAGGCTTACTCAGGGGAACTCTCTATAACCTTCTCACCTACAGAGAATAAGCTCCCAGCTCCGTTTTTTCTTCTTCATTCATCTGTGGGCTGTGAAGTCCCGTAGCCTGCGTTACTCACAATACTGGGAAATCCTGTCCGTGCCCAGCCAGGCATCACATATACAGTCGCTGGTACCGCCGAGTATTAGCCTAGTATATCCCCGCTGACTCTGCTGGCACTTTATTTCTTGACTTGTTTTTATATTTATATATCAAGATTACAAAGAGAAAAATCCTAAAAAGAGTAGACTGCAGGTTTTTTTTGGTTAAAGCTCCTGATTAGAAAAGCTGTGTAATTTATAAAGCTAAATGTCTGATGATTTTCAGTGGTCATCTTTGAAATTAATGTAAAATGTTTATTCTTTGTAGAAAATAAGAAATCTTCCTGAGATACTCATACAGACTGCATGGATTGCATTGTGTGGCAGATGACAGCCTGTGTCTAATATCTGTATTTTTCTTTCTTTAACAAATTCTCCTTCCATTAACGTCCGCTTTAAGGATATATTCTAAAAAGTATGTGATGCTTTGTTACCATAATATCTCTAGATTGTAAGCACTTTTAACAGGGCCCTGTTGTTTCTGTAAGTCAAATTCTTATGTTATATACTATTTGTAATGTCCTGTCTACCATCGTACAGCGCTACGGAATATGACAGCACTATATAAAACATAATAATAATAATAGAGCTTGCGTTGTCTGCAGTATTTACAGTTTGCCCTTGTGCTATACCGTGATCTGTAAATACAGAGAATTAAGTTAATATCTAGAAATAAAAGAACTTGTTCAGACATGGACAGTGAAGTAGTTCACATCTATTAAGGTCACTTTTACGTTTGGAGTCTTACTACTAGCAGTGTAATGTATCTTGCTCCAGGAATAATGTAACAGAGTATGTATTAGTAACCTGCTGCGAATGTAACATTTACATTTAACACAGCTTCTAAGATAAAGAAAAAGTCTGCCAGCTTCCCAACTATTCAATGTTTACTGAATAACAACTTCAGCTGGTTTTGCACATTGTAACCAATTAATGCGAAATAACAGACGGCAATACAGTAAACATTTACACTAAGTAGTGGAGAAATTCGATTTCTTCTTACATTCCCATAACCTTGATGTTCCTTGATCCTTCGCCCTGCTCTGATACCAGCAAGTATGGACTGAGGCTGCTGACTCTGCAAATATTCAAGTTTAAAATATATATTGGACACCTTGCTGACTAGATGGAAAAAACCCCTCTCACGTGCCGTGTGTAACTCTTTGGCGTCTGCTCATGTGAGGGAGAATTGTCAGGAGAGTTTGCGGGAGAGTTATGGTTTTGACTTCTTGACTTCACTATATGACGTTATATTATGATGGTACAATCCCAGTGATGATGTTCTCCAGAAAGCGTTTGGCAGGCCCTGTATATGTATAGTTAAATCAGTGAGATTCCTTTAAAGTCTCCTAATAATGAAATGATGCATTATACAGGTCAGCTTTGTCCTTCTTGCTGGAGAAACCTGCCAATGTTGGCCCTTTATGATGAAGAGTGACGTGAGAGAATTGAAACCACACATCTCCTTCAGGTCTCAGAGCTGTGAACGTTGGTCACAGGCGTATTAATAGTTATATTGAGGAAGGAACAGTCACATTGTTCTGCGATGTGATAGACTGACAGACATATAGTATATTTATATAAACCTTGGTCACTCACCTATTAAAGTCTGTACGTATTTTAAGTCCTGGGCTCACAGCAGACATACACTTCACTAGTAGCTCTCCTGTATTCTTAAGCTGTCCTTTGGTAATCAACACGTTTAGAATTTTTTAATGAAATGTTCACCCAAAGCTAAGAAATCGTAATAAAAAATAAAGTACCCTCAGGATTACTGGGAATCATTGGAGAAAACTTCCCTCCATGCCAAATTCCTTGTGTGTAATGTTTTGATGATTCTACACCCCCATTGTGCTCCTGTTGTCTTGCCAAGGCGACGAACGCTTCTTAGCATATGTGGTCATGTTTGCTACCGCAAATGAACCAGTTTATGAATGAAACACTTGCCATGGTCCAGTTTCACCCCGTGGAGTCATTGGTAGGAAGTTACTAGACTGCACTTCTTACAATGTGTCCATGGCCCTTTAATAACCTTTTCTACTCTACTTTCTTAGATAGATCGTCTTGTGGTTAAAGAGTTGAAATAGTGAATAAGTATTGTCTGCAATAAATTCCTGGACCCCAACAAAAAAAATGCGAGGGAATAATTACTAGTGGTTTGGAAGAAAAATGTTTTCTATTCGAAATATTCCAGAAAAAAGGAAGCAACTGTCCCTGTTGATTTAAATGTACAGTATCCGTCTGTTGCTGTCTACAAACGGACCACCTAACGTGCTTCTAGAGACTAGCAAATGTCCCATTTCATAACAATGGAGGTGTGACATTGTCTGATTTAGTGTTTTGGCAACTATATGTATGTTTTGTATATATAATATACATAAACATATGATATATGCTAACATATAACACACAGCAAGCTCTTTGGTCTGTATTGCTGTAGGTCTGTGCTGACCACAGACACATGGCCGGATTCTTCAACAGTCAGACGTTTCTCTTGCGTTTCCCTCAATATTGCTGAAGTACCAGGAAACGGTTGGAAGGCTTTAAATAATTTCATAAATCCATGTAGTGCTTTATGAATCCTGCGGCTCTCCACCTCGTCCATTTACCACAATTTGCTCATTAGCAAGCGGAGAGCTGGAAGTTCTCTACCCGTACTTAACGTTGTACTTAGTACCTTCTGTTAGGTGTCCCTTAATACTTCCAAGAATACAGATATTGGAGGCAGGTAGCCAGTCCTGCATGTTCCTTATATGCATCATAGATGTTTAATAAAAATGATAACAGTTGGATGTTTGAATAAGAATATCTGGTTTATTTACGTATTCAAGTTCTTCAAGGAAGTGTGAAAGAAAAACCTATTCATAAGATTTTATTAAGTTAATCATTCCTACTGTCCTATATATATATATATATGCAAAAATTTAAAGATTCCTAGAACTAGAAGAGGTCATGCTATGAGGTGCGGGAAATAAACCGGCGAGAATAAACTGCTCTGCACCGAGCGTATGCTCTGGATCCTGGCCATTTCGCTAGAACACGTCAATGAGCCAAAAGCAGACTTTGGGCAGTTGGGTTCCAGCTGTGCTTTTGGGCTTCCCCACCTAGGCTGGAAATGGCCATCATGACCAGAAAAAATAAACTAACGTTAGAAGTTTAGAGGTTGGCAGAGATTCTACAGGAGCCGTTCCTCTGACTGGGATTCTTGTGTTTGCCATTTTTATGCATTCTGTGAACGTTACTATTTCAAACATCCTTCCATTCCTGGAAACCGAGTAATGCGTCACTGCTGTATGTAAAAGCAATATATATGTCAGCGTGAGCCCTGAATCATACTGAGGGGAAATCGCTGGCATCGGTACAGATGCTGGCTCTGTATACAGGTTCACAGCCCAAAAAGTGCACTGTTGTGTCATATATCATGGAGGTTATTACATGGCTCTCTGTGGTGAAGTAGCTGTGTCTTCCTGTGCGGTGCTATAGAGAAAGCAGGGGTTAAACTGTATAAACCCTTTAATCTGGCTTTTCTGGTTCTCTTCCCTTCTTATCTGCACTTTATCTTATCCTGCCAGACCTCCCTGCTCAGTCTTCTGACCTGCCACACATCCTGTATGTCTCCTAAATCCCTGACTATTTAAATATAGATTCCTCGGGCTGCAGCTTCTAAGGCCTGTTTTCTTATGGCTGTCACGTGGCTTTAGAATTAGAGTGCACCTGGCTAAGAAATTCCATGGCTAAGAGTGAAACCGTAAACATTTTTGCTGTTGATGGCTCCCTTTCGTTAAATGACGTAGTGCGTACTCGAGAACCTGTGGGTTAATGGGTTACTTGGACAATCCAGCTCGCTATGCATCATAAACAGACACACCTGGCAAAACTCTTCCAATAGAAGGGCAGAGCTGGCCCTGCGTAATGCATAACTAAAGTGGAGAGATTCAACTTTACATTATGCAGGACCAGTTTGGCCCCTTTTGTAGGAGAAGCTGTCCGTGTTTGGCCCTTCACAACCTTTTGCGTACTTTCACGAATAAACCACGTTTTTTCGTTCTTCAGACCAATTGCAGGTTCCTGTTGAGTGGTTAAATCTGCCAACTTCAGTCCTTCGCCTGATATTTGGGTGGGCAACACATTGCTATAAACTACTCTGACACCCCCTGCCCTCTTAAGCCCTATCTCAAAAAAATCCCGTTAGGCCAATCCAATTAGGAAATATTATGTTTTGTGATGGCAGCAAAGTACCAATCTTGGCTGCCCTTTTTGAATCGCTCCCTACTTGTTTATGGTAGCTTTATGGACATTTCCAAGTTTCTTTACTTCTTTTACTAGTTTTTACATTAGTATATCTACTACTGTTTCTATTAAGAAGAACTATCTGAACTATATTCCTCTCCCTTCCACCCTCCAACTTCAAATCATGTCCAGTTCTGGCATCCTCGCATTGGATTTTATTTAATCCCTTGGCATATTTAAACCTTTTTTATTATCATCTCTCCCTGCTCCCTTCAGTCATGAAGAGTGTACATGTTAGGGGTTTTGTAAGACCCTTTTATGATTTCTCTGTAAATTGTTTGTGATTGTGAAGCTGTGAAGAACCTGACACTGTATTCTGAACGAGTTCTCACCGGTGATCTATAATGCTGCTTTAGTACATTGCTGTTTTTTCCTTTTAGTATGTTTGCGGAGAAAAGTTAAGATTTTCTTCTGTGAAACCTGAAAATGCATGATAAGAACTATAAGACATTACCTATACATTGTAACCCTGAATAGTACTTGTTGCGGTTATAACAAGTGTTCCACTTCTTCCTTTAGATCTCTGGATGGGAGGCTTCAGGTCTCTCATAGGAAGGGTTTACCGCATGTCATATACTGCCGTCTCTGGAGGTGGCCGGACCTGCACAGCCACCACGAGTTACGGGCCATGGAAATGTGTGAATATGCTTTCAACATGAAGAAGGATGAAGTGTGTGTTAATCCATATCACTACCAGAGAGTGGAGACACCAGGTAGAAACAAAGCTCCTCTACCAGAAACACATTCTTCCCCTTAAAGCAGACCTAAATAAAACTTGCCTTACAACATTAGCCGGTCTTAACTATTTAAAGCTTAATTTAATAAACATTGGTCCAAACAATGTCCAGGGTGGGAGCTCACACATACTTAAGCAAAAGACAAAACAATGAGATCATCCTTAAGAAGTGGGTGGTTGAAGAGATCAGGGATGTAATTGCTTTTTACGCTATTTATTTGTGTCATTGCAGATTGGGGTGAAAAATATACATTTTGCTAGGAATTGTCTGACCGGCTTCCTCTTCATAAACACCATTGCTGGAACATGACACAAGAAATAATTTAAATTTTGACCAGCCAGATTTAAATTCCCACAAGAATGATTTATTGTACTAAGATATTCCAGAGAAATCCTCTTACTTCTTGTGGTATCTTTTTCCTTTTTCTCCTAGTTCTTCCTCCAGTTCTGGTTCCACGGCACACTGATATTCCTGCAGAATTTCCTCCTCTTGACGATTACAGCCATTCCATCCCAGAAAACACCAATTTTCCAGCAGGCATTGAGCCACGGATCACCTACATTCCAGGTCCGGTTTAAAGTAATGGCATGGTTTTATCAGACATTATTTGCAGATTGCATGCGCATGAAAGGTAACAAACACCAGTAACGTAGAATGGAGAAAAGCCCATTGTAGTATTGGATGAAAAAATATCTTCATTGAAAGGACCAGCAGTGAAATTATATCCTATTTTGCGCTCATTTCTGGACTGTAACATCACAAATGAGGGAGACTCTTTGGGGATATGACATCACACAGTCTAAAACTATGGAGTCTTAGATATAGTGTAAAATGTTCTGAGCACATAGTAGATAAGTGCAGCAGTCTTGAAGGAGAAGTATTAGAGTTTAACATCCTGAATATAAGACAAGGAAAAAATGGCAGCAGGATAAATGGGTAAAATAGAAGGGACAAATGGTAGGATCTGATGCAAAATTCTATATTTCACGCATAGAAATCCTGCACCGAACCATTCACCCTGTGCTGAATTATTATTTGTTTTATATAGCGCCATCATATTCCACAGCGGTGTACAATGGGTACACAGGACATGACAAGTAGTATATAACTTAACTATAAGACTTACAGAACATTACATAACATTTATTTATAAAGCGCCGGCAGATTCCGCAGCAGGTATGGAGGCACCTGCTTCAAACAAGTTTATAATCTAGGATTAAGACCCACCGGGGCCTGAGGCCCAGAGCTGGTGGGCTGCCAAATAGTCCCAAATAAGACATAGACGTCACAAAACAAAATTTTAGGTTTGGAAAAGGGAACATGCGTTAAAAATAAACGCAACAGTTCCCTTTGCCAGGAATTGGTGACCAAATGCTCCTAGTGAAATCTAGACCCATTCACCAAAATAAACATCGTAGGATCAGAAAATATGCTATAATATTAATGTTTTTAATGAATTTTTTTTTTAGAAACGCCTCCACCAGGTTATTTGAGCGAGGATGGTGAAACCAGTGACCAAATGAATCGTTCCATAGACACAGGTGAGAACAGGAGCTGAAGGAAGAGGGAAGGGGGTTTATCGGCCCTTATTTTTATTGCGGGTCTTGCTAATGACATACATTATTTGTTTATTTTTAGGCTCACCAAATCTCTCTCCTAACTCCATGTCTCCGGCTCACAGCAACATAGGTAAATATTTGTATTTTACATAAATTAATGATTCATTCGAGTTTCCTTATGATACAGAGAAAGGAAAAGAGAGCATGAAAGCAAATAGATGTTTTTTTTAAATATTTTGTTCCATACATACGTATTTTACTAAAAAAGTAGCTGTACAATGGTTTGCTTTTGACTCTAGATCTAGTAGCATGCTATTAAGAAAGGTTTACTTTTTAAATATGCTATTCTACCTTTGCCAAATTTAACCCTTTCATGTGAAACAATATCCAGCATTAGAGACATCATTCCTAGTACTCTATTCCCGAATTAAAGAACATTTAATTGTCATGTGACATGTGTTGCCCTAGAAACTGGAAAAAAAGAAAACATGTTTTTATGTTTCCAAAAGAAGCAATTCAATGGCAGACCTAAGATTTATCACATTTAGCTCAGGATTATTAGTTCTTTATATAGGGCTCTCATGTTTAGTAGAGCTGTACAAATGGGCAAACTACATAATAAGTAGCCCATGACATGACAATTTAGACAAACAGGAACAAATGGTGAGGAGGGCCCTGCTCTAAACAATCTTACGTAGAACCAATAACTTTTACACGGGGCTGCCGTATAAATATTTCCATACGTGTCTCGGCTTTTAGATGGGAAATCTAGTTAGCAAACCTATAAACGTGCTGACTGTGGAATGAGTCAAGGCGAGAGAATGATTGCTTAATATTGTAATAGCGCGGGGGAAGATCGCAGCTGGTCCGCTGCCATTGAGGTGTGTGCAGGGCTGTCCTACGTTGCTTATCGGTTCTTGTCCGGGGAGCGCTCCTGCTTTGTGACTCAGCCCTTCCCATCTCTTATGACTTGTGCCACAAAATTCTGATCTTGCAAAATTCTAGTGAATCCGGTCTGGTCTTTGAATGCATTATACCTGCCAGAACAAAAAAAACATGCCTGCAAACCATATTTCTCATTGCCAAATAATCCGAAATCCATTAAATGTCTTTAGATGAAGAAGTGGGTATTAGCCGTCTTGGCCCTGATGTTTACTTGCGGGACCCGTGTTAATTAGAGGAGCTGTATCTTACTTTCATTGAATTCTGCGCAGTGATGTCGCAAATTGGGATGAGCCGACGGAAATCCTTTTGTTTCTTGCTCTGTGCTGCTGGTGACCAACAGGTAGCCCTACGGCCACTGACTCGCTAAGAACAAAGAGAATTGTACCACTGAAGAGCTGCGAGTTGCCAAACCCTGAATAATTCATTTGTTTGTAATTAAGTGTTTTATTCCTTTGCTTTTAGTTTTTCTTACCATTTTTATACCACGAGCATAATGTGTCTGTGCATATTAATGAGGACATATTGCCTTGTGATAGTTTAAGACTATAAATGAGGAACAGTGTAGGTGTTTTTCCTCCTGTTCCGTCGGCGTAACTTGGATTATGTTTCTGTATAATCAAGTCTCGTGTATATATGTGTGTGTATATATGTGTGTGTGTGTGTATGTGTGTGTGTATATATATATATATATATATATATATATATATGTGTGTGTGTGTGTGTGTGTGTGTGTGTGTATGTGTATATATATATATATATATATATATATATATATATATATATATATATATATATATATAAGTGTATATATATATATATATATATCTATATATATATATATATATATACTATGAGTTATGCAGGGCAAGTTCAGCCATTCTTGCAGGGAAACTTGCCAGGTATAGCCTATGGGCTACATTAATGAATAACCCCTAAAGCCACAGTAAACATAATGCTTAAATCCTTTCTGTATGGTAATATGAACAACCTTACATTAGGCTTGCCATAGCTAAATGTTAAATATAGATACAAATTGCACATGCCACAGGACATGCATTGTTTAATATTGACAATACAGCCGTCCTACTAATAATTAGATGATGGACAATGTATAAATTATGATTCAGAAGAATAGGGTAAGGAAGCAGGAAGGATTAAGGATGGTCCTAGAGGTCAATTGTGTTGGATGTCTTGGACTAGAAGGAAAAGTGCTGCTGTTTTTATGTTCAGGTGAAACTTGTTTAACTTCTGTGTTTCACGCCACCTTCTCTGTCTCTGTTGTAAAATAAAAATAAAAGCCTAAAGATTGGCGACTGGGCTTCCTGATTCATGTCTGCAACGCTAGGTATCAATACCCTCTCATACACCGGCAAAAGTGATTACAGGAATTGCCGTATATTGCATGGAAAATATATTATTATTATTAAGGAATACTACTAAAGTTACACATTATCTGGAGCCTGGAGGCAGGAATGTCAGCTCCGTAATCCCCAGCACAGTGTATGTTTTCAGGATATCCTCTATTAGCCATGTGTGCTTAATCACAGTCTCAGCCACTTCATACAGACACCTGTCATTCACGGCAGAAACCTGTGCTGCCCAGGATACATGGGATCCGTGGAGTGGAAAAAAAAAACCCAAATGCAAAATCTACGGGTTCCAAATAATCTCAAGATTACCCTTCCCCCCACAAAAAAACTGCAAGCAGACGTTTCAGAAGTGACTTTGTGGCTGATTGCGAGTACAAAGGAACATCTCTTGTATTCTTATAGTATTAGCAGTGTATTTATTACATATATCTGTATATGTTTTAACAGCACAGTATGGCCGGCAGTAGCGACACAACGATAATGTTGGTAATTTCTTTTTGTTAATGAAAGATAACCGGATCTGAGGCACAGGGAGAAAAAATGAACGTATTTAATCGTTAGTGTGAATTCCTGTAAGATCAGTCCTTTTAACCCCGAGAGGCAGAACAGATCTTTGCACTGTAGGGTTAATAATGTATTATGATGATGACAAGGGCGCCGTGTTGTAGAGTGTTCCGCCACATAAAGAGTTAAATGAAATGCTCTATCTCAGGGGAGCATTAGATCAATGCAGTCCGGTAACATGGCATTTTTAGAAGCACATCCTTTAAACGGTTGATGATGGGAATCCTGTTTAGAGACTTACATATCCATGTGTGTTTTTACAGCAAAGTGGGTTGTCAGCAGTTCTGTAAGAATAATATATTACGATAGCACTGCATATTAATATTAATATAAACATGCCCCCGGGTGATCCCCCTCCTAGTCCCGTGGAGTTTGGCCGGATGCAGCGCTTGGGTCAGGAGGTTTGGGTTGGCAGAGGGCCAGTCCTGGATATACGAGAGGCCTGTCCTTATCACAAAGGTTGCCGCTTGTTGCGAGTGAGATCACTCTTTGTTAGCGTGCGCGATATTCTCTCATTATGTTCTATGTTCCTTAAAAATTCAGTCACTTGGTTGTCTCTCGTATTGCGTTAAGCAAAACCCTGAGCTTTTAAAGAGTCGTAGAACTTTATATACTAATGACCTCATCAAGCAGCTGCAACGACAT
The DNA here is from genome assembly GCF_027358695.1 of Spea bombifrons. Lineage (NCBI taxonomy): Eukaryota > Metazoa > Chordata > Amphibia > Anura > Pelobatidae > Spea > Spea bombifrons. The sequence goes on from NC_071090.1 coordinate 92,852,131, forward strand.
ATTTTTGTGAAGCAGCATCAAGTATATTTCACGGTGAATGTCTGTGTAGCGCGCAGCATCCAGATTCACTAAGAAATAGACTTTGGGTACTTTGGGTGCAGTCACCATGGCACCCGATGGGATGTCACTGCTGTTGATGGCAGAACTTGTACCCAAGTTGCTCTTTGCACATAACCTCCCCTTGAGTCCTCGTAAGCCGTCTCCCAGCCAGAGGTTCTTGTGTTCCTGGAAGATACAGAGGCTCCGCAGAATAAGTTTAGATAATTCTCGAATCATTTAGATGCTGGTGACGCACCGCGTTGCTCACCCCTCCAAGTATCAAAAGGTTATGTTAGGATTATTATTATTATTTATTGTTTTATATAGCGCCATCATATTCCGTAGCGCTGTACAATGTTCAGCAGAGATAACCCTTGTAGCTCAAGGAGTGCAGCATTCAGTACCAAATGTGTTGCAAATTGTACTTGGGGATGATGACAGGCTTTATTATGTGTTCTTTTGCCTTAGACTTGCAGCCCGTCACATACTGCGAGCCGGCCTTCTGGTGCTCCATTTCTTACTATGAGCTTAACCAGCGAGTAGGAGAGACCTTCCATGCCTCCCAGCCCTCCATGACCGTGGATGGATTTACAGACCCTTCGAACTCTGAGCGTTTCTGCCTGGGGCTGCTGTCCAACGTGAACCGGAACGCTGCGGTGGAGCTCACACGACGACACATTGGTAATTTACTGAGAGCCTCGTCGCTGTGTGGAGTCAAAAACCCGTGCCGCAGACACGCTCTGCATAGTGTCCATGGAAAGAAGTCTGTGCTGGACTCCGCTATCCCGATAGAACTATTTAATCCAGAGGCTGAGAACATTAAGCTGCCCCAGCTGCTGATGAACACAAGTCCCAGTAGCCTTCTGCCAGTCATGATCAACTCCAGCTCCTGCAAGCCTTACTGGAGCATCATGGGAGTTGTGGTTAATCAGTACTGGCAGTGCTCCTTTGACATTGTAGTTTGCCGTCTACTTTTCTTCCCAAAATATTCCTCGTCTGAGAAGAGATTGCTCCAAAGGGTTAATGGTCCCCTATTTGCCTTATTGCCATAGTAATCACCGTGACGCAGCTATTTCTTATCTCATGGTATCTCATGGGACGTTCTTGTGCTGCCATTGAACCTAAAACCCAGTCGTATTTTGTCTGCTGTACCTCCTTCTGTGTGTTTGCACTCCTTTCTTCTTTGGTTGTGCCTGGAATATTTTCACAAACACAGAATTACACAGAAAAAAAATAAATAATCTTACGGTTTGGCTGAAATAAGTGGAACAATCCTTCCCTCCTGTTAATTCACTGGTTACAAAAAAAAATTTCCATCCTTAGACCCTTGAACATAAAATTCACTGCAGAGCTAGGACTCGGCAAATGTTAAGAGAAGAAGCGGGATAACCCCTATCATACTCAGCCAGCCCATCGCTAACTTAAAGATCCACAGTTTGATGTCTTTATCGTTCTTTCCACCAGAATGAGCAAAGTATTTATTCTACGATCAGATAACAAAAAAAAATAATGCATAGAAAATAATCACTGGAACTTATGTACATTTAACTCTTTAGATTCAGGTGTAAATTGAATAAACCAGCGTTACATTAAATTGCACTTCCAGCCAGCCCCAGGAATAAAGTAAGGAGTATTCCGTGTGACATACATGTGTGCCTGTTTTCCTCTCGACAGGGCGAGGAGTGCGCCTGTACTACATCGGAGGCGAGGTGTTTGCGGAGTGTCTCAGCGACAGTGCCATATTTGTACAATCCCCTAACTGTAATCAGCGCTACGGCTGGCATCCGGCTACCGTCTGCAAAATACCGCCAGGTAAGGGCCCTGCCTATCCTTCAAATAAACTTCTGCCTTACTTTCACTCTTCTAGTACGGAGCGGGATTATTAGGACACACGCCGATTTGTTTTTCACCCTGTGCCCTCCCGCAGGAGAATACATTTCGCATAGAATATACAGTGTAACATGTCTCAGACATATACTGCCCCACATACTCAGCGTGACGTGCCACACAGTGAAACATACACATTTCATGCGTGTAACTTCACTAGCATCACCAGCCTGTACAGTGAATGGAAGTGGATGGTAAATGCCCACAGAGTGCTGGTAAATGCCCTGATTCAGCGACGCCATCTGCATCCTTCCAGCACAAAAGCCAGATAAAGTACAGTACAGTAATAACAGCACTAAAAACTGGTTTTATCTCATTTTATTCCAATAAACCTCTATCTGCGGGCCTAAAGTCTAGATGGACGATTAAGACTGAGCCACTCGATTATTTACCACAGTCTGATTAAGTTACTGGGTATAATAACAGGGCTAGAACGCATAGAAACCCCAGAAAACATTACATTATGCCCAAACTAGAAAGCACAAACTGGTCCAATATCTTGGACCAGTTTTTGGATCTGATGCCGGTATAATAAAGGTGATTGTTTCCCTTTCAATCAGTAACTTCGTCACACATTAATTAGGAATTATTACGCAGGGCCGGTTTTAGGTGGCACTGACGGAGGGCGTATGATAAGGTAATGAGTTATGCTGTTCAGCTCTTCAGGTTATTCTGGCTAAGTAATTCTGAGGTTATCGCCGTCATGTTCATGGTCTGCCTTCCTAATCTTCAAACAATATATTGTTTAAACAGCGACTGGTGCATATACTGTGTAAATCGTCCATCTGCCAAGCAGTAAAGATGTGTCACTTTCCTAGTCTGACTTCTATTCTCAGTCATTACTAACAATAAAATGATGCTGGGGTAGAATGGTAGTGGAGGCAGCGGTCAGTCTGCCAATTTGGACTGGGAATGGAATGTTTGCGGCAAAATTGGAAACATCTTCAGTGGGTTTTTTTCCTTGGAGTAACTGAATTTAGGGGAATTTAGAAAACTTGATGGACTCTTTTTTTCTTCTCAGTCTCACTAACTTAGTAACGTCTCAGACAAATACCACTTCCCACGCACAGAATGACACATCTCAGACGCGCAGCGCGACACCACGGGGGAACACCTTCCAATGTCCCCCCCATGCAGTGTGACGTCCCCCCCCGGACGCTTACACTGCTTCCAAAATACAATAAAACAATATCGTGCCGACTCTGACATTTTCCTAGTCTTTACAAGTAGCATGGGATTCCGGGACTGTGTGTAATGACTCCGTAACCTCGGTTCTTGTGTCTTTGTGCAGGGTGTAACCTGAAGATCTTCAATAACCAGGAGTTTGCCGCTCTTCTGGCCCAGTCGGTAAACCAGGGGTTTGAGGCAGTGTATCAGCTCACACGGATGTGCACCATACGCATGAGCTTCGTCAAGGGCTGGGGAGCAGAATACAGGTTAGTACTAAACCTCATGTGAACTGTGATCCCCTTATACAAATAAAATATTCGGGGGGTTATCTTGGCTTGCAGTGTGTTTGCGCACCTCGAATTTATACTATATTTACTTTTTCCAGTTTATATATAACCTGCTATTACAAACAATACGGTAACTTCTTCTACAACAGCAGTATTACAGCACTGGCTCATGACCATGTGAAAGAATAGAGGAAGGGAAGACAAATTAAATAAGAATATTTTAATTAGGAAAGATGGGCAGACATAGCGACAATCCGGCACAAACTAACAGGGAAGTCGCCCCACACAAACTGATGATTACAGTAACTGCTCTGCAGGCTAAGGCTGGATAAAGCAGATGTGTAGGACAATATTTACAGGTATCTGCGGTATCCGCCGGGGCAAACCGTTCTTTTAATATGCACAGATGTGACTACGGCCGACTTTCCCATCAAATGCGTCCTCCTCCAATCACATCCGACTCTGGGAATTTTTATTCTCTAAATAGAGGAAAGCCGTCTCGTAGAACCAGCGGTTGCAGAAAAATTGCTATTTATCTTTGGGGCTCTGTTAAATTTGATGGTTGTGGGGATTTTGAGTAGGACTCTGGTGTCCAGGGAGCTGATGATGCTGTGACAGATGTCATTATGTGGTGGGTGTAGCGCACACGGACTGCCAGAGTGAAACATTCTGCTATTGTTGGAGCGGCAAAGACACCCAGAGCGGATCCCAGCACAGCCTGCTGGCTTCCAGATGTTTAGTGACCATTATACAGTTAACCTCTTATTGCCAGGATCGAGTTTACAGTGTGTCGTCAAAAAGAGAGCAGAGCACTCACAGGAAGGGTATGGCGCCGGGTGGGTTAAATCTCATCTTCCACACTTGACAGCCAGTTTCAGCTTTGGCCAGAAGCCAGCGGAGCTAATGGAACCCAGATGTGCCTCTGTTTGGCAGTCTCATTACTGATCCTGAGGTTTCACTCTCACATTTCACTTACTCCTTCCTTTCTTAACCCATGGGGTGCCAGAGCAAAGCATATTACTCAAAAATGGCACAATGAACAAAGTCGAAAAGCAGAAAAATCTAATGCTCTTTTTAGTTGTGAGAAAGTCAGGGGTGAGCCTGGAGGTGATGGTGTTTGGGTGCAGGATTTCTTTGGAACCCCCCGATTAACACATACTAAAACGCAAACTTGCTATAACACCAACCCACCCTAACACCATTCACTTACACACAAACACACTCTCCCTCATGCACCTCACTGCAGGTTAACCCCTGATACTCTAACATGCATATGATAACACGTGCACTAACCCCTACGTGCATATGCTAACATTCACTCATTCTAACACCATAAAGTAATAGACACACTCTAACAACATACACTTACACACCCAAGTGAACAATATACACTTATACATACACACACTCTCTTGTTACATGATAAATATATTTTTAGCGACTGGGCATGTTTTTAAAGACCATTCTCATAGACCTATGCAGGTAAACTTGCAAGACCATTTACTGTTTTAAAACCCAAACTGTCAGCACTCCTAGACTTTGTATGTAGCTAGAGCAGTGAAGAAATGACCCAATGCATTCTTGCAACTGCCCGCAGAAGGCAGGGGTGCGCTTGTTTCAGGCTGTAGTGAGCTAGAGCCACAGTGGATGACCCGATCTCTCTCCTCTCCTCTCCTCTCCCACTCCCATCATCAGTACAGCCCACACAGGCCCGGCATCCTTCCTTCCCCCTCTTCCCCTGTGCCGAGTCCTGTCTTCAGTGAAGCTTGCACTTTGTGTGTGAGCTCCGCTACTACCACGGGGTTGTTTTATGTGACCTTGTTGGCTGCCTTGATTACTGGGTGCATTGGTGCTGTGCACTCTCATTAGCGCTCCCTTGCTGTTGTAAACTGGTCGAGAGACAACTAAAAATAGAAATCATTCTTTTTACCAGTATATTTAAAGATTAATGGAGCATAAAATATACTCCTCTCGATAGTAAAGTAAGTTAGCATTGGCAAAACCTGGAGGCGGCCATTGTTGTCAGACGTGATATTTTGGGTGACCTTTCCTGCTCAAACAACACACTGAGCTGATTCCTTTATGGCAATGCTGTGAAGTATATTGCTATAGAGACCTTCAGGCAGCATGATAATGTGTTGGTACGTGTTGTATCCCTGTAACCATAGCCCGGACATATGCGAATATCCGAAGACATCATATTGTGCTTAAAGCTGTTTAAAAAGGACAATATTTTTGAAACATTTTGAATCTGAAACTAGTAAGAGGAATTCAAGTACACATCCGCCAAGCTGTAATTTATTAAGCCTGGAGGAAAATACATTTCAGTTTCAACACAATAATAAAGACTAGCTTGGAAAAAAAAAACATAAGGCCAATCTATTCCGCGAATTTTTTTTTATATAAAACAGTATTTTCCTTAAACTGATGACTTTCCACATTTAAGATTGTGGTTCCCACTCACAGCAGACTGTGATCCTGAAACAGAGAAAGATGATGGTAATGAAGTCTGTACAGAATCAGGCTGAGTAGAATCATACTTTGGACGTGGTTCCAAAAGGAAAATCCTCATTGTTGTAACATCCAGTATACTGACTCGGCAGAGGAATGGTACATACATATTTTCACCATCATGCACTTCCACTGGAAACATGGTGAGCCCTTTAGCAAAAGTGCTGCTGTATGAAGGTGGGCCCTCACTTATCGGCATAGTACCTCCCCATGGCTTGCGCTCGCTGATGAGGTCTCGGTAAAGTATGGTGGTAGGGTTGCCAGTGATATTATGATTTAGTCACCCACAGTTATGTGAAGTGGTTAATTTCTGGAGAATTCAGGTTCCTCCTCAGTATCACTGGCAGCATTGACATGATGGTTTGTGTTGATCCATGCAGCCAAGAAGAAACACAAGCTAATTATCGCAATTAAAGTCCTGTTATTAGATATGCTCAAGCTTAGCAGACTTTAGGAGTTGTGTCTGTTTGAGATACTGGCTTGCATTCTGGCACCAAAGCTCTTGGGATACCAATAAGTGTCCACCAGGTACAAACAGGGTCTCAGTGTTGGGTACAAAGTGACAGCTTAGGAAGGGGCTGTCATAGATCTGCCTGTTCTCTGGCTAATTCCCTCCTAGTTCTCTCCCATCTTGCTGTAAATCTTGCTGTCAGTAGAGATGCCAGCTCCATCACTGCAAGGTCTGGGCCCAGTAACATGTAAGCCATACAGGTGGAGCAAAGAACACATCCACCACATAACGGCATCCCACCAAAGTAAGAATGTAAAGACGAGCAATGACTGAACGCTGTACTTCTGTTAGGAGTTAATAGTTAGATTGAAGGTCAAAGATGGTGAGGTCCATGAGCAGGATATTGACAACATAATGGAGGATACCAAAACTTTGAATCTCTGCCTGTCTTTTCAAAACTTAAGCGCCCTGTAATGGATGGGTTAATAATTATGCGCCGTGATGTCGCAGGTGGTGTGAAACCACAATCATGTCATTCTTTACCACAGGGCGAAGGGGGGTCTTGCCCTAGGTCTAAACAAATCCGATAACTGATTCTAATTCGCCTCCACTCCTAAAGTGATTTGTTCCACAGGCTCTTCCTGTCTGTTCCATCAACAGGTAAGTTCTTCTTGTGACATGACATGTGTGTGCGCTGGGCACCTCTGCTGCATCCGAGACACGCGCCTTAGCATGTGCCCGAAGGAAGTTGAAACTACATGGAGCTAGCATCTAGTAATTTTACATTATTGAGTTACCTTCGTTTGATTTTGCAACAGCTGTTTTGTAATAAAAGTAACAGAATGTTGGGACGCTGTTTAGATTGATCTGTATGGTCCTTGTTTACCAGTAACTATAATACTAGTGTGAAATTACCTAATCTTTCCTACTGCTCTCCCCCCAGGCGTCAGACTGTGACCAGCACCCCCTGCTGGATCGAGCTGCATCTGAATGGTCCCCTCCAGTGGCTGGATAAAGTTCTAACGCAAATGGGCTCCCCAAACATTCGCTGCTCTAGTGTCTCCTAGATGGACATGGCCATAAACTAGCCCAGCTTAGTCCATCCTGCACTTGGAGACAAACTCCTTACCCAGGAAAAAACTTTGGAAATCACTTGTGGGAGTGAAAGGGTGGCGATGCCCTCAATGGAACAACAATTTATTGACTCTTTGTTATGTCTAATAAGAGGAACTCTGGATTTGGAACCTTCAGCCTTATCTAGAACTGCCACTCAGGATGACTGCTGCCGGTCACCACTGCTGCCATTCTCCTCTGTGCAGTTAGGTAATCTGTTGGACTGGCTTATATATGGAAGACTCCATACAGAGCTGAAAGCTTAATGTTACAGTTAGAGGTAACTGTACTCCTCTGTGTGACACGAGGCATCTCTGAGATGAGGGAGATGCTTTTACTGCAAGCAGTACACTTTCTGGAAGTACAGTTCAAGTACTACGGATTTATTTGAACTCTTGAGTAGAACAGTATTGCAATAGCTGCAAAATACTTAATTCTAAAAGTATTCAAGTACTTTGTATGGTCATATGTTTTCAACACAAGATTCAGTGTGTGTGGGGTAGTCACTGGCCCTTAAAGGGATAACAGCCCAGCCACAATAGGGGTTCCCTTATGATTTGTGACCTACAGCCTTCTCGATCTATCCCTCGATATTGCCACAGACGGGGTTTCCTTCTGTTTACACATGGTAGCCAAACTGTCCATGTAGCTGGCTCGTGTCTGCTCAATCACACGGGTGCAAATCTGGCATACATGATAGAGGGGTCACGTTGTGTTTCCATTCTTACACCGCGCTAGAACTGGAGAAGCAGAATTGAACGGTAGGTTCAGGAAAGGGACCATTACACTAAGCAGGTCACACAGCATTACTTGATGGGGGGGCTCCTTGATTTTTCCAGCACTGGAGTGCCAGTAAATCTGCCAGCCTTTCCAAAATGGCTAGAAACTGGATGAGTACATTCATGTGCGTCTGTCGTCGGCAGCTCTTACTGCCCTTCACAGGCATCTCACAAACCCCAGTAACGGCCTGTTGCAGAACCTTATTTACTCTGGCCTGTGTAGCACAATATATAGCTCAATACCCAACTGTAAATTATTTTAATATTGCTTCATCCCTTCAGTGGAAAAATAACTGGAAAAGGTTTCATATTTCTGTGTTTATCATGGCAGAGTATTTTCTCTACATACATTTTACCGAGTTGTTTTAATATATGTATGACTTTTATAAAATCTGTTCTATATCTTGGAATTTCAGAGCTATTGGTGTTTATCCTTACTTTAGTTGAAAAGCGGAAGTGGCCCAATAAAGCACAGATCCCATGCAATATGGAGAGGAGAGACGGTTCCGTGTCCCAGCCATAGCGTTGTTACTGGCTGTATCGCATAAGGCCGTGCAGTAATACGTGTAACACGTGTGGGATGTTTTGCCCCTTGGCGTTTTTGTAGCATGAAAAAGAGCAGGCATACTCAAAGCCTGTTACAAATTATTTACATTATGATTATTTTTTATATATTTTTTATAATTCCGTTTTCTTCATTATTGTTTTTTAAAGTGTGTTTTCCTTATTGGGTCCGTTGGCTTCTGGGTTTTATGCCCGATCTATGAATTAGCATCCAGATTGTCATACTTTTATATGCTAGACATTGGCGAGGAAGAGAGTACCAAATAAAATCTATAGATTGGAGGATCACGTCGAATGTTCCCAATATGAACGGTGTTATTCATTTTATTACACTAAAGTACTTTTACCTTATCTTTTCTTCTTTTTTATGTCTTTCATTATTTGTACAAGGTTCTGTTTGTGAATGTAAATAAATAATTACCAATGTCTTTTCAAACATGTTACTCCAACCTTTTTAAGCAAAGAAATCCAAAATTACTGGTGATGGTGTATTAAAGGGCAATACTGTTACAAAGGGGCCCCATACCAAAATAAATATATAATGTATGTATTTAAATGATCATAAACAGCACAGTGCCCATATATTAGCAAAGACATGGCTGCACTGTAGGATCCCTATACTGGAAAGCCCCAGTCGGCTATATCATATGTAAATAAATAAAACTATGGTGACACAAAGTAATTTTTTTGTCTACACAAAGTTATAAAAGTTAACTGAATATCCAAACATAACCTTGTATCCATCAGTATAAAAAGAAATCTTTACATATGTCATGGAAGCAGAGATAATGCTATGCTATGCAGCGCATAGACAGCCAGGGATTTATTATATCCTTGCAGGATATTATTGGAGGAGTGTTGAATATCTCCGGGTGACATCAGGATGATGAAATATTCAACTTGTTTAGATTACCTCTTTAGCAAACTTTATCAAGACTGAAAAGGCAAGGCAGAGATATGCGATCCGTTGAGACAAGCAGATATCTGCACGCACACGCATTCACACACATAGGCTTCCACACATGTGGCTTCAAGCTCCTACCTGCACATCTCCTGTCAGTGCTGGCGGGGAATATACCAGGCTCCTAACCCCCATCCCCAACTGCCCTGTATATCATGGTATTGGACTCAATCACAAATGTAATGGGAATAGACAGTAATCTAATCTATTATTATATAGACTATTATCCAGCCCTTTCCAAAATACCTTTTCCCAAAGGGTTTACACGGAACCCTATGCCACGAGCACAGAAAGAAGCCACTCCGTGTGGATTCTGCCTAAATCTGTTCTGTATATGGAATTACAATTGAAGCCCAAAACAGAAATACTTTTGGTAACAGCCCTGAGGGTAACAGGGTTAACCCACATAAGTCAGCGGGTTTCTTGCATGTCAGTGAACCCTGACTATGTGCTGTGGGATACCAATCCTATGACGCTAAGCTATATTCATAACGCTTACAATGGTCTTTACAAATCTTTAGACCTCATCCATCGCAATCACATTGATATCTTGTCACTAGTGCTGGTTCCACGTTTGTCAATTTAAGTTTTACTTGATTATTATTTCTATTGTGTCCAAAAACCCTTACTCACAATTTACCTTTAAAACATTTTTTTTCCGTGTAGCGCTTCCAAGTATATTGTAATACAGAGTTGTGTGCAGACCTGAGCAGTGCCTGTGCCAAGGGAATATTGAGCTGCGTTCAGTTTCCAGTGACATCATACCATGAGTAACACATTTTAAAATAAAACTGCAACCCCCCCCCCCCCCAAACTGGGACTCCAATTGTGGAAAAGAACACTTCGGAGTCTTCCCCAAGAAGGATTATCAGAAATTGATGGCTACAGCCTAAAGAGAGGAAAGAGGTGGCGGGGGGTGATCCCCATGGATTTACTCATAAAATACACAGCAGTGATGTCATTCTTTCCAATAGCTCATTTTGGACTAATAGATAACAGATTGAATTTTTGTAGTTCTAATTGGCAAAGATTTCACTTATTAATAGTCGCTGTAGCTCGACAAAGCTTCACTCAATTGGGATAAAGCCTGGTTCACAAGAAATCTCTTATGTAGAGCTCTGCATCTTAAGTATATCATTCAATAATAACCCTACAGTTTTACTTCAGTGAGCACGGGGCATGTTTCCAGTGCATGTTAATCCACATGCTGCTTTAGGTGTTCAATGAACAGCATGATCTACATTATAATCCTTTCAACCTGGCCGAGATAGACAATGAAACATAGACCTGTACGGCCCATCTGGTCTGGCAGTTTTCCTGCTGTACATGCGCAAACCTTAACCAGTCCTTGATCTTGGTCTATAAGTGGGGATAATCATATGAAACTCCCAAGACTGCTGCTGGGTTTTTCAGAATCGTAAAAATGGGTATTAATGTTTTCCTCTCTTTTTTATTTAAGACTCTCATCGTTCATCATGGAGCAACGTAACCTGTTCCCTTATAACTGCTGCAATGATCCAAAAATCTCCTGTTAAGTCCATACTAGTTTCAAACTATGTACATTTTCTGGCAGCATATTTTACACTTTTTTTATGAATACTGTATTAGAGCACATAAAACTGATTAAAACCTCATTTTCTAGTCCAAATATATGCAAGCACAAACAAACTGTTTTTTTTTGTTTTTTTTTTTTTAAAGAAAACCAGGATGAAATGAATTGTTTTCCCGTGTACCGGTCGCATATCGTGACATCTTGTGCAGAGCATATCCTGTGCAGGCAGCGCTCAGTTTTCATCTCCAGATGAAAGTCCTTCAATCTCATCTTCATCTCCTCCTATCGCCATCCAGAAAGCTTTGGCAACCTGAAAGGGAATGCGCAGGATTATGGCTACATAGCATCATTCTTCTAAAGCCAAGAATTTAGATTTTTAAGGTGAAGTGCCACTGATGTTATCATAACTAAATTGATTTATTGAAGCGTTCTACACTTATTGAAGTAAATCCAGCATTATCTAGCCAGCTTCGTGTCCCAAAGTACTCACCCACGCTTACAAAGGCTTCCCGATTCCATCAACAATAGGGCAGAGGGAATTTATTAGGTGGGGGAAATCATGCAGACCCGCAGGTACAGCGTTGAAAATTATAGGATTTGGAAAAAAGTGATAGATCCAATATGATGCACAACATGCTTCATAAATAAATGCAATACACGTATAGAACCCCCTTACCTTCTCTGCGTGTAACTTCCTCTGTTCATGCGGCAGCGTGGCAGCTTTATCTGAAAAGGAAAACTGGCTTTTATTTCACATATAAATAATTTCCACCATTGTAGGACACGGGACTGATTATATATCGGTAGCTTCGTGGGCTCCAATCTTAACTCAAGACCCCACACAGCCAAGAAAACCATCAATATCCTGAGATGGAATAGCCTATTCACACCCTTTCCCATTTACCTATATACTATATCGTGTCTGGGTCTAGACAGCCAGCTTGTTTGAGCGGGGCCACCTCCTTTACGCTTCTGAAAAAATGGCTTGGAGGAAAGACGAGAGAGAGGGGGAATACGATAGAACCATCTAAATGGCTTTAACACAGTACAGGAGGGATGTCTGTTTCAAAGGAGGGGAAATACTGGAACAAGAGGCCAATCTAAAACTAAAGGGTCAGCAGCTTGTCTTTGAGGATGCTTTGCTGAGATGGTGGTAGATTTGTGGAACATCCTCCCAGCAGAAGTGGTAGATGCTAATAAAATGAGGGAGTTTAAACATGAAATAAAGCTATCCTGAATCTAAGACGAGACCAAGGATTGATTAAGAGTCTGCGGACAACAGCTACAGAGAAATCAATCAGTAAATAAATGCACAAGGAACAGACAACTTGCAGAAGTCAAGGAGTGGGCAATGTGTTATTTCATTGTTTTTAAGGAGTTTAATCCACCAGCCTCTCACATATTAGGGGAATAAAATTCTAGTGAAACTAATCCACAAAAGCCACATCTCAGCATATGTGCTAAACATTGATGGCCAGGGCAATGTGGCACCTGTAGAACAGAAGTATCTATACACTGAGCTAGTCGGTTTTCTAGCAAATGTGTAGATCAGGGGAGTACAACTCCAAGGGCGGCAGCCAGGCCACAGTTTTTGGGCATCCTAACTCCTAAAAAAATCTAAAATCCTAATTCAATCTAATTGAGATGTTGGGTCATAGTCAAAAACTAGAGGCTTAGATGTAATGTAAGGATGCTGCACTTCTCTAACGCTCTCTGAGAAGTAAAACAGCCTTCCAGCAGAAATGGTAGCGCTTAATACATTATGGGGATTTCAAAGCACAGGGGATAGGTATATGGCTTGGATGAATACACGAGGCCAAGGACCAAAAAAAGGTTGAGGTTCTTACAGCGGGAAACATGGGCAGACTAGATGGGCCCAATAGTCCTTATCGGAGGTCAAATTCCATGTTTCTAAAATACAGAGAGGGCCACTAAGTATGCCGTGAAAGCCGACACAGCGCAAGGTACGAGACTGCAGCCAGCTCTTCATCCAGCGTACCTGAAGGAAATATTAACGCCTTCACTCTGTTGAGCAGCCACCTTTTAAATGCCTCTCCAGCACACTCCATCATTTTACTTTTAACAATACCAATAAAGATTTAATTATAGGTGTTGTGCAGAGGTCTGTGGAAGAAGCTGCTGTGCACTGCCAATTTCCTTTACTAAATTTAAATAGGTTTGCTGCTGGGTATAATTGCATTTCCACGGCCCCCATGAGATCTGCCAAGCCTTTCACTTATAACCGCAGCTGTAACACGAAGTGCCCCTAAAACTCGGGCACACAATATTACCTTTCATTTCCTGTAGTTTGCTGAACAGACGGCTGAAGTTCTCCAGATCCCCGTCCGCTGAAGTCAGACTTGCAAGTTCCCGGATATCGAGATCCACCACTGGGTCTGTGAAGAAAGTGAGAGAGGACTAGGTGCGTACCGGGGGAAGTAGATCCAGCACTACATTCTGAGCAGCTTGTTCCGTACAGAAGAGCAAGCGTTACTATTTCTGCAGTGTAATTCCCTGATCTGGATATTTCAGGCAACAGGAATTAGAAGACATCCATTTTGCCGCAGCGGTGTAACCTCTCATGATTGAGTTACCATAAACACAAAGTTGGGCTGTAGCAAGGGGTATTTATATACAATATTTAACAGTCCATATGTTTCAAATAGAATTAAACAGATGACTGTTTAATCTGCAGCAGACAGTAAGTGTAGAGTTTTTAGAATAAACGGCATGGGGGTAGAATGTGCAATGCCCTACCAATGGAAAAAATAAGAAGACAGCGGCCATCTACTGAATTAGCGGTTTAAGGATAACAGGTGGTATAAGGACGCTGGCTTTATGCTTGTACTCTTTTTACGAAAAAGCATTGGCATAAATGAATTCCAAAAAGCAGAACAAACCCACCTACAAGCGCGCCGACCTCAGAACCGCGGCGGTTACCCGAGCCGCACCCTGGATCCGTAGGAGCCTCTGCAGCTTCACCGCCGGGCACTGAAACCTGAACGGCAGAAACGCGTCAGGGGTTAATACAGACCACTACATACACACTGGCTCTGCAGTACAAAAGCCAGAGACCTAGATAGTCTCGAAAGCCTGCAATCTATTACACGGCAGCTAGCCAATAATGGTATCATCTTCATCAAAATTGCTTTATGTAACTCCTCTGTTACTAAAATAACAGCTAACCTAACCCAATAAGTCTGTAGTAGAAAAGGTTCAAAAACAAAAACTGGTATAACGACTGGCCTGCTGAGCAATGGTAACATCCCCAAAATCACTTAAATAATTATAGGGGGTAAGATGGAAGATGGGGCTCCACGAGATTACACTGGAGCTTTGATTCTCCAACTTTCCACCTTTTAGTAATTCTCCCTTGAAGATCCTGGGGGCACCTTGAGGACAGAGATCCTGGTGTTCCTCTAGGCATATGAATGCACACAGTCTTACAGGATGCTCGTATCACATGTGCCCCCATTGTACTCAATATTAATCAGACGAACAGATTCAAAATACCCGCTCACATCACCCTGCAGATTCTCACTGCCACCCGGGGATTGCTTCATTGACAGCAACGAGCCAAAGATCCCGAAAGCTTGCTCTGGAAAGACACGGATAAAGGCAGCTCTAATTAGTGGCGGTTATATGAGTAATAATAAAAGCGTGTTTTTACCACTTCTTAAGGGTTTACCAGATGGATTATCAGTACTAAGCAAGTTCCAATACAGTGATGGTGCAAATATCACCAAGTCACAAATTGCAGTTATTCAATAGTGAATAATACTTCCGAACAACGTCTGGGAAATTGAAAAGGTTTGGTTCGGGCAACTTTATGTGAAATGTAGAAGCCAATGAATACTATTAAGAGTCACCTTTAATTATTGTTTTTTCTAATGGATCAATATTCCAATTTTGTGCTAAGACCCATCTCTTATCACTCACCAGTCTTCATTTCTACATTAGACCACACATTGGCATTTAAGGCCTGAACGATGCGAGTCACACCAGTAGATTCTGGGAAATCATCTGTGTTGAGGGGGGAAAAAAGTAACATGTGATGATGTACGAGAAATTTAAGAGCACTTTATGGAAAATATGTAGGTAATATCCCTCCAAAGGCAGAGAGGGCCTTACCATCTTCATCTGGCAGCTCTTCTGGGTTCAGTTCCACCAACTCAAAACCATGCTGGATGCACCATTCCTGAGCAGTCTGCCGGCTGACACCTGCAAAGAAAAAGCCCTTCCGTTAGAATGCATCGTTCTGACCCTAGCCCTTGTGAAAAGAAGCAACGAGACTTTTCATTTGTTCTTCTTTAGACAAGAAATTAAAACCACATTCAAATCAAATTTCTCTAGAACTAAATATCACCACAGAAAGCAACTGCTCGTTCATTACAATCCAGACTCATTCATTACTTTCAAGATGATTCAGGATATTATGCAATACTTCATGTATGTACAGCAAGCATGATCTCCTGACACCTGTCGGGAAATAGTTACAGGAATCCATGTACCGTGTCCCGTATAGTCCTCAAGCCATTTACACCTGCATAGGCCACAGTACAGGGAAGGCAGTTTTTTACCTGCATCAGACACCCGCTCACAGACCAGGATCATGACATCCAGCATCCACTCTTCCAGCAGTGGTAGCCATGAGGACACCTTCTCCAGGCCAGCTTTCTGAGAACAAAAGTAGAGTTTAGATTTAATCAGGGAATTCTACATTTCCACCAGAATATTGGCAGCATTCTCTTATACCACCCTTAACCTTCTGTAACCTTTTTGCCTTAAAACAGAATATTCATAAAATGTATCCCTTCATGCTCTAGACATGCAGAGAATATTGGTTAGTGATAATAAATTGCGTGCACGCAGCAGGCCACTCACCTCTGTGCTATCAAAGTATACAATGAAGGCCTGGATGGTCTCTGCTAGCTGTGTGGTGACATGCGCTGCGCTGGGTACCACACAGAGTTTAACATCAGCCGAATAGTACTTGTTGTCTATCGTCCAGGGGTATTGTCTGACATCTTCGGCATCATGTGGAACTGCAGGAACTTGGTCTGTCCCGATAATTTCTACACAAAGGAAACACGTGTAAGTGCGGCTCAAACGGATAAGGCATGTTACCTGCAGCTGCTAACACATCATAGAACACATGCAGTGATGATATGGAGCAAAGCGTTGTCCACCTGTTTGTTCTTCTCCTTCGTGCATCCTACCACAAAAACAAACTACCACCTCTCACACAATAAGCATCTCCTCACAATAGTTTGTGGATAGGTGGCTTTGTAGGATGTTACAAAACCCTTCTTCAACCCCACATACACCAGTCCTTTTCTGAAGCCAAGTCACGCTCCATACCGGACCTGCTCACTTCATGCCACCTGCCTCTTATCCATACCTGGTCCAAATAGCTTCCTCCAGCCTCAATGACATCTACTTGGCCCTTCCCCAATGGACTGGGGCTTCATTACAAAGTATCTAGTTTATTACTCCCATCTCTGACTTATCTGTTACTGTCCAATCATTAGCCTCCAAAAAGCACCCTGAATAACAACACTATGCCGTAGTGTGCCATATCCCATGGTATAATACTACGCAATAAAGAATAATGACATCCTATGATTTGAAGGACTAGATAAACACTACCCATAGCATTAGAGCTGCACATGTATGTCTGTAAAATTCAAAACTATTGATGATTATGACAATCCCCCCCTCCCCAAAAAAATAGCCATCACTTCAACTTATTGAACAATCTAGGTTAAAACAGTATTTTAATTTGGTGAAATATTGGAAGCGTAACCCCTGCAGGCAAGTCCCAGAGCCACGTGACCAGACAGGGGTCTTGCTGTATCTATCTATCTATCTATATCTATACGGTGGGGCATTAGGAGCAGGCAGCGCCTTCTACCAGGGCTTCCAAATGAAAGAGCCGTGCGCTCAGACAGTCATAAAACAGAGCTGCCTGCTCAGACAGACTGCTACTCCAAAACAAATGTTATCCCGGGAATGCGCTTTGAACAGCTGCCTTCTGTGTGTAGTTTGCGAGAGGAACCTGAGGAACATGATAAATAAGCACAAAACCAGCCCTGTTAGAATCTTCTGATGAGTATTCAAGTGCATGCTTTTCACTTACGGAAAGTCCGGTCTTCCTGCCATAAAGTATTTCTATCGGAATGGTTCTGGGACCAAACTGGACTTTCAGTTTGTGAGAAGGACAGAAATCAATGTCTGCTCCATGTTACGTCATGGTTCTTCACACACGATCACCTCGAGACCATGAGTTTTCAGTTTAAGGGATAGAGGAGCAAGGCGCTACGTAAATGATTGGCGTTATATAAATAAAAAAGAATATCTCAGGTCCTTTGTGGCAAGAATGTCCTACTTGCATGCAAGCCGCATGGGGAGGATGATCAAAATGGGGGGCTCATAGACCCACATCCCGATAGTTGTTGCTTCCCTAAAGAATAAATAAATAAAAATTGATACCTTGGCTAAGGACAGCTCTTCTGCTCCTTGCGCCCTCACGGCCCTAGGTGCCGGGAAGGGATTTCTGGTCGCCATGGCGACCTGGCACTTGGGATTTATGAAACCCTGCCTTAATGTATGCATTATTATTTATTATTGCTACCAATTAATCTTTTCACCTAGGACTCCAAAGACCTATTGCTGGCCCTGCAGAGAACATTCTACATGGGGCTGCTCAAAAATAAGAATAATGTAAATGATGTGTATTTAAACATTAATTACATTTAAGGAATAAAACCCTCAAATAATTCAAAGACAGAGGCAGCTCTTTAAGCAAGCCACATAATAGCCGTGTTACCCCGGAACAAGTGTTAGTGTATCACCCCAAATGAATGAATGAATTGAGTTTGCATTGCAGCAGATGGGACCATGTATTTTTTTCTTTTTGGTCTCCAAAAATCAGCAACTCTCTCGATGCAGAAAAAGTATCCGGGATGATCTGTCACGCCTGATAAAGCGAAGCCTGACAGCCACCTGGTGGAATAAACTCGCAACCATGAATAATGAAACCTGCGACAGAGCGGCGTCCCTATGCAGACTCTATAACGGGGGAACCATTCATGTTTTAACCGCCCAGGCCTATTACTGAAGTTACTTAGTAAGAAGCGTTCATTGTGATCATTTATTACCAATTATGTTTTTTTTGCCTTAATAAGCCCACGGGTTAGACGTTTAGACCGCTGCAAATTTAGCGTGGCTTTGATTCTTGCGTTAAATTCCTTGCTAGCGTTACCTTTTCTTTTGGTATCGTACACTTCCCATCATAGAGGTTCTGAGTATCATTAAGCCCACGTTATAATTCATACTTGGGAGTTATTCACCAAGTCAGGTGTTAGAAAGCAAATTTAAAAAACTATCCATTATGAAAGACAAGCCCCAGCTAGGCTCTCCTGCGAGAAGGGCTGATATGACCCGGCACACTGGATAAGTATGTAGGAAGAGGGCTTGAATTCATTTAAAGGGACAGTTTAGTGCTCCACAAATGAGGAATGTGTATTAAAGTATATATATTAAAGTCTATATAAAAAGAAAAAAAAACATGGCAATTCCACAGCTGCAGAATACAGCCACGGAGTGAGTTCCAATACAGGTTTCAAGTGCTTTCTGTACATGCGCGCAGAGGTCTTATTAGAGCCCCTGGAACTGGCTTTAATGAGGAAATTCACAGAGGAAAATTCTAATAATCCCCTCTATGCACTATGTAAAAAATACACTTTTAACTACATAGATAGAATGGCCTGAGTGTGCCTTTAACTATACACAGTCCAGCGCTCAGCCCCTCCTGGAAGTTACGGCCCTTTTATTAAAACGCTTACTGTCCCCGACACCCCGATTCCACGAGAATGCTATATGAGGACTTTTACATACGAAAAAATAAAACTAAGTTTGAAGCAACCAACCTGTTTTCCTACACAGCGGCACATACTGAAAACGCCACAGTGGAGCCGCCTCCCTGAATATGTGGCTTTTTCGGGGGGATGTGGGTTGACCTTTTGGCTTCCACATCCCCATGAAGACTTCAGTGGTCTCGCTCCTTTAGGGGAGAGACCTAGAAGATCGTCCCTCGCTTGGTTTTCCCAAGGAGTGAAGAAGCTACATATTCCTTTGGGGAAGCGTATACTCATACCCGTGTCCTCATAACAGATCACAGTCACCAGTGTTCACACAACAAATAAAGCTCTGAAGAATAAATCACACCAGTGGAAATCAAATAGGAACGCGTGCCACACAGCATTCACCAAGCCAATGTATCGGCTGAACACGTCTTGCTCTTAGCAATCCTGCATTATCTTATGCAATTTTATTTAATTATTCCAAGAAGCTTCTCTAGGGAGCCCCAGACATGGTATCGATGGTAGGCAGCTCCGATGCAACGATACTTCTGCAAGGTCTGACCTCATACAGCTATAGCGCGCATACGATGACATGCGACCCCGTTACATATACATGAAACAGGGTGCCTCGTCTCACTTCGTATCCGCTGGTTTACAGCCAAAATAAAACAAAAATGAAGTCATTTTATCACAGAGGCTTAAGCACCCACAAAACAGCAAAAAAGGTTTTGTTGCTCATGATAACGTTCATATTTTTCTGGGACGTAAATGCAGCGTTAGTGAAAGCCAGTGACGTGCAGAATATGATGGCGCTATAATGAACTATATATGCAATAAATAATAATGCACATTACAGAGCGATATGTTGCTTTTTGTAAAAGTACGAAAAGGAAAGATACATTATAAGAAATATTTATCTCTTTGTTAAGCAGGAGAGAGGAAAGGCGGGGTATGAACTTCACATAATATACTCGTACGCAAAGTATACTCAGTATCGACTAGAACGGCTGATGTTGTTACTCTCCACACTATACGACAATTGAAAAAAATGATTCCAAAGAATCTGATGACCTTGATAACCACTTGAATGATTTATACTTATATACATGCAGACACGTGTCAACAGGCCTTTATAAATATAACGTGACTTTGTTGGCCATATTTGTTATGTTAAAAACAGAGAACTTCTCTATAATAAAAATGCTCCAAACAGATCCATCAATTGAGATCCTTCCGATGATTACAATACAAACACTGCGCGAACACTGTTGTCCCACCCGACTCAGTGCTAACTAATATACACACACGTTTATATATATATATATATATATATACATACACACATACATACATACATACGACACCCCCCCCCATTATTTGTTTTATATGGTGCCACATATATATATTATATTATATACACACACACTATTATGGAGCCGATTCCCTAGAGCTATTACAGTTGGAAATGTTAATCATGTTAATGACAAGTGCGACAATAAACAAGATGGGAAATAACACGGATTAGGGCATGCTGGCAGAGAAGGAGGAGAGGGCCCAGCTCTCGATCTTACACTCTATAATCTGAATTCAGACGGAGACATACTATACTGGGCCATTCGCAATAATAATAATACATGGCCGCGGAGATGTGGCTGTGATGAAGCAGTGAGGGCTTCAGTTTAAGCAGGAGAATCACAATTAAAACGCGTTTTTTCCCCTGCCCCTAGGCATGTAACCCACTTCACCCTCCTGCCCACACTGCGACCCTATACCCTGTGAGAGGGCCTTACGTGCAACCAGCGTCTCTTCGCTAAATCCGGGAGCGCAGCTAGTAACCAGCGCACAGGGAACGGAGGCCATGACTGGTCTCACTGCCTCTTCCGTACTCCAGCATGACCGATTTCCGCATGGCAACCACTCAACTTCCTCCTAGTAACTGCTACAATTCCGCTTCCCCCTACGTATGAGTAACTGGATGTTCTCCTCTACTTCCCCCTGCAGAAGTGGTACAGTCGGCAGCGCGTCCCGTCGCCATGGCAGCAGAGCCTGGATCCGCACACAGACTGCCCGCAGCATGGCCGCAATCTCCCAAGGCAGTGACCCCGTTGGCCGCCTCCTGGTGCAGGTACCCTAACAGCCATGGCGAATACACCCGGCGCCGAATAGCACAGATGCCAGGCAGAGGCCAAGGGTCACTTTGATATGAGACTAATGATAGCTTATATGTGTGTGTATATATATATATATATATATATATATATATATATATATATATATATATATATGCACTTTTAGCAAGCATTTATATCATCACCTTCGTGCAGCTAATTATTAAATGCATATTCTCTGTATATTTTTTCTGGAAGCAAATCAGATCCCTATGGCATCCACATAGACATATAAGAACAATAGTTGTATGAATATACTGGCATGCAATGTATGATTGGCTTATTTGGTGCTTGTTTTTATGTTCAGTACATTACCAGTATCTATACACCTCAAAGAGAACACGTATGCCATGCCTGATGCCTGTATGGGTTACTGCTCTAGTAGTTTGGCGATGTTCTAGAGCAGATAGACCTAGACATGACAGGTAATGTGTTAGCCGCTTCACTTTGGTAGAACCGAATGAACCCGCTGTAATGATTTATTAAAATGTAGGCATTCTATAACACGTACATATCCAGTTCTCTCTTTACACGCGGCCTCCCAACGGCCGGATCTGTTAACATAGTGGAAGCGTGTGCCTGCAGGTGCAGAGTGACCTAGAACACTTGAAGAAGAGACTGACGCACCCCGGCATCCAGGATAATGGAGAGATTGTGGATATCCAGACTCTGGAGACAGCCATACAGAGAACAGAGCTTGGTATTAAGGTGAGCGCCCCGTGATTATACACCCTAATCCTGCGCTTCACGGACATCCGGTGTAAGGGAAACCAACACAGCAGAAAAAACGCTTGCATGGCGTTAATATTTTTTTAAACCCTACGGCATATATTTGTAATGAATAATTTGCCGTTCAAATCATTTCTGCTGCAAGATGATGTATTCTTTCTATCTTTTAACTGTTTTTGAAAGATGTGTAGCATGTAGTTATATTTGTAGAAAACTGGAATAGTATGAGGTTTAGATAAATTCACCAAATTTGTGTCCTAAACAAACATTCTATATTACATCTCATGTATATGGGTTACGTATAGACAATGATGCCTTATCACCATAACAACCATTGGAATGGTCCTGCCTGGTGGCCATGCCTATGGTGATCAGACCATTTTTCAAACTTAGCACTAGAGTCAATTTTTTACTAAAGCCCTATATGGGTTAAAACGTTTTACAGAAGGTACATTTTCATGTTCTACGCATTAATATCAATTGTAATTGTGGTGAAAGTCCACTTTAAGTCTATAAAACACAGTAGATGCATACAAATAGGCAGCGGTTTATGGAGTTGATGTGTAGCATGACCTGGCTCCTCGGTTTCTATAGGGGTTATGAGCCTTGGAATGTTTGGTCGTAAACTATTGCATTGTGGAACTAGCAAGTGACAATTAATAGATATGTGTTCCATCTCTGTCTTTGGCAGAAGCATACTGAGAACTACCTGAACTATATCAGCTGCAGTCCGATGAGCCTACTTCATGACGGAAACAGGGACCCATATATCCCCCAACTGATGAAATGGTAAGGGCTGTGTGGCCAACATATATATCATATATACATAAACATGTGCATTTTAAACAAAATCAACATATTTCATCAGATATTGGCCAAGTGTAGACAATGCAGCGACACATTATATAAAATATATAATATAATTGAAATTGCTGAATTTCACAATGAAGTGGTTTGAATGGGGGTAAACGGTTACTGTATTATCTCACAGGAAATCAAAGGAGAATTTATAATCTATGACTTAAATGTTATTTTCTGTAATTCTTAGGATTACCTTTTCAGTATACTTTTTTTGTGTAATGTTTAACCAATTTTGCTGCCACATTCTTAGTTTTCTGAATGTTAAATTTCTTTGTGTGTTTTTTTTTTTGGTAAATATTAACAGAATTGTATCATTTAGAATGATGCTTTAGTCCAAGTCCAAGTGGTTCTTAACGTGTAACATTTAGGGATCCAGCCTTATCCATAACATTCTGGACCAGCATCTATGTTCTAGGTCATTTTGCTGTTCAAAAGGGCCAACATTGTCAAGTTTCTCCAACAAGAAGGGCTGAGCTGACCCTGTATAATGCATAATTCAATAGGTGAGGAGATTGAAGAAATCTTGCTTATTTATCTATTCATTATTTGGGCCAACCAAGCTCTTCTTGCAGCAGAAGCTTACTGGGGTTGGACCTCCATAAGACATTGTGAAGCGAGGGAGTTAAAAAGACAAATCTTCCCTTTAGTGTATAAACCCCGATGACAGAATGAACTTACCAACAGCTTTGGTCCAGCTAGAGTCCTTTGGGTCAGGCTTGGACCTGAGCTCAGAGAAGTCAAAGAGGTTAAGTTAATTTGTCAAGAAGTTTCACCAACGTAGGGACCAAATGCACTTGAGATGTACCCATCTCACCACGCGTTTTATGGCTGAGGGAATAAAGTTTAGGGAAACTCAGGTAGTTAGTTCTCAGGTAGTACTGAAGATGGTAAGGGCACTTATTCTTGTCCTTTCCTGGTCCCCCTACTCTGCAGCTACAAATGCTATTATTCTATGTTGTAGGAGACATCAAGCAGGTGCCACCAAGAGGACAGAGAAGCCACATTCTTCTGGTTATCCAGAAGCCAGGCCTCTTGCCCCCGGATCATCCTGTCACCTCTCACCCGGACAGCAGGTTAGACTCTAAAAAATCTTAACCATAGCTTACGTGATGAGCATAACTCCACAGAGCATCCTCATGTAGAGCAGTGTTTCTCTTATAGAGCACCGAGGCCACAATAAAAGTCACTCACATTATGGCGGCTGTGTGTATTTGTCATTACAGTGCATTGCGGTGCAAGAGAATATGTGAGTGTGTGGGTCCATGTGTGTGTTGCATAATGTGTTTGATAAGCAAAATGGATATAGCTGTAAAGAAAAATGGAGTCACAAATGAAGAAGAGACTCTTGAGGTCCGGAAAGCTTATGTGACTTCGGATCATTTTTTTGTGTTGGCCCGGTAAAAGTTATCCACTTCAATTAAAGACTCTCAATCAAGATAGTATGAATTGCAGTATGATGTATGTGTCATTACATCTATGTGTATGCTGCTTTTATCCATCTCAGTCACATTGTCATTTTCTAGAGTGGCCACCACCACATGGCTTGTGTGCTTTGGGGGCCAGCAGAAAAGTGTCCTTTAAGAATATCTTATATCTTATAGTATCTTCCTCCCTCTCACTGATATAGAACGTCCTCATACCGAGGCTTTACATGGTATATGATATGTGAACCCGTTCCATCACATGGCCATCCAGAATGGACGAAACTCAGTATATGATAACATTTAAAGAAAGCTAATGTATCGATGATTAATACGGATAATAGACACCATGTAAATTATGTAATTACTTCTGTAAGCCTAACCAATATATTTAATATTATACAAGACAACTCAATGTATGTTTATAATAGAACTATTCACATTGCTTGTTCATCCAAATAATAAAGTGAAACCAAGTCTATTAGATCACAGCTGGTGTTGAAATGTTGAGTTCTCTCACGTTACTATTACCACACGGCATGCTGGGTAATGGGGAGGAAATATAGAGGCTTGTACTGAAGGATCAAAGCAAGGATGGGTATAGGGGCCAGTGGTCAGGTTATTGGGCCCTCCAAGCTGTGGCTGAGCTACAACTACCTTAGCTGGAGAGATGTACCAGGGCATCTTGCATCTTATTTGTACAGGCCGACAGTTAAAAGATGAAAGCTCATGAGGCCCGGGATGTGGATTTTGGGCCCCTGGTATTTTGGGCTCCACATGGAGGTTTAGGGGGCACATTTACTTACATGGGAGCCAATAGGAGCACAAGAATTACCTGGTCTTTTTTTCTTGGACTTCTTGGATGTTTTTTCTCTCTTGAATATGCCCTGGCCTATGACTGGTGGTGGGGAGATCTACATGTTTATAGCACCATCCATAGGCTGGGGCCTGAAATGGCACAAAACCACTTCAGGTTTGGGATACGTGTGATCTGGTTTTGTTTTGGATTTCTGGACACTGATTTATCGGATTTGTTTGCGTTGAAAATGGCACAGTGGGCCGGGTTCCTGGAGACTTGGCTTTTTGGTGGTGGTGATGAGGGGTGGTTAAGCCTTTTGGCCGTAATCTCCCCTTAAAGACCCCAGTGGGTCTCCTCTTTGGCTTAGACCCTAAAAGATCCTGCCCTTCTTTGACTTCATTGTGGAAGAGAAGGAATGGGCTACAAATGTGTCCTTAAACCCACCGGCTACCTGTCACTTTTTCACAGCCGACAGACGAGCACGGAATCTCGTGCAAAAAAAAAAGTCTCTTTAAGCACAAATTTGAAGATAAGAACCATTTGATCGAATTTACCATTTTTTTGTACATGGTGTAAGACCTCAAACCCTATTTGGTCCTTGGTCTATGGATAGCAAGATGTGGCAGACTGTCCATCTTCGAAGTAATCCAAGCTTCCTTGTTCTGACTGCTTTACGAGTTGCTCTGTTTGTTAAACACTTTGGCGTTCACCACTATTACATCTCCATGTTGCCATTATTGCACATCAAGGCTTATCCACTATATCGCCACTATATTGTGACCTGCACGCGCATCACTTAGTAGACCTGCCTCCATCTCTCCAATCTACCTCGGGCATATCATTGCTCACTTCAGCCTTCCAAATAAAAGCCTCTGACACCTGCTTAAAAATCCATATACTGTGACAGAGCTCCCGCACCGCGTTCCTTATGTGAGAGTAAGTGCTGCTTTGCCAGCTGTCGAGTCCGCGTGGCACGCGGTGCTTTTATTAACTGGCTGCGGCTTCCAGCTGGGAAATTGCCACCTATAATTTGCCACCTTCCACCCTGCAAACAAGGTGAACCTCAGTCGGCACAATAAAAACCCGCGCCTGGCGGTGGGATGGTGCGATTGCCTCGGACTAAGCCAGGTAGTGCAGCTGTTGTGTAAACGTCGCATGCGTGTTTATTGCGTGATGCTCGGTTTGTCGCTCAGTCATACTGGACACATTGCAAAGGCTTCGCGCTATGCTGGGAATTTTTCATAGAAACATTGAATTTGATGGCAGGGAAGAACTATTCGGGCCATCTTAGTCTGCCCATTCTTTCCTGCAATAAAAACCTCAGACTTCTACCATGTCTGCTGGGAGGATGTTCCACGTAGAGTAAAATTCCCTAACATTACCTCTAAGCTCTAAACGGTTTTAGACCATGACCTTTTTTTTTCTTTCCTAACATTTCTTCTCCTTTAAACTGATACTTCACTTTTGCACTTTGTTGAATACCTAAAAATATTCACGTTTCTATCAATTTCTGCCTCTCTCTCTCTCTCTCCCCAGCAATACATAGTGAGATTTCATTAAATAATTTCATTTTATTACATGGATAATTGTCACTATATTCCCTGGGTGGTCTAGTCCTTCTCTTACCGCTGTTTTAGATAACTATTGGGATTGTTTGATGTTTTTTAATCCACTTTAAGGTATTTAATTCACATCAATAACCTGACTCTCGCTTATAACGAGAATTAAGCACCATATACATGAGAAGTATAAGGCAGTTTTCCTTTCTCCCAGTTTCTATGTGAAGAGCGGAATTTAGCATTTTCAGATACTCACACCCTGAAATGTACTTTCCCAACCATTCAAAAGTTTGGGGTCACTTTTTCATTGAGAACAAGGGACATTTCTAGCTGTAACATAATTCCAAAAGGCTCAGTTAGCCTTTTAAGGTTAAACTTGGATTAGGGAATACAACGTGCCGTTGGAACACAGGAGTGATGGGAGTGATAAAGGGCCTCTGTACGCCTATGAAGATATTCCATTAAATTTCCAGCTACAATATCCATTCACAACTCTAACAACGTCTACACTGGATTTATGATCCATTTCATGTTATTTTAATGGACAAAACAGACAAAATCAAGGAAATTTGACCCCAAACGTTTGAATGGTCTGTGTGCATCTGTGTCTGTGTGTGTATATATATATATATATATATATATATATATATATATATATTATATATAATATATATTACTCTTATTACTGTAGATTCTCATTAGCTTAAATGCAAAATGAAGGTTTATAAACCATTAGAGCGACCTTCGCGTTTCAGCATTGAGAATTAAAGCTGCGCCTACTTAATGATAGCCAAGTAATTATGTATAATTCCGCATACAATACATATGGTAAAGGATGCTCTATTTCCATTTTTACAATCTAGTTTTAATCGAAATTAAATCTATAATTCTTGTTTTGTTTGCATTAAGCTATTAAGGACGGCATCCATATGGTTTTAAAGGACAAAAAGCAGTTAACAGTGTGATTATTTTTATCTAATAAAAATCAGGTCTATCGCGGTTTAATCTCTGGGTCCGATCTGCCGTTACCCGGAACCTGGTTATTTCAGGGTTCTGATTTGCTTGTAAGCGTGTCAGATTGAGCGTGCGTCTGGCACACGCGTACGTCTTGCTTGAGGCTCTGTCATTGTATGAAGAGGTGACATGTGGCTGTGTGGAGTGCATGCTGTGATCCGTGTGCGTCTGAGCGCTTCTGTTTGTATGCCCTGAATGTGGGGGTTCTCCGGTGCATGTGTTCCATTTGGGTTTCTAGGGGGGGGGGGACTGTTGGAGTCATGGGATTTGTTTTTATTGCAGCATAAATTGTCCTTGAACACTCGCATCATGTGCAATCCCGAGAATGCCATAAACCGTGACGTGCTCAGCCAAAGCCACGGAATTACTTTGCCTCTGATCAACCTCAAGCAGAAAAGCTGTGTAAGTTTACTCGCTACCGTTGGGTGTGTATCTCCCGTTTACCTTATTTCGATGATAAAGTATATAGGATGATATTTTTTTTCTCCCCAAATTTCACATAACTTTGTGTGACATGTATGTTTATCTAGGAAAATAAAACCGATATGGCGACCCTAACTATTTATGGTATACTAGCATATGGTGATTTCTCTGCTTATAATATACATTATTGGGATATTCTTCCAGGTCACATTAGAGAAGCAAATCATTTGAAGATACTGATTGGCCAATCTACCCGCTTTTAGACCTCAAATCTCACTTGGTCCTTGACCTAATCTTATATCCAGGATAGCCTTATTATATTGTTATTATTTATTAATTTATATAGTGCCATCATATTCTGCAGCCCTGTACAATGGCCTATCCTATGTGGACTTTAATTATCAGTACTATACAGCATCACTATGTACATCACATCTGCTGGAAGGCTGTTTCCAAAGAGTGAAATAGGAGTACAGATCCCTTAAGCATGGTATGAATCAGGACTGTATTTAAATTATTATTATTATTTTCCCAAGAGAGTCTTTTAGTTGAATTTTACCAAAGTGTAAGTGATATTAGGGCACAAAATGCAGACGCTCAGTAGGCCGACAGTCTGTTGCTGGACATGTGATGCCGCAAAGGGCCAAATAGCCACATGCCAACAAAAAGACATAGACTGTCTTGGGAGGGGAACATACAATTGTTTATGGTTGTGGTTTGTAATCCGAGTTTAGATTTAAATTGGGTCACAACTAACCCGAGATCCTCTCCAAATACATTTGTGTTCCATATCCTTCTGCTTTGGTACTGTACAGAACCGGAGGCTGTGTTTATAAGAACAAGGGAACAGTAGTAGAATCTCCATTTTCTTGTTTGTGATTGTCAAGGTGATCACGATTCATTAGAATCATTGGAATGTATTTACTAAATCGGTAATGGGAACGCGTGACAACCTCCATATATAAAGGATGAGGTGGGGAGGGGTGTACGATACAAGAAAAAATGCAGAACTAATTGCTGGGGAAATGTTAAGTTGTAGCTGATTGGAGTCAGCGTTCCTTCCACCTAGAATCCGGGGACATTCTGATATGCTCCATCTGGGATGACAAGGAGAGGAGGATTCTGCTGGTAAACAAATTAATCTTTGCAAAGGTCACCATTTGTTGTAAGTTTTTATCCAGTGCTTGTCATGTGGAATGGGGGATTGGCTGTCATCTTGCTATGCAGGGTTGCACGTCAAGCCTCCAACACCGCTTCTCCAACGCTCAGAAATCCCTGGAAACAGCTCGATGCCTGCTTGCAATGCCATGGACGGCTGCGTTACATCTGTCTCTGGACAGGAAGCGAGGGCCACCTCTGAATTCCAATAAGATGGGCTTGCGCTTCTCCGCCTGGCCCTCTGCCCACGCGAAAAGCGTTAGTCGTATTGAGCCAGCTCGTATCTCCATCTCCCTCCTCCCTGCTCTGTTCCACCGTCCTCCTCTCCCCCGTTTCTGCACTGCTGCTGTCGCCCACTTTGGGAAACAGATGTAGTGTTTGCAAAAGTTCTGCATGCGTTCGCTCCCACACCTGCCGCCTCCATCTCTGCTAAGGTCCAGGGACCAGAGTACTCGTTTTCTGTGAGCTACTTCTGAAGGTGTGACATCCATTAATGTTCCCGGAAAAGTTCTTCCAGGTATTTAGTGCATAGTGATGATATATATGTGATATAACCCATAGTTAGGTTATCAGATGCTTTAAGAGGTTTACTTTGGAGTGATTCTTCACGCTTACCTCTGTGTTTAAGCACTATTAACCCAAGCTACGCTGCTTCTTCCACCTTTGTTATCCTTCAGGTGCCCCTTGACAGGATAGCTCGAGGTAGGACCATCAGCAATCTGTTGGTGTTACCAGCCTCGCACCGGATGGACGCCTCTCTGCCGCCACCTCCTGTCCCAGAAAAGGACATGCAGAAAGGTGATGGCCGGCGCACGGATCTGTGTGACCGCATGTGTTCGTTATTCACATTCAGTGCAGTTATCAAGTTAATGCCTTGAAAAGCAATATAGAATAGCAGCATTTCCAGTGTTATGTTATGAAAGCCCATATATCATTGGGGATTATAGAGTGGGTAGACAAATAGTATGGCATCAATTACATGTAATACAACAGAATTCATAGTAAGTAGGATAGACTGGGGGCCATACCATATCCATTGAGGGCCACATTTGAACAGCTGACCTCCATTTTGACAACACTGAATTACATACGCTGTGTATTAATGCTGGTGGGCTGGAAGCCACCTTTAACGACCTAAACCTGGGCTTCATGCCTCCAGTCCTTGGAGATCGCAAACAGGCCGCCATCGCGTCTCAATTAAAAAAGGACTGGAATTGCACAGCACTGGTCTAAACAGTGTATTCCAGGACTGAAAACACTTCCATAAAGTGAATGGCGTAAAACTGAGGTACAGTATTAGGTGAAAATCAGATTATATACTCTCTGTGCACATACATGTTCACCAGAAAGCACTGCATGGAAATCCCATTAAATGAGCACAGAAAGGACCCAGTCGTGGTACAAATGTCGGTTTAAACTACCGTATTTGCTCGATTATAAGACGACCCTGATTATAAGACGACCCCCCCAAATCTAAATATTAATTTAGGAAAAAAACAAAAAGCCTGAATTTTATTTCCTTTTATTTGCCAACCTGCCCCCCCCAGTTATGCACATATGCCCCCAGGGTTGCCACTCTGCCCCCAGAAATGCCTTATACCCCCTATTTGCCAGTCTGCCCCATGGTGTGCCTTTTAACCCTCTAAATGCCACTCTGCCTCCAGAAATGTCTTATACCCTCCTATATGCCACTCTGCCCCATGATATGCCTTTTAACCCCCTATATGCCAGAGTGGCATATAGGGGGTTAAAAGGCATATCATGGGGCAGAGTGGCATATAGGGGGTTAAAATGCATTTCTGGAGGTATATATATATATATATAATCTGCTAACAGCAATCACACTCCTATCAAGCCAAGGCAGCCAGTACATGCTGGAACCTGGGGATGATGGGAGTGTGAGTACAGCCTCCCTATGCCATGCTACCACCACCCCCCTTACACATCCATGCTATCACACACTCATTCACAAACATTTAAATACTCATTCATTCCATTTATCACACATACTTGCTCAAAAACCCTCCCCCACCCCCTTATCTGAACTGCAGATCTCTCACTCTAAGACTTCTGCAGGGGCCCGGCTGTGCGAGCAACTTCTCTGGCCCCGCCCCCAGAGGAAGGAGGGGGGGCAGAGTTATGTGACACTCCTCTAGCTTCCTGTTCTCCTGCCGCTGGTAGAAGAGAAGCTGCTCGCGACCAAAGCACTGGTAAGCAGCCTGGCCCCAGCGGAGGCCTGATTATAAGACGACCTCGATTATAAGACGAGGGGTATTTTTCAGAGCATTTGCTCTGAAAAAAACCTTGTCTTATAATCGAGCAAATACGGTACTTGTTCACCAGTCAATCTGGTGGCAGAATGTGGCAATACCAGTGAGCTGTCAGTGTGGTAACAGTGGTCGTTCCACAGGTATTCTGAGCCTGCAGCAGAGAGGTCTCATTCCTCCGGCTGCCCATCTTACGCTGGTTCCTCCGCCCATTGTGCCCCGTGCCCTGGCCCTTCAGAATGTGCGGACGCAGAGGGCAACTATCTCTAAACAAGACTCAGGTAAGAGGGCAGAAAATAAATAATGTCTACTAAACCGCTAGGTGAATCTGGTTGTCTGTGTATAGCTATAGCACCACCAATATAATAGTTATGGGCATGTGTAGGTTAATGCAAACGGTACAGTTATCTATCTATCCATCCATTGCAGGAACTGCCTCCTCTTCTTCACCCAACAGGAGCAAATATCCCAAATTCAGTGCCCGTGAATTAAAGTTGAAATACATTAGGCAGTGGAGACCGATTCCACCGGTCAAGCAGGTGGCCCAGTAATACAGTGTACCAAGAGATTTGGCTGACAAGATGTCCTATGGACACTATGCCTTATATGCCAAAAAAACATAGAAATTCCATAAAATTAGAATAATGGATACAGTCCTAAAACCCTTATTATTCTAGACATTCATGTTCTATATATGCAAGAAAAACAAAATAAGATTCGAAAGAACTGACCCGGTGTCTTCAAATCAAAACAGCTGCCTTTGGGCTTGGGGTTGAATTCTATTATTATTAATAATAATAGTAATAATAAGGCAACATATGATACAATGGGAAAGCAGAATAATAAGTGTATAACACTCTGTTGATGCAGACAGAGAACCTTCCCGGACAGCAGATATATCCCCAAAAGACAATGAGTGGGACTCCACCACAAGTGACACCCAGCTGTGTGAAGCACAACTCCAAGAAGATGGCCTTGATACCCCTTTCCCCTCCACCCGGTACTCGGGGGCAACCAGGAGAAAATGGAACTCGGCTAGTGCTGCTGGAAAAGACCAGCAGAGAAGCACATCTCCATCGTCACAGGTACACATTGGCACAAGAATAAGTATCTTTTACTATTTATGTCCTCACAAAGTATTGTATTGCCTCAAGGCAGTGCTTATAAATGTATATTGGATTATTTAGTAATTAAATTATATTGTATTTATTGTATTGTTTAATTAGTGTGTTTATTGTATTACTTGAGGCTAATAAACATATATTGTATTGTTTAGTCTTGCTGCTATTTAACATACATTTTATTGTTTAGTTAATATGTTTACATTATTGCTTGATGTTAATTAACACTTATTATATACTTTGGTTAATAGTTTGTTATAGTGCTTGGTGATTTTGATTTCCTTAGGTGTACTCAATATGTAATACATGAGGGAATGGACACATACATGGTGTAGGCATGCAGCTATCCTGAATCTAAGAGGAGACCAAGAACTACGTCTTAAGAACAGGAACATAATATACACTAACATAATGTAACAATAGATCACAGGTTCGGCAGTTTACTATACAACAAGTTACTTCTACTATTTTGGAAATGATATCAGAAATATGAAGTTCACTGTCTGTATATAGCATGATTTTTGCACGTTGTGATTCCTCTCTATCTCAGCAGAAGTCCTGGACATCGACGCTGGTCACTGCTCCACCTGGTAAATTCTTGACAATCCACAATGGCTCGGTAGACACTACATCTACAGAGTTTGTGACCTTTGCACAACATCACTGTCTTCTTGGTGGCAGCTACTTGATTGTCCTTCAAAGACTGCAAAAGCTTTTACAGGATTATGCTGTTCCTGTTGCTGTAGTAAATGGGGATAGGCTGAAGGCCGTTGCTCTGGAACAAGAATTGGGCAGGAATTTATCGGTTTGCCAGCTACTGTCTGTGCTGGAAAACAAGTCCTCAGTGAGGGAGATACTGAGTGTACCTGGGCAGCGTTATAAAGGGAAGGAGGGCAGGAGGGCAGCTGCTGTGACTATCCAGGCAGCGTGGAGAGGATACCGAGACCACAAGGCGTACCTCATTTATCGTCGCGAGAGATGGGCAGCAGGGGTCATTTCTATTGCCTGGCTCCTGTATGTGCAGAGATCTCGTGTACGAAAAATGCTAAAGGAATCCAGAGAACAACAGTTACAGAACTTCAGAACTAGAGCCAAGGTGGGAAGTGTTTTTCTTCTATTTATAATTATGTCTTAATAATGGGCGTTTATCCTTTCCAAAAAAAATTTAGCCGTTTGATTTAACTGGAGTTGAGTCACCACATTTTATGTATACCACTGGTCAGCTTCTAGATCCAGAATGGGATCCAAGGAACATACATGCATCTCAACCAGATGGCAGGTAGCACATCCAAACAGCCTCTGAACACACCTACGTTGGTTCTAGTTGTCCCACCATGATTGCGTTAGACTGTATATGTGGAGAGTACAAACTAGCCACATTTCACGGTGTGCAATGAGGGTGGTCGGCTGTTCTTGTCTCTGTGTTAGCATGTTCTAGTGCAACCTTCTAAGAATTTTTTTCAGATGTTCAGCTTTAGGAGGGATGTATGAGCATTACATGCTTTTAATATCACTGCCTCGTTGAGGTGAGAGGCAGTCATGTGGCTGAATCCAACTGATTGGTTAACTGGTGGTTGGTGGTACCACCCTGCCTCCCTGCTTTAGATGTGTTCACAGTTACAAGGTCACTTACTTTATTTCTGGGCAGTCCTTAAAGAGTGAGTGGTATAGACTGCTATTCAGTCTGTCACTCGTCAGTGAGTGGTGTAGCCTGCCATTCAGTTTGTCACTCGGCAGTGAGTGGTATAGCCTGCCGTTCAGTCTGTCACTCGGCAGTGAGTGGTATAGCCTGCCGTTCAGTCAGTCACCCGGCAGTGAGTGGTATAGCCTGCCTTCAGTCTGCCACCCGGCAGTGAGCGGTGTGTCACCTGGCCGGTATTATTATGTCACCATAGTATTATTCTGGCTGGAAAACACAGTAAAGGCACAGTGACGTGCTTAGGTTCATTACCTCCCGAGGGTCACCATGCCACCTTTTTGTGTGTTGTTGATATTTGTCCCCCGAGGAGGGCCTGTTTGTGTCGTTCCCGAATCTCACATCTCCTCTCCTACAGTGGGATTAAACACCTCTCTCCTGTCATTGCTCCGTCAGGAAGTATTTAACACGGCCTTTTAATTAGTGCGCACCATTTCATTTATATTTGCATTACCTCCCAACCCACCCCCACCACACACTTTCTGTGTTAATTCATATTCTTTTAATTAAAGCGAGTAGGGCCTTAATCTCCCCTCACCAGCCGCATCATGCAGCCTCCTAATTAAATTAATTGGGGGTGGGGGGGGTGGCGGAGATGTTTTTAAAGCATATAATTAAATCAATTAATATAATTTAAGCTTGGATTAACCGTACGGCAGGATGAAGGAAGAAAGCTTAGGACTCCCCGCACCCTCTCGGATAAGTGTGTTCCAGACTGTCTCTCTCACTCATTGCTCTTTCTCTTGATTTTTTAGCATCTGGCATCCAACTGGAATCACATCAGGACGTGCAGGAGGAGCATTATCCATATCCCATCATTAGGTAAAGAGCTCTTAGCCTCCAGATCTATCAGCCACCTCTATTACCCAGCACATTACGCTTCTCTGATTGAGTTCAGCACGGGGACCTTCTCTTATTCAGATGGGTCTCTGCAGGAAAATGTTCTCGACATGATGAGAGTGATATTACAAGGCCCGCGCTGAAAGCGGCGTTTAATTCGGGGAGTTAAACAAATAAACTCATTATGGGATGTGGGGATAAGGAGGGAGATGAGCAGCCGAGGGGCCATTTCCTCTAATTCGCTTTTCATCTGTGTGAAATGAGTTAAGAAACTTCTGCGTGTAGCTGTGTAGCAATACGTGTGCAATGTCATTGTGTGTTTGTAGGTCTGTGTAATATAATCAAATATCATGTATAACATTGTGCGTGTTGTCTGTATGCAGTTACCACTGGGTACATTTACATTTTATATATACTGAATATATTGCTACAATTGCACGTAGGCATGATTCCCACAGTGCGTTTGTGTTAGTATGTGTATACATGCGAGTATGTGTGTGTGCGCACTTCTGTTTCTGCTACGTTCACCTGTTGTGGCCCGCGGGTCATGCCTATCATCATCCCATCCACACACGCATGTTGCCGCTCTGGGATATTTCTCGTACACTGTTTTTAATCAAATGTGCAGTCAAAATGATAAGCTACATTGTCGGAAATTATTTCGTTCTAATTACCAGCAGATGGGCTGCTTTATCTGCACCTAGGGCGCGCGAGCAAAAGGAAATGCTGTGTGAACAAGAATAATTAAGAAGTTGAATAGTGTTTTTTGCG
The DNA here is from genome assembly GCF_027358695.1 of Spea bombifrons. Classification (NCBI taxonomy): domain Eukaryota; kingdom Metazoa; phylum Chordata; class Amphibia; order Anura; family Pelobatidae; genus Spea; species Spea bombifrons. Next base: position 92,888,137 of record NC_071090.1, read on the forward strand.
CTTAAATAATCTGCCGTTTCATGTTAATTAGCACTAATGTAATTATTTAATTACATTTATGAATTAGGGGGACTTAAAAAGAGGTTTCTTCACAAACCGCAAGCAAATAGGTGTGCAAGGTCTCAGGAGGCATCGTTCATCGCTTCTCGTTGAATAAGAGATTGTGTAGACGTGTGTGTGTGTGTGTGTTTGGAGGGTAAATGAGTTGTCTGCTTCCTGATCCTGAAATCAGACAGTATGGATTCCAGTAACCGGGGCTGGATTTATAGCATATGTATCCAGATATTTGACTCTGTTTTTATGCAGCGTGAATAAAATTCATGATTGACAGGACAGAATATTATTCCCTAAAACCATTCTGAATCCAGAGCTCAGTTCTTGTGCTACATTACTAATGTACGGCTAGCCGGCTGTCCCCCTCGGGTACATGATCACAATACAACGCAGTAAACGGGAATGCCCTTATTATGTACTCTTAGCAGCAAAACTACTTTGGTTATGTGCTTGTATACATTAAATTAAAATGGAAAAGTGTACGTTATCTTACCAACAACATCAAATAATGATCTGGGCTGCCATCCACTGCTGCACCCAGACTGGTGTCTGAGCCCTTGGATGTGGTTCTTGGTTGTTTCACATATACTCTGTATATAAGAGAAAATAGTATCCTTGATACATATATATATGTAAAGTCATATGTTGTAGCATTGTTGGTGCCGGGTTTAGTGACTTCTCTACCTCTGACTACACAATGGCCCAATCTGTTATACCGATGACTTTTCTTCAACAATGTTTCTGTTGTTATTAGTTCTAACATGCCTCTTATTACCTATGTGTTAAGTTCTTAAACCCACACCATTGCAAATGCATAGTACCTGGCTCTATTTCATTGCCTTTCCAGTGAGCACAATACCAGGAGACTGTCCATAGGTGCACCAAGGTCCTCCCAGGGTATAAGTAATATTATGTATTAAAAAATGGTATAAATTACAAAAAAAGAAAAGTGAATATCTATGTACATTATATATTTAAAAATATGGAGACAGGCAGACTGATGGTTATTGTCTGCCGTTAAATTCTATGCTTCTATATAGATGAAGGTATATATATATATATATATACATATATGTGTGTGTGTGCTCTTTGAACATCACAATGTAAAAATCTATTTTGGAGTTAAAACTGATGGGACTGTGGCTTCAGTTCCCTGTGGATGCCGGGCACCATGAGTGAAGTGGGTTTCGGATCCGGTGAAAATAACGCGCGCTTGTCTCTTGTAGGATACACAGAAAAACAGAGATCCCAAACTCCAGACCTGCACATCGAACAGAACCTGCAGATAGGACGCCTGTGTGACATTGCAGGTTAAAATCTGTCCAAACGATTCCTTACCATATAAAAATGCATAAGAATACAATGTATGTTAAAATGGTTTAAGGCAATTAAGTACGGGTAATTATTCGACATAATAGAATCTTAGGAATGCATTGCCGGGCTGCAGGAACATTTGAAGAGAAGGCATAATACGAAAGAATTACTTTAATCTATGGATTATATAGGCTAATAAAAGGGATCACCGATAAATGGGAATTGTAGGCATTGCATGTAGTCTGTTTTAATGAAAATAGGCGTAATTATACAGAGGGTTATTACAGAAAAATCATCGGCACACGCTGGATAATAATGGGAGATGGACGCAGAAACGGGGAAAGACATGATGCGGTTTTTCTAACGTAGCTGCCTCGTCTGGTTTAGCAGAAAAACTAGCGTAATACATCTAAACATTGATAGAAATTTACAAAGATTAAAATCATTCATCAATATAACATACAATATATTGATGTTATTTTTTTCTGTTAACAGTTAGATTTTTAATGTATTTTTAATCATGGATTTGAGTCTGCTTTCCATTGAACTGATTATTCTTTGAGGTCTTTGGGGACTTTTTTTAACCCCTGCTCATTTTATTAAAAAAGATATATTTATAAAGAGTAATTCTGGTGCAAAGCGCCAAATATACATCAACCAGCATTAATACCCCGTTGGCTTCCATGGTGATTGCCCCTTATGAATATGAACAACAAATCAGGAAGAGGAGGTCAAGTGCCCAAAACTTGAATCAAACATTGTAAGCCAAAAATATCTTTAATAATATATAATATATTCTCCATTTGGTCATTTCTTCAGGTAACACATTCTCTATTGTGTTTTGGAATTTCTTTTTTTTTCCTTAGACCCCAATGTAGACGTCATCTATGTCTCCCCCGTGGACCTGGATGAAGAGACACGGCAGTATTACCGCAAAGTCCTGGGTCTGCGGGCAGCAGTGTTATCTGGAAGCCCCCAGGATGCATGCGAGATACGTGACCGATTTACCATTCTCATCCCCGAAGCTATTGGCAGCTTTCCTGTAAGTCCACTAACATGGAACAGAACATAATACATATTACCGCTCGAAGTAAAAATGTGTTTATTAGATTGTGTTTACTGGTTTGCCTCTATGTAGCACGTTACGCTATACTTTACAGATTCACAGATATTGTAATAAAAAAAGATAGTTTTGAGAATCACCAGTGTATATTACATTTTATTACATTGTATTTATAGAGTAGCAGCAGATTCTATAGCAATAGGGAAGAGTGAAAGTGAAGAATAATATTTAAATTGACAAAGTGGACAATAACACACATTAGGACATACTGGTACAGACCGGGAAAAAGACCCCGCTCCTCTGACCTCAGTCTGCTAAGAGGTTGAATATTCCTCTCTTTGACGTCCTTCTCGGTCTTTTTCTATCACCATTTACATTTCTTGTGTTTTAACCATTGGAGGCTGAGCTAGGAGGGAGCCACGGGATGAGTTAGCTTTATACAAAAGGTTGGCAGCCTCCTCTCCGAGTGACAGAAGGATAATTCTGCGTGGATCAAATAAATACAGATGTGTAGTAATTAGTTCTATTCCCTCCGAGGCCATTTCCGAGGCACTAAAGATGTGAGCGATTATAGTATCACCTCAACAGCTTTTATCAATTTAAACAGCTCAACTACAACCGAGGTCATAACCCAGCCACATATTAATCATGGATTTTTTTTTGTTGTTTTTTATGGAAAGAGTGATGTAATGAACTGGGGATTATGAACCAAAAGCAAAGGACCAATGGAAAAAAAAAACCAATGCACTGCTTTTGTTAATGTGCAAATGATTTGAAAACAGGTCAAAGTTGAAATAGTATTTTTAAATGCACAGCATTTAAATTATATATATATATATATATATATATATATATTCAGAAAATATGCTATAATTGATTTATTTCAGAAATATTGCAACAAGCTGGTTGTTTTTAATTATATGGAGTGGGCAATTAGTTTTGGTCCTGTATAGATTGTACAGCTAGTTACTGTGCTTGAACTTGAAAGAGACAAATGCAATGTTTATTAAATATAGCGGACTACTGGAAAATAGATTATAAGGCACATATTTTTTTGGAAAACCCAGCTTTTTTGTCTTTTTTTAGTAATAACAATGATCTGCTCCGTGCTGGTACATATATTCATGATATTTTTTCAGGTTTGAAGTCAAAATAAGATTATAATTCTGCCTTCAATAAATATATTTATATCTAAATAATGTATATCTTATCTAAATAATATCTATTTCATCTAAATAATATCTATTTTCTTTTATTTCCAAGAGCGCTTAGCAAATAAATATGAAACACCAAATAGGAGGGTTAGTGTTAGAGTCCAAACAGAAGATAGGAGATATGAATGATCTACGTGCGTTATGATGGGTTAACAAAAAGCGTTTTAGTCATTTTATTTCAGTATGTCTTTAAAAAGGAAAGTGGAAGAAATAAAATTGTAATAAAAATAAGAATTTCTAGCGCGCCTGTTTTGCTTTATGGATTTTTATAATTCTTGGCAATCGCTAAACCATAATGTACAAAAATCTATTCCAATAAACTCAGCCTTGAATTTTTTGGAACAATACGGCTGCATTTAGCTGGACATTGGGTTGTGGCTGCTGCCCACTAGTGGTTGAAGATTGCGCAACACCTTTAAGGAGTTTTTACTCTTTCATGAATTGAGTTCACCGAATCCCCAGCTTATGTGAGCTTTTTGTATACGGAGTTATAAAAAGACCAATCGCCGTAATATAACATATAACTAAATGTTTCATTGGAAGCCAAGGTTCTAGAATTTAGAAGCTGATTTTTTTTTTTTTTAAACAGAGTCATTTACCACAAAATATGTTACTGCGTTTGGATGACTGAGACCGATTCAGTACTAAGTCACAGAACTACCATATTTTTACACTATAAAATACAAATCATTAAAGGATGCAACAAAGTTTTATATGCAAACAATTTTGGGGAGATAACTTACCAGCTGTTTACTTGTATCTGGCAGACAATTCATTGGGGACGTACCCGCAAAAGCTAGTCTTCTATTCCAGCAAATGCAGTAGATTAATTTCTATTTATTTATTGTTTTTATAGCGTCATTATATTCTGCATCGCTGTACAATGGGTAAACAAGATATAACAAGTATTGTACAACATAATATTTGACTTATAGAGACAACAGGTGAAGAGGGCCCTGCTCAAAATGAGTTTACAATCTAGAGGGAGTTGGGGTGTATTACACAAGATGGCAAAGTGCCGTCCTTAGGGATGGAGCAGCCACACTAGTATAAGTATTGTCCGAACGCAGGAATGGGACTAGGAAAGGTGAGGAGTATAGAGAAAGGACATTAACACGGAAGTTTGTCAGCATCCTTAAAGAGGTGAGAGTCTTGAGGGAGTTGTATGGAGGACCAGAGGCAAGGGGAGAGATGGATAGTCCGGGGAAGGGAATTCAAGAAGATGGGGCAGCCCTTGAGAAATCTTTCAAGCGTGCATGAGAACTAGAAATGTGAGCACAGGACAGAGAGAGATCATCGGATGAGCAGAGAGACCGGGTAGGAGAGTCCGTAAGAGTAAGTAAGTGTCAGGATTTGAAATGAATTCTGAAGCTGACAGAGGGGAGAGGTGTCAGTAAAGCGATGAGTGGGGAAGATAAGTCCGGAAGCAGTGTTCATGGTGGCTTGTAAAAGGGCTAGACAAGTATGAGGGAGATCAGCTTAGATGGTTAGAGTCAAGATGGGACTTATCATCCCTGGAAGCAAACTAAAAAAAGATTCCTCTGAACTCAGGTAGGACAGGAACAAACCCAAAAATGAGTTCCTCTCTCATACCTCCCATGTGTCTGGGGGCGAGGGGGTAGAAGCCCCCTCAATTTAATTTACTATTTTGTACTAGGCTCTGCCCCTGAGACACCCTAATAACAGTATAGAGGGGAGCAGTTGGCTGTACCCTTAGTGGAGTAAAGAAGAGCGTAACCAGCAATCTCTAGATTATAAGATCATTTGAGCAGGGCCCTACTCACCTGTTTCTGTAAGTAAAATTGTTATGCTATCTACATTGTACAGCGCTATGGAATATGATGATGCTATATAAAACAATAAATAATAATAATACTACTCTACTTAAAAGTAAAAGTCCATCCAAATTAAGTTTTCACATTTGATTTGCACACTATTTTCTTTTCTTGTTCGTTTAATTTGATTGAAGATACACTGCTTGTATTTAAGGGAAGTATACCGGTAATTACTTTTGTGCGCAGAAACCAGGGTGGGTGGATTTGTATTCATCATTTTGAATAATACTGGATGAACCTAGCAAGGACTATCATATATAGGCTCCATCTGGGAGCTTGGAGCAGGCAGCAGTGGCGGTGGCGAATATACAGCTAAGTGGCAAAGGACACACAGAAGGTAAAAGAACGAGAATTGGTAGCATTATTATAGCATGTCCACTGGCCAAAAAGCCCAGAAGACATCCTGCATACTGTCTGTGCAGTTTGAGACCATTTATGATTGCAGGAGGTCATTATGTTCTACCTGTGCTTAGAACAAAGGAGACGGCAGAAGGCAGAGAATGTATGGAATGGATGAGGACCAAGATGGAGGCTACTTCTTTTGCAGCTCAGGATCTTGCTCCAACTGCAGCCTTCCATGTCTGGTGCAAGGGACTGCTGCTTTCAGGGAGTAGGACTATTTCAGGGATGAGCTACTTTCTGTCTCTGAACAATATGTATTGACCTATGAAGACCTATCCTAGGAGAAAGAGTGAAATGTTGTAAAATAAACACAGAAGACTAGAGATACTTAGAAAGAAGACTTTCCAAAGTTAGGAAGCTGTTTCAAAGGAAGTTAGTAAAGAGGAAGTTATGGTCTTGTGTGACCTCCTGAAGGTTGTAGCAGTGGTAGCTTATGTTGTGGAAAGAACTGTCCTTCCAGTCAAAGGTGGAACACAATTCTCAGACCCAAAGGATAGAAAGGCAGAAGGGGCCCTGGGCAGCAAGCCTTTAATCGTGTGTTGCCTCAGTGGCCTGCTCTGTTAAGAAATGACTGCGGCAGGTGAAAAGGGATCTGGCCTTGGGCACATTAAAAAAGAATAATGGCTAAGAATATGGCCGCTATATCCTTTGAAATCTATTTTCTGTGGGCTTTGTGACTAGGAAGATGGTCTGCAGATGGTCAGACCTCTGAAAGCCGACTTTGTGCCATGCCTTTTGGTAAAAGATTGTTTGATCCTGAATTAGAATCTTTACTTGAACATGCTACAAGTTACCTGGCTACCACAGAAGAGGTTTTCTAAGAAAGGCATCTCCTTTTGTGTCCATAGGGAACGTAACAATCATGTGGTTTCGGCCAAGGTAGGGGCAAACCTTATACCACAAGGGGGTGCTTTGGTGAGGCGGTGACAAGTCCAGTCACTAGGTGCAAGCATATTATCCAATTTTGTATTTCCAAATGAACCAGGCAAATTGGGACCTATTGTCAATCATTACGTGGAAGTCATGGTAGATGGAAATTCTAAGTTCACTCAAGAGCACCCCATGTATGTTATAGTACTGTCATGCAGAGGAAGGGTTTCTCTGAATTTCTAACCCTCATGGGTAGATAGTGGGGTTCATATGTTCCTGGTTAATAGCTACCTTAATGTTTTCCTTTGTGAGCTTTTCTGACAAGAAAACCCATGAACCCCACTATCTACCCATGAGGGTTAGAAATTCAGAGAAATGGATGTTGAATACATATCTATGTGCAGAGCTGCAATCGTGTGGCTAGTCCCTGATGCGGTGCATCTTCTGCAACATCCCTCTCCTGCATCTCTATGTGTAAATGGGTTGTTAGTTACTTGTTAACCTCCTCATCAATTGTACCGTCCTATGGAACGTATTGACAAGCTAGTCCAATATGAGGTGTAAATAAAGCATTTTGTTAATCTGATTTGCCAAAGTAGGATAAGGCTCCATTGAGTTCTAGCTGATATAATAGGGCCCCTTACCATAAACCAGGCATGTCCAAAGTCCGGCCCGCGGGCCAATTGTGCCGGACTGATACGGCCCCCCAAGTGAGCCACGGGACTTGGCGTCATCAGCCGGCGCAGGGAGAAGGAAAGCGCGAGATTTGGGCTTTCCTTCTCCCTGCGCCGGCACACACAGCCACAAGGGCATCTGATGAAGAAATTGTGTAGGGGAGGGTTAGATTTCAACCCTCGTCTACAGTAAGATTAAACAGGGTTCATGTTTGACTGTAGACGAGGGTTGAAATCTAACCCTCCCCTACACAATTTCTTCATCAGATGCCCTTGTGGCTGTGTGTGCCGGCGCAGGGAGAAGGAAAGCCCAAATCTTGCAATCTCGGACGTCGCTAGATTTGGGCTTTCCTTCTCCCTGCGCCGGCACACACAGCCACAAGGGCATCTGATAAAGAAATTGTAGGCATTGGCGGAACTACCGGGGTCGCGACTGCGACCGGGCCCTGGAGTTCTGCCAGTCAGGGGGGCCCAAGGGGTGCCGAGCGGTTGCTGAAAACGACCGCTCGGCACCTCTTGGGCCCCCCTGACTGACAGAAATCCAGGACTCCTCTGCTCGCCGCCGCTGCTGCTGCCGCCGCCGCCTGCCTCTGCGCTGCCCAGAGTGCAGTGTTGGAAGCGTGAGGCGTTTGTCTCGGGTGCCGGCGCTTCACGCTGAGCGCCGGCATATGACATCATATGCCGGCACTCAGCTGTGAAGCGCCGGCACCCGAGACAAACGCCTCACGCTCCCAACACAGGAGTTGACGGTAAGTGACCTAGGGAGGGAGTGGGTAGATCGTGAGAAGGGGGGGTAGGGAGGGAGAGGGTAGATCGTTAAGAGGGGGGGAGGGAGGGAGAGGGGAAATCGTGAGAAGGGGAGGGAGAGGGGAGATTGTGAGAAGGGGGTAGGGAGGGAGAGGGGATATTGTGAGAAGGAGGGGTAGGGAGGAAGAGGGGAGATTGTGAGAAGGAGGGGTAGGGAGGAAGAGGGGAGATTGTGAGAAGGGGGGTAGGGAGGGAGAGGGGAGATTGTGAGAAGGGGGGTAGGGAGGGAGAGGGGAGATTGTGAGAAGGGGGTAGGGAGGGAGAGGGGGGATTGTGAGAAGGGGGAGAGGGGAGATTGTGAGAAGGGGGAGGGAGAGGGGAGATTGTGAGAAGGGGGAGGGAGAGGGGAGATTGTGAGAAGGGGGTAGGGAGGGAGAGGGGAGATTGTGAGAAGGGGGGGTAGGGAGGGGAGATAGTGAGAAAGGGATAGATGTGGTATGCCGTTTTCAATAAACTTTGCATAAAATAGTTAATTTGTATTTAATTTTAATGGTTCAGAAAATGTCAGGCAAAATGGTCGGCCCTCGCACATGTTCACTTCATCAAATCTGGCACTCTTCGAAAAAAGTTTGGACATGCCTGCCATAAACCATGACACTCCGTACAGAGAAGCGGTGGGCTGCTTTATTTTTAGTTACTATTATTAATGACACCTATCTCTGATTTTATTACCAGGTTCACTTTAAAATACTGCAGCTTGTTTGGTTGACATTTTGTTAAAAGGCATCAGCGATAGAGGAGGGATAAATATTTGTTGAACAGAAAAAGCAAGAGACGGGTGTTTTGGTGAAGCCATCTGGCAAGAGCTTACAATGGGAAGAGGAGATGAACAAAAAGCTAACCCATGTATTTTGGGTAACAGAATGAATTAATGAGAGATCGATGCATACAGAAAAGGATTCTTGTTTACCTTCGAAAATCATTGTAAATAATCGCTAAACATACTGGTTTCTGATTTGTGTAGTTATATTGCCTTCTAAGCATTTATTTATGCTTTCCTGGCTATTACACACAATGCACCCCATATTCTTATCCCCTCTTTATTTTATCACAGAGTCACCCTATGTGCCTGTCCACCTTGCTGAAGTATAGCCCAAAGACTTTGCACCGTATACGGAACTTAATTCAGGGCCGCGAAGCCTACATCGTAGGAGGTGTCTTGAACATGGATGACCTTGCGGTGGCAGACCTGCTGGGCGTCCCCATACTGGGCACTGAACCGGAGGTGGCGCGTCTCTACAGCACAAAATCTGGGAGCAAACGAATCTTTACCTGCGCAGCCGTTCCCACTGCCCCCGGGGCATATGATATCTACACCAAGCAGCAGGTGAGAGATATGGCCTGCTATACACTTCTGGAAAGAGTCTGTGTGTGGTATTTGAACTGTAGATAGAATATGTGAATTATATAAGATCCTGAATCACTCCCTACCATCCCACTGGACAGGTGGCCCTTTCTTTCAGTGCACAGTTTGTAAGTGTTTTCTATACGTCTGTGCGTATGATACTGCTCATACATGTGCGTGTACGTCTGCACTTTCTCTGTGTATCTTCATGCCTTGGCGGCAGGGTGTATAATGCTTTGTGTATCACACATTAATCAGTCTGTGGTGCTGTATAATATTCTGTATGTTCAAGTATCCGTAGTATAATGTTGTAGGTCTGTGTATTATCTGTCTTGTGTGTGTTACTGCGCTACAGTATATGTATCGGGGTATGTCACTTTGTATATGTGCCTTTGTACTTCACAAATCCCTATATCTTATGTGTGCGTTCCAAGCACGCAGCAGGAAGAATATGTAATTATGTGTAATTTCATGTATCGGCATATGTCCTTGTGCTTACATGTTTGTATTGCTGGGTACTTATATTGCATGTAATTACCGTGTATTCATCCATGTTTGATCTGTATCTGTACCAAGTATGTATATATTTCTGTACATGGATGTAACATAACCATGCATAAGTCCCCTTGTATCCCTATTCATGTATGTGAGGGGATTCAAACATGCATCCCGAATATAAGATAAGACCAAGGACACGGTATGGTTTGAAGTTTCTATAGTAGGACCAGACGTGTGCCTATATTTGGGGGTCTTTATCTGTGTGTATCCCATGCATCTATTTGCATATATGTTTGTGTACCATATGCCAATGCCTTTTTTATTTCCAATTCCTCAGTTCTTGGGCGCTTTGGGGCATCTGATTGCTGATAACCTCCATGTGAGCCGCTGGTTATTTAAAGTGGACAATGAGTTTGGCGGGAACGGGACAGCATTCTGTGACATTGCCGCACACCTGCCAAGCTACAGCTGGGCTCTCGGTGAGCAGCAGCGGTACCATCCAGATACATGGAAGCAGACGTGGGCACAGGTGGGTACGATATATGCACATAATAAACACTCTCGGTATAGAAGGGGTTAACCTTCCTGTCCTGTCACTACTGAGCCCTCTAATAGCAGCCTGAGAGCCTCGGGTTCCGGCACACCGGCAATGCTTTAATGTCCTGTTATTCCCCGACCTGTTCGGTTCCTTAATGAGGACAATGTAAGAGTGGCGTCGGCGGCAGCACAGCCGGTGAACGCTGGCAGGTTATTAAAACATTACAGCATCTTGATGAAAGACTTTCCTGCAGGCTAAGAACGACAGAACAAGACTCCATTCCGCAGCGATGATTAGAAATGAGTGTATGTCTCTGAGCGCTAAATTATGTTAATAGTTACAAATTGAGGTATTTGCATAACAGTTTATGATACATAATGACAAGTTCCCCTTTCTCTGTGTGTGTCACATCACTGAGACCTGTGCTTGCTGAGAACGGAATAAGCTGATTGATGTTTGCGAAACAAAGTATTGTTATCACAGCCCCCTGCTCTTCACCGGCCCGTCCTCTATTCACACCAATTATTATTCATTAAAATATATAGAAACATTTCCCCAGCCCTGTGTGCCAATTTATCAATGCACATTAACCCATTCACTACTTCTAAACCTGCGATTGTCTACAACAAATATTGGTTCGATATACTATGGCCCATCATTCCAGTTCTAGAGAACATTTTTATATATATATTTTTTTTTTAACCTTGAAAAAAAAAAAACACCAAAATGATGCTTTCTTATCAAGCATGTTTTACTTTTGCATTGTTCAGTGTCCTCTCCTTTTTTTTTACTTCCAAGTATGATAACAATAGTTGCAGGATATAATTTGCAAAGATATCCTGCCACATATTGTATGGTACCTTGAAGTTGCCCTTAGGTGCCCAAGGCCTCTCAAGTCTCTTATTCGGATGTCGTTGGGTCTGAAAGTGTTAAGTAATCTCTTTCTCAGTGGGATTTTGGCTGCTTTCCCCATATCTGGGGCAGTCATCAGACTCCCGCTGTTCACAGTGTTCTGCTGACAAATGACAAGTGTGTATTCCTTATGGCATCCCCTGTCTGTAGTAAAATCAGATCAGATACAAGCAAAACCATCACCCTCCCCTTCAGCCATAGATAGAGGAGGCAGGCATGAATGGTCAGACCAAGGCCTGCTGTTTAACTCATACATCAGCGGCGGGGCCTGTACAATGAATGGTGTCCTTGTGGTTCCTTCGTGTAACATGACTCTTCCTATGAAGGTATCTTCACACTTTGTTCATACTGTTAGGAAGTAGTTGTGATGCATTCAGCACATGCACTGATAACACTAAAATTATTATGATGAGTTAATATCGTTCCCTGCAGGGGAGGAATTACATCACTGGGTCTGGAGGGAGGATCCAGAGGATCCCTATTAACACAGCATATCAGAAGATATTTGGGATACAACACACTCCGTATCCAGTCCTGCCCAACGGGATAGAATAGATTATAATAGGAGCGGAGAAAGATCTTTGTTATTCTGGATCACTTTTGTTCATACCTTGGGGTTAAGTACATTATTCCCATTACCCACTAAGAATCCAACCTTGAAAGTAAGTCCATACGTTTCACTTGTTAGGACCCTGAGCATCCCTTGTCACGTCACCACGTTATTCACCAAATATTTTTTTTTTAAAGATATCAAGAAAGATATCCAAGTATTTCACTATCCCACTTGAATATTTACTTGGAGGCTAAACTCAATTTTACCACCGGGTTCTGGAATCCCTGGCTACTGATCTTAATGCAAAGTCTGGGTGTCACAGCTGTGACTCTATTTTACTAAATACAAGGAAGGTCGAGACTTTCCCGAACACTTTGACATTCATTGGAGTTGAGTTTAGTTGCAGGGTAATCAGAACTTATAAGAAGTATTACATGTAACTTTCCTTTCCGATTCAGATTAATGGAGTAGTGACTTCATCTGTAATAAAGACCCTTGTATAATTAATCAATGACATCATTGTTCCTTTTAAATTGGATGTGTTACCTGGGCACCACTGTACATTAATCAGAGCGATGGAGAAATCTATACATTGCATTTACATTTAACAAGATGTCTGTACATATGTTAGCCGTGTCTTTTGTTTCAATGGAAATGGCAGGTTTGTACTCGCAACAAAATGTAATCCAAAATCTAATCGAAATTGATCATTCCCTTGCATGTTAAGGAATGGGGGGGGGGCGACTCTAGATTTAAGGGAGCCTTGGGACAACTGGAGTACCACTGGCAGTAGATACATAATGAATACACTTTAGCAACTCTGAATCACGTCTTCTTATGTTTCTCTACTGTATCATCAAATGGGAACATTGTGATTATTCTTGCCAGGAGGCTTCCCTCTCCATAGAGGAGTCATTAAGGGGTAGTGGTAGCAGGACTAGGTACACCAGAGGCAGAAAGTGGGGTGAACAACACAGCCAATGACCCCTCCTCCTGCATATAGATTGTTTTTCAGGCTTTGGTACCCACAGAGTGCCCAGATCTCAGGACAGTGGTACATGGCTGCCTTCTGTGATGTAGCTTTTAAATCATGTTTGGAAAGACATTAACCTTAAGTGACTTCTCACAAGGGGTCACCCACTTATCAGTCCTTTTCTGTCCCTCCCAGGAAGCATCAGACCATGAGACTCCACTTATACTTAAATATGCTATAAGAAAAAAAAACACAAATTAAACACTAACCAAAACTTGCATGTAGAAAAAAAGAGAAAATTATAGACAAAAAAATGATGATAAATTGGTTTCCATAAGAGAGCACTTTACATTTCACATTTAGCCTTTAATATGTCTTTAGTCAATCTCCATGTGGCTTTTCTAAGATTCATTGCAGAAATTGACATGTGTAAATGGGCTCAAGGAGCGATATAATTACACTAGCATATAACATAGCGATTTAATAATACTCAGCAATATAGCCATCGTACCGAATGAAGTATTACCGAACCCTCTGGTTATTAGACAAGCATTCTGTAAGCAATTGATTTAATTCCCTTGTATTCCTCTGTGTTAATTTTTCATATGCTTACAAAACAACCTTTTGATTTTCTGTCACTCGTTAATTACACGGTTTCCCCATTAAACAGGAAGCTTTGTGTAAACTAATTACTAGGTAATCATTGCCTACCGCGGACGCTCCACTTGTACCTTTACTCCTTCTACAAACGTTTTGCCGCCTGTGCCTGCGCCCCCTCTCTGTTCACACTCATTAGCTCCTACTAACTCACAGCGTTACTGCCGAAGAGAGGGGGACTTGTAATTGTGGCCATATCAGTGCTGTTAATTACCGAAGTAGAACATTGAAATAATGCCAAAGACCATTGTTAGAAGCGAATAAAAAAAAAATCACAAGCGCCGGGGAAAAAAATAGAAAAAAAAGGTTTGAATGTTATTTTCACCATCTGGGGACCAGAATATAGAAACACAGCAGTGACAAGATATCCGAGCTGCAGCTCCAGGCCTCGCAGACCAGATGGAGAAGAATTATTCGACGGCATCAACGGGATGACGAGGGCCCGGTTCCAGCAGCAAAGCTGTGACAAGAGAAGGAGAGACACGCAGACAGCGGAAGTTTGTTTACTGACAAACATTAACGTCTCTCAGCAGGAACAGTGTGCCCTGTGTGGCCGTACAGCGTGCCACTATATCCGAGCAAACATAGGGTTAATCCATTCTCCTTATAGCTTGATATAATAAGGCATAGAGAACAAATCGCTGCTTTAAAGCTCTACATAGTTCCTAAAACAGACAATTCCTAACCAGAAACAAATGATGCTACACAGTTAGTGTCCCTGATACACCTCCTATGGAAAAACGTATATTAAAATACACTGTGAGTATTTAATAGACATTCTTCCAAAACCAAAATAAAGCACCTACTTGACCTAGAAGTTGCAGTCCTGCTGCAGCAGCTGCCCTGCTTGAAGTAAAGTGGCACCCAATGAAATCAATGACAACGCTTTCCATGCATGCGCATGGGCCCTGAACAGACCTCTGCATGCGGTGCTTGGCGAGTACATCAAATGCAGGAAGATGTACTCCACCGAACACATCTCTCGCGCGACATTTACCTGAGGGGTGTGAAGGGGCAAATTAATATGGAGATGTCTGCGTTAAAGTACATGTGATGGCTGGAGTGTCCCTTTAAAGGATCGAGTGCAAGACATATGTGTGGTTACCAGTTTTGTTAGTAAAAGAAAAAAAAAGGAAGAATGATTGACAGCTACTATTTGATACACTATTTGCTGCCACTACCTCCTTAGTTTTGAAGTCGGAACAACTTGTTTGGTCATTAATGTGAACTTGACCATAGTTAGAATGGACTGCCAGCGAGCAGTGCTTCGATGCTAAAACATTCCACTTGGGCTGAGTTGAAACCTTGCATCAACTCAAGAGTTAAACTCAATGAGGCTGACCGATGCGCATGGAGAGACCTTAATCAGTCCTTGGTCTTATCTTAGATTCAGGATCACTTTATGCCTGTCCCATGCATGTTTAAATTCTCCACCACTTCTAATGGATGCTGTTCCATTTATCTACCACCGTCTCAGTAAGACTTCTTTACATTGCACGGTATGTAAATATGTTTTGTTCTATTTCCCTGTGTAACTTTGCTGTTATCTGATGTTGCAGGAGAAAGTTGTTCAGCGAATAACAGAAGAACTCCCACAAGTCCTGCAACACCATGCGCAGTTTGTGAACACGAGACGCTTCCCCACATGGGACACGTTTCTAAAGGCTTTAACAAGTTGTGGTGAGAAGGAAACCTCTCGTAATTGCCCCGCATTTCCCTATGCAAACATACATGTGTGTTTATATATATATTTGTAATGTGTTTGCCTCCCTAGGAGGGATAATTGAAGCCTTCCCGCCTGCAGAAAGCATCACCTGCCTCACTGTGGACCTGCTCATAAAGCCTGATGGAGAGTCTGAGATGGTGTCCTGCGGGGATCAGATTCACGGTACTAGCCCCTTGGAACGTGTGGGCAGCTCTGTACCCCAGTGCTCTGTGCCCCCCAGTACTCTCACCTCTATTTGTAACTCCATTGGAGAGGCATGCAAGGTCCGTGGTATACTAGGATATCTATCTGTGGACTTGCTGAGCTTCATAGACCCACAAAGCTTGGAGCAGAAGGTGAGGATTCCCCATAATGCCATAATCAGACAATGTATTAAGATATTCATAGTTACAGATAATAGTAGACTGCAACTTCTTCATGTGCACAAGCTGTCAGAAAAATGCTGCCATGATCGAGGTTGTGTATAAAAAGTGATTCTAGCACAAAGTTTTAAAAGTGGTCTTTGGACAGAAACCAAGGGAATTGTCCAACCTGGCAGAACATTTCAGTGACTGATATGGTGATAAGACCCCTTTTCAAACTTTAAACCAGGATAGTTTTCTTTATTGAATCCACAATGTGTCACCTGGGATTACTTTTGAAGAAATGTTATGGGAGCTTTTTTTGAGATCCGCCTCTGCTGTAACGTAGTAAACCCCGTGAAAAGTAATATAGAGGATGACAGAGGAGGATGAAGACCACCGGGGGTGACAGATGTGTATGGGTAACTGTTCTGTGAAAGCCCAATAAATCCCCACAGATCCAGGGTTTATGCAGTAAATGTGCTGCCAGTCAGTAAATGATACTAAATGACCTTGATTGTTCAGGGTTTGTAACCCTCCACAACCATTCTTCCTAAACAGTGAATACAGTTACGTTAAAATGGCTGGGTAATAAGTATGGCCAGTAATGTGCTCGTCCTCTGACAGCCTCTTCTGGCAGCTAAACGGACTGGAATTGCACTTGTCACGTTTGTCCAACTCTAAATAAAAGAAGTGGACAATCCCCCCATGCAGCAGCTCGTTACCAGATGCCGATTAACGCTCTCCCTCGCCTCCCTGGAGCAGATCCTTATGATGACGGATTGGATCTTTAATAGCTCAGCAGATTCCTGCCAGTTGGTTATTAAGGAGTATCTCGGCAGTGATTCATTTAGAGGGCATTTGCTTGTGAATATGATTCAAAAATTAGCAGGAGTTTAGCGAGAGGCCGGGACTGCTTGACCCCTTAATAATGTTATAATGATGCCATTTACTATCCGCCGCTTACCCCACTGACTCAGCTCAGCACGTGGAAAACCGGCTGTGTGCTGACAGGTTACACAGAAACGCACGCGCAGAACCTGACCTCACATCCAGCACTGATCAGGACAGATGTCCGCGCTCTGTATGCCACACACAGCTTATATCAGCTGGCGAGAGACGGGCTCAGGGTGGTGACCTCATACGTGTGACGTGTTCCAACTCTGTCTGACCTTGTGAAAGTCATTTAACTCTGTGGTTGGCCTGAGTTTATTGTGTATTACCCCCTACCCTATACAACCTTCATCAGTAAACTAAGTTTAGGAACAAAGGGTTGGATTAACCTATGTAAATGCACTCTGTGTGTTCATGTAGCTGCATCAATAAATATTATTAAACGTCCTTTGTATTTCACCACAAGTACCGTATTAATGAGATGGGTGGATAACATGAATGATTTTGCACTTTTGACCCAACTAGGTTTGGGCCACAGACCTAGACATTTGCTACAGTGACCAACTGGCTATGACCCAGCTCCTGCTGTACCTGACTGATGGAACGCTGGATTGTGCCAACAGCCATCTAGATGTTCCCAGCTATACCATCAAAGTGGATCGGCCCAAACACCGGACTCAGCTCCTAAAGGTAAAATGTGTCCTACGGCTGTTCTCTTTATACTGACCTCTCTTTCACTAACTCTGGGTGGGATTTTCATAGAAGGACCTACCATAGTACAGCTGCTTCATAATTATAAGCTCAGACCAGCTCAGCCTCGTAGCTCCCAACGACTTATAAGACATGGAGGAGGACCCGTGTGCATACGTGAGGAGAAAGGAGAAGGAGGACCAAGGTGTGAAGTGGGAGCAAGTAGGCAGGGGTAGGAGGATCCCAGTGTGAAAGAGCAGACAGGAGACACTTTACTAGTTTCTCTTATGTCTACTTGTTTCTGCAACTAAACTTACAGCCCTTACATGTCCACGGTCTCCTGTCCTACAGTGCTACACAGGTAGTATGTTAAGAACAGTATTCTAGTACAGCGGAACCAGTTTTCAAATGCATTGAACAATTATTAAAAAAATAAAATACCTACCTATAACAATACTGTCAATTTGACCAAAAGTTCTAGTAAATGAGCTACATACATTCCTTAAAGACACATGCCTCCGTTTCACAATCTTTGCATCACTGTTAAAATACCACCACTAGAAGATATATCTCCGCTATTCATATACCTTTGTATTACATGCATGAGACCTGCATTCCCTATGATGTCCTCCCTTGGTACCCCACACCTCCCGCAGCATCCTTCCTCAATGTTTATGAATCCCCCCCCTTTCAATAAAATCTTCTTTAAAAGAATACATTTGCTCAGTGCTGATGCTCCTGTAATTATGTATAAAACCAATCACTCATTATCCGGGAGATAGATGAGGCTAAATAAGCACGACATTAATAATTTACAAGGCTCTTCATTATGCCAGTGTACAGGCTGTGGAGACCCAGCAAGAGCAATTCTTTCACTCTGATGCCAACCCTTAAACAATGGCGTTCCATCACGGCGGCCCCATCCTGCTTCACGCTTGTTAAACAGAGACATGGATTATTCTATCAAACACTCCTCTAGATTCTACTCCCCACTGCAAATGAACAGCTTCTGAAATTTGCACCCCCGCCACACACATGTTAATGACTCAAGCGATGGGAGATATTAATTCTGCAAATATTATAAACATGATTAGCTTGCAGTCAGAGATTTATTGCAGCAGACTTTCCTGAGAACCAACTTTGTGTGAACCAGTGTAAAGATACAGCGGGGCATTTTGTGTAAATCCAAGGGGGATTCATCTGGGACGGATGTATAAAAAATGTCCAATCCCATATGTGTTAGACCAGCTATTAAACTGCCTGTATAATAGAAAAAGTATTGAATTTGATGGCAGATACAAGCAATTTGGGTCATCTACAGTAAAACCACAAACTTTACTTGGTCAGGGTAGCTTTATGCTGACATGCTCAGCTGTACAAACTTCCACCAATTCATCTGATAAGACAGAAAGCCCTTACATATAGATTTGGAACAGGTAAAGCAGATCATTGCTTTAACATCCAGGAGGCGATATGCCAAAAATAGGGCTGAGCCTTTTAGAAACAAGATGGACAGATACGTGCGGCCAATAAGATCAAAATATTTCTTTGAGTAGCACCACGTAACACACATGTTCGAGTTGTATACACATGATTACAAGCAAGCCTTTTGGAAATTGACGCTTTATGATGGAATCCGTTACAAATGGCCTTTTCTCACCTCATTAAAGGGGCTTTCATGTTGGCTGGAAGTGGCTTATTTTAGCACTTCATATCTCCTTGTTAGAACGGGTACACTGTGTAAAGCTCAGAAGACAATACACTGGGACAGTTAAATTGAGACATCGATACTCTGCTCTCTGGTTCCTCAGAAATGTGATGTTCTCCTCCTGGATTACTGCCTATAAAAGGGTATTGATCAGAGAGAACCATAAAGAGCGCTGCACTCCTCTGGGAAGCGATATGAGAACAGACTGCACCGGTTCTGGCTGTCACAGATAGAAATCATAATTCGCTGTCCTGTGTGACACTTCTATACCCGCATCTGCCTTTGGCAAACACAAACCACAGGTCTCTTTTGTGTGAGTTAAAGGGGAAATCCCATCAAAAAAGTTATTATGTGACCATTAATTACAGTTACTCTTTTTCCTACTTACCTTGATTTCAACATTTTAGTTTATTGCGTGACATTTGGCAGAAATTTTACATTAGAGAAGAGGATACTTAGTTTTTGCATTGCCCTTCCCTTTAAAGGGGGATTTTCCCCACCATAGCTTGTAACATTTGCCAATTTAAACTCTCTATGCTTTTTGCTTATTGTTTGACATGGTTATCCTCATAGAACCCAGTATGAGTTGTGGGGCCAACAATGTCATTATCATTCCGCTGCCCTTAGTTTCTTTTCACCCAGACCCGCCAAACTCCGATGTATCTCCATTGGCCTTCATGCTGCAGATCTTGTGAATTCAAAAAGCTGCAAAAATGTAAAAAATGAAGTGCATGTACAGTCACATTATGTGGTGTGTAAATGACTGTAAAGTGTACGATCTGGGGACAGTTACAGGTCTGTCAGTAGTCAAATGATCAGAGTGGCAATTAAAACCTTTGCAAATATTTCTACATAAAATTGTCAGCATTATACACAAAATAGCATGAAGACATTAGCATTTGATCAAAAAATGCACCAAATGAAGAAAATGTAAACTGATGTGAAGAGCGATTTCTTGAGTACTATCAAAAAAAATCAGAAAGTAGGACCTTAACAGATATAGTGTAAGCGTGCGAGCCGGACCCTCTGTACTTTAATGTCCTAGTCTGTCAGTTCTAGGTTTGTCATACCCCTTGAATATATGTATTGCAAGGGGCATTGCGTAAATTGTTAACACTATAAAAATGAAAGCGTTGTAATGATAATATAGTGTATGTTGAATGGAGTGCATATTGATATAAAAGGTAACATGGTAGGTTTTAAATTGATGTTTCAGTTTCAGAAAATGTTACAATCTAGACATTCTAGATTCTGTCATAAAATTTGCTCATGTTTTCTTTTTTTTTCTCTTTTCTTTTGCCAGACCTCTACAAACACAAGCCGGTTTGCAGTTCTCAGCACTCGCCTCCTGCACACAAATCTCTCTGTTGTGTATTACAATGTTTTCTTCCAGATGTGTAGAGCTCATGGGATCGGTTATGATGTAAAGGTAAGAACCTCTCATTAACCACCCAAATAAGTACTAGTTAGGTGGAATCACGTTAGGTGGAATAGTTGATTTGTGATAATGGCTGATAAGGGAACATGGTAACATAACGCATTAGTGTCAGACGTGTTAGCGTGATGATGTGAATTCACCGACTTGTTCATGGGGACCTATGTGACGGTAATCCAAAGTATCAAAAGTATTTAAATAGTGACAAGTATATAAGTGAAATGACACGTTAACTGAACAGTCTGTGTAACATGAGGCGGTATTATTTGAAACATAAACAGTTTGTTCATTTTGATTATGTATCGAACTAAAGCATAGTGACTAAAGGTGATCACTGGAGTTAGGGGAGCTTGGTGAATAACGGGGATCACTAGGGTAAGGGGAGCTGGGTCAATAGACCGCAAATATTTAATATAAATGAGGCAGGATGAGTAAAGATGACTGGAGTACAAAAATTGTTGCAGCCTTCCAGCAAAGACACAAGACTAGGTGGGCTAGATGTGCCTCGTTTATACTTTTGTAGATAAAGGGGAAAGTGGTAGTGAAGGCTATCGTTAGAGAGCAGATATATAATATGGAGGTGCAGGGGTAGACCCTCCAGATTGTAAAATACTCAGAGTTATCATATAAATTGTGAGGCACCTGTCTGGAAGTTGATACATATTGATTCTCGATTCTGTGAGAGCTTCTCAGGCAACTAAGACATACTGTTTTTGATTTCTCATATGTCAGGAGAAACAAGGGACAGTTGTTTTGCTCTTAGAAAACCAGAAACGTCATCGCCTGGGAATGCTGTAAGTATCACAACATGCGCTATACTTACTGTGCCATACTATGCCTCTACTATGCCCCGTGACTCCTACTAACAGAAACAAACCGCCCATCAAACTCATTTAGCGATATACTCATTAAAGCAGTAGCTGAACATCATATAAAGCCAACCCCAGTGAGCTGTAAGAAGGGCTGAGCTGCTCCTGTATAATACATAGTTAAATTACTGACATTTTGGGAAAACTACCTCTCTGATTTAGGTATGCAATATCCAGGGTCAGCTCAGCCCCTTATGTAGATAAGGAAGTACCAGTATGCATTTACAGTTTTCATGAGTAAATAAACTGTATAATAGAGAATTGTGTGTGGGGGAATGACAGAATGCAGATGTGTGTGAGAATGAATTTGGCAATAATAGGCGTGTATGTGAATGACAGGATTTAAAGTGCATATGTGTCTAAATGGTTACAGATAGATTATGTGAGTTAGGGAAGGCACTGACCTGCTTCTTTTCGGAATCTCATTACCAGGAGCATTGCGGAGGACCTCCAGGGAGCTCTGATGACCTTTGCTCGCAATCTGTTTATCATCCATCAGGAAATATCAACCCCTAACGTGCAGGGCGAAACTAATTTCAAGGTGAGCTGTTAATTAAGTAACGATTTCAGCTCCATTTCACCAGTGACTCTGAAAGAAAGTGGAATGAGATGCTTTATTTTTCATGAAAGCTCCATTGAGTGTCTGCTAATTACTGTCCTGCAAGAAGGGCAGTGTCAACAATCTGCATACAACTATACGAAAAGTGAATATGTGCAAGAAAGAAAGGTTCTATATGGATCATTGAAAGATCGTTATGCAGATTAAAAAGCAAACTATGGGAAAGCACTATATTTGCTGCCGTAATGCTGTATACACCTTCTAGAACACGCCCGATTAATGATTTGTATAGAGCTATAGTGGGTATCAACATGAATTCTATTCAATATTCTTTTATGGAGCAATATGAGAAGATGTATAAAGCATGGCAAGGTGATATAAACAATGTAAGGTACTATAAAGAAGGGTTATGCACATACCTGGGAACTTTGTAAATTAGTGGGCACTGTGACCCATTTAAAGTACACCTGTCATTGGAAGGCGGCAAGCTGTCCCTTAGTAGGGCATAACTTTTCTCCAGTATGATAAAAAGGTGAAGACACCAAAAACATAAACCAAGTATAAAAATAGAAAAGAGCTGCACAAGCTCTGATGGCGTCCACAACCATCACCGTGAATTAAACAGATAAATATGTAGGAAAATAAGACACACTAGTATCAGATTAACCATGAGCTGACGCTAAAAATAATATACACAATATAAATAATTTATAAAGATAAGACAATCAATCTAATAAATATCTAAAAATTCATTAGCCAATAAATAGATGTATCATGACATATGCATATTTATTTATTTGCATTCATCATGATTCATTTATTTATTGGCTAATGAATTTTAGATATTGAATTACTAGATTTATTATGTACCTTAACTTTTTATATTTATTTATATTATTTATATTGTGTATATTAATTAATATATTCATTTTAGCACTAGCTCAAGGTTAGTCTGACACAAGTATGTCTTATTTTCCTACATATTTATGTTTTTTCCAGTATGGATGAAAGGTTATGTTTAATCTTAACCCCTCACCCCTCCAAAACGACAAGCATGGCTAATAGGTGGGCTACACACTGTCCTAACAAAAGTCCGTAACCATCATTTCTAAAAAAAAAAAAATCTGTTATCATCAGGGATCACAACTGTAAGAAAAGAATGAACTCTGATGCTCAGATATCATCGAATTGGAGGGGGATATGAGGTTGTCATTTTAACAATTTGCCCTAGATTAGTTAAAATCCTGGGTGACACTTTGATATTTTCCAATTATGCATCTAGAAAGCATTGTTAGGTGTAGATGGGGAAGTTGAGAGGATATAAACATACACCCTCACGTGTCACATGTTATGATATCAGAATTATAGGGTTTTTTTTTTTTGTCTTTTCCAGAAAACTGTGCAAGACATTGAAGCCATTCTGGGGGTCACAGAAGAGAACAAGTTGAAGTTTGATCAAGACAAAGAGCATGGTGTCTGAAACTAATACATAAAGCATTTCAGTGCCCGGGAGACATGGCTTCATTGCTCCAGTGGGCTGGTGCTTCTGCAGGGCCAAACAGTACATTTATAAAAAGCCTCTAATACTTGCATGGCAAGAGCGGGAGGAAAACCAGTATCTAGCAGTTAAATGTCATCTCCTTTATATCAATCTTTTATAAATAAAAAGTAAACAGAAGTTTCTGATGATGTCTTCTTCCGATCACATTCAGAATAGCCAAGGTGTGTGGAAAAAGTACACACACATACAATGCATGAGTGTTGGTCCATACTGCTCTCCAAGTGCTCCCGTCAGGAGCCTATGTACATGATTTGTGCAGCAAAGGCCCAAAAAACATCTCCCTCTAACGTATATAGGAGAAACGAGAATAGCACACTAATGGCCTTTGTTCCCTGTGATTACGTATGTGATCTGCCTTGGCTATAGAGGTTAAAGAAGGTAAATCACAAATGCATGTTAGGATTTAGTCAAGGATCAGGGGCTTACACTTATCCTTCTCTGCTTGTCTGAGTGGATGCTACGAGCTAGAAATAGAAGGGATGGGATAAGCACTGCGACATACCCTCAGGAAAAGCACCTGTTGGGAGTCAATGATATCGGCCACTCGAGGACATGAAGAAGGCAGCTCAGGTCAACGGCTGTGTATCTGATTCCTAATCGCTGATATGCGCTTGCAGGAGGGTCGCTGCAGTGGTTTCCCGATTAAGCCAAATGCGGAAATTATTCATTACATTTTGTGATAAAGAACTTTAAACAGTCAAAATCATACGGCATGGGCTGATAAACACAAGTTCGATAATGTCCATTTTTTAGAGTATTAACAGACATTGGGACAGTATTTTAACAGCAAAGTGAAAGCAGAGGCGATCTATTTACTAAAGGGAAATCTGTTTAATGACCGTCACTATATATTATAAACCCCAGCGAGGTTTGGGGGGCCTGTATAATAGTTAAACCAGTGAGGGTTTTTTTTTACCTGCTCAACCATTTAATTATACATTATACAGGGGCAGCTCAACCTTTCTTGCTGGAGAAATTACTAGTCTTTGGCCCTTCATAATGAATAGTGAAGTGAGGGAGCTTAAACCCAAACCCTCCCTTTAGTGAATACACGCCGGAGCCAATGGAGTGGCACAAAGGCATGATCCTAAACCAAAACATGCCAAAAATATGAAATAACAGGCATTTTCACATATTTTACACTATAACAAATGATATATTTGGAATTGTATTCCCAACTAGGTGTTTTACCATTTTTTTCTTTTAGAAATAAGGACTCATTTAATGAGCTTTATTAAAAGTGAACAATTTACAACGAATCATATGTTATTACAATGTCGTCTTATCAATTGAACAAATAACGTATTCAAATGAGAGGAACCGTGATTACAAACTCCGTACCGGTAATTACCGTGACAGAAAAGGTTTACAATGAAAGCGCGCACGCTAGAATTTCCAGTAGAAACACACCGTTACATTCTCTCCTTGTTTGATTGGTTCGCGGTTTTCGAACGTCTGACAAGTTAATACTATTGTCGGTGGTGTAAACCGTGCTTTGTCATTGGTTACAATCTCGGAGATTGTCCGCGCTGATTGGCTAATGTGGTAGTTCCCTCCCCCCGTATGTCAGAGACTGCCGGAAGTAGCTGCGCTGAGGTGACGGTTAGGTGTATTTTGTTTTAAGGGGGTCACCTCAAGTTACGTTCGTGTACAGTTAATGAAATATGGCGTGTGGTAACACACAGTAGTCTGATATTATCTGTTTTCTTTTTGTGATGTATTTCTTAATGCTCTTTAGTTTTGTTAGTAGTTACCTTTGGGATCCCTAATAGTTACGTCCTTATTTTAAAGTGAAAAGCTTTTCTTTTTGTAAATGTAATTTAAGTAAAATACCTACCATGTCAATGAAATGAGATGGCAATATGAGCCCTTAGTACAGCCTTGAATGACTTTCTAAAGAGAAGCCATGGGTTATCCAGGCGCTAAAAATATTGGAGGGGGGGTACACTTATTTTAAAACCACACTTTTTGACATGGCTCTTAGATCCACATAAGAAGCCAGCAATGTGATGATATGAATGCTTTTCTAAGAATGAAAGGTAAACTAAACAGGTAAGAAAGTGGAATTTATGTTGCTCTCAGGACGAGTGGGATTTCTTTTAGAAACCATCCATATATAGAGAAACTAAAAACTTAGCCTGAAACAAATTAAGGAAAAACTATACATAGACAGGGCATATATATATATATATATATATATATATATATATATATATATATATATATATATATATATAGTAATTTAGGCATTTGTCCTGAAACATTTCATATGCCGTGGTATGACAAGCTTTTTTTTGGCAATGTTAAAATTGGATCATGTACATCCACATCATGTACATGTTAACCCTATCGCTATGGATCTCCATCCATTCACCCCTTCCCAATATATTCTCCCCAGCACCTGTGTTTTATAACTGAACCACGTGGAACCCTGTTTTTTTATTTATTTATAATTGGACAGTTATGTGAAAGTTTTACATGGTCTCCTATAAGCAGAAATGCTACTGATCAATAATCTACAAGGAATTCCTCACCTGAGGTCCCACCTCGGCAACATAAAAACATAACGCTGCAAGTCAGTCGATTGATAACCATAGGTAAAATGCACACCTTTCATCCACAAAATGGCTTATTCACTAAAGCGCAAGTGAGCAGGAGAGTTGCAGTTGTCTGGGATTTTTTCACTAAAGGGAGAGTTGTAAGGAGAATCGTTCTTATACATTGAAGTATAAACTCATGCTTACATTGTCAGTTCTTCATTTAGTGAGTAAAGTTCATTGACTTTGCTTTACATTATAAAGGACCAACCACAGTGAGCTTGTGCTCCAATAACATGGACGGCCCTGTATAAAGCATATTTCTGGAGCCACCTGATTGAACTGTACATTAAGCAGGACCAGTTCAGTCAAAGAAATCTGACAGTGATTACTTAATAATACCCAGTGAATTCAAGTAGTTGAATCCACAATTCTCTTCTAAACTGTCCCTTCAACTCACACTTTAGTAAATGTGCCTCTTTAAATGATGCGTATGTATTATTCATACTGCTGGGCAGGATTTGTCAGACTGACCTGCAGTGTGTAGGATTCATATGTGTCAGGTTTTAAGTGTCGAAGGAGGCAACGCTGTGGTACACTCACGTAATGCAGCAGCTAATGTGTTTTATTGCTTTCCCTTTAAATATAAAACAGTGGGGTTTTGTGTTTCATTTTGTTCTTTGTCTGGTTTCTGGGACTCGCTGAGCTGTGCAGTCTGAGCTTGATAATTAATCAGCTTCCTGTTTATTTACTGCACTAAAAATGGCAGGTGCTGCTGTTTATTAATCATACACAGACACAAACAAGACCGGCTTCACCTCCATAATTAATAGAGCAGGATCCTTCTCTTTATGTGCTAATAAAGTGAAGTGGAAACTGTTAGCGACTTTCATGTTCAGTAAGTGCTACCGAGCTATTTAATGAGCAGTAAAGGATGTCTTTATAGTAATAGAACCTCTGTGCGTTCTTAAAGGGGAACATCCCCCTAATGTCCTCTCCCTCACCATGTGAATTGCATTGCAGAAGGCATTTGTGCTAGTATTTTAATGATTTGGTGTTTAATGATTGGGCCGCAAACATATCAGGATTTCAGAGCATCCCTGCCTGAGCACAGGTTAATCGATTCCTGTTATGGTTGAAGTACCTCCGCTTAAGAAGCATTATCGGTTAATCCTGAATTGTACATGGCCCTTAAAAGCTCGAAGTTCACCATCCCACTTTTAAACCAGGTTTAGAAGGATGTCTGGGGTGTTGACAGAAGGGAGCTCTCAGATTGTCCTCTTTATAAGGAACAGGTTAACAAGACCACAGTGGTTAAGAAAAAAAACCGGTAATGGAAATTGTGCCTCTGCATTGGGCAGTCTAAAGCCATCATTGTGGTATTGACTAGATTGTAAGCTCCCAAGAACAGGGCCCTCTTCTCCTTCTGTACCAGTTTTTTATTGTGTGTGACTTTTTAATTTTACTGACTCTGTTGTAACAGCGCTATGGAATCTGCTGGCGCTTTATAAATAAATGTTATGTTGTATGTTACTTAGCAGAATCTTACGGACTTGCTTCTTTGCAGGTATGTTTATAGCAAAGACAGCCCACGAGGTCTTTCTGCGAATTCTCCTTTTCCCGGCAAGCTTGAGTGGTCATCTTCGTCCTAACGCCTCGGAGGTGCTGACCCAGCATCTGCTCCAGCGGAACCTTCCACACTGGACCTCTTTTTGCGTCAAGTATAGTACCGTCAAAAACGATCAGTTTGCGCTGTCCAACTTTAACTGGAACGTAAAAGGCACAAATTACCATATACTCCGAACTGGCTGCTTCCCATTTATTAAATATCACTGCTCCCGTGCCGCCCCCCAGGACCTGCAGCTCCACAACCACCTCTTCACTGTACTGAAAGCCATAAATCTAGGTAAGTGATGGAGAGATACTGTAATTACACCCCACACACTCCATCCTGCCTCCCACCCAAGGCTTATTAAATATTTAGCTTTATAAAGGCCATCAATTGTCTTTTCAAACAGAATATGTGGAGCGTGGCTTCCTGTGGCTGCTTATCCATATGGCTGGGATTAATTACTTTGGTTTATTATCGCAGCTTATTAAAATCTCCCTTGCTGCCGTTGGTTAGAACAGCCCATTATGTTAGCGGGTTATTATGGGTTTCATATTAATCGCATTATTATCTCTCTGGCTGCCTTTCATTAGTAAAGCTGTGGAGATGCTCCAAACATAAATAAATAAAATAAACTTATCCGTTTACTGTTAGCACAATAGCGGGGGGAGCCAGAGCTGGCAATGTTTGAATGCTGGACTACTGTGAATGGAGCGAGGGATGTTTCTGTGGCCTGGGTTATGACCTGTCCTCTGTCCTTGTTGCAGGGATCCCCACCCTCATGTATGGCCTGGGGTCCTGGCTGTTTGCCCGAGTTACTGAGACAGTCCCCACCAGCTATGGACCTGTGACAATCTACTTCCTTATCAAAGAGGACGAAGGGGCTATGTTCTAAGACGGTTTCTCCGGCTTTCTCTGCTTTGTTTAATATCTCCATATGTCCCTCTGTCAGTTCTCTGCACCTCTTTTCTTACTCACAGCCTCTCCCCCCCTCATTTATTTTGCTGCTTTCTTTCTCACCCCTTTGCCCGCTCTTTTCCCTCGGCGGGTTTTCGTTTATTTATTATGATCAAACTATTTAATTTGACTCGGCTTTGATGATGAGATCCTGGAACAAAGTAATATAACATAAAATAAATTCATGGAAATAATCTTACTTCCTTGCATCTAGTGTTTAATAGCCCAAAGCACTATGCGCAGTTTTACAAGAGAAAGTGAAATGCCTACCAAGGACCAGACCGATGTTGTATGGCACTTCTCTAAAGAAATGTTAATAGCCGTAGAAGACGTATGTTATATTATTCCTACATATTAATACATTTACAGAGCCTGGTGGATGGTGGATATGCACGGTACATATTTGCAGTTATAACGACAATTAAGATTCTGTTATAGATCTCGTTAAGAAATCTGCTAACTAACCACAGTCAAAGTGAGCGTTTTAAGCTGAAATTAAATTCTGCAGCAAAAAGCCAAGATGTGAATAAGCCTCCAAGGACATCTTTAATGTAAGTGGCTTATCTTTGAGTTTGGAAGTCCTGGAATACATGCATCGATTTGCCAGAGATTCACATGCGTGGCAGACTTGGCATGCGCAACTGGGCTGAAACATATCAAGATTTTCCCAATATCCAGTGGATGTTCTATCAGTAAAAAATGTTGGTAAATATGTCCTTTTGTTGTTGCCACCAACGCAGAAGATGATTCTGTTTATAAATCAGTTCAGAAGTAATAATCTGCATCAGACTGTGCTAAAATGGCTCTTAATTACCTGAGAGAATGCAGCTTTTCTTGGAGCCCCCTCCCTCTGGTGGTGCTGCTTTGATTTTGGATGACATGTACTGCTGATGCCGTGTGCCTGATATCCAATAAATACACATAACGAGGGCCCGTGTCCGATCAACGGCAGAGCGAACCCCTCCGAGAGCGCCTTTGACAAACTGCCTGATCGATCCGGCTGCTGTTCGCTGCAAGCCGCATTAAACAAACGTTTGATTTCTTGCCTAACACTGTCACTGTGTAACAATTAGGCAAATGTAATATTTTCTTGTATTACATGGAAATCAATGCACCTTTTGCTCCTGAGGAGTTGATCACGGTGAGAGATGAGCTGTCAGGGGTCAAAGGTCAGCACGACGATATCATTTCTCAGCATGGATAAACTGTTCTTCCATCTGTCACCGCAGACCCTTCCACGGTTCTAGAGTCTTCTGAAAAGCCTTGTTCAAACGTATCTTAATATTCTGAAGAATTCTGGTACTAGAATAGTCTAGAATGTATATATCACAAACACCTGTAGCTGTGAAATGAATCAATAAAGTCATACGGAAAATTCAATTTGCTTAAAAGTAACAAAAAAACAGCAATCACATCATTTTACACCTTTGCAGCAAATCCTATTATGTAGGGTGAATCCTCAAGGCTCCCTGACGCTCAGAATGTTTAAGTATCTCGAGGAAGCGGATAATAAGCCTATTATTTGTGTTCACAGTAGCTGATGAGAGTATTTTTGCTTATTTCCTCAGAAGCCCTAACAAACACAATGCTTTGTGTGCCAGCTGCCAACATGTATCATATGAATTATATAAAGTGTCCTCCTCGCGAGCAGTGGGTTAACGGTAACTGAAGCTCTGACACCTTGATCGGATCCCTACCACCTTTCAGCGCTCTCTATCTTGGTGTCTCGTATTGTCTCCCTCCTGGGGTCAAACGGATAGAGTGTCTCTGAAATGAGTCCCTTTCTGCTGAAAGATTGGACCTTTGCATGACTGAAAGGGTAAGATACCCCGCGAGAGCCATGGAAGATCGGATCATAACTCTACAAACAGGGGACCGGTTTGCGATGATATCACAATCACTGTGATTTTGCAAATTTAAATTGTAAACGTGCCTGGAATTGAATAATAAGCAATGAACCTGACTGAGTTTTGGGTGGAAATTTGCGAAATGAGATGCTATATTATTTAATTGCATTTATGTAGCTATAGTAGCTGGTTGGCCTCTAATTGTAGACCAGACCATTGGACAGTAATGTAGTCATTGTAATGGAGCCCTAATTTCCAACGCAGCCACATATAAAGGGGTAAGAGTAAGATGCATGGAATACGACAAACCTTTTCATTCCGTAACCTATCACTTCTTGGTGTAGATCCCCCCACTGAGTAGCTGAGTACCTGGGGTATTATCTTGGCCCCAGTTATTCGAACATTAAATGCATCTGGACAAATATGACTCTTGTTCTACCTGCAAAGCCTGACTGCACTTCTGCAAGTACAAAGGGCTATGATTCCATAAGCGCTATCACATTCTGTGCCAGTAACATGATTATATCAGTCCTGAGGGATCAAGTGTAATCAGAGAGTTTTATATTAGGTAGATGAATTGCTAACGAGCAGGGAACTGCAAAATCGTCAGGACCTCTCTGCTTGTATACTTATTAACTCTTGAAAGATTACCTATGACAAACCGATCAATACAATACCAATTGCAATCAGCATATCTTAGGCTGTCGCTTGTGTTTAATGGTGGGAGGAGTACGAAACAAAGTGGGATGCCAACGTTAACCCTTCAATGGCACAATACTTCCACGATGTTGACAAACGATCAGATTATTCCCAAAGGCATAAATGGCACCTTCTTCGATTTCCAACCATTGTATGCATGCGATAGCGGAGCGGCCGCATCAAATTTATGAGCCCCCCTTCCAAATGTATTGGAGGATTCAGCATTTGCAATGTAGGAGATGTGTTCAGCTAACATCTCATGACAGTGGCTGGGCAAACATTGCAGGGGGTATCTAATGAAAGCACCCATGTGGATGCATAGAAAGTACTTCCCCACTGACCACCGAGGGGGGTGGGAAGCTGCAGCTTCTACCTATGGTAAATACATACGTTTATATTAAAGATTTTATCACATATTGGATATTTATGATAGGACACAAGACAAATACTAACACTTCTTCTAGATCAGCAACTTTATTAACGTTTCTGAGTAAACGTTGTTTGACTTCGATCTACGTGGCTGCGATCGGTCTGGTGTGACAGGACCCTCTCTTGCCTGCAGTGAACTTGGATGCCAATTAGCCATTTTGGCTGTGGTTTTCCGCTTTGGGCGTTTGGGTTTGTACATGTCCGCTTCACTTTTCCCCAGTTGGCCATGACTAGTCCCTCCCATGTAATTTAGAACGTTTAAATACTTACCCCAAGGTTAGCCCCTGAAGGTTAAGCCCCTCACTGGTTTACTTCCACTCTACTTAGTTATTAAGGTGAAGGTTTATCAGCGTTTCATATCTTAAGGCACTGAAATGCGGGTTGAAGTCCAGTAAAAGACAGTCCTTACCTCTGAGGAATATCTGCGGTCATCACCATACCTGGGAAGTCTCCATGTTTTGACAACTGAATCCTCTGGGTCACAGGCTCCTGACATGCATTTATTGCATTCCACCGACTCCCAGAAGCCAGGATCCGACGGGTACCGGCGACTTCCATTTGCCAGGATATGTGAAGGAGAATGGACACTGCTGGCACTTGTACTGGCCCTGACCATCTCTGCCCGGTGCATCTGTGCTAGCTATGACTTTGTGCCCACTGGGGTAGAGAGAAGGCACGCCACATAAAGTATCAGATGGTAATCGAACCAGTTAAGATAATGACTGTGCAAACCTTACTTTTAATATGTTATTTTTTATTTAAAAAAACACCAACAATTTACACAGCGCTTAATACAATACATATATTCAAGGGGTATGACAAGACGAGAATACAAACCGATACATTAGGTGGAGAGAGCTCTGCTCGCAATATAGGGAAGTCAAACCGACTGCATCTTTAAGGGATATATGCCATAAACTGGTTACTGTGTCTTTTTATAATAACGTTGATTATAGTAGATACTTCTAGTTGGGGGTTCAATACCATTGAAAAAAACTACTTTTAAAATTCCATTGGACTTAAGAGAAGCCTGGTGGATACTGACAGTAATTTTGTACACCAATGAGTGTAATTAGTTTGAATAAATTATATTATGATTCCTAAATGAGATAACCATTAATTTAAAAACAACAACTTAAGCATTAGACCTTTTCATTCACCCTTCATTATATGTCAAAGAAGTGCAACCTACGTTTGCAAAAACTCGACACAGTTGAATGAGCTGCTAATTCATACCGATAATACATTTCCCTGCGCTAGTTTCGCGTGTTTATACCCATCACAGTAACAAGTAAACGAAAAATACGTTTTGCCATAAACAAATATGGCGCCTGGCATTCGAACGCGACTTTGCCCTTCGCAAACATGGCGTCATGTCCGCCGGTTCTGTTTCCCCAGTCTTCCGCCACCTCCAATTTGGTTCCGCTATTCATCTCGAGTCCCCGGGGCCCCGGACGATGTGACCCGGCAAAGGCCCGGGATGCTGTTACTTGACTACGGCCTCCCTCAGGACATGGAGAGCCAGGCCCTGGTTATCCGGATCCGTATACCTGACGGTGGGGCCGTTGACTGGACCGTTCAGCCGGCTACTCAGTTACTATTTCGTGACATCCTGGTGAGATGGGCCGCACTGGCCGTAGAGCAACTTTTATAAACGTCACCATGACGTCAATGCGTGCCATATATACATATCTATGAATTCCTTTACATCTTACAAGCGTCGTTATGTGGTTCCTGCATCATATATCGGCTCTAATTACATATGTCTTTCTACGTTATCTGTGCCTTGTACTAATGGGAGTCTGAATCTCCATTGTGTAAAATTGTACCTGAAAACTTTTTAACTCATCATGGTTCAGCTGATCTAATAACAGCCTTGTGATTCCATGGCAAACATTCGCTAACGAGAGCAAACAAATGGTTCTAATACTAGTCCTTACGAAAACATTACTTGCCAGGGCAGAGGTAAAGATAAAAAAAGATTTATTAAGGGAACGAGAATCACCAGACGCGTCATTTTATTCTTTCCGTTGGAAACATAATCACATAAACCTTTTATGAAGCTTTTTTCGGTTTCTATGGCAATAACCTGTCAGTATCTGCTTTTTTGTCACATGACTGTCAAACAATTCCTGTAAAAATATAAATGATGTGTTTCTGGGCAGATGAAGTGTTAAATTCAGCAAAGTAAATGGAACAGCACCTTTAAATAATGGTAGAATGTGGAGCCTTCTCCAGACTGTGTGACCGCAAGAGTTTAAAACAGTCAGTCATCCAAAATCCTTATTTCATGTAAATATTATAAAACCATGAGGGTTCCTAGTTATGCCTGGAATTGGTATAAAGATCCTGGT
This sequence comes from Spea bombifrons, assembly GCF_027358695.1. Lineage (NCBI taxonomy): Eukaryota > Metazoa > Chordata > Amphibia > Anura > Pelobatidae > Spea > Spea bombifrons. Next base: position 92,922,061 of record NC_071090.1, read on the forward strand.
GACTTTGTATTTAACCCAAAGAGATCCTTGATGTGATTTATAACGGCAGTTAAGTTATTCTTTTGTGACTCTTTAGCGTCAAAGTTAATTTTGCAGTACTTCAAGAATCTTAGGAAAGCAGCATGCGCTGTAGAAGTTACAGACTGCTTCCTCAGTACGACCAACATTGTCTGCTTCAATTCAGCTTATCGATAAGTCATTTACCGCTTCTGCAATAAATAAAAGTTTTAATCCCAAGCCAGATGACAGCTACTAAACATGACAAGAAGTTATATTATAATTATTATAATATATTATATAATAATATTAGAATATTCTAGTAAAATATTATTTAAGAATCACTAACTTTCCTTCCTGTAAAATCTGACTGATGCACGTTATGAAATAGGATGGGAAACTATAATAAGGTGTAACTGCTTCTGTTCTTTCACTGACGCAGATTAAGGGTCTTATCAAACCAGTAAACACCAGATCGCTGTTCATCACAGAGTTCACAAGAATACTACTTAGATTCTAGATAGATTCTAAACTAATTCCAGGCTAGTGGAACAAAATCCACCAGATCCTTTCTTCTACCAATGACGTGTTGGGTCAATATTGAGTCCGTACCAGTGATAATATATCTAGTGTTGGTTTCCAGAAAGGTGGTTTGATCTCTCAATCACACCCACTGACACTCTGAAGGACTAAATGCTATTTTACTTCCGGGATCGAGTTACTTCTTCATTTCTTTCTTAGGATGTGATTGGACAGGTCCTCCCCGATGCAACCACAACAGCCTTTGAATGTAAGTTACATTTCCACCGTAGTTCCGCCATGTTTGTTCTTCAGAAGACCCATCTTAAAGTAGATCTGTTGCCATCAAGTTTTTTGTCTCCATAAGTAAAAACTGCAGAAACTACCAATTATTGCTCATTGTTATTGCTTCCAATAGTGTTATAATTTAGAGATATCAGGTAAGGTTTAGATATATAGAGCTCTACATTATTTCATATTGTTGTGAACCCGTCATAATAACTGTTTAGCTGGGCTCATCTTCCTCCCTTACCATATATTGGTTTTATATATCCCCACTGTTTGTATATTATTATATTATTGTTTCGCTCTTATCCCGTATGCTCTGCATGCGCATACCTTTTGTACCCTGTCATTGTTCCTATTTACTTGAAAAGTGGGAGGAATAACCATAAAAGTCAGGCAACTATGGAACCTGGTCTCATGGTGAGAATCTGGGATGCTAACAGGTCCACCTATTTTTTTAAGAATTAATTTTTTGTTTAATGAATGAAACTATGAAAATAAAATGAGTTGCAGTGTATTGATGCACATCACTAAAAGGTACTTAAAAATATTTTCTTCGTATACAATTTCCCTTCAGATAATAAAAATGCCTAATTAATTAATGTCTTTGGTGCCATTTTCTGAGAAAGCAGCAGTGGTCTGTAGCCCATACCAGGGCTGAAGGAGTCTCGGGGCCAGGTAGCCATGCCACACACAATTTTAATCCTGCTTTCTAAATTTCTGAAACCAGCTTGTCTGGCTTATACCATTGACATGAATTTGTCCAACCCTGGCCCAGACGATGCTATGCATGTGTGCATCTCCCGAGTCAACGTGGCTCTCATCACTCGGAAATTGTCCACTTGGCTCTCTGGCTGGAAAGGTTAAAACAACTGTTATTTCTGATTCAACTACCCTGTGCGGCATTCTTTCAATTTCACATGTCGGCCATCTTTTTTCCCTTGTAGATGAAGATGAGGATGGTGACAGAATCACAGTTAGAAGTGATGAGGAGATGAAGGCCATGCTATCCTACGTATGTATTCTCTTCTTGTTTAGTTATTGAATACCCCTAGCAGTCGCCTGGAATAACACCAGGTCATCAGACCTTGCAGTGTGTTTCCAGCACATTAACATACCCTTTGCTGTCGTTTCATTCGCATACACTCACTTTTGTCAATCACACAAACTCTTCACTCAATTAACCACATCAGTTATGACACCAGAAGAACTGTGACCAGCACAGGTCTGCCAGTTTACCCTCTTACCTCGTTTTATTTTTCCGCTAGAGTTCCATTTGTTTTCATGGAATTCCGTTAAGTTATTTCTTATCGCTTGTGTTAGATTCAATACCGTTTTGAAATAGAAGCCCCCATGAAGCGTAACGCAAAATCTTATTATGAAAGAAGGATTGTGTCCGATATCAGCATACGTTACTTCTGAAGAATAACAGTGCCTTACCTGTGCGGAATCAAACTTACTTATGTATTTTCTTCCTGGGGAAAACAAATCCTATTGAAAAAATAAATAAATAAAAAATGTTTGTCTGTGTAGCCATCTTTAAAGCAGCTCCCTGTCAGCTCCTGAAGATATAAATGATCGCCGATGACTTTGAGGGTTGGGGTCTCGCTTGATGTTTTTTAATGCGAGCTACACATTAGGAATAATCTCTCTTAATGACTTGTGCATTAGGTATCGTGCCGGATAAATGAACTATCAATTTCTTAGCTTTTTTTTTATGCAGTACTTAAAGTTACGGCTCATTGGTAATTAACCCCCTCCAGGCTGTCAGCTGCCTGTCGTCCTCATCCTAGTGGGAATGTTCCTCTTCCTTCGATTTATATCTGACTTCATGCTGCAGAAGTAAGAAGCGGATAGCAATATTATGTCTCTGTGCGGAGGAGGCAGATAGTTTTGCCCCAGTATAGGAGTGGGATACTGTTCCATTTAGGCAATTCCTTTTGATTGCTGTGCTCCAGTCCTGCGTTTGGATGCCGAACTCCCCTTAGGGATAGGGAGAATTCAAGTTGTGTGTCCAAGGTTCATAACTTAGGTACCTTCTTTGCAGTGTGCTGTATGCTTAGGCATCTAAATTGCAGTGTGCTGTATGCAGTCAACTGCAGGCCCATGCGCCATCAGTGCTGCACACTGTAGGCCTATGCAATGTCACTGCTGTGCACTGTAGGCCCATTTTCCACCACTGCTGTGTGCTGTAGGCCAAGGTACATTATCTGCAGTCTAGCCACCATCACTGCAGTGTGCTGTAGGCCAAGGTACATTATCTGCAGTCTAGCCACCATCACTGCAGTGTGCTGTAGTCATAGGCGCAGACACTACACTAGGCTTAGACTCTGCACTGGACCTAGGCACCTTCACTACACTGGACCATAGACCTAGGCACTGCCACTGCACTGGGCCATAGACCTAGGCACTGTCACTGCACTGGACCATAGACCTAGGCACTGCCACTGCAATGGACCATAGACCTAGGCACTGCCACTGCACTGGACCATAGACCTAGGCACTGCCACTGCACTGGACCATAGACCTAGGCACTGCCACTGCACTGGACCATAGACCTAGGCACTGCCACTGCACTGGACTATAGACCTAGGCACTGCCACTGCACTGGACTATAGACCTAGGCACCTTCACTGCTCCTTCTCCATTGTGCTCAAGATAGGTGATCCCCAATTTTATGGAGCTGTTGCTTCTTTGATTATGGGGAGGAATTTTTTCTTTGCTTCTTGCTTCTTTTCCATTGCAAAGCTGTTTTCTGATACATATTGCTTTCTCTTTGCAGTACTGCAGTATGGTGTTAGAGCAACAAGGCAGCAGTCCCTTCATTGAGCCGCTGCAGATATACCCACGAGGTGAGTGTTCTGTGCAGTAAACAGTGCGGGTTACAGGTTTCCCAAGACTTTATAGCAAATAAACAAAATTCAGTAGGTGCTGCTTCGGTATTTAACACTACAGAAACAAAGCTACTGGAATTCCGTTTCTCTGACCAAGTTATAAACTTGCAATCACCTTAGCAACCCAATAAATGTTTGTGATGCCTACTTCACTTTTAGCAGTTTGTGGAAAACTTTATGCATAAACTCCATTATTAAACCCCCAATTATATTGCATACAAGGGTTAGTTGCATTGGGTGCCTCTGTTCCCATACACGTAAAGGATGTGTGTGTATGTTGGCTAGGCACGCTTTAGCTAAACGCTGTGTGTGTTAGCGTAACCCCTTAAGCACCTAAAATAAATTTCACTTAAATTAGTTGTTATTCATTATGGTTGGAAATAAAACTCCTCATCTAGAGGGGCTTTTTTAACAGACAATTCGTGATTTTGGCTTTGATTGGGTTAGAGGAAGGACATAAGATAAAAAAAAGAAAGTTTGAGGCCAGAGGTGATCACTTTCTGTTGTAAAGACCAAAAGGAATTGTGGACAGAATGCTACCTGATCGAACCAATGGAGAGGTGGGGGACACATGAGTCAGATTCCCAGCACAGCTGGTAAAGGCTAATACACAAGAGTCTCTCCTGCACATTATACGAGGGCAAGCATCACAAAGCATCGGAGGCTTTCTAGCAATTAGGAACACAGCACCTTACACACGCGGGTCGTACAGCTCACCCGGTGCGGTTATTCACAAGGTGCATTTGCATGTACAGCAGCCTCATGCCTGACAAACGTTTACGCAGACATTCTGCAGCAACAAAAGCGGGAAGCCCTGCACCTGTTCCCTACCGCCCGTCCGCCCGCCTGCCCGCGCACGCCGAGACATTACTTCACATCTTGCTGCGTTGCACAAAGGCTTATTGATGTGTGCAGTAATTATAGAGTGCGTGACGATTGTTAATAGCTGGGGCACAGCGCACTCTCCGCTGACACAGCAGGGGTTAAATATGCATTCCACCGAGACCGAGCAGGGGGCAAAAATGTAATTCTTTACTTCAAGACAATCAATCAAAATTGACAGTGACTTTAACAACAATTTGCGGCGGGACGTGAAAAGGGAGCAGCCGAGACCTGTGAGCGCGCTTCTATTCATAACAGTGGTCCTGCGTGCTGACAGACGGGGCTGCGGGAGGAAGCTGCAGCTGCACAAAGCTTCCACTCAGGATCAGCTTTCATCCATTGATAATGGTTCCCACCACTTTACTCCCATCTCCACAGGACATGATGTGATGTCCATGTCCGCCATGTTTATTAATCCCATTGGGTTATAACTGTCAGGTTTGAGCAGTCGCTGCCACAGCATAGCTGAGAAATATTGTGGCCACCCAGGGTCACGCTAAGACCACACAACTTAACCATGGGGGACATCATGACCTCCTGCTAGGAAACCCATTGACAATACCTGTACTGCTGTGCTATAAAGTGGCTGCATATATTAACCTTTTGACTTCCACAGGTGTAGACTCATCCTTGTGGCACTCAGAAGGTTAATTTATGCCCCGTGCATTGAACAAAAGTTTTCTTTGATTTTCTCTCTTTGTTTTCTTCCATATCTTATCAGTCTCTCTGGAAGAGGAATACCCGGGCGGATTTAGTTGGCCTCGATCACGTTATCTCCCTGTGATTGTAGAATATCCCCAGCACATATATCACGGCCGCCACACTTAGGTGTCAGTTCTCGCTGCGATGCGCGAGGCTACCGTCTGCGGCCTGAAAGGAGATCAGAGCGCCCTTTTCCGCAAGAGATATTGGGGACGTTTAATAACAAGCTGTGTGCCGACAAGCGGCACGTGGAGAACATCAGGGATATTAATATGGATAGTCTGTCCTGCCTATTGCTAGGAATTCCCAGTATTGCAGCACCTGCTCCAGAATGTGGAATTAAGGGCAGCACACAATCATTTTTAGCTTACCGTGTGCGAGCGTGTGTATGTGTGCGTGTGTGATTTTTATTATGTCTTTTAAGCAGAAATTAGAATTTAGATGAGACGGTGTCAAGAGGGTCTGCTATTTCGCAGAAAGGATCCTGTCTTCTGGGACCTCTCTCTCTCCGCTCAGAGAGCCTCTCTTCAATCATTCCTCGCTGCTAATTTTGGTGTCACTCTCATTTCTTTTTAAACGATTCATTTCAGAAGCAGGGGGGGGGGGATGTGTGATTTTAAATGGGCCCGATGTGATCTACAATTTAGTCTATTACTGTTGCAGCCTGCAAGCCTCCCGGGAAGCGGAACATACATGGCCTCAAGGTAGGAATTTCAATAATTGTTTCAGTAAAGTTGGATGGATTTGAAATGCTGTGTTCCACTTATTGAAATGTCAAAAAAAAAACCCTGCACTTGAAACACCGATGACAAGCAGTACTTGCATTTGTGCGCGGCAATGGAGGATGCAGATACGGGGGGCGCGAGACAAACACGCACGGATCTATAGCTACATGTGGATCTTATTGCCAGCCCTTATTGTGTTAACTCTTTGGTTAACATATTCATTGTTTTAACCCTTGTCGGAGGGACGGCTCAGCTTGCTCCCCTAGAACACAAAGATTTAAAGGGGCGCATTAGTCCCCCATAGGTCACAGATTGACTTTTTCGCTGTTTCTTTCTTGAAAATGTTGTTGCAAAGCCATTCGTACTTTGCACGTTTTTTCCCGTTATTGTTCAATCTGCGAAAAAAATTACCACTAATGTAGGGGAACAGGTGTATTTTCTTTATGGAGTGTTTTCCAATGGTGCCTTCCTGCATATATAGAATCCAGATAACCTTTATTAACCTATTTCTATCAGAATCCATTAAATGTATGTAATATTAAGGGGGCGCTTACATAGGACATAAAGCGTCTGTGCCAGGGATATCAGTATTAACAGGGGTTTGGCTGGTTAGATCAATGGCTTAATGTATAGAACAGCCTTTAACGTTGTCCTTTCTCTGTCCAGGTAAACACCAGGGCTGGGCCTTCCGGTAACAGCAGTCCCTCTGTGGCAGACAACCTGGCCAGCAATAGGTGAGTGTGTGAGAGGCAGGACACATGCCGCTGTCCGGGGCAGATAAGTCTGGAAATACATCCGCTAGTGTCTGTGTCCCAAACTCTACTTTGTTATGAGAGGCTGATGCCTGTTAGCTTCACCTGCATGGGGGCCGGAGTTGGCCCTGCATAATTTATAGTTGAATCAATTGGATTTGAGTCACCTCACCGATTTAAACAATGCAATATGCAGGGCCTGCTCAATCCTTCTTGCAGGAGAAACCTGCCAGTGCTGGCCTTTCGTAACACATAATGATGGTAGTGACTTGAACCTGCAGACCTTTGCCTTATTAAATAATTGGTTTACTGACGTCAAAGCTTAAACAGGTAATGGCTTCTTAGGTGGTCCGCATACATCCCAGCTCCAGGTGTACCAGTACATTTAAAAGGCTTGTAGTCTAAAATCGCACAGACATACATGAGGTTGGCCAGCTAGGATACAATTGCTGATTTTTGTTATATTCTGATTTGTATCCAAGCGTGTGCCTTAACAAGCTTAATTTATCATTTTAGTCTCAAGAAGTCATCTGCGGAGCTCAAGAAGATCCTTGCCAATGGACAGGTGAGCGGTGTTCTTCTCATACATGTCCGTGTCCATCACGGTTTTTCGTTTTGTGTTACACGCGTTGTTGACTTCTACAGACTAGTAGAGTTGTCCATCTGTTTGTCTTTTTTTAGAGAAAACAGCATAAAATGTTTTACCATTCTTGCAGGCTTACATCACTGTTTTGTTACTTTGTGTTTTCTCCTTTTCTTACAGTATGTTAGCTGTTTGCGTTTGGCTAGAGTTATGCGGCTGTGGAGGACTTGGAGGAAATATGATACTCATTTTTAGTAGTTGTAATTAATCTTAAGTATTGGGTAGTGGTGGAGAAGAGTGGTTTCTATTATAAGCATAGCTATATAAGGCCTGGTCTTATATATTTTCTAAATAAATCAATGTGTAGAATTTGGTTTACAGTTGTTCATTTAGCGCAAGTTTAGCTTTCCGCACTTCAGTCTTGCCCTGGTGGTTCCTTAGCCGAACTGTTCTGGTGTTGGAGTAACAAGTGCTGGAGCAGCTCTGGCACGGTGGAGAGGGAAGCGTGGGAGCAGCGCATATGACAACCAACAGGCTCTTCTCTGAGCTCTGGGGAGGCAGCTGCCCCATGCTATCAAGTCTGCCTATTAGGATCAATTGGCCAAGACATCTGTGTCAGTGCAAATAAAAGGGCCTTATTGATTTCCTAACTGCTGCTCACTTCCCCTCCTTGTTCAGGAGCTTGAAATCTTAATTATCTCAGCGTCTTGCCGGCATGACCCCTCTAAGACTCATCCGCGTTTCATGAATCAAGTCGTCATAGTTGAGCGTGTCAAGAAGACAATTAAGCGCCCCCCACTCTCCACCTCTCTTGCCCCCTTCCGCTCCTCACAGGCATCTATCATGCTGTTTCCATACACTTTATGTGTATCTATTTACTCATACGGGATACTAACATCTCCTAGTGGGGGAAAAAAAGCTACTAAGTATGACATTGAGAAGAGAGACGTGTCCCCATTACACAGTGTACAGTCCTGCCATAAATGTATCTTAATATACACATCAGATATATGTAGGCATCAGCCATCCTCATATACCAACCAGAACTAGAAAAGTCCTAGGAGCCAGCAATGGACTTGATGGTCTCAGATATGTCGAGTGCTAGCAAGTAAAAGGTTAATATTGTTCCTTATTAATCATTAATAGAAAACGAGAAGCCATTTCTCACGATAATCAGCTATTGACAGGCAAGGAATAGCACTGGAGTGCTGCATTGATGCCGGTTATGTGGTATAAATATTTATTTCTTTTCTGTCACTTTCTGTGAAAACTGGTATTGATTCCTCATTGATAGTGTCAGCACTTGATTGGAAGCAAAGCCGCCGTGGCTGTGAGTCTCGTCTCTGCCGATTCATACCAAAGTTGCCAGGCCTGGGGACTCAGATGCTCTGCAGCAATAATGCTGGAAAAATGACAAATGAATCCATCTATTGTATGTTATTTTAGTGTTTAGTGTCACTCACTTCTTAGTATGCTTTGTTACATAGCATAAGGCTCAGTTTTAACTTCAGTCCTTGAGATCCGTCAGCACCGTCACTGTCAGGTACTTCGAGAATTGTGCAAAAGCTAGCATATTAGTCCTAGAGGGTCATGATTTAGTATACATTTTTAATGCAACTTCATATTACTCAGTTACATGATTAAAAGAAGTCACTGGGAATAGGTATTATAAAAGACAGGCATAAAGTAGAGCCCAGGAGAAACTTCACACAAGAAGCCAGGGCGGATTGGAGCACAGGAGAAATTATTACCTAATGTATTTCAAAGAGTGTGGGCTCTGTTAAGAGTACCATCAGAGAAAGGCTGGGTAGCAGAACCACATCAAAAAAGCTAAGCCGTTTAGGACACAACAACAGATGGATGAATTGAATAGGACACGGAAAAGTCCAAAGAAATAGACGTCCATAGGGACATCTTCAGGGGGTATTAACACAAGCCTGTCCTTTCCACAAACAACGTAATGCAGAGGGTGATGGAGGAGGCACCCAAGTCATTGTTCACCCATTACAACAAGAACACTTGGACCTATTGGTAGATGGTGGCGGAGGTGTCTTTATGGGCACCAGGTGATGGACTAGAGGCAAATGTTTGTTGCAGAATGCATGTGTTTCTCAGTAAAGACATGCAAACTATTCTGATTCTGTGGCGGTTGTTGGAATGTTGCTTATTGTGTTTTTTGGGGGATAGTGTCCTAATATTGATACCAAACTTTCTTGAATGTTCTTACTGTGTTTGAGTATACTAAAATCATACTGTCTATTAAAACATGTTTCCCACCTGGAATAATTTCTAATAATTTCATCATGGTTTTCCAGGTAGCTTTATGTATTTGCCATGTAATAGCTTGTAGTGTACACATAGGTGTGCACTATTTTGTTTGCTTGTCTTATTTCACCCATAGTTTTTAAATGAGTTTTCTCTTCTTTATGGGATTTGTATGTGCACTTGTAAGAATTACCAGCCTGTAAGCTTGTCTGTTTGAGAGCTAGCAATTCTAGTGTCCGAATCGGATGATATGGATGAGATAAGGCAGACAGAGAGGGTCCATAGCTGGTTAATGGCACCTTAAAAAAATGTCACAATATTTATTTTCAGAATGGATCTCGGGATGTTCATGGGCATGTATCCATCACACTTACTATCCAGTGGGGCTTGGCAGAAAATGTGTTAAACAGCCCCATCTGATTTAGTAACCACCCGTTGGGGCTCCTGAAGGTCCCCCACCCCTCCCTTGGATTGACCCTCTGCACCTCTGCTATATCATCCCGGACTGACACCTTTTATCAAACTTTAATGAAATGACCCAGGCAAACAAATTGTCATTAAACTTTCCATCACTCTGTCCCTTGGTATCACCTTTTATAAATTGGACGGCAAATGTTGTATTGATCTTGCTGCTGTTGCAGCTGAACTTGAAATGACCTGGGCCCTGGGTTGTTTATGGCCCCACATTGCTTTTTCCTGACACTTTACATCCAGAGCTTGACACAGTGTCCCTTTGTCACTCACTGTCTCTCATTGTCTCTGTCATTTACTCATTATATTCCACTCTCTCAGCCCCCAGTCTGTCTCTTTTTTTATGGACCACTTTCCCTTGGCCACCCATCCCCCTATCTCATTGTCTATTCCATCCCCACAAATCTCACCCACTATCTCTTCTTCACCCCATGTCAGTGGTCATTCCCATTCCCCTCTCCTCCACACTTTCCTTGTCCTCATTAAAGGGACGTTTTAATCTTCCGAACATCTACATTCTGAAGAATGTAAGCTGTTTTATGCAAGTACTGTAATGGGTATTCTTTAAAATGTTCTAAAAAATATGGAGAGGCTGCAGCTCCGTGGTAAGATGATTTGCAACACTTATTGGGTGTTTAGACCAGCCAAACATTTTCCTTTGAAATCAGTGGGTGCAATTTCTCCGCTTGGGTATGTGGTTCTTGTTGGGCGTCCTTGCAATGTTTCCATACCCAGTCTTAATGGGATCGTTTTCCATTCCTGCGAACAGGTATATGGACAGAGCTCTGTCCACAGCTTCACCAAGCCAGAGCTGAATCCACATAGAAAATGACTGACGGTTGGGAAAAGGGGCAAATGCATATGCTGGATGCTGCAGGATCCACCCATACATTTGCAAGGGGGCACCACATATGCTTAAAAGGAGCTCTCATATGCATTAAAGTGCACATTATGGCTGGATTGACCCTTGCTCTTCATTTTGCAATAATATATGAATAACTTAATTCTCATGCATTCAGAGTGTCCATCTAGGTGTACCAAAAGGCTTAGTTGGGGGACCTCTTCTGTTCTCACTTTACACTACCTCACTAAGCAAACTTTCATTACCATTACCAATCTCTCTGCCTTGCCTCTGTCTCTGTCTCTAACTGAATGTCTGCATGATTCCGAAAACTCAATCTCTCCAAAACCGAACTTCTTATCTTCCCTCCCTCCAATGCCAACATTCCCTCAACAGTTTCCTTCAATGTCAATGGTGCAATCATCTCCCCGTCTACTCACGCTCGCTGCCTTGGTGTCATCCTTGACTCCGACCTTTCATTACCCCCCACATACAGTCTGTCTCAAAAAACTGCCATCTCCATCTTAAACACATTGCCTGGGTATGTCCCTTCCTAACACAAGATGCCAGTTAGACGCTTGTTCATACCCTTGGTATCTCCTGTCTTGACTATTGTAGTCTTAGCTGGTCTCCCTCATACCTGTCTTACCCTCTTTACAATCCATCAAGCTTCCTCGCTTTACTAACGTCTCTCCCCTCTGTCAGTCTCTTCACTGGCTGCCTGTGCGCTTCAGGATTCATTTAAAAATCCTGACTCTTACTTTCACAGCGGTTCCCCTCCCTACATCTCCTCACTCATCTCTAAATACACTCCTCATCCGATGATCTCAGTGTGAAATACGGCCTTACACTTTCTAGATTGTTTGAGCAGGGCCCTCCTTACATCTTGTTTCTGTAAGTCAGATGTGTAAAGTCATGCATTACTTGCCTGTTTACACATTGTACAGATCTGTGGAATATGATGGCGCTATATAAACCAATAAATAATAATACTGTCTCTTGTTATAATTTTTTATAATTCTTTTTCCACACTTCATCTTTCTTGCTTGTTTTATTGGCACCTGTCACTCCATGTTTTTTCATTTCTTCATGCAGATTAATGAGCTTGACATCCAGTATCGAGATATTTTGGGTCATGGAAATGGAGGAACTGTATACAAGTGAGTATATGAACATGTCGTGTTGGTGTGCCAGGGCCTTGCCCAATTATACAGATGTTTTTTTGGTTAGGTTCTTCAGATTTCCTCCACAGAGCTTGTGAGCCTAATGCGGAACTTGTTTTGTAGTGGAAACAGTACCATATTTTCTCAAAAAGCAATGGGAACGTAAATCTAAATCTCTGATGTATGAAGTATTTGGCATACATGGAAACTTTTAAGCTTCAGCGACCCCCGGGTCCTCCCTTCTTGGGGAAGGTGGTCCCGATGACGTTGCAGGTAAAGTGGTGGTTGGAGAGGAAGTTGGCCGGGTGTTGGCCGTGTCCCAAAGCTGCTCCCGCGACTCAAAGAGTTTCCTGCTGAAAACCTGGAGAGTTCCCAGGTATGGAAACTGGAAGAAAAGTACAGTCAGAAGGAGAGCTGTGTTCTGGTTGTTTGCATGATGCAGTCAAGATATTGACAGAAGAGCCCATATTCATTGACATAATCTCACACCTCTATTTAGATGCTTAGTGACAGGGAAGGGACTAAGGGGATTATTTATCATCACATCAAGATGGCTCCATGTACACCAAGTCACCTATTTTGCTGTGTGTAGGGGGCAGTTCGGCAGTGGTTAGTTAAACGTGAGTCATTGTGTGTTGTCATGCACTGCGTCTCACACATTCTGTAGCACACTGTAGCTTTAATCCAGATTCAGCAGGTTCTGGGCAGAAATATGGCAGCCATGTATTGATTTGTTTTTTCTTCCATTGGCGCAAGTGGATGAAAACTTGTTTGTGTAGCAATATCTGTCTGTCCAGAACCCAAAAACAATACTGCCCACGCTTTGTAATCACCCTCCTGTTTCTCGGGAATAATAACGTCGCTATAAAGAGGGAAAGAAATCAAGCCACAGGAGCCCCGTCTCCAGTAAAACACCAGGGGGCTCTGACCTCCCACTCCATCCAATTGTTACAGGTTAACCCCTTTTCCTTCTAAATGTTGCAGTATGTATCTATTTACCAGTGTCAGGGCAGCTAATTGCAATGCATGGCTACCAGTAACATACCCCGAGGGACCCTGGACCCAAGTCTGTTTCCATAGAAACATACAGCTTGATGACCCTTCTGAGTCTGCATTTTTCCGTCCTGTGTAAAGACCAGCATCCCTGTACGATACTTGGCTTTCTTTATATGTTTGATGGCATTAATGATTTTTCCAAATCATTTAGAATCGAATTGGTTTAATGTCCGTTGCCGTCTCTACTGTAAAATCAGTTTGTGACTCTAACGCTTTCTAAAGTAATCTTCAGTCACCTGTCTCCTGAGACCGCGCGTAACACTACTGCATTAGAACCAGGGCCGTGATGGATCTCTAAACTGTTTAAAGGGATTTAGGCTCTTGGGTCAGCGGAAAATCCTGCAAACGGAATCCTGTCTCTCCATATCATCTTTATTTTATTTATACCCCTCTATATAATGCTCCCCGTTATCTCTACTTATTGTTTCATGTCATCTCTCCCTATACTTCCTAACTTTAGGAATATAACTATAACTCTTATTAATCTGTGTAACCCCTACCTATGTATTCTGCCCCCTAGAATTTCTCTAAGGGTTCCGTGAAGGTGTACCCTATAACGCCTCACTTAACTGTTAGAAATCTAGTCCTCGGGCAGCAATATTGTTGTGCCGCCTATTTTAATGAGAGAGCAGGTATGTTTCTCCTGTTTAATAGACCATTATCATGTTTACTTTTGCAATCTTTGCATGCTTAATTCCCATTGCAAGGGAGTGAAGGCTTGAGTTCAGGTGACGTACTGAGCTGCCCTCCTTCACAGCGTACCTGGAGATAGGTTGCTGGTGTGCCTTAGGCGTAGATTTATACCATGGTACATTGCTGGCCATAGCATTACACCTCCCTACGAACTCCTATTACTGAATATAAACTCATAATATACATCTTCTGTTCCAGATAATGTGTTCTCCACCCCTCCAGATATACCCAGGCTGTTTCTGATCTGTTTTCTGTGTCCCTGTATTTGCTAGCAGAACAGCTCTGGATTTGGGGGTAGGATCCTGCTTTGATCTGGCCCACTGGCTTGTACAGTTTATGATATTTTCCTGTATTTTGTAATGTGAAGAAAAACACACAATGTAGGCAGCAAAGCAATAAACTATAGCTAATTGATTTAGCACACACAAAAAAACCCAGCGCCGAAGAGGAAAGGCTGTTGTATATTAGAAATCGCGGAGCAGAAAACCTCCAGAGGAAGAGCTCGTTTAAAGTCATAAAAACTTTTCCCATCACCTTTAACAAGTCTATATGTCTTTATTCCTGGCAGTAAATGAGGAGTCTGCACGTTTATTTGAATTTAACTTTCTTGCAAAACCAATTAAGCCTCAAACAACTGTCAGTGTGCGCCATCCATCCTGCTCTTTCTCCAGAAACAGACAGCTCCGTTTCTCTGCCGCCGTTTCACGCCCTAATTAAGTGTTCGCGTGGCTGGGAAGTCATGCACTTCCCGGACTAGATAGAGCTCGCTGCTGCTTCTCCGCGTCCCTCTATCCCACCCTTCCCTATATTACTTACCTTACTATACCTATTTTATTATTGCCTCTCCCCCACAGCCCGGTTCAGTTGACTTGTGGATGCTTTTCCCTCAGTATTAATGTTAGCACATGGTTTTTCTCTATTATTGCTCTAGAGCAAAATTAAGGAAGTCATGGTTTGATGGCCACAGCCTTAGGCAACAGCTCACATTATGCTCAGCCAATCCTCAGGCTGATCTAGCTGTTTTTAGGTGCTATATGATCTTACCTATGTTCACAATTTTAGGACTCTTGATGAGTGGCTGGGCATTATGCGCTTGTCGGAAAATATGACAGGTTGTGAATTTTTTCTTCAGCTTTACATATTATCAATGCATCATATAAGTGAGATTGTGTCATTCTCATACGTTTTTATTCTTCATTCTTTCGCTTTCTTTTCTCTCCTTTCTTTCAAACTCCGCGTGTTGTTTCCTGCCGTCGTGAGCAGTCTCTCGGTCGCTCTGTCCTGCCTTGTGCCCCCATCAGCACCTGCGGTGAACGTTTTATAAGACAAACGGCCTGGTCTAGGGCAGATAGATGGAGGGGCAACCTTAGGAAGGCATCTTGATGAAACGGTTCAATTAAAAGCACAAGCATTTACATGGTGTAATTTCCCTAAATTGCCAGCCAGTCCCTGCAGACGCCGGTGTTTGCGAGGAGGGGGAATTGATCAGTACATTGATTCTGGCTGAAGATGATAAATTTCTGCTGGTTAGTTAAAGTCATTCTGCGCTGGGCCTTGAGCTGCGATGCTGAACAGCTTCTTTATCGGATGTTTAAAACAGAACTTATTTCCCAAGACTACAAGGTCTGTTCTTAGTCCAAGCTATTCCCAAGCCATCTCTTACTCAGATGTTTTTTTGCTTAGCTTCTCTATGCAGATCAATAGGTGATTGAAACTGATTAAAACTTAGGCAACCAGTTACCGTCCCCGGTTTAATTAGAAACTGGCTGATTCTTAAATGAAAATGCTTTGCGAGGTATTTTTTTTTCTTTCCGTACTTAAGCATCACGGAAAATAAAAACGTCCGTTTGCAGGAATTGCACTTTGAAAGTTTTATGGACAACCTACTACTGAGTTTTCTCATACAGAACTTTGTGCACGTTGCCGGAAACCTGGGTTTGACGCTCCTAAATAACCATCAAGGAAGAACCACAGAGTGATGGGAGTTGTAGACTAAAAACAGCTGCAATTGTGCATAGAATGAGAAGGTTAGCCCTTCCTGATGGGAATTGATGCTCACTTTGTATAAACCCTGAACATTTATCTCTTTTGCAAATGTATTAAAGTTCACATGTTTTCCTATTAAAGAACCTCTTAACAGCAGTGCTGGGTTCAGTATCTTCAACCTATACCAGCCTCATTTGACCGGCAGCCATGTTTTAGATATGGCAGATCCTCTAGGGTCAGTGGATAGGAGAGGGTCTCCTGTCCAGGACATGTCATTTATGATATTATTAATATGTTATATTTTAAATTAACATTTTTTACTTGTTTGCCTCTGAGTTGTTACCAAAAACAAACATTCTATTAAACAATACTAAATTATGATCAAATAAAAAGTGCAAGATACCCAAGTCAATCATAATTTATGATTTATATAGAAAATAGGCTTAATAACTGTAGCAAGGGTATAAGGGGAGCTAAAATCCATTAATCCATCTGTGTATCTAAGCATGCAACGATGGATTTAAGCATGCTGGAAAATAGCTTTAGTGTGCCCCTGCTGGAACATACATGAATTACTACAAAATTACATTGAAAGGGTATACCTGAGTTCAAGTAAGGGCAGCCCTGTTTGAACAGTTCTAGGCAGTACTGTATCTCCTTAATATTAAGTTATGGATATTGCACAGGTATCGGTTAAAAATAATCCATTCATTTCATATGTTTATCACCACTGTCAGTGTAGAAGAAAGAAATAAACCATACTTTATAGTTAGAAGAAAGGTTTAGGGGTCATTATTAGATTAGTGCAACAAAATGTTAT
This sequence comes from Spea bombifrons, assembly GCF_027358695.1. Lineage (NCBI taxonomy): Eukaryota > Metazoa > Chordata > Amphibia > Anura > Pelobatidae > Spea > Spea bombifrons. The sequence continues at coordinate 92,938,695 of NC_071090.1, forward strand.
CAACTGCAAAGTAAATACTGCTGCTAATTATAACCATGTGTACAGTCAGTTTTGTGCAATAAAATTGGAAATGTGAAAATTTTATTCTGAGACTTTCCTGACCTGATAACTCTTCTGTCCATGATCTGATCTGATCGCAGAATGGGACTGCTTTAGACATCCGTTGTTTTTCCAAAAGCCAGCAGCCTGTCCTGTACAATATGGCATTTGAAATAGCATGAAAACTCACGATTGCTTCAATTTAAAAAGCAGCTAGTTATTTTTTCTTACCTGTCTCTATATCAATAATGGGCTAGCAAAATATACTTCGGATTAGCTGGAACGAGCAGTCATTTAATATTAAGCCATGTATGCTAACGGGCTGATCTTTCAGAAACCTTATTATGCGTTGGTAGGACATTTGTAGTTCGCTAACCACAGAGTTGCTGTATTCCTCTTGCTAGCATAATATAAAAAAACTGCAATTGACCTCTTAACATTAGTTGTGTTGTCCCTTCATGCCAAAATGATTCTGCTCCCCAGAAAGATGGTCTGGAACTGCCAACATTAGGGTTCACGTTGTCCTAAAAGACTAAAAGTCTGCAAACGGTGGAGGCAGAGCAGTAATTACTGCTGCTACAGACCTGTTTGAAGGGCTGGCTGTTAAGTAAGGCAGAGGCGCAGAGAAGGTGTGTGTTACTGTGTAACCCGAGCATCCATTCAAGTTCCATTAATCACTTTGCAGGTAGTGTGTTTGGGGTAAGTTGAGGCAATTGTTATCCCATGCTAAAGCCGGCACATTCCTTTTTCTTCCCTGTGACACATGTATCCCCTTCACTGCTACCCAAATCCTCCTCATAATTAAATGTTAAATTGGTACTGTCAGTGATCTGTAAACCAAACCTAGCATGTACCCTGCATGAGAAATTTAACCGGGGCCTCCACGGGTGAACTGGCGCACACCATAATTAAATCATCTTGCCTTCCCTTTCAATTGGCTGGGAAACAGGAGAACTATCCACTGGACGCAAGAATCCGGTTTCATGGGGAGCTAATTAAGTTGGCAAACTGTTTGGCACTGCAAGTGTTAATGAATTAAATCTGACGATACTTATTTATTGTCTTTAAAGTCCGCTCCCTACATCCATAGTAAAGCTGCAGTACCTGGCGAAGATAATGCAGAGGGAATAGGTATAAGACGGTCAAAGCATCCCTGGAGGCATCAACACCTTTTATATACAAATATGTACAAGAAACATGCATTATATATGTCATATACCTAACCATCATATGACTGTTGTTATCATAGTCACGTTATTGTTATAATGTGGATGTTATAGATATATATAAACCACTGTGCAAATGTTTTAGGCAGGTCTGAAAAAAAACAGACATGTTAGACAGCCTCAGTTCTAGCTCTATCTTTTTCGTTTAATCCCATCATGACTCGATGTTTAGACCGTACCATCACTTCCAGGACTCCTTGTTTACACTGATGATAGTTCTTAATTAATTTGGCTGTATGTTTGGGGTCATTGTCAAGGTGCAGAATAAATTTGGATGCCTCCTGTATGGTGTTGCATGATGGTTAGGTATCTGTACGTCTTCGCATCAAGGAGGCTATTAATTCTGACCAAATCCCCCAACTCCATTTGCAGAAATGCAGCCCCAAACTTTCAAGGAACATCCACCAATCTTCACTGTTCGCTGCAAACACTCATTCTTGTACCGCTCTCCAGCCAAATATTTTTTATTTGAACTCATCAGTCCAGAGCACCTGCTGACATTTTTTCTGCACCCCAGTTCCTGTGTTTTTTGTAAATAGTTGAGTCTCTTGAGCTTGTTTACACGTCGGAGATATGGCTTTTTGGCCGCAAGTCTTCCATGAAGACCACTTCTGACCAGGCTTTTCTGGAGAGTAGATGGGTGTACCAGGGTCACACTGTTTTCTGCCAATGCTGAGCTGATGGCACTGATGGAAATTCTGAGTGCAAAGGGAAGTAAGCATGATGCCTATGGTCCACAACATTGCCCATTTGTGCTTATTCAAACAACTTGGGCAGAACATCTGGAAACTCTTGTCTGCCTTGAAATTTCTGACTGGGAGATACCTTGCTAATGCGGTATAACTACCTTGGGTCTTGTTGCTGTGCTCGGTGTTGCCATGGTGTATAACATAGTTACATAGTTACATAGTTATAACGTTTGGCGTTGAACTTTCTTCAGCAACCTTATCTATTTAGTTGGTTTGGTAGTTCCTCACTCAGTTCATTCCTCCTACACTGTTTTCTCTGTTTCAATTAACGATTGTGTTTCAACCAACGTATTAAATTGATGATCACAAGGACCTGGTATAATTGTTTTATTACAAAATCTAACTATATAACAGCTCAAAGTTTAAAGCGCTGTCACTCCGTGAGAATGAGAATTCAAACAGTTTATAGCTAAGAATAATTCTTTTATTCCAATCTTCAATTAAAATTCAAAAAGGTAACTCAAAAAAATAATACAGATTTTTTTCACTCCTCTCTACAACTTTTGCACTCTGTATATATGTTTATGTATGTGTGTGTGTATATATATATATATATATATATATATATATATATATATATATATTACCAGGATCTATCCATCATATATAACGGCAATGTTTTAATATTTTAACTACAAAGCATATTTCCCTTTTTAGCCAGATATTGTATTGCTTACACTGAAGCAAAACATGTATCTTCTATAGAATAATAAAACAATGACTTAAACTAATACTGTTTATTGTTATTTATCACTTCTATATTCAATATTTTTTTTATTAGATTGAAAGAGAAAACTGATTTTCCAGTCCACTATGTTCTAGACTAAATGTAGCCGTAATAGGCCCACCTAGGTAGAAATAGAAATAGTACTCGCAAACCTTTGCAAGTGAAAGACCTCAAAGTTGTGTTGACATAAGATGACCTTATACGCAGGGTGACTTAATACAGAGAGCCTGTATGAAACCGAATCTGTCTGGAGCTCTCAGCGGTCATCAGAACCTACATAATTAATGAAGTGTGAAAGTGAAGATAGATGAATAGATATCTAAGTGTATCATTAGATGTTTGTGTGTGTGCAAGGATATCATATTGAAAATACTGGTGAATACGGAAAGAATTGCTAATGTTAATCCTGTGGGATAATATATCTCCATATTCGTACGTGATTCAGTAAGATGTGTTTTATAGCCAGCATTCATAATGTGTATTATTATAAGGTTCTTGTTTGTGATACACATATGTCGACACGTTGTATACATATCGCAGTCGCATATTTCCAGCAGTAAGTGGATGCATCTTTATGACTCTCTTAACTTGTTCACAATCAGTAAGAGAGTCTTAACTTTGTATCTGCAGGTAAAGTTTCAGATCTCACATCTTCTTATCAGTAAGTGATACAAAATGATAGGCATCTTCTTTAGTTACCATCTGATATGTTAAGCTTTTACTTTCAAAGCAGTCGACTTTTCTTGGAAGAACCATGCTCTGCTTGTCGACAGAGACAGTGCAGTTTAAGCGGAACTGTCCCATGAACTAGGTTATTATCTCGAATTAATCAACATGCTGTCGCTAGCTTTGACCATTCACAGTGTAGAGATGAGCTGATCTTATTTGGAGGATCAAGTTTAAGTTTCTTTACAACTGTTTAGACTCTTTAGTAGACTACACCTTTTATGGGCCAAATTCACTTCTTTAAACCCCATCTGTAGGAAAGCCATCATATGACTCTAGATACTTTGTTGTGTTGGTATGATCTCCTACTATATATTTCATCTTCTTTTGAGCCTATACAACTATATCCCTGTTCACATGTATAATATGATACTAGAATGCTTAGTTATCATTTGCTATACTCAACACTCTGAAGGAACCACTTTGTATGCCACCTAATCCCAATATTCCTTTTTAGTGTTCATCTCCCAGGATTGTGTATTTCTGGAGGACTGCGAGATAAAAGGGCCACTATATTTATTACCAGTAATGTCTTGTAAGGGGTAAAATGCCACCTGGTTACAGGAAAATGCATATTGTCTAATGAAAAGGAGAATACTTTTTATCTTATTTTAAAACTTTAATTTTTTTTTGTTACCAGGGCATACCATGTTCCAAGCGGGAAGATCCTGGCAGTAAAGGTAGGACATTCTGGTGTGCTGCTGTCCACAAATAGTCTACCGACCACATTTCTTTATTTTTTATTTTTTTTAAGGAATCTGATTGTAAAAGTTTGAATTCTTAGACTCGATTTACAGTAAGAATACATTAATATTAAAAACGGGCAGTCAGCTGAGACATTCGAGGGTCAAAGATCAAATTCTGGCTCACATAACTGACTTACCCTCTGGATACGCAGGTCCTTGAGAACATCCATCCTGACGGGCGTAAATACTTAATGATGGAAGGGAAGGAAGCGCTTACACTTCTACCTTCTAGCTCAGAAGGTTACCTTTCCAATTGTGTTCTCTGCTAAAAAGTACGGATTGACATGATCTTATGTCTCTTTTACATAGATGTCAGTGAGTCTTTGAGGAGTTCATATACCATGAATTGTATACGGTTTACGACTGGGTAGTCAGATGATATACCATGAAAAGTCAGTCAGCCGAACCGACGCTCTTTGAGCCACGCTGGGACTTAAACATGTAGATTTACCAATACCTACTGATGAAATAGCATTTAATATCGCTTTTTTATAGTTTTTGGGGAATGGGACACCCACCCCTGCACTAGCACGTTTAACTGATTGTAGGCTGTATTGGTGTGATACATATTATACAGATACGGGGTGCTATGTATCCAATATCTCGCCACTTCCTCTGGTAGGGTCCCCCCAAGACCCAAGCTGGTATAATGCTATTCCTCCTCTGACAATCGAACAGTTCTTAGAAAACATTAGATTTGCAGATGTGCGTATTTATGGAGGGTATAGAAGCATCTCATTGTGTTCCAGACCCTTCAAGCAGATAAGGTACATGAGCGAGGCAGCTAACCCTCTTCGCGGAGCAGTGTAATCCTATCATATGCCCTGCAGTGGTTTACTTACTGTAGCAGACAATTATGTCGCTGGTGATTAAGTGAATTAAAACTGAACATCAGCTTAATTTGACCTGTGATGTTTGCTTGCTCTCACTGGCACAGAGTATATGCTCAGAGTCGGCTCTGACAGCCTGTGATAAATTGCTTTATGTATAAGTGTGCGTTTTACAGCCTCCCCCTAGTTTAAGCAGAGCACTGCAAGTTAATTCTAATCAGACGCACTGGAGATATAGCATTTATTGCGATGTCCAATCCACACTGAGTTTTAAAGCAGGGAACATGCCGGGCGACAATCAATTGACATATTCTAGATCACCTTATAAAATACCCACGCTATGTTTCTGAGGGTAACAAAGCAACGAGACACTTGTTGATATCACAAAAGTTTTTTTAGGGAGTAAAGTAACAAGGTGTGTATTTCTCTAAGTCCTAATGTGTGTGTCATGCTTGATGCTTTGATAAGGACATTTAATTCCACATTATATTCCGTAGGCTGCAGTATAAGAAAGACTCGTTAAAGGGCTAAAAATGGCAAGGTGGCCAAAAATTAATAGCGTCACAAAAATAATTTGAGAAGGGATTCTTGATTTATACGGAATGCAGAGAATATCACATCTGCAGACTCACTGCTCTGAAAATGAAATGTTTCTGTCACTTCATTGTTAGAAATGCCCCGTCATTTTCAGGATTCCAAGGGAATGATTGCAAATGAATTCAGACTCCGTAATAATTCTGTCATATCACTAAAATACAAACGGGCATGACATTTTGTTCTGTGTGATATTTTATTTTTAATCAAGGAAACGCAAAGTCTGTTATTGTGAAGTAACCATGGTTTAGGTTGGAAAGATATTCTTTAGTGAAATATAAAATATGTTTATTATATTCAAAGCCTGTGTTGTGGAAGCCCCTGGTTTACACAGATAAAAGAAGTTGCCCTAATGAGAACACCGTTGCCTTACCATTGGCCTCCACCCGTGAACCATTTAAGTTGCTGTTAAATTTCAGGATGGAAACCCCACTCTTTAAGGGTCATCGACCAGGCTGCGAATCTGAAGGAAAATGAAGACCAAAGGGGATTCACCTGAAGTTAGAGGCAAAGTAACACAGGCGCATAGATTATGAAAGGGAACAAAAATAACGTCCAAGTGTTTCAGGATCCCAGTGATCAATAATCGACGGGTCAGTATCGCACCACTCAGGCGCTGTCCCTCAAAACTGGGTATTCAGAATTGGAGGAGACTTTTGAGAGAAGCCACGGAGAGGGAGCTGAGGAGTTGAGTGGCTGGGAGTGGAGTTATGGTGCACCAAACAACCGTATCAAGAGATCCACCTAACACTGGCTTGGATGGGATGGCGGAAAGGAATAGCTGCTACTCGATGTACCATCTGACAGCATGTCTGGAGCTTGCCAGACAGCCTAACGCTGAAGTATGATGGTGACAGCATCGTCCTGTGGGGATGGTCCTTATCTACAGGGCCTTGGCATCTTGTTAAAGCTGACGGAAGAATAGGTAGAGCAAAGTACACAGAAACATTGGAACAGAACCTACTTCAGTCCGTTAAAAAAAACGGTTTCGGCTGGACAGCGATCCCAAACCCAAGGCCAAAGCTACATTGGAGCGGCTCAAGAACAAATAGGTGAATGTCCTAGACTGACAGAGTGAAAGGGATCTATTCACTAAAGGGAAAGTCGACAGGAAGGTTTACATGGGAGTTGTGGTCTCCACTGTTTGGCTTCAAGGGGTTACTGAGTGGACACACTCAGTCCAGGGAGCCGGTAGTGTGCTTTGAGTAACTAGCGCCAATTCCTGGTGCATTCCCTGGGCTTGAACCCATCTTGGCGCTATGTGCCAGCACCATATAATCCTGGAAGGCAGGTCTGATCGTCACCAATGCTGAGAGGAGCCAGTTTCCATACGGTGTTTCTCACAGATGACAACAAGTGCATAAAAAATAATATTTACATTCTGATACAAATCTGTGTTGCTCTTTCCTTTAGTCCTGGTCAGTATGTTGTTTGACCATTTCAACGTTTTTAAGCATGAAACCTAAATTCAAAAATTGCTTTATTTCTACAAATAAATAAATAAATGAAAACTTTAGATCAGGTATTAAAAAAAAAAAATCTATAGGGCAGGGGCGTCCAACCTGCGGCCCTCCAGCTGCTGCAGAGCATTGTACATCTCCTACAATGCTCTTTCAGCTAAGGGGCTGGCTGAGGAGTATGGGAGATGTAGTCCTGCAGCAGCTGGGGGGGGCGCAGGTTGGACGCCCCTGCTATAGGGGCTAGGTGAGCATTACATTCTATTTTGTGCATGTATGTTTTAAATGCACTCTCATATTAATAGGTGGTATGGTGAAAAGCCACACATCATAGTGGTTACTTGCCAATAAGCGATCAATAATTGATGTAATTATTTTCTACACACTTTGTTGGTATAATCGGCTTACATGAGGGTATATTAACCTCAACGTCTCACTGCAAGGACGAACAATCAGCTTGTGGCTTATAAAATCAGTAATTACCGTATGTTTCACTTAGGATTATGAACAAATGCCTTCTTATTATCATTTCATTCCTTTGGACTTAGAAATACTGCATGAGTGTTGTTTGTGTTATTTTTTTTTTACTTGCAAGTAACTGATCCACAATGGTTAGAAAGGTTTGCTATTTTTACGGTTAATGATTTCTGTGCTTTCATGTTTGTTGACCCCAAGTTTGACATTAATCATATATTTCAGGGATATATAATATATATATATAAAAAACCTTTGAAAACAGGGCTTCTCATTAATACGTCATCCCTAAATTATAGATCATGGAAAGAAGAGAACCCACATTGTCTGTCTATAACCATTCCTGCAGAGTTCATTTTGGGGGCAAATTGCCAGTAACATTCTGCCATCGCAACACGGCTCAGGGCTAGAGACATTGGGGTCGCTTTTAACTAAAAGGGACATTGTTACTAACATGTTTGCTTGTGCTAATATTGGGTGTATTATCATTATTTGAGCTTAGGAATATAGAAATATTATACATTATGGTAAAAGGGCTTGGCTCGCAAGCTTACAATCTATAGATAAGGGCCATCTAGTCTGCCCGTTTTTTGGAACGTTAAGCAGTCCTTGGTCTCATCTTAGAATCAGGATGGTTTTTCTGCCGCATTATTTTCATCTGACCCTTGGTTATCCCGTTCCCTTTTTCTAACACTTCCACCCACTCTTTGGAAAAGAACGTCAGCCATAAAAGCCCCTTCTAATAACATAACCGAGCTGTATCCCCCTCCTCGCGCGGCCATCTGACCTGTCCCCGGGGTACGTTCCTCCCCGGCTGCACCTGACATGGGTTAAATGCCTCTCGCACTGTAATTGAGTCAAATTGCTATGATGTAGCAGCAAATTATTTTTTTTTCCAAGTTTTTCTGCTCTGAAAAATGTAAGTGAGTGGAGTTGGCAAATGACTATTGATTTGGGAAACTGTGTTTTAAATTTCTCTTGGCAGCTCCATATTACAGTTACAAGCTGGATTAGTCAGAGTGTTTATAAATAACCCTAAAGCAAGCTTTTGATTGAAACAGGTTGCGTCTTATTCTATTCCTTCTGATGCTTGCGTTCTCAAATTTAATTTATGCCTTCGCATATCCTGTCTCAACATTCATCCCCCTGTACATATAAATCTTAATTTATATGTCTGTTCTGACGGCTGCACAGATATACGATCATATTGTAGAAGATGCACGTCAAGACAGTTTGTAATCCCCCCCCCATCAATGCCAGAGGGATCTCGAGCACAAAGCAAAAAAACAGGGGAGGTGTGGCGCTGAATGGGTTAATTAGTGTGTGCACGTATGTATGTGTGTGTTGGCCAGGGTTCAGCGCTCACGTGTATACTCATTTTGTATAATGGCCCTAGATCCATGATGCTGTGTGTGATGGACACAGAATCTTTGAATTTGATGGCAGCTATGAACCGTTTGGACCTTCTAATCTGCCCATCTCATGCATGTTTAAATTCCTAACTGTATTTAACCTTTGCCACTTCTGCTGGGAGACTGTTCCACTTATCTACCACCCTCAAAGTATGCATGCACTTGAACGGTTAGGCAGCATAATCACTGTGTGAAGCTGGTTGGTAGAGACCGGTCATTGCTGGGCCGGTACCAGGGGCTCTATAAATGATCATGACTTCAGTTTTTACATGTAGCAGAGGAGTGGCAGCACCGGTATACCCAGGCTTGGTGGTCATGGATCAGGGGTCTTGTGTATAGGGTCAGAGGTCAAGAGCGCTGCGCATGGTGACTGGTGAGCATGGTGTACGTGGCGAATAGATATCATACACCTGGAAGCCGGGAACTGCGGAGAATACGCTGCAGAATACCATTAGATATCACGGCACATCCGTCACAAGCGGCTGTCTGAGAATGATCCATTCGACAAACATCACGCGGCGTCTAAACCACTCTTACATAATAGCTTTGCACAGACAGCCACTTATGAAAAGCAGAATGTCTTTTTAATGAGAATGCCCCTGAAAGTTGAGCCGTTTCTGCCACGCACCCCGAGTACTAAGCATTCATTACAAGACCATGTGGTGCTCCGAGCAGTGATGTTCCATTCGGTATAGTTAACCCCGCACATCGATGTGCGCCTTCCCACGGCACGAGCGCAGGAGACGATGTTTGTGGAGTTGGGATGGGGCGTGCTGCTGGTAGCCGCGCAGCGCAGAGCGCACTGTATCCATCAATGACAACCGATGGCTGTCTTCTTCTCCGTAGGTCATTCCATTAGATATCACTGTGGAGCTGCAGAGACAGATCATGTCGGAGCTTGAGATACTGTACAAGGTGCGTAAACGTAGCCCGTCTGATACAAGAGAAAGACGTGTATGCGTGAAAGTCTCCCGCTGACCAGGCCATTCTGTCTTTGATTTTGCAGTGTGACTCTCTGTACATAATCGGGTTTTATGGGGCCTTTTTTGTGGAAAATCGGATTTCTATCTGTACAGAGTTCATGGATGGTGAGTTTAGCAAACGCATGAGTTTTATGAATTAATTCACCAACGTGACAGCTGTCAGGAGAGTTGTGCTTTCAACTTGTTGACTTTATTATACATTATGAAGGACCAACCCCGGTGAGTTTCTGCTGCAGGAAGAGCTAGGTTGGCCCTGTATAATGCATAGCTAAATCAGAGAGGTTTATTGAGTCTCCTATTAAGTTATACATTATACAGGGCTAGTTCAGCCATTTTTGCTGACGAAACCGCCCGGTGGTGACCCTTATTAATAAATACTTAAGTGATTTCAGGCCTTTCATAATTCGTGTTAACGTAATATTGAAGTAGGTGAGTTGATGTTTCAACTTAAAGCAACTCCCCAGCTAACTCATGATCTATCAAACAGACTCTCTGCCGGTTGGCATAATGGGGCAAGAAACAGCAAAATTGTAAGCACTCTAACTTTCATCCATTACATTTGTTTACCAGATGCCCTCTAATTCCAAGGTCATTTGAGAGAAGCTGCAGCCCGTTTATATATAAATGATCAGAGATTTAGGAGACATGCAGCACGTGGAGCAGATCCTTTGGATTGATTTGTTAGAAGTTATGTCACCAATTTAACTATGCATCATGCAGGGCCACATCAGCCCTTCTTGATTGTAACACTTGGGGTGGGCAAATGGTGCAGGGAACGGTGGGGAGTTATAATGTCCAGCTCTCCTGCTGGCCGCTGATATAGGCCAGTCTTGGACGGCAGTGACTTTGGCATTATGCGTCTGTAAAAAAGTTGAGAAGATGCTCCACACAGGGTGACGCTAGGGAGCAGCTTAGAAGATCTGGGCTGATCTGATCACATGTCTTCACACCACTGGGCAACCAACAGAGGACCTCTCTCCATAATAAGTGGGGTATCTCAGTGTGTGATGGGGAGTGGACAGGGTAGCACCTCTTATAAGTACAGTGCCATGTTCCTCTGAGATGTATGTAAAATTACATAGGCATTTGTGTATGACACAGAGCAGCATATATGTGTATGTTAGATGTGGAGCTGTGTGTAACCCCCCGAGCTGAGTATGGGATATTTAATACCTCTTCTGATGTAGGTTCTTCTTTGTCCTCCCAGGAGGGTCTCTGGATGTGTACAGGAGGATCCCCGAGCAGGTGCTGGGCAGAATCTCAGTGGCTGTGAGTAGCCTCTCTCTTTATTCATCAATAGAATTCAGTATACATACTGCGGGGCGCGGGCTGTGGTCATATAGCAAAAACTACACGTTCAAAAAAAATAATGTACTTTTTACCACTTGTCATAAAGGGCTCTAGAAACGAAAGCTGCTTTTTGAGTTATCTTCTGTTTGTCAGATTATAACCGTTTCCTTTGTTCCATACATGAAGGAATAAGCAAACCAGTTTCGTGTTTCCCTATACATTAAAGAGATCTATATATGTGTAACCAATATATATATATATGACGATGCCTTTCTATTACTGGCCAGTCGCCAGTCACTAAGCATTCTTTCCAGTTTAATGTAGTGGAGGCAGGGGGCAGTACAACTGAAATAACTCATTTCTTAGTTTAATATACTTTCTTTTTAATAAAATCCTTTTTAAGATATAATCTGTCTATCTGCTCTTATTAAAACAGACCTGGGACAAGCACAGGGGCGTCAAAAAATTCTTCCCTTCTACCAAGCGAAATAACTGTGTATAGAAAAGAAATGATTTTTATTAGTAAGTCTCGGAGTCCTCTCCCACTTCTAGCTCTGCCCTCGTCCCTGACCCATGCAGCCTGTTATTATGTTATTAGCCGTATCGCCCTGTTGCCCGAGCCAAGGCTTCTCGCTGTGTTTTTCCAGAAATACAGATGATCCTGTCATACTTCAGATGACTTTTTTTCACCCATTTGATAGATTGTAAGTTCCATTGTCCAGGACTATCTTTGTTTCATTCCCACGTGCTGCTTAGTGTATGTGGATGAATGTAAATATATGGTCTTATAGACACTAAGGTTTGCCTCAGCGGTGTAACCCCCTTTCATGCTGTGAGAGGTCACGCTCTATACCCCAACAATTAGGTTTTCAGCTTATGGCAGTGATGCCTACCCCATATCATCAGCTCATATCACGATGGACGGGCTTCAAATGAAATTGTACGGGTTCTGAGGAGGAGTAATGTGTGATTCCGTTACTGCATAGCACACATGTTTTGTAGTGTATAGTGTGACTTGCGAGGTTGTGTATTTGTAACATGAGACCGTCATTGTGGATTTGTTTGATCCTCGGTGGTGCTTTGACGTCTATCACCAAAGATCCCTGATTTTATCATTTTTATACCTCTTATTCTGCACCCACCTGTTTCTATCCTTTCTTGTTATGTGTGTGATGTGAGTGCTGTGCTGATAAGACTGATTCTCTCTTTGTAGGTATTAAAGGGCTTAACATACCTGTGGAGTTTAAAGATTTTACACCGAGGTGAGTCTCATCTCTGTCCCACTTATCACATTTACACTAACATAATTGGAAAGTGTATGAGGTGTGTCTCTGTTAAACACAGCTATGTCCGCTGCCAATTGACAAAAATTGAAAGTCCTATTAATGGTTTCTTCTCCTTAATCAATTTAGTACATTTTATTTCATGATTTTTTTTAAAAAACATATTTAAATATATAACTGTGTGACGGGGATGCATTCATTGCTTGTGATGTTATTTGAAAATAGTGTAATGTGTGTTTTTACCCTGGCAGACGTTAAACCCTCTAACATGCTGGTAAACACACGCGGACAAGTGAAACTGTGCGACTTCGGTGTTAGCACACAGGTAAGTCCTCCGCAGATAAACACTATATATATATATAATACATAGATTGAGACTGTTCAGGGACCCTGTAATGCGTTACCCCATAGATGGTTGCTGTGTATGCCCACTTCATCAATCATAAGCGCGCTGACAGGCGATTATATATGTTGGTGGGCACTACAGGTCTTTCCAGCAGGGAAAAGGTTAACCAGAGTAACAGATGATGTGGTAATTACTAATGGGATTGCGGCCTCATTAATATGCGTCCTGGGGAGTTTGGAGAAGATCGGTTCTGTCCAAACAAAAGAATGAGATGGGGCGGGGGGGGAATTCAGGGGAAACTGTTATCAAAAATAATAATAATTAATAAAAATGAATGTTCAGCAAAACAAAGCATCCGCGATCTGGGCAGGACCCTCCCCCTAAATTGTAATTAATTTCCATCTCTAGGCCTCCCCAGAGAGCACCCATCAGGTTGACCCCTGACCCTCCTGTCATGTCACTTTGAATAGGGCCCTTCACTCCCCTAGTCAGCCAGAGAACACAAGGCTCCAGGGGCCAGCAGCTATTCTGCGCGGCCCCACCTGCTGCACCGCCGTCCGTACTCATACAGGCTGGGTTATTGTGTCCTGATGTTCCACCGCCAGCGTTAAAAGCACTTTCTAATGCGCTATAGCGCTCAATATTAACAGTTATTCACCTGTGTGCATCGGTGTGTTTGGCACTTCTGGAACGACTTCCCTTAACTATAAACTCTCGGTAGTTTTTCCTTTGTCCCTTTAATTATTTAACGCACCGGCTGTCTCTGTTTCTAAAAACCAAACTCACTTGCCACCTGCATATCCGTCACAGAAATCATACATGTTATGTGATTAACCCTTAAGAGCATGGCGTTAAGTATCCAGAGCACGCAAACTATGAGCTTGTGGCACAGAACGCTAAACCCCCCCAGGCATGATGAAATCGCTGTGCTCCCCTGCTTTAAATACACAGATCTCGTCTCCTATACGTTATATACAATAACACAGCCCTTGTTTATGTGTTTGATAAAGAGATTGGAGGTTTAATCATCTTCTGTTTAATGTCTTCAGATTAAAGTGCTCTATATATTTTTTATTCCATCCTTTATATCTTTATTTCATTTTTTCTCTTTTCCGTGGTTTGATGGGTGGATTGAGTGAGAAATAATTGCCCGTTTTATGCCGTCGTCATTTTAACACGATCATTTCCTCTCTTAGCTAGTGAATTCTATTGCCAAGACCTACGTGGGAACAAACGCCTACATGGCGGTGAGTTGACGGTACCTTCGCCCCATGCGTGACGGGTGCCCTTAAAGTTGTCCAACCTTCCACCGGTTGTGTCAATTGTAGGCTTTACAAGCATGCTAAGCATCCAGGTCATCTAACATACCCAACATACCGAGGCCCTGAGACCAGTTCCATCCAACTTTATAATGGGTCTCGCCATTTACCCTTCATATCCAACATCATATAAACTAAAGATAAAGCATATTAAACTAAAGACGTGACTGAAGGCTGGACACAGAGGAGGAAAGGACGTTTGATGCTCTTACCTCATCAATTGCTTATACTGCGTAATTGGTAAATATAAGTAGAAAAAAGGGTTAAACGCTGTAGTGCTATTTGTGGCCATGCATTGAACAATTACTAAATTGAGGGTCCCTTTGATGGCATGAAAGTGGATTATGCTGAACAGTCCCAGGTGTACATTAAATGGATTGACGTGTAAAGAGGGGGGGGTGGCGTCTGTTAATTGGAAAGGGGATTAAATGCAGGATACAGGACAGTCCCCAAATGTCTTCATAGTTATGCATTAGTTAACCTTTTTAGTTTTATTGGCACTCCAGCTGCATAGTTTTATGGCACCAGCGCTACTTTGTACACCGTTGGTAAACGTGATGTCTCCCGGACGCAGCGGAAAGACCCCCGCGTCCCAAGACAGAGCCAAGAGAGGAGTGCGGTAATAATCCCAGCGCATTATATCCTGCGCTGTGACTCTTATTTACTGTTCCTCCACTTCCCGAGCACTGACCTGGATAACCACACAAAACACACTCATGTGGTACTAATTCCTGAGTTTGTTTCCTTGGATGGGGGGCCTGGGGGTTATAAGGCTGTGAGAGGCGAGGCAGCCAGGTGCGATAAGAGCGACGCGTGAATCCATGCCAAGGGAATTCTTCCATACTAAACTCTCATGACCTTCACACAGCTAATGAATTCAGACCAATAGTTTGTATATATATATATATATATAGGGCAAGTCTTGGCCCTATATAAACCTATGATAGACAAATAATATATATAATACTTAAGTCAGTATGCTCTAGATTGTAAGCTCCTTTGAGCAGGGTCCTCCTCACCTGTTGTTTCTGTAAGTCAAATTGTTATGTTATCTACTTCTTATGTCCTGTCTACCCATTGTACAGCGCTACGGAATATGATGGCGCTATATAAAACAATAAATAATAATTTGCACTGCATGTGCCACTATCAGGCAGTATTTCAAGTACATATTGTATTGCACTATATATAGGTATATTGCACAGTGTTGGGAATATTTAATCTAATTACATTAAGTATTGTTGTTGTTATTATTATTTATATTAGATTTTGGAGATATATAGTTTCAATGTGTACCTTATGAAAGTTGAAATAGGTGGCAACCTTTGGCAAGGCCAGTATTATCTGATCAGCATTTTAACAACAGAAAGATAATTAATAACTAATTATACAGATGATGTGATGAGGGTCAATTTAAATATAATATAGATTCTGGTTATGGCATGTGCTTTAAACAGACTAATGACATCTCTTTTGCAGCCGGAGCGAATCGCGGGAGAGCAGTATGGAATTCACTCTGATGTGTGGAGTTTGGGAATCTCATTCATGGAGGTGAGAAAAATCCCATACCATAAACGCTAATACACAGCAACAAATGTGTGGATATATTCTAGTACAGATTGTACCACGTGTTTCCAAAAGTAAACCCAAAACATATATATTTCATATTATATATAATTATATATTATATAATTTATATTATTATATATATATATATACATACACACTGGGCATGACACCAGAAAAAGGATCTATGGTGAATAAAAGGCTGTATGATACAGTAAATGCATATGTTTACGGGCCAGTACTAGACAGCAGATGGTTTTCATATAGGCTGACATTAACCAGTGATGCTTGTCAATCAGTGGGTATTGATTACAAGAGAGCAGTCATGTCAATCATTGTATTCTACCAGTAATATAATGTGAACGTGTGTCAATCAGTGGGTAGTGATTAGTAAATAACTTGCATCAGTCACTAGGTTAGAGGTTAAACAGAGTACCGGAAGAAAGTATATAGTAGGAGAAATGCTGGGACAAGAGGACACAGTCTAGAGAGGACCGGTCTATGACCAAGAGAGCACTGGCTGCCACCCAAACAATCCCCAGTAATTTGAAGCAGGACTCGTTCCCACCAGTGGTGCAAACTGACTCCTCTGCGATGTGCAGGGAGCACGTACAGGATTCTCTAATGTTGGAAATGTAACAAAGACATGGTAAGTGTAGGGGGCGACAGAGAAGCTTCTTGCCTGAGGTGCTATTTGGTCATGGACTGGCCCTGAGTCTTGAACTAGAGGGCCAGATGCTTAGATGTCATGTAACAAATTATTTCTTCACTGTGAGGGTGGTGAATTGAAGCAGCCTTCCAGCAGAAATGGTAGAGGGTAATGCATTGCAGGAATTGAAACTTTATAAGACAAACCTGGAACCAAGAAAGGTTTGGGGTCTTATAACGGCTAAAGCAATGGGCAGATGTGATGGGTTGAAAGGTTCTTATATCATATTATATGTCTGACTGCCCAGAAACTCATGTGTAAGTATATTGTGATACTAAACGCCGTTTCATGTGAGTATGGCCGAGCGTAGAGGCTAAACAAGGCTGATGACACAAAGATGAGACGGTCAGAATCCAGAAACGATGCAGGGATTTCACAGACACAGCCCTGTGATTTGGTTTTCAGTCTAATATAAAAAGGAGAAGGCTGAAACACTATTCCTACAGTCACACAGCGGTATTTTCTATAAGAGAAGCACCTACTGTACAGCTGCCCTGGAGCCAGGGCCCCAAGGGGCCGAATGACACTCACTGACCTGGCTGGGTGCAGAATTGAGGGCAATCCAGGACTACAATTAACTAGTAGCACCTCTGGCTGTGAATTAATAGTTGCTTGAAGAATATCTCCCTCCCCCTCCGTCACCAATGCCTGGAACGTGGTGACTGCCTTGCGGAGGGCCATCCATCACTCACTGACCAGAACTTCCGTAATTAGTGCATGATATGGGCCTGTGCCCCAGCCAAACTTCGCCGGAGTAACCCTCGCTGATGATTTATCCAGCAGCTGTGCAGGGACGGGGAGCAGGGGGCTGCAAGATGGCTGTGAAGTGTAAGCGAAGGTTCGCTCAGGCCCGGCTGGGACTTTCATGCATCAAACTCAGGCAGCCTAGGCACACGCAGCTTGTGCGAAAGCAGCAAGATAAATAAGGCAATTATAGCAACGGCGTTAGGTACAAAGTGAGTGGGAGCTCAAGTGTGTCCAGCCGGGTGGCCACAGGGCAGCGGGGCTTTTAAACAAGAACTGTACAGTCTGAATGCGCAGTGCACTGCAGACCGAAAATGGACCGGAAAGTAGGAGCGCACATCAGCATGCACACTAATACAATTATACTCCAGTCCTCGAGGGCTGCAAATCTCCCAGCTTAAGTACAGATATCTGTATTAAGAGTTCCCTAAATGTCTGGTTTTCAGACAAGGATACACAGAATTCCCAGCCGGTTTACGGCCCTTGAGACCTGGCAGTGGACAGCACTGCTGTAATAGCCGAAACGTAGATGATTCACAGCCCACTCCAACCTGTGCTTTTATGGAGATCTTACCAAACCAGGGTGTGTTTGGGCAGGACTCTTCCTACCGCTTTCCACCCATATTTATGGGAAAAGTATGGGATCCCACCTGCGATGGCCCCCGGGAGCACTTACCTGCCCGCTGCGGAAGCAAACCTGAGCAACTAGCCATTGGATGAACCAAGCCCGGCCTCGGCGCTTTCACCCCCAGTGGTTTCAGTAAGGTTGTGCTTTGTTCTCTCACCTCCCTTGATTCTCCGCTTCTTTTGTCTCTGGCATGTGCGCTACCCTAACCCCAGTACATCTTTCCGTGTAATCTCAGCTCTGTAATATGTGTGCACGTGCACCTCGACATTGGACACCCTATTCACCCTACTCTCTGCCCACCATAAATCAGCTCTTTGCCCATTACAGCTCTAACGGTTTATGTGCTCTGCCTCTTGTCACCTCTGCCAGGTCAGGGCGCTGTCCTTTCCATCAGTCTACGTTCCTGGAGCTTGTGATCTTCCATAGGGGTCAGACTCTATGCACACTGCCAGCTATTAGCGTTATACATTAAACATAGCGCTTGCCTGCTCCCCTCTCTACGCTCGCTTCGTTCCAAACCCCAAGACGCTCTCTGTGGTAGCAGACTGTTCACATCAGATTACGTTCATTTGTAATCCCTTTACTTGCGCTCACGGCCTCATTCCCAGCGTCTGCGGCGGTGCCTCTTTGCCATCGTTTACCCCGTTTGCTGATGCAGATTCAGGGTAGAAGTCCGGTCTGCCCTCCCTGTCTGTGAAGGGACTAACTCCTCGCTTTCTGAAGTCTTTGCTTCCAAATAAAATGTGTTGCATTTTTCTAAGTAGAGCTGGACATTATCGGAGGTCCATGATGTCATCACCAAGGCTTACAAAATTAGGCTAAACATTATAGAAGCCTTAATTATGTTTTTTAGGATTTTTGTTGTGTGTTTTGAACCACTGACCTATTTCGAAATCCAGCTCTGACATCCAGGTCAGCAGCACTATAGCTTCAATGAATCACGCGGACTCAACATAGCTCCAGATACGACTTCATTTACCGCCTTTCATAGTCACAAGTAATGGCTTCACGCACCTTGATGATTTCTGGTTGACCCTCCATGAAACATACATGAAGAGTTGAGAGGGCCATAAAGGCCTCATTAAATGTACAGTGGGATATCTGCAGGATGAGTGCGAAGAACATTATTATCTGCTCTCTGCAGGGCTTATTAATTTGGAGCCATAATTGCCAAGGTATTAAAAATCAAGAACAACTAATGTACTTGGTAACCATTTAGGTGATGACGCCAGGGTGTTCAGGGCTGTCCGTGTTTGTTTTTAAACATATGCGGGTTCCTTTGTGTGTGTATTTAGCAAAAGTATATTTTGTCACCTGGGATTTTATCAACTTTGGCTTTGGTTGTCTGTGACTTCTCTTTTTTCTTTTTTTCCAGCTGGCACTGGGGAGATTTCCATACCCGCAGGTGAGTTGCTCATATATCCACTGCTTCATTATACTTTACTCAGCGTTCTGGGGCTGGAGGTCTGCGCATGAATGATTTTATTTACGTAGTACCAACAGGTGTACTTGCCAATCTATAAACTCGACACAGCACAGTAGACAACAGAGGGAACAAAATGTGCGATCAATATTCAGACAGCGGGGGGTTAAATAAGTGCAGGTGATATACATGCCGTAGAAGTGGCAGCCTCTGTCTGAAGAGCTGGCAATTTAATAAATGTAAGGATTACTGACTCCAGCTGTGTAGTGTTGCTATGCCACCTACATGGTGCTCCCCATACTAACAGCTAACCAGTGAATAGACTGGTGATCAGTTTTTTGGGGCTACCCAGTAAAGTAGGCTTAGTGAATGATTATATTTAATTCAGAAAGGCATCTACGTGACACAGAACCTTGTCATATAATGGATTAAGTGCCTCCATATCACTCACAGGCCACTTTATTAGGTACACCTGCTTAATTGCTCGTTAACACAAATAGCCAATCACGTGGCAGCAACTCAATGCATTTAGGCATGCAGACACGGTCAAGAAAACTTGCTGAAGTTCAAACCGAGCATCGGAATGAGGAAGAAAGGGGATTTAAGTGACTTTGAATGTGGCATGGTTGTTGGTACCAGGACTGATTATTTCAGAAACTGCTGATCTACTGGGATTTCCACACACAACCATCTCTAGGGTTTACAGAGAATGGTCCGAAAAAGAGAGAATATCAGGTGTGTTTACGAAAATGCTTGTTGATGTCAGAGGTCAGAGGAGAATGGGCAGACGAGATGACAGAAAGGCAATATTAACTCAAATAAACACTCATTACAACCAAGATATGCAGAATACCATCTCTGAACCCACAACATGTCGAACCTTGAAGCAGATGGGCTACAGCAGCAGAAGACCACACCGAGTGCCACTCCTGCGAGCTAAGACCAGGAAACTGAGGCTACAATTGGCACAGACTCACCAAAATTGGACAATGGAAGACTGGAAGAACGTTGCCTGGTCTGATGAGTCTCGATTCCAGCTATGACATTCAGATGGCAGGGTCAGACTTTGGTGTAAACAACATCAAAGCATGGATCCTGCCTTGTTTCAGTGGTTCAGGCTGATGGTGGTGGTGTAATAGTGTGGGGGACATTTCCTTGGCACTCTTTGGGCCCCTTAATACCAATTGAGCATCATTTAAATGTGACATGTTGCTGAACGTGTCCATCCCTTTATGAACACTACTTGATGGCTACTTCCAGGAGGATAATGCACCATGTCACAAAGCTCACATCATCTCAAACTGGTTACTTGAACATGACAATGAGTTCACTGTACTCCAATGGCTGCCACAGTCACCAGATCGTAATCCAATAGAGCATTTGTGGCATGTGGTGGAATGGGAGATCATGGATGTGCAGCCGAATAAAGGCAGTTCTGAAGGCAAAAAGGGGTCCAGCCCGGTACTAGTAAGGTGTACCTAATAAAGTGGCCAGTGAGTATATACTTTTGTATGGTGGCTTCCGCTGCTGTCTTATTTGTGCTTTACTCTTTGGTGGGATGGGGCATCTATATCATAATGCAGGCATATCTGAACAAGGCAGAATCATCTATTTGCATGGGTCTTTTATCTTTCACATGTCTGTAAAGTTTAGAATTCAGTGTCTTTCCTCCCTGCACATGATAAAGAGCACGATGTCGAGCGCCCAGCCGGGGATCCTGCTCCCTGGGAAAATCCCGAGCTGTCTGTGGGTGACTCTGCCGGCGTCTGCTCCGTGCCCCAGGCTCTGTTGGGTTATTTATAGAGGGGCAGCCAAGGCTCCTCAGGCAGCTATTAACATCCATTATAATGCAAATAAAGGAATCTCAGCTTGGGACCCTGCATTATAAGCAGATACTTCCCATTTACACCATCTTGATGTCTGTGGACAATGGGCTTCCAGCAAACTAACAGTATTGTCTAAATATGTTGCGGAGAGCAACTTGGGGATATGTGTAGTGTTGCCTTTATTGTGACGAATTCCCTTGCACTGTAGTGGTTTTAAAGCTTCTTTTCATGGTCGTATAATATTTTCAGGCATTTGCACCGTTAGCCATGCTGTGCTTTGCGGTCCTGCTTAGGGGGTATGCTGAGACCCCCTAAACAGGGGGTATGCCGGATACCCCTCTGGCCTATACAGTAAGATTTGGGATCAAAATTAACAAAAAACGATTTGGACAACGCAGTGCATGGGCCACCACGTCAATTTATCCTAGTGTTCCGCTGTGCAGAATTAGATTGGGAGCTTTATAAAGCCAGACCTAAGCAGGCTATGTATGGATAGTGCTGTTATTTAAAGAACAAGCAGCGACCGAGAAGTTATTCTAAGGATAACAAAATCATTTTGGCTCTAGTTCCAGAAGCCAGCCAATAAATGAAAAGAAAATGCCCCCAAGATGATCTGATCAGATACACAAGTGGATATTGCCTGTTACAGTCGAGCTGTCTGTGTTTTCACACCCCATTAATTCATTACTTCTATCCTTTCATCTCCAAATTTCATTTTTTTTTTTTGTTCAATCCCCCATTTCAAAAAAGAATGTGAGCTCCCCCCTCCCTTCCTCATGCCCCCTGCTGCCGCCTCAGTCTTCTCTGCGCTGTTAATTTTCCAGGCTCCATATGGAGTAACAGAGATTTCACCTGGAGGCTGAATGAGATTCTGCTGCACATCCTCGGGCCAGAGCAGAGAGAACAGGTTCTGATGCCTGAGTGTGCCAGGCGCCCTCAATGGCTGAGCACAAATAAATTGAGTGCATCTGCAAGACTCGTCTAACAATGTATGTTCAGCGGGTCCTGCTCCATTTCGAAATGTTACGCTCGCTCATTGGGTTGCAGCGGCCAAGCTCCTGGAGATCATCCGTGGTGATCTCTCCCATAGGGCTAATTTCACGTCTCTGAGTTTGTAATGGGCATATTGGGTTGTATATAGAAAAATTAGAGGTGACGTTAAAACAAAGCATTTTAACATAAATGGGTCAAATATTCAGTATTGTGGAGTAAACATATGAGCCCCAAGCAATGAATGTGATTAAAAAAGGTGACTTTTTTGGTAGAAAACAGACTAGATGAGGCACCTAGTTGGTATCAGGTTTTATGTGTATATACATTTTTTCTTTTCTATTAAAATGTTAGCACTGCAAGGTTTATTCTCTGCAGGACCGTTTGCTGGAGAGTTCCTGTTTGAGTTCTCCCACTTTATTATACAGCTTTAAGGGTTTGGTTGGTCCTCTATAGGGTCCTGTATGAGTTTGAGGGATTTCCTGAACACTGCTCAGATCTCCTTGCAGGAGAAGCTTGTCAGGACTGGCCCTTCATAAACCATAACGAGCGATCAACTCATAAGTTGAGTTAACAATGCATGTCCTGCTTTAGTGAATAGGTCCCTATGTGTGTCAGGACACCACTCCAGCAATAAAACACATAGCAGATAACTCTGGATCTGTTTTAGCCGAATGTCCTTGAGCCCAGAAGTGGAAAGGACAGGCTCCAAGATAAAGGAGAAATTGTTTGTCCTACATAGAGGATGTAAACATGGATCACACCATTGAGGTCAGTCTTTTGTGAAATGTTAGGTTTGGTCTTGGGGTGAAAGATGTTCTAACATGGAACTGGGATCTAAATGAATGATGTAGCATGTTACTTAACTCTGTGAAGCAATAACTCTGTGAAGCAATACCTGGTAGATACTCAGTAGCAGCATTTGCTGATAATATGGCGGTAATAATAAACATTGCGCTTATTCCTTAAATTAATGTGTTCATTTTGTTGTGTAACAGACACTTGTATGGACCTAAATTTGGTAATGATGATACTTTTTATTTGCTAACTGACATATAATGGATTGCAAGCTTTAAGACTATTATTCATATGCCAGAAGAAGAGGCCTAGATAGTCTCCAAAGCTTGCAGTCTATTATATGTCAGCCAATAAAGGTATATTTGCTTTCTCCCTTTCTATGCGTTCTATACTTGTGAGGACCAAAATCCTATACAAAAGGATTTTAAGCTAGCTCCGCTCTGGATCACACTTCTCCAAGCCAGGTTTTGAGCTGGGTTCAAGCCAACACCTCTGTCCTAACTATACACGTATGGACTTCATTCCACTTCCATTGTGTCTAAGCCCCCACCAGTTTTTTTTGGTGCTCTTCAAGCCCTCATCAGAGTTCCTTGGGTGCTCTATGATAACCCTGGCAGTGGTTTTGGGGTGTCTCTCCAGGCATAGCCTCTAATAAGAACACAGACTAATTCCAGCCCCATGTTGTGATTAATTTGCATTCTTTGTCAGAAGTTAATGGAGTTTTTTATGACTGCTTCTGAAGAGCTGATCTGCTGTTTATACACTTACCAGCGGAAATCCTCGCCCTCCCCCGCACTGATTGATGGAGATGCTCTCTGTTATTCCAAACGGCTTTTTAAGCTGTTTTTAAGAATTATTTGAATAAAATGCAGGCGTGCATACTATGGTGTGGGGGGTCTGATGAGCAAGATAGAAGAGACATATAACAGAACCCAGTGGGAAGGAGAATGATCAAACCATAAAGAAAGTGTGAGGGAGAACTGGTTATGTAGAGTAGAAAGATATTTGTATGTCTGAAGCTGAGTTATCGTATTGCCTTTCCAGCTCCTTGTACCACTCTAACCCCTATTGTGGGTTATTCACAAAACGGTGAGTTTGCAAGAGAGCTGCAACATTGACCTGTTCCTGCAAGTAGCAGCCAAGCCTCAGACCAATTGTTGCCTAAGACAGAATTAACGGGTCTAAAGGCATTATTCATTTAACTAAATCAGTGCTATTCCAGAACTTGGATACTGACTGGAGATGTAAGGATATTAAACAGAACCTTAAACAGCCCAAATTGTGTCATAATGTAATATCTGTCCAAATGGTGTCATAATCTAATATCTGTCCCAATATGATTTTATATAAACCTGTTTCACTAACTTGTACCTTTTCACTTTATAATATTATTTCATATAGGAATGAGAGCAGCTGAAGTATTTAAAAATGGATGTTTTTTTAAAATAATGAGCCGTGTATGAGCACATAGTAGTGATTCTAGTAAAATCTCCTCTGAACTATGATGTCATATTCTTCTAGATTCTAAACTCGTTCAGGGCCCTACCCACCTTTTCTTTGCCTAAATATGGGATTACATGCACAATGTTTAGTGATGCACAATGTTAACTATTTATTTACGTACAAGTGTGACACGATTACAGCACTAGGGTTTGGGTTCCATGTTTTTCTTTACGGCTCTGCAGTCTGACCGCCATTCTTCATGACCTATAAAAAATGTTGCCGGCATCACTGGATCCTCGACCTTCTATATCCCCTTTAGATACCTGCTGCGGAAAGTCGTCCTCTGACCAGTAATTCATACCCGCAGCAATCCAGGCTTGGCCCTTCACACCACATCCTTGTCCCATTTACAAACATATAATTAAAGTTTGTGTCTCCGAGCCAGGAATTAGGCAGGGGTGACACACCAGGCCAGCCCTGGCAAGCGTCCAGAAATTCTAATTTCTGACGATGATTTAATTTCAATTTTAAATAAATCGTTTTTTAATTTAAAAAGAGCGACTTTCCTCACATTAGCGATGATTGCCACATTAAGCTCTGCGCTCACGATGGAGCCACATAAAACATTATTTATACACAGAGCGGAAACAGCTCTGCCTCCGAAATGGATTATAGTTTTTTTTTTGTTTTTGTTTTTTTTCCTTTTTTTTTTTCTCTCCCTCTTCTAATATAACCTGGAGGATACTAAAAAGTGTTTGTGGTAAATTAGCATTCTGCCGACTTTCACCCATAAATGAGAGAAGAGCTATTAACACTTGTGTATTTTCATTATGTAAATTGTGTTAACACATGCCCACAAATTGCCACCAGCAAGATAATCATTTTCTCCCAGTGATCATAATGGGTCCTAGTGAGATGTTTTGATTATGACATGCTAATTACATATTGCCTTTTTTCCCCTCTGCTCTTGTATTTATTTTTTTCCTCTCTTTTTTTATTATTATTTATTATTTTACGTGCCCCCCCCATTCCGTTACAGATTCAGAAGAACCACGGATCTTTAATGGTGAGTATTATGATTTCCAGCAAGTGTTGGGGGGGGGGATGCAAAAGCCAAGATGGTTTATGGGGAGGGGGCTTGAAAAAAATCACTTTTCTCTTTTTCCTGATGGCTGATTCTTCCTGCATGCTCCACTGCCTTGTTTTAAACTTTGCAAATTGCATTTTGAAGAAAAAGCAAACATTTAACTGCCTGTATTAGATTAGGTACCATTAGAAATAATAGCAATGCTCCAACATCAATGTTTTTATAAGAGCTCTCTGCTGTTGATTAATCTTGCTATTTTTATTGCATTAATGGTGTTTTTTTCTGTCTCTTATGACTCTACTGTAGAGATATTGCATATAGGTTAATACTTGTCTCCCTCTCCCTCTCCGCAGCCGCTCCAGATATTGCAATGCATTGTTGATGAGGTGAGTCTCAGACTTATGTGCTTTCGCTCCTAAAGTCATTGCTAATGGGGTGGAAAGCTTATATTTTGTTTCCTAATGAAGCACAATGGACGACACCCTCTGAGAGAGTTCATTGGCAAGGCTTGGAGCTGTTTAACGTGGCTTGGCCTCTGCGCTCCCCAGCCCCCTCCTCTGCCGGGGCCCTCCTGCTGGCTTATCTTAGCAGCCCTAACTGGCCCTATGGACAGGACTGAAAAATATTCGCCGGGGGCTCAGTCCTGCCTGTTGGGCTTTTGTAGAGAGGGGCAGCTGCATATTGGGGTGCTCCGAGTATTCTTCACGCAAATGGTATAAGGGTGATTTAAAGGGACAATGTGTGCGCAGCAGGGAAGAGCGATTTATGTATATGGGGAATGACGATGGGGGAGCTGCTGCTATGAATGTGAGTATATACAGGGTAGTCCGCAGCGAGTGAAAAGAATGGAGTATGACGAGCTTCTTTGCAGGAGTGAGCACTCGCATGGAGCCGCAGAGATGGGCCGGATACTTACAAGGTTGTTCAGCTTGGGAATTTCATGTTCACCAGTTTGCCACTGGAAGTGCTGTGCCCATTTACTGCTATGTGTCTATGGTAACCTCTGCTCAATGCTCACAGACCTGTTGATGACACAGTTGGTCTTTGCTCCACGAGCGGCCAAAGTTGGGGAGGGGAGAGGGTCCAGAGCCGGTGCGGTGTCTTATCCCAGCATCCTACATAGTGCGCAGCGTGCACCGGGCTTAGTTTACTAAACAGTGCTGCGCCGTCCTGGCAGTGCTGGCGTCTGCGACACAGCATCGTTTGGCTTTTTAATGTGTTTATCCCCACTACGTCATCGCATCGGATGAACCGTGTGCTGCTAATGTGGGAAACAGAAATGTTAATAAGGGCTCCCACTAATTGTTCCTCATGTAATTACAGCTTTTCTGATAATTGGGCCACTGCAATCATCTGTATATTTAGTAATCAGTTAGCAGCGTGATGCTGCCCCTGCGACTGGTTAATGCTTGCCACTGAGCGGCGTTTGGAAGGTGTGTTTAATCCAAACACACGCAGGAGTGGCATTTAACCCTTTGAGTGCTAGGGGGGACAGTACATTACAGGGCATGATTTAATGTGTCGCTGTCATTGTTGGTCTCTATCCCGTGTTTCTCGTTGTATTCCCTATGTTTCATTGGCCCCACAAAATAACAATCTGTGTGTCTTTTGCCTTCCTGTGCCAGGACTCTCCGGTTCTTCCAGTGGGGGAATTCTCAGAGCCTTTTGTTCACTTTATCACACAGTGGTAAGAGACCCGCGTGCGCATATAAGGTTCTGACTTATCTGTTCATTCATTCTTCATCAATACCATTTTACTTCTTCTAATCAATGGCTCTGCATATAGTAATACGTTGACAAACGTTTTATTATATGATCACTGTGATGTGTCTCCTGCGTGCACAATTTGAGCTGCCAGTCACAGGGCGCTGTCTGTTTGAAGGCCTAATCTGACATTTCACAATAGCTTCTCCCCCGGGGAACGCTGCCCTATTAAACATCATGAACTGAATTCCCAGCCATATCGGTGGCAATGGACCAGTCTCCTACTTACTGTGTTACTGTTCATTGCATGCGTGTGCGCGGCGTCCTATAATTCCCTCTGTGAAGCCATCGAAACAATGCCTAACCCTTCCTCGGACGCATAGAACATCCTGCAGCTCATCGCGCAAATGTCTACTACATGCCAATAACTCCTGCTAGTCTGAATGTAGATTCTCCTTATTCATTTGTTTCTGGTTGCCTATATAATTTCTCGTAATGGCACGTCTCTTATTGGATATGTGCTCCCATGTGATATATTTAGCTATAAAAATATTTTCTTTGTATAGTCTAATCACATAATTGCTTTATATAAACCCCCTACTGCTCAATGTCCCCTTCTGCTCCTTGTAGCTGCTCCATATAACCCCCCTTTGCTCCGTGTAATACAAACCTTACTTTTGATCATTTGCTTCATGAAATTGCCCCGTAATAGCCTCTACATCGTGTAACATAGCTTCTGGATGCGGAAAAAAGCACGCTTAAGTTATTGAAAGACCACGGACGTTTATTTATTGGCCTGTAATTGATGTACCTGAAAAATTACATCCTTGTTTTGTTTTTGTTTTTTGTTTTTTTTTGGAAAATAAGCTTAAATTAAACATTTTGTTCTAAAGCAACATGTTTATATATATTTTTTCTTTCTAATATTTGTATGTGTAGCTTGCGTTGTTGAGGAATGTATAAGCACTCACAGATATGGGCAATTCGTACCGTATCTTATTTACATCGCCTCCAAATACCTGGATAATTATTTATATTTCTCTTTGCCCCAACAGTATGAGGAAACTGCCAAAGGAGAGACCAGCACCTGAGGAGTTAATGGTAATACTCCATACGACGAGCTGAGTTTTGCATTAGGCAATTGCCTTTTAAAGTATTGGGGGGTGAATGGGTGTGGCTAACTGCTAGCTCCTCCCAGAGCCCCCATATAGTATATTACCCCTTTTTTCTATTTTGATGGGGGCATTTGTGCTGAGCTGAGGCTGGGGTGGATACAGGTTATAATGGGACATATACGTTAACTGAAGTGATTTAGGTGCCTGTAAATGCCGACACTTTTCCCAGTTTGTATAGCGTGGAGCCACACAGCCCATTGTGTCGTTTCACTTAGCGGCTCTCTCTTGTTTACTCCATCGTACCTCGCTCCCCGCTGGGGACAGACACATTATAAAGGACCTTTTAGCACCTTTTGTTCTGCTCTCCCCTGTGACAGGTGGGCTCAGCTGTGACAATAGTTCTGGCCTCCAAATCACTCCTCTCCCGCTCCACTATGCAGAATGAACAGGGGGGACCGCGCTCGGGAGGGAGAATAATTGCAGAATCGTGTATTGCACATATCTAAGAAAACCCAGTGCCTAGCATGTGTCTGTGTGCTCGCTAAGAGGTAGACTAGTGATCTTATTACCTGGTTACAGCAAAATAATCTGATCGCTGATTGGATTGAAATTATATAGATGTTTACGTATAGAATATTTCTGCACAGGATAGCGCTGTGTATGATAGCTGTGAGACAAATGATAATCTGCTATAAGCAGTCTGAGGTAGGGAATCTCGTGTGAACACTACCTGCACAAGGGTACCTGGGTGAGTGCTAGCGGTGTTGGGGAGGGGAACCATAGCTGTAGGGCGAATCTGGATGACTTAGCGGTGTGAGTGAGCGCTAGCTGCGCAGGGTATACGGGGGAACGCTGACTGCAATTCTCACCCGGGCGAGCTCTAGTGCCACAGGGGGTGAGGATGAGCACTAACTATAGGTAATATGTGTAACAATTAGCCATGTAGGGAGCCACGCGGGGGGTATCTAGTAATGAAGGGGGTGAGAGCTGATTGCACATTGTATTTGAGTGAATGCTAACAGAATTGGGGTGACTACTAGCTCCAGGGGGTATCTGGGTGAATGCTTCTGGTGTAGGGGTGAGCACTGGCTGCATGGGGTATCTGGGGTGAAGCCTCGCTGTGTGGGTGCATGAGAATGGTAATGAACTCTAGCGGCTTTGGGGGAGAGTACTGGCTGTTCAGGGTGGGTATCAGGTGTGCTGCTTATTTTGTGGGGTATCCAGGTAAATTATTGATGCTCCTGTTGAAGTTTAAGGGGATTCCTAGTGCTCAGACGAGTAACCGATACCAGTAAAAATCCAGGATTATACTAGTTGTTGGGATGTGTGGGTGCAAACTGCCAAGGGGAACAGATGGCTGGACGTGTGCAGAGTGTATGGAAACATCACTAGATCCACCTTGCTAAATGCACTCAGAATTATGCGACCTTTCAGTCAAGTTATTGTCACGATCTGCAGAAATCTTTATATGTAAACTGTGTATTTTAAGAATCCTGCTCCCCCTTCTCCTAATGAGGTTATGACCACCCGCTTATTATAATTGCTTCCAACTCCTTTTAATTTTCAAGCTTATTAATCATAAGAAGAGTTATTTAAAATTGCATAAATTAATCTTAGATTAAAAGACCATCAAGGCCTAGAAACAATTAAGAATATGCAGGGAGTCCCAGGGGCAGCACGGTGCGTGATTGTAGCAGTCAGGTGGGCATGGCTAAGAAGACTGCCGGATGATTAATGCCTGAAACATTTCAACGAGACTTTAGAAATGTCACTCGCTGACCCTAGAACTGTCTCACCTGCTGTATATGGGAAGCAGTTACTGATCCTCAGCGTAACTACACACAAGCTCACGGACCTTCTGGCATGCACAGGTCACGTAGTGGTAAATAAGAACCATCTTAACTAATGTTCAGGTTCCAGAAGTGAGGCTTGAGTCCATAGCCAGCATCAACAGAACCTCACAATAAAAATACTACCTTTTTTTTCACCTATCCTAAAAACCTTTGCAAGCTGCTCAACTTACAGATCTCGAAACATTTGTGTGCGCCTGTAGACCAATTTTGTCTTTGCCACCAAGAGTTTTCTTACGAGTTCATGTAGCCATCATGGAAATCATGCCGATGTTTTTTGTGTCGTTTGAAGCATTAGCTGTAACTTTTGTATGCGTGCACCACACTTTACTATGTATAGGGGATAAGAATTTGCCACAAAATTACTTTCTTATCAATTTCTCCGACAGGGCCACCCATTCATTGTCCAGTTTAATGATGGCAACACAGAAGCTGTGTCCATGTGGGTCTGCCGGGTGTTGGAGGAACGGAGAGCACAAGGTGGGCAGGAATGAGATGTCACATCACCAAACACGCTTGCTATAGCAACACGGGTTTTGTCATTTGCAAGTACAGAGCAAAACGTGCTTTTTGCACAGTGACATCTCAACTAATAGAAGCTTGATTTGCATTTTCCACCTACAAAGATGTTTCTCACCAAGAGTCCAATCTGAAGATCATGAGACCTGTGGGACGGGTCGAACTGTTACATAGTGAGTGCATTTGAAAAATCAGAAGATGAGATGTTATGAGAACTTTGTCCTTTGCCTGATTTTGATTCACTGGGATGGAGATGTCTCATTCATCTAGAACTCAGGCCACCTTCAATTACAGCTGCTTCAGTCAGTAGACTTCCTTCTCAAAGAACACGACTTCCATGTTGAATACTGGCGCCTGCATTCTATTATTTCCTTGGACTTTATAAAAGCCATCGATGAACCTAACCCTCCTGTCAGGTGCCTTCCTTTTTCACACCTGCCATGGATTTGACCTCTAGTAACCCTTTTCCCAAATTATACAATGTATTATAAAGTTTAATAACACCCTCTCTTTGTACTAATAAACATTATTTTGTCCAAATGATCTGCTATCTTTTTGTGCGTTGACTAACATGAATGCTATAATGTACATTTTGGCTTTGCTTTTATACAGTGCATAGGATCTGAGTGATTTGTTTTTTTCATATTCTTATTTATTCACTGGGCTTAGGGCTTATTAGTGTCATGAAGATTACATAGCTTGGTGCTGGGTAGGAGGACACCCATCAGCACCCCTAGATCGAACACACAATGGCTCCTTCTTTATACAATAACTGGAAGCCTCCACACTTGTGCCAATAGTAAATGATTCCTAAAGACACGATAAGCAGTTTTGGAGGCTATTGAAGCCACTGACAACTGTACTTGTACTGGGGGTTAGTTGTACCAGGGCCTGCATTGAAGCCAATCATTTGCCATTGCTGTTCTCCTAAACCCTGCTTCTGGTTCCCATCCTTACAATTTGCTGACTACCCTTTGCCCATCACATACCAGGCATCTGCCCAGCTTGCCCCAATGTCTAGTTTGGGGCTGGAGACCTCTGTTGATCTGTTACTGACCCCCAACTTGTTTGACTACTCTCCACCCATATTACTGACCTTCTGCTCTTCTGGTCATGGTATCTGCTGGCATATATTGGCTAATCTGACTAATCTATGTTCACTCAGTACTCTATTACTCCCTGTTTTGGTATTTTCTTTTAATATTGTGCCCCTGTAGTGATTTTTCTTGGCTTCAGCTGCTGGACTCGCTGTCTATGCTCCAGCAAATTCCTGACGTCTCTCTTTGGTTATTACTTCCCGTTCTCCCTATACTTTAGACTGCTCTGCCTGGTGTCTTTGCCAGAGTTTCTCAACCCGCTTTTGTCTTCAAGGTATGCCCTTTTTATTCTCCCTAATTGTGAAGCACTGAGTTTAGGATATAATGCTGTCTGAAGCCACACAACATGTAAACAGTCATCTCTCCACCCTGTGCAACAGGACCCAAACAGCCTAATGGGTCTGAGGTCGGGGAATGACTATTTGTTCCTTGGCCAAATGACATTATTAGCCTTGTCTTCTGTGTGGGTAGCCTTTAATCTATCCCACGTACATTTGATTGCTCCCACGACAGTCCTCCCTCTTGGAGTTAACACTGCATCATTTACGACTAATTTTTGGACTCCAGAGAAGTCTCCAGGAAGGTACGCAACTGGAAAGATGACCGCATGCTTTGTGCTGTTAATGTATATGATATTTTTTTTTAAATCTTGTAGGTTTTTTGAGTGCAGGTTCATCTCATTGGTGAACAGGGATATTTGTGGGCTCACAATGGCTCAACTTTCAGAAAGAAAAGTAAAACGAGATCCTCAGCTGACTACTTTGGGTTCCATTAGTAATTAGAGATCCATGCATGGCACCTTTAACATAACTGGCAGTCACATAACTGACCATTTATCTATAAAAATTGCACAATTTCTCTAAAGTGTTGGAAAAATTGTTTGCTATGCATTCAAACATGATTTACAGTCTCACACTGTTCTGGAACATCTCTTGGTGCTTCCATATTCCTAAACATGTTTCTTAAACATTCGATCTATAGAATTTTCAATAGCCACTTGAACCTCTAAGAGCAGCCGCAGTGTCACTTATTTATACAGAAATTCAATGAATTTAAATTGACTTGTTTGTGACCATGCCTATTATTATACAACAGGTTCTAACTTAATCATATTGATTGAACAAACAATGTCAGACTAATAGTTCAGCGCATGACTGTACACATTGAAATACCATGTACCGTTCTGTATACACTTGGAGTTGTCCCGTCAGAAAGTTCCTGAGTGGTTTTGTAAATCCATCATTGATGCTTTTAAAACCTGGGGTTTAAGAGAGCTAGTAAATTGTACTTTGAGGTTTAAGCTAGGTGCAGCACCAACTAAGGACAGTTGGTGGAATTAATTATTTATTATCACGACTGAGGACCGGAAGTTTCGGCTTGGCTCCAAGTGATGTAAAAGGCCCAAGAAAGCAGATCCAGTATGGAGTACAACTCGTTTCTACATTATCCAACAGAGCCTGGTGGTCAATTGCGGCCCTTCTGCTTCACTCTAAAAACGGGATGAGTGTAACATATAGTTATCTGGTATTTGGGAGAAATAAGTATATATATATATATATATATATATAGGTGCTCAATGTAAGTGAGTGGCTGACATGCATGTATAGTAAGGGGTATCATTGACTACAGAACCTGCCTGATTCTCAAGATATTTTGGACTGAAGTAACATGCTTTGTTCAAACAGATCATATCAACAAAACCTGGGGAGTGTTGGTAACAGTAAGCCCAGGGGCCAAGTCCAGCCATGTGACCCATTTAAGCCAACAACAATATAAGAGTATACTATTCTGTCTTGTCAATTATTATCATCATCTTTTATTTATTAAGCACCAACAAATTACACAGCATTGTACAATTTAAATGGGGCTGTTAACACACACATAACAAATATACATTAGCACAGATACATCAGGAGTTAAGAACCATGCCCATAAGCTTGCCTTCTAGCCTGATGTTACTTTATACAAAGTTTCTGGAAGCAATGGTGGGCTTTTGAGGCCTCCTGTCAAGAGCTGAATGAATGAGACATATAGAAGAAGCACAGTAAAGACCCAGTCAGGGTGTACATGCTGCCTACATTTACTCTACACATGAACATGAAAAAGCTTTAGGTAGTGACCCAAAATCTTTAAATCAATGCAGTGAAGTGCCTTCTTGCCCCTTCTACCGTTCTACCGTGACCAGGACGCTTATCCCATGTCTTGTTTTTCTATTCTAGGCTAAGATGTATCTTTGTGTTGGAGATTTGTAGTAAAGTATACATTAGTAATATTTGGGGGTCAAACACACCTAAAGGAGTTTGGGTTTGTTTAGGCATGATGGGGTATAGGACACATGCAAAGATTTAACCCTTTTTTAGCTGCATCAGGAAAGCAAATGACCTTTCCAGCAGTGAAAATGTTACTGAGTGAGCAGGCTGTATTCATAAGACATGGAAACTTTTTCACATAAATGGTAATTATATGAAGTATCAGATCCACAGCTAAATGGTCCATAAAGCCCCAGACCTGAGGCTGCCCTGTCCCTGAGCTCCCAGTCTCTGGCCATTTACTGTCTGATGATTGAGAGAGCACTAAAGCAGGGATTTATTGTACCTTCAACCCCCTCTCTATCTACAGAGTAACCCCACCTCACCACCATGGAGTTCAAGGTTTATAAGCCTGTCTAACCCTTTAGATTGTAATGTAAATAAATGTCTGAAGAGAAGAATCAGTAAATGTGTCACCTACTGGTCTGGCCCCTCTGAGTGTATTTGAGCCTAAGGATGACACCCTTAAAGGGGTGAAATAAGCGCTATATAAATAAAACATAATAATTAATGATAATAATAATAATAATAATAATAATAATGTGTGTTTTGTATTCTAGGATAGAGGAACAGAACTATCTTTACAGCCAAGGGAATTGCTACACTCATGCACACTACCAGCCCGTATAAGATTAACCCTTTTAGTTCCTGATGGGCTGGTGTGCAATTAGTTGTGGCACTCAAAGAGTTACTAATATAAGGCACCAAAGGGTTGAGTGGACCATATTAACACCCACGTGGATGTCAATGGGTTAATTGTATGGATCAAGTCGCTGACATAACTTGCCATATAGTGAGGGTCCTGCTCTGCAGTTGCCCCCTCCAGATACCCCACTCCTATCCTGTCACTGTCTCTGTGGCTCTCCCCTCCCCCACCACTCACTCAGCCCAAGTGTAGACCCTGTAAATGTCCCGGTTAAGTGGATGACTTAATTGCTCCCGTTCCCTCATTTTCTGCGACTCCCTCAGAGCTGTTTTAACCTAATCAATAAAGTCTTGTCTATCGATCGTGTAAATTTCATTTTGCAACATCGTTTACCAGCAAACAGCTTCACAACTGATAGAAATTAGGCAGATTTAAAGCGACTGGGAGTCTTCATTTTAACCCTTTAACTATCTGGGGGGTAAGAGCTAGAGGGCTTTTAAACTCCTGGATGTCTTTTATGTGTGTTTAAAGGTCAGCAGGTGGATTTATCCCCTCTCCTTCGTCCTTTCTTTTGTCATTATTGTTACTTTGATGTGAGCTGTAATTCTCGTGACGTCATGGTAATGGGTTTACTTGTGGTTTTGGGACCATTAAGCAATCAATGTATTGCGCTTCTGATCTACAGCGACAGAGGCGAGGTTTAAACCCCTACCGTTCCGTTAAGAATGGGTCCCACTGCTCCGTTTTAAACGGCTTCTGAAGCTGGGGTTGGTAGTACATCTGTGGCATGACAGGGCGCAGATGACGTCACTGGTACTCTGGGTGTCATTTGCACTGTGTGGTGTGTATGTGGTCATGTATAGTCCAAGTCACCAGAGACCTGCTGGTTACAAATCATAATTAATTGTGGGTCGTTTTAACATTTTGGTGGAATGGAGAATGAGATTTCCAATATCTTATTAGAGGAAGAATGGATCTGGGATTCCCAGAGGGCTGATACACTTGGCTCCAGTGTTATGAGGAGGTTTGGTCCTGCTGATGACTGGTTTGGCAGTCTGCAAACTCATGGATGCCCCCATTTCATCATCCAGGAATTCCCTGCACTGATTGGGTTTCATACACAACATGAACCTGGAAACCAAAATCACTGCGGCTGGAAATGGCTCAGAGGACCACACGGCATGTCCCTGCAGGGAGAGGACTCTGTGCTGTCCAGGGTGCTGAACCGTGTGCTCCATCCCTGAACAGAATCTGCAGGAGGGATTCATAATAATAATGATAATAATTAATAAGAATACTGTTGCCATCATGCCCTTTTTAGTCCATATGTACCTTCATTATCTACATTGATATGTGTGTGAATGTCAGCACAAAGGGATATTTCAGCTACAGCAACAAACTGAATACCGAAATTTGTCACTGCACCTCATATAATAACCATAACCTCTTAACTATTTCTTAATTTATCTTTAACCTTTTCATTTCAGAACCATATAAATATCAAATAACTGAACTTTTTACAAAGGCCCTCATTATTTTATAACCACGTTGCCTTTTCCACTTTACTATTTCATTTATTATCATTTAATTATATGTTTTCACAATATTGCCTTTTTCACTGTTATTTATCATTGTATCTGCATTGTTTTATTATTTTATTATTTCATTAGCCCTTTTTTCTAAATATTACTTTATTACCTCACTACCCTTTTCACTTTATTATTTTATTTATCTATTGCTGCTATATATTATTTTTTTCTTTTTTACTTTATTATTATTAGTAGAGTTATTATTGTGTGTGTGTGTGTGTCAATTACATTTACTGAACCATCAGAATAGGTCAGAAATACAGCCCCCCCTCCCCAAAATACTGTACCCTCTCTCAGCAGTACCCCCCCCCCCGCATTCTTTTTATCAATGTCCAGTAATTAAAATGTCACAGTTTAATTATCTCCCAGCCATGATCCGCTTGGAACAATCTTTCCCTAATAAAGGATTTAATCGAAATGCTATTTCTATCCAGAAAATGTTGCAGGGAGAGGCTGTGACTGCAGATCGATAGGAAGGAGGGATTGATCCGCCTGTAAAGAGGGATTTATTGGGGTCATGCTTTTATATGGTGCTGATACAACTGTTAAATGGAGAACATTCATTTTCAATAGGAGCGTTTATTAAACTTGCACTGAATTAGTCTGCGGTGATTTATGGGCCAATCTCCCCAGGAGGAGAAGCCTCTGATTTTTATAGGACACGGATCTGTAGGTTTTAACCGAAAAATGCCTCTCCAGTCCTGTTCAGGAAGAAACTGCTGATTTTTTTCTGGGGGCCCTAAATGTTTGGGAAATAGAGGCTGGAAATTCAATCTTTTTTTTTCCGCACACTGCGGTTTTATCCGTCCCCTACAGAAATAAAATCCACTTACACATACTTTATGTCTGTACTAGAAAAGCAAAGGAGACCAGGGAGAAAAGTCTGCTAAATCAGGCCACTCCACAGAGCAGTCACCTGGGGCCACAGCAAGGGACGGTGCAATTCAGGGACACCCCAAGGGACAGTGCCATGCGGGGACACCCCAAGGGACAGTGCCATGCGGGGACACCCCAAGGGACAGGGCCATGCAGGGACACCTCAAGGGACAATGTCATGTGGTGACACCCCAAGGGACAGTGTCATGCGGGGACACCCTAAGGGACAGTGCCATGTAGGGACACCCCAA
The DNA here is from genome assembly GCF_027358695.1 of Spea bombifrons. Taxonomy (NCBI): domain Eukaryota; kingdom Metazoa; phylum Chordata; class Amphibia; order Anura; family Pelobatidae; genus Spea; species Spea bombifrons. The sequence goes on from NC_071090.1 coordinate 92,976,066, forward strand.
GGGACAGTGCCATGCGGGGACACCCCAAGGGACAGTGCCATTCAGGGACACCCCAAGGGACAGTGCCATGCGGGGACACCCCAAGGGACAGTGTCATGCAGGGACACCCCAGGGGACAGTGTCATGCAGGGACACCTCAAGGGACAATGGCATGCAGGGACATCCCAAGGGACAGTGCCATGCGGAGTCACCCAAAGGAACAGTGTCATGCGGGGACACTCCAAAGAATAGTGACATGCAGTGACACCCCAAAGAATAGTGACATGCGGGGACACCCCAAAGAATAGTGACATGCGGGGACACCCTAAGCGACAGTGCCATCCAGGGACATCTCAAAGAAAATTGCCATGTGGGACCCCCCAAACGATAGTGACATGCAGTGACACCCCAGGGGACAGTGCCATGTGCGGACACCCCAAAGGACAGTGCCATGCGGGGTCACCCCAAAGAATAGTGGCATGTGGGGACACCCCAAAGAATAGTGACATGCAGGGACACCCCAAGGGACAGTACCATGTGGGGACAACCCGAGGGACAGTGCCATGCGGGGATACCCCAAGAATAGTGACATTCAGTGCCCCCCCTTAAGAAACAGTGACACCCCAAAGAATAGTGACATGCAGTGACACCCCAAGGAAGAGTGATACCCTTAAGTCTCATGTTGGTTTACTTAGTAGGATGTGTGCTTGTGTAAGGGGAGACAGACAGACAAACAAACAGTTTTCCAAGCATAGTATATGATGGTGCAGCTGGTGGCTGTGAATGGGTAATAAATGTCTAATCAATGTAGAGTAAAATTGTAACAGAACAATAGAACACAGTATATGTGTATGTAGTGGCAGGGGTCCTATGTGCTGTGCTTTATGTGCTTTACATTGGGGCTATGGCTCTCTCCCCGGGATGTCCCCTGTGCAGACCAGCTCTCTTCATTAATAAGTTCCCAACATATTGAGCTCAGTAAATCAGGCAGCGCTATTAAAGGTGGCACTAAGAAGGAGAGAGTAAACCCATGTGCTTGACCTCTAAGACCTGACAGATAAATAATTTTCTCTCCTGAATTATTAAGTGCCGATTTTTGCTACTAATCTCTCATTTTGTAACAAAGAGAAGGTCAGAGGCAGATCCCACAGCTCCCAGTATCCCTGCCTCTCCCACTATGTCCCCAGGACAGGGTCTGGCAGAGATGGATTGTCTGAGCTTCCCCAAAACATATGTGGGGAATAGAGTTTAATTAACTATTTAAGTGACACATAGAGCGGCATGTAAATGAAAAAAACAGATGTATTGTTCCTTTTTATAATTCAATGGTTGGAAAGCCTTTGAGGAAATCTCAATGATTTAACTATATATTATACAGGACATGTGAAGCTCTTCCTGCAGGAGAAGCTCATTGGGGATGGATCTCCACCATGTATAGTGAGTTAAAACCACAACTCTCCTGGCAGCGCTCCGTTAAGTGAATAGGCCCCATTGTTCTTAGCAGCAAATATCATAGGGGTTGTTTTAATGATCTGTTGCTAAACAATCTCCCACCCTGACACCCACTGTGTGCTTTTCTAATCCTGACATAATATCTATTGTGACAATTAGTCCTCTGGTCACATCCCTGACTGTCAGACAGCTCTGCCCTGGATCCTCCCTGACAGGTGATAAACTTTACTGCTCTCAACACAGAGGCGACATTAGGACAATATTACTGGGAGCCAGTGACATTTATGTCATATGAGTGTGTGACATGGGACAAGTGCCACTTAAAGGTAGCAGTTGCTTTGTGTTTACTGTAGTTGCTCTTTGCTCTTTTATATGTAAGGGTCAAAGGGACTGCATCTAGATCTAGAGTCTCTGGAAAAGAGGAATGTTCCTCTGGATTATATGGACGGGACATGTATGCTGTAATCACAGTCCAGCACACATAGGATAATAAAGGTGTCTGGAATAATGTGAAACATATCCCCGTTTTTTTTTTTAGTAAAACAAAATAGCTTAGTTTCCAATATGTTAATATTTTATCTTAATTATTCAATAAATAGCCCACAAAAAGTACCATTATTTATTAAATGTTCCAAAATCCATTTAAAAAAAAATTATGGATGATAAACTCTCTGAGCAGGGCTCTCCTTGCCTTTTGTTTCATAAATCCAAATGTATGTGGTGTGATGCACTACTGGTTATGTTTACCCACTGTACTGCGCTACTGAATATAATGGCGGTATATAATAATAATAATCATAATCATAATCATAATAATAGTATTGCCCTAATAGATTAGAATTATCCAGGAAAGATGAAAGTATTTTATAAAGGTTCTAAAAGATAGAGGTATTTCCATTCCTTCAAATATACACAAACAATATTCCAAAAACAGAAATTACTCTGAAATATCCCAAAACCCGAGGTGCAGATAAATCACAAACCATATTCAAACACTTAATTCTCCTACTGCCTGAAATATACATTAAAACACATACACATGAACACACCAAACATATCTAACAAATGGATTAGGACTAGTATTAACATTTCTGCCTGTGCATCATGGGAGTTGTATTGTACTGATTGTGGAATGCTTTATGCTTCCGATAGATAGATAGATAGATAGATAGATAGATAGATAGATAGATAGATAGATAGATAGATAGATAGATAGATAGATAGATAGATAGATAGATACAAAACAGCACTTGGTATAAAATACTGACACAATACTGTGCACTCATTACTATTCACACTCTGATTCCACGTCTCGTGGAGTTGTCGTGATTTAGACACGCAGGCAGGTTGTTGTTATTAATAATCCTGCGAGTGTCCCTTAAATTCGCTCCCAATTACCCAGTGATCGGGCAGACAGCTCTCCCTGCTGCTCCCAGCACAGTGTCTGCCACACACAGCCACAACTCACACCATCCATACAATGTTGCCGGCAATGCTTCGCCTGTACTAATCATTGAATGTTAATTAGAAATTCATTACAATTAGGGCCCTGCCTTAACACAACACAATCCTGTAATTACATCTGCTTCTTAATTCCGACTTCGTGTTTACACAGTAAGCAAAATACGTCTTTACCTTTTCATTATCCCCAATACTCTTTATACTGTACTAATTATGTAAATTAAACCTAATTATCAGACGAAAACACTCCAGTTAATTCAACTGTTAAAAGATGTGAGTCGGTGAGAAAGGAGCCTGACAGAGACACGCGTGGATCATTCACAGAGAGAAAGGAGCTGGCTGCAGATATAGGTGATTCAATGGAATGTAATGCGGAACAAGCCTTCACATCACATTATCCCTATATACACATATATCCACATGTATACACACACACACACACACACACACACACATATATATATATATATATATATATATATACATGCACAACACATGCTAAAAATTACAGTCATTCAATATTTCTTTTTTTTAAGCAGATGTCATATTACATGTCTATAATACTAGTATATCATGTATGTATGTATATTTCAAATATACTATATATATATATTATATAATATATATATATATATTAGTAATGTACATATGCATACACAAAAACTTTATATATTAGTAATGTACATATGTATATACAAAAAATATATATATTAGTAATCCACATATGTATGTACAAAACATATATATGCTTGTAAGTTTATTTATAATAATACACGAAAATGAAAACAATTATTAGAAAGTGCAGACATCATATAAAACGAGCTCAGCCCCAATTATTCGTATGCTTAACTCCATTCAGTTTAAAGAACCCGCGTCCCCTATATATTATCCTATAGATTTCCAGCACATGAGGCTTTTTAAACGACTTCTGAAAGAGGATATTTCGTGGACAGAAATGGTTCAGGTTCGGTTATTTGGGGGATTTTATGGAGAAAGACGTGGATTCATTTCTGGTTTCAGAAAAGGCAGATGGATAATTTGTACATTTTACCCACCCTGGGGCAGGAAAAATATCTGTATGTTATTAATAGATTGTAAGCTCATGAGAACAAAACCTTTTCCTTTTCGTACCAAGATCTCTTATGTTTTTTCGGGTTATTGATCGTTTTGTGTTTCCTGTATACATTTAACACATAATATAATTTATCACGATATGCACATATCGGTCAATAAGCAGAAAATTGTGGGGCTCTTATAGTTCTTATTATTAACCCTTGATGTGGAGGCGAGGATCCTGCGGGGAGAAACGGCTTTGAATACCAAATTTCTTTTACAAACCCCACTTTTTTAACCACTTTCCCCCCATTACTGAAAAGACACAAATAGTCATTAACTAGCCGATCAATCCATCAATCAATCAATCAAACAAGAAAAATTGTGTATTGACAAACTCCATTGTCAATATGGAAGCCTCATTAGTCTCCTTCTCAATAGCCCCACTCAAAAACGATCACTAGAACAGTTATCGAGTTAAACATACAAAGCACTTTCCTTTGTACAACGCTTTGGAGTGTGTTGGCGCGTGTGGAATAATAATATTTGCCCCCGTTCTGTATATTCTGCACATTGTGCCTTACCCCGGGGGCACCTGTCCCTAGGGGCCAAGTGACTGATCACACTTCAATCGGTCCTATCACTCCAATTATTCGCAGCCCTGTGCCTTAGCTGACACCATTACTTTAATCTGATGGAAATTACAACTAAATTAAAACAAAAATAATATGTTTACAAAGATCACACAGGCAACACATATTTACTTATGAGGGAGGGGTAATAAAGGCTATACTACCCCCGGCTGTTTGGGTTAAGAGGACATAAAATGCCTGTTATATTATATCAGGATCCTGAATCGTTTTACAGAACGTGGAATAGAAAGAGGTTCTGCAGCAGTAGAGCCAAGGATTGGGGAGGAAAAATACAAGATTCCCAGGCAGGCTTCTGCATACTAACCTCAGTACACATTTATATATAGGACCAAGGACTGATACTGATGTTCATATGTATGTGTATATAGTATATATATATATATATATACTATATCTACCATGGCTGCACTAAATGGATTATTATTATTGTTGTTATTATTATTATTTATTATTCGGACACGATAATAATTGTAATGTATTGCAGATCATATAGAAAATAGCGCTGGATAAAAACAATCAATGTAATATCAATTAACAATTTAAAAACGAATTTTATTTTTGTCTTGAAATTGAAGTTCGAATATATATATATATCTATATTTACTATATGTGTACTATATATGTACTATACACTATATAGGAACTATATGTTATCTGGAGATTTCTGGGGGTGGTTTGTGGACCCGGGTCACAGGCGGTCATTGTGGGATCCGGTATCCGAAGGGAAAGTTGAGGAGAGAGGAAATTTTAAGTCTAATTACAGACACGAGAGGCGTGAGGACCCTACCCGGAGCACCCACGGCCCTGTCACCCCCTGACAGAAGCCCCCACGGAGCCCGTGAATAATTCACAGCACCGGCGTAATTACAGGACAACAGTGTAATTATGGCGATGGAGGAAGACGCCGGGCGGCTGCTCTGAAACTTGAGTCCAAGATCTGTATCAAGTTCACTATTATTCTCACTCTATAAATGTTGCATCTGGAGCTGGAGATCCGTGACAGTCTGGAGAGGACACGGCCCCGGGGCCCACCGGGCCCACCCCCCCCTTCCCATCCTACGGGGGCATTTAAATCATCCTTCCGTGCCCCGGCTACACAAATCAAACATAACATTTTCTTATATATAATTTTAATATATATATAATGTGTGATATAATATACAAAAATATATTCTACAGATACATGTAAATATATAGAATAATAAATATCTGTGTCAAACACAATTCTCGTTCTCAGTGCTGTGATACACACAATAAATATTTGTGTTTGTTTCTAAGTTTTGCACCCAATGCTATTAGAGATTTATGCAACTCTAACAACAGGCAGCCATCACTGCGATGTATGTGGCGTTAACACAGCGACAGAATGATCCAGTTGGTCCTATCGTGATATATTTAGCTTCTTAGACCCCCCATATACTCTGGAATTGTTTGAACTCCCCTGCTGCCTGCAATATAAAAATCAAATATATTTTAGTAAGGGGAATAATGCATGTATTTGGCATGTGTGGTCTTAGTAATAATAATAATAATAATAATAATAATAATAATAATAATATATTACAGCCACCCCTCTAGAAAAAAACAACAAGCAATTAAGAAATGTAATATATATTTTGTTTCTAGTATGGGGAGTGTAGTGGGTTTTACTGGAGATACTGGGAAAACAGAAGTGAGTGCCTGGGGCTATGCTCTGACCGATATTAACTTCTGTTTGATTAGTGTAATTGTTCAAATTTAGCCCGGACAGTATGATTAATTACAGTTTAATTAACGTGTCCATTAAGAGCTCTTAATGCCACAATGTTTTATAAAGCGCCCCGGGTGTAGGGCTGTGAAAACACCAAGCTGGACCTGACATCGCTGCACAATTTGGGGGGATATTCTACTTTCTGAAGGTGGGATCTGAGAATTGGGACCCACAATCTGGCTTTATTATACATATATATATATATATATATATATATATATATATATATATATATATATATATATATATATATATATATATATATATATATATATATATATATACATATATAAACAATTTATAAATCTATATCTATATACATATTAAATATGTAAAAATATATATATATAATTTACATTTTTACATTATGTTATATATAAAACATTTCTATATTAATAATAATTACACGTATATTTCACAGTGGTTAATAGGTTTGATTTTGTTATTGTACATTACAATGTTATATACACATTTGTACCCATTTTTACAGACAGGGAGTGTCACAAGTGACATATTTTGTTTTGTGGAACTGAAACTTTGTTAAAGGGAGAGTTAATGGGAACTGGGGATATGGGTGGGTAGTGCGGATTCTTAACCCTGAAGAGATCACGGGCTAACTTATTATTATTATTTATTTTGAATTCATGTTTTTGTTATTTAAAAGCCCAGGTAAAATAGGCAAATAAACTCGTTGATTTTGTTTCTAAAATGTAAGTGAGCACGAATATTAAAATGTTACACCATAAATAAAAAATACATCTAACACACAAACACTTGGATAAGATGAAGAATAATAACTGAAACAATGGAAGAATAGATTTTTTTTTAAATAACATAAAAACAAAAGGCATGTTAAAAAATCGCTATTTATTAATTCGATTTGGCACGAATTTTCTGACCCAATACTGCGCTAAACAGGGTTTTATCTGTATTTGGTTAGCCCAGGGTGGATGAAGGCGCTGGGGTTATGTGAAGGGGTTAAATCAGTGAGAGGGGGGGCAAAAACAGAACTGTGTGAGGGGCATAATTCAGGGTAGATTGAAGGGACAAAGTAAGTAGGGCAGGAAAAAGTAAGGGTAAAATGACCATTGACTGGGTAAAGTGGATTGGGGGGCTGCAGGTATGAAAGGGTAGTCAGAAGAGGTAAATGAGTATCTCGGGGTAAAGTCAGGGGCAGATGACAGAGCTGTGACAATATGAGGGTGGAGTGTCAGTTATTAATGGATACAAAAGGCCATATGTACAAAGAGCTATTCTGGGGCAAAACAATGGAGCAGTCACCATGGAAACCATTGTCATACCCACATTGCTGATCTCCCCACATTCTGCACATTGCCCCCAGTGCTCTTTTTACACATGGCTTCATATGTCTTGTAATACACAGTGTTCACGTGAGAGCAGATCTTGAGTGGGGCGTGAATATGAGTGAGGCGCTAGCTGTCCACTCGCGTGGAAATAGCCTCTCACTTTAGTAAGTGGAATAGTCTTAGAAATACTATTAAAAGGCTTAATGATGCCTTTCCCTGAACAAAAAGGATCAGCTTGCATGGCCTATTAACCTCCATTTTCCTAAACACTAGTGTTTGTCTGCCGTGTGGCCACGGTCACGCAGCCCTGTGTGTGTGTGTGTGTGTGTGTGTGTGTGTGTGTGTGTGTGTGTGTGTTATAACGTGTGTTTGTTTGCAGCACGGCTCGGATTGATGGCCTTTTTGCTGTTTTTTTCAAGAATTCTTCTTTCCCCCCCCACCACCACATCTATCCCCAGCCACTCTTAAATATGAAAGTCCTAATTCCCTTCCACTGTAAAGTATTCACAGGATCCCGGGAAGTGGATCGAATCCTCTTATGTTTATCAAGCAATTAATTAGTAATAATTATCATCTTCATGATTACACTTTTCTCACACATCAGATTTAAAGGGTCCTGCACACTGAGTACATCCCATTCAGTCCTGCAGCGGAGGGTGCAGAGTGGTGGCCCCCACCCTCGTGGGAGGAGAAGGAAGTTGGAGGGGGGGGGATCTGATAAGCACTCACAGGTAAATAATCTCACCACTTACCTCTCGGATTTCCTGCTTGTCTGACTGTCCCCTCTGGAAGGAGCCCACCTAAGAACCGGAGTCCAGCAGACAAGGGGTTAATGTAAATTTGTCAGCGCTAAGTGGAGTCCCCTCCCTATTATTTTAGCTGTCACTGGATCCTTGTGAGTGTCTGGATCAGCCGCATCCTCAGGTCTCTCTCGGTGCGGGCAGCTCACCTCCTCTGCCGGATCACCCGCTCATGTAGAGGGCACCCCTGCTGCAGCCTCCATGAACTGGTCACTGAAGCCATAACTGTGCTTTTTTTTGTGTGTGTTTGGACCGGTTTGAAAATTGGAAGATACGGTGTTTAAAGTGGAGGACAGAAGAACCTTCCGCAACACAAAAAGGTAAGAAACTCCGCTATGTTACTCACCTGCAACTGTGTCATTATGTGTTTTATTTCACATACAAATCCCATCATGCTGAACCCGATTACCTGTCACCCCGGCACCTGTCTGAATGTATATCACATTTCCATGGGGAGTTTTGGATGTAGCTGACCGTCGGCGTGGGGTGGAAGCAGGACACGCTTCACATTCCCACTAAGAGAAATCCGTGCGTGTCCTGCCCACTCATCTTATTCTGTGTAATTACAACGAAATCTCCTTCATTATGGGATCTCTTTAAGATAAGCCGCTTTATTATTTATCTCTCCCGTCCCACTTGTGTCGGGCTTTTACAATCGGTCCAGTTAAATAAACTAATCTGCCTGAGATTATCCCGGCGAAGCCTTTAAAAGGACGAATATCTGGATTTGGAAAAGGCAAAAAAAGCCCCAAAACGGATTAACAACAACAGGGGGGGAACAACACTAACGATTACAATTCGGAAACAAATAGATTTGTTTTGATACAAATAATTATTTGTTGCGAATTTAAAGATAATCTGTTTTAATTAATTGTGAAATCATTTATCAAAAAGCCATTCAAAAGAACAAAAAATATTTTAAAAAAAAGTATTATTAAAAAACATAATAAATTAGCCAGACAAAGAAAAAATAGTAAAATAAAATCAAAATACAAATTAATAAAAATCTAAATAAACGATATGATCCATGATGAGGGTAAATTAGAACGGAGTTTAAAGTGTTCCGTGTGTTCCGGGATTAATTCGCTTCTGTTCCGGATGACATCCTAATGTGTCAGGGTTTGTTGGGTGGAATCGGTGTTATATGTGATACACACGCGTGGATTTTATGTATGACTGAACATGACAAGCGAGAGCAGTTATGATTTGTTTGCTGTCGGGCTGTGTAAATAAACAGCCCGGGGCAGAAAGTCTCTGAGTGGACGTGGGGGCTGGGGTTTGGAGGATCAGAATAATAGTCGGGATTCACGGCTAAAAAAAACCCACGGGGGATGGTGATCGGACATCAGTGGGAAGTGTTTCGGATGTGTTCGGATAATTAGTGTGTATCTGCACTGGATGGTCTGGAATTAGTGTGTGTTTAGAATGTTCATGTCTGGAGCAAATATAAAGAAGGTGATACACAGTAACGGTCATTTAGGTTGGAAAAATACACACAAGTTCATCAAGTTCAACCTTGCTGATGATCCAGAATGTGATGCGCGGGTGGAAGATCTCAGAGAAGGAACTTGGGTCAGGGTAGGCTAGAGTGTCTGTGGAGATGGTGTCGGGGCAAATGAAGATACTCGGTGTTTAGTTTAAACCCAGACACTGAGTCTAGATGCAGGCTATAAAAGGGGCTTTTAACTCTGGATGCGTGGGGAGTGCAGTGCCCACTGAGTCCTGTGTGTTGTGGGGACAGGCTTAAGACTGGAGCTCTTAAACTGACTTGAAAAAATGTTACAAAGTGTCAAGTGCATCTTTCTGCATCACAGAAAGGTCCCACGGACACCAGTGGCTGCAGCTGACATAAGGAGAGCTTTGCTGAAAGAAATGATTTTATTATAGAAGGTCTAGAAAAATGGATCTAGTGGAGTTAAGAATAAACAAGAAGATATGTTTTTATTTAATTATTTTTCGGGGATTCCCTGATATTACATGTGTATAAATGTACAAAGTGGATTTTCCTTGCTCCAGAACCCCAGACAGAGGGGTTAACAATAGCCCAGTGGCATTACCTGTCCATCTGCCACACCGTGGGTGTGTAATGGTGAGAAGGGCAACTTCTCCAGCCGGTAACATGCTATTCTACACATCTCTTTAACACTCAATATATGAAATCGCTTAACTTATATTAATAACCATTCTTACAAATACTGCATATTACAGCAAAAAAAAAAACGCATCCAGAAAACAAAAACTAGGAAATATGTTTCAATTCACTGTAACTAGAAAATTCGGGAATTGCAAAATAATTATTAAAATAAACCAAAAGGAGAAGAAAATAATTTGTCTGTTAAAAAAAATGACAGCTTGTGTCGAAGATTCTCGTAATTTTGTATTTGAATGTCTTTGATGTTTTTTTACGTTTCCAGTTTCTGGAGAAATTTTAATAAATTCCCCGCAAATTTTCCATATCACATAAAGGGTTTATTATAGCGTTTTATTAATGATTGTTAGTATGAGTGTTTAGCTGTGATTCTGATCTATAGGGAATAAAGTGAAACACTATTTATATATAATATATATGTATATATATATATTAATATACACATATACTATATACTTACAAACACACAGATATGCACAGACACATATATATTTATATATATTAGCACATCCTTTTTGTGTGTAAATCATCTGAATGGGGTTAAATTCCCTTTTATTCTCTTGTGCACCAAGCCCGTTTATTCATGTTTTTTTAAACATTTCTTTAGTACCTGCAGACATTATTTATTTATGGGCTCTGGAAACTATACGCATTGGGGGAACATAGCTTTACAATTCCGAAGGAGGCAGAATGTGGATACAGATCCAAACTGGCATTTTCAATCCTGATGCCCAAAGCTTGCACTCAAGAGCACATCTATATTCAGACTTCATTTATAGATTGTAGTTACTTATGGACACGAAAACTGTGTTTTCCCGATTAGATGATGATAGATAGATAGAGCGAGTTATTTTTGAGTTTCTGATTTGGGTTGAGGGGAGAAGGGAGAGTTTGGGGTATTCGGAGAGAGGAGACAAGGCTCGAGTGAGTGGGTGAGTTGAGTGAGAGGTGAGGGGCAGGTCATAGCGCTCAGGTTAATCTTCAGGGAGAGGCTTGTATACCGATACACGGTACGGCACCGAGAGACAAACGCGTTATTACAGCATAAAGTGACTCAATGATCGCATACCGGCAGAACCAGCAAAATAACCCCGACGGAGTAGGATGGGGGATCGGAGACGTGAAGCATATGACCGTCCTTTTAATTCAGCTTTCCAATAATATTTTTTAAATAAGTGAAATCTAGAAACGGGGGGAAGGGGGTGACATTCTCCGATATGTATCCTGATTTTAATGGATAAAAAATGTATAACACTGGGTATTCAGGATAGATACAGACGAAATGCGTGTTTACTTTCCTAGTTACAATATTATATATATATATATATATATATATATATATATATATATATATATATATATATATATACACACATATATATTAAAAGCACTAAAATCACTCGATGTAGACAGTTCTGGAATCATATCACCGCTTCCTCTAGAACTGTCATGTTACCCCGGTATGCACTTCCCATCGTATGTATTAATATACATGTTTCGTGTACTGTGCGTGTCCCTGCTCTCTTTTGTATATCGGTAACAATCGTTACAAATAGTCCGCCCCCCAGTATGTCGCTTTTCTGGATTCTATATGTAAAGTGTATACCCTTTACTGGTTACATATTGTTCATTGTCCTTCATGTTTATACCCTGGCATGTAAAGCCTGTTCTCTCGCTTCTTCTGCCCCTATAGAGACAGCATGGAGGGGATCAGCACTCAGAGGGACCCCAGCTCCCCTCCGTCCGCCAAACAGCATCAGTCACCCCAGGACAGCCAGGCCTTCAACGGAGCCCTGAAGCCCAATCAGGTCGGGGAGACCTCTCTGTACGGAGTGCCCATCGTGTCCCTGGTGATAGACGGCCAGGAGCGGCTGTGTCTGGCCCAGATCTCCAACACTCTGCTCAAGAGCTACAGCTACAACGAGATCCACAACAGGCGGGTGGCCCTGGGCATCACCTGCGTGCAGTGCACCCCGGTGCAGCTGGAGATCCTGCGGAGGGCCGGGGCAATGCCCATCTCCTCCCGCCGCTGCGGTATGATCACCAAGAGGGAGGCCGAACGGCTGTGCAAGTCGTTCCTAGGGGAGCACCGGCCGCCCAAGCTCCCAGAAAACTTCGCCTTCGACGTGGTGCACGAGTGCGCCTGGGGCTGCCGGGGCAGCTTCATCCCCGCCCGCTACAACAGCTCCCGGGCCAAGTGCATTAAGTGCGGCTACTGCGGCCTCTACTTCTCGCCCAACAAGTTCATTTTCCACTCGCACCGGACCCCGGACTCTAAATACACCCAGCCCGATGCCGCCAACTTCAACAGCTGGAGGCGGCACCTGCGGCTCAGCGACCCGGCCGCCTCGGAAGACCTGGCCCACTCCTGGGAGGATGTCAAGGCCATGTTCAATGGGGGCACCCGCAAGAGGGCCTTCCCGAGCCCGGCCTCCTCCTCCTCTGCCACTAGGCAGCACCTTGAACTAGCTCCGCCACCCCCACCTCCCACTAAGAGCCTACGCGGAGCCGTGGCGGATGAGGACGGGTCCCAGGCGGCAGCAGCGGCCCGGAGTTTCCCTCTCATTCCCGTACCCAGCAAGGGCTTCTCGGGGGTGCTGCACAAGATGGCCCCGCCGCTCTTTCCGCCCCCACCGTACGGCTTCCCTGCTTTTGGCCTTTGCGCCAAGAAGGATGACGGTTTGGGGGAGACAGGCAAGGCCGCCGGGCTGCCCGGGGTGTTCTGGCCGGCTTCTTCGGCTTCTAAAGACTCCGTCTATCCGCCTTTCCCGGTCTTCTGGCCGGCAGCAGGAGCACTGCCAGTCCCCTCGTCATATCACGGCCTGGCCCCGCAACAGCAGGGTACCGGCAAGGCTACAGCAGAACCGGAAGAAGCAGAACCGACAGCGGAGAGCGCGGAGGAGCAGGCCCAGAACCGGGTGCCGGAGGAGGAGAGGTCCGGAGATGAAGGCCGGGTCGGAGAGCGGCTCACCCCCAGAAAACTGCGCTACATTTCAGCCTTCAGACCTGTGGTGAAAGCCGCTGAGAGCCTGGCAAAGCTTTACGGCAGCCGGGAGCTGTACGGCCCGAGCAGGCCTGCAGGGTACAGCTCCCCGGACCTACTCAGCGACACCTCCAGCTTCCGCTCTGCCTCCCCCGGCCAAGACACCGCCGACGAGCCCGAGGTCGATGTAGAGTCCGGCCGCTTCCCTGAGGATGACAACGGTCCGGCGGGGAGCACGGGACCCGCGCCCAGCTCCACCGCTTCATCCCCAATTTCAACCCGGGAACCGGACGACAGGAGAGAGCCGAGCCCCGAGAGCAGCCCGAGGAGCCCAGCCGGATATGAGGTTAGAGGAGCGGCGTGAAGGGAGGGCAGAGGAGGACTGAGTGACGTGCAGGGATATGCACAAAAATAGTTCCTTTATATATATATTTATATAAATCTATATTCATGTTATATATGGGGAAGCACATTATCAGTGTATAGTATTATCAGTGTTTGTATAAATAAATATATATATATATATATATATATATATAAAAGTATGTATATAGCATTACGTGTGTGTGTGTGTGTATATATATATATATATATATATATATATATATATATATATATATGTGTATGGAGAAGCACAATATCAGTGTGTTGCTATAGTAAGTGTGTTGCAGTAAAAAGAAATATCTGGATTAATATAAATATTTATAGGATAGCTGTAGTTAAATATACTCTATATAAATACCAGCGAGTGGCTATAAATAAACCCAAACAATGATTCTCAGATTCACATTAATTCTACCATTTGTGGGACTATTAAAGAATTCACCCCCACACGCTGTACTCACTGGTGCCAGAATGAAAAGAAAGCCTTTTGATCAGAAAAATTGGATACTTTTTTAAATAAATCTCTTGGCTGAACAAATCATATAGAGCGTAATCCTGTGTGGTATTTTATACCTTCCTTTCTATATAAATATTTAACCCCTGTAACAATTTCTAGTAAATATGTGTATGTATATATAAATGTGTGTGTGTGTATATATATATATGTAAATAAATGTGTATGTGTGTATATATATATATATATATATATATATATATATATATATAATTTGTAGATTTATTTTTTTTACTCCTGTCCTGTAACTATAGGGATTATACATACATTTTAATGTATTTATAAGAGTAAAGTGGCTATAAAGTCATCTTCAAAATGCTCTAATCAGATAACGGAAATGAAACGTTTGGGAAATGTAATGTCGTATTGTACTTCTGATTACTTCCTGGAGTAATATCAAACCAGCTGGAGAAAATGAGTGTTTTAATTAATCGGCCAGACTCATCTCCTCTCCTTTAATCGAATACAGTTTCTTTACTAATAAATCTACCACAATTGCGGCTTAAACTGGATTCTAATAAGTGCAGTGATTATTAGGTATAGCCAAATTAATTTACAGGGACTATGGATAAACATATAGTTTCAATATGTCACCAGCATCAGAACCAAATTCCCCTATATGCTTTATTCCCGGGTATTGACTAATCGCCATACAAAAAAAGCATAAGACCTGGATTTTAATATACGTTTAATTCCTGTACAATAGATATGAATTGCTAAACCTCATAGCGTCTATAATGTAAGTTTGAAAGATAATTGCTCTAACGCTGAACCAGTATTCTTTCTTTATCCTCCTATCTCCATATATATTAATTCTTCTCCGTGTCATATATTGGTTCGGTCACCTCTGACCTTTATAGAGAGGTATATGTAAATACATTAAGGCCAGTATCAGAAAATAGAGAAAGGACGACCATCATCAGAAATGGGACCGGGGCCCCCAGTGAATGTGAGAAATGAATTCTGCTTATCTATTCCCCATCACAATGAAACGCATTAGAATTTGGTTGATGCTGCATCGCTGAATTACCAAACATGAAGGGAATGAAAGCGCGGGAGATGTTAGACCCCTGGACGTTTTGTTTAGGTTTTCACTTTTAAAACATATCATAGATTTAACTAAATATTCTATAGGGCCATTCTTACAGCAAACAGAGGCAGGGACTGCCTTTCATATTGCAGGAGAGATGTGATGAGCTGAAAGCAACCAATTCACCATGGTTCACATACCCCGCCGTTTAGTGAATAAACGTTTAGAAGTTTATAATTGTCTGCTTTCTGCCAATTTCATATGGGGCTTTCCTGTATTTATGATATTATGACTGAGTTCTATGATGGATCGCAGCATTTACTCTACTCGGCAAAACTGTGGTGGGTGGGGGTGCAAATATTGTAGATATAAAGACTTGGAATAACCACTGGCTGCTAAAACAAAGCCAACAGCAATCTCCAGAACAGCTTGTCCGTGCTGAACATAGTTATTTCAACAGCATTTCATTGAATTAGCTGCAGTTCCTCGCTAACTGCCCTTCCCAAGGGGTTCTGCAGTGGCTGAGGACATTCATTCATTCGCTTATAATGGCCGAATATGATACACAATCAAAACAGGAGAGTTTGCTGGAGACTTGTGGTTTCAACTCCTTCACTTCATTGGCAGGTTTCTCTGGAAAAGTGTTGAGCCGTCCCTGCACAATGTGTTATTTAATATGCGAGGAGACTGGGAAAAAAGGTTACTTATTAAGCTATACATTAGACAGGACCAGTCAGAAGCTCCCTGGGGTTGGCCTTTCATAATGTATAGTAAAGGAGGTGAAAAACAACTGTCTAGCAAACTCACCCGGTAAAGCCCAAATGGCTCTAGTTCTAGGACTTGCATTGCAATGTATCCCTTTATACAATGTGACCATGGAGAGGATTCTTTTTTTGTGATAAAATCACTGTTTTTAAAACCTTTGTTTTATAGTCTGTGGCCAAGTGTGTGGTTGTATATATCAAAAGGGTCTTTTATTGATTTTTTTCCCCATTCTGTTTATTGAATGGCACAGATCAAATTTACCCAATTCCGAAAAAGCAAATAATGATAGGTAATAACATTTATTCAAGGCATAGACGGGCAGGGAGTTTAAACCTCCATTGTGTTATCTATTTCTTCCTCTGTATATCGGGAACACCTGTAAGGTTCCAGCCGTGCGCATTAACATAGAGTTAATTATCCTGATTAGAGGAAGCCCTTTCATGCTCGGAGGCTGCAGCATGCGAGACTTGCCCTTTGAAGAGATCGCTCATATTGGCCCCGGTATAATGGGGGGTAATTTTCTCTGAAGCACCAATAATTAGTTATAATAAAATGCTTGTTCTCTACAAAATTTGATATTATTCACCAGATCTTAAGAAAAGCATCAGCCTGATCATCTACAAAGTGCACCTTGGCGAGAGACGGGGGGGGGGCTTTTTTTTGAAGATAATGTGTTGTCTTTAAAGATACGTTTGTTCTTATTTTATAGTAAACGGCTCATTCATATGTAATGCCAAAATCCAGTACATTAAAACAAATGATGATATCTTCCTAATAACGATTATATTGTAAACACTGCATTATTCAACATGATGACCTTACATCAAATGGCTAAAATAATCAAATAAGCTTATATGCCATTTTTGGCGCCAGATGTACCAACCGGCACTGAATTAGAATAGAGAATTTCATAGTTTGCGCAAAATCCAATAAACCAGCATAAACACCGGAGGAAAGCAAGCAGCTCATTGATTGCTTGCCTGTGTCAGCAGGTAGGTCACCTTTGTATAGTAAGCAGAATTAGAATAACCCATTGTACAGGGCTGTGGAATATGATGCCGATCCAGAATGAGTTATATTATTATTATACAGGCTGGGTGTGCTTGCTTATGAACCTACTTATACACCAGAGCAATAGGCTGCCATTAAAATAGGTATAAAAATATGAAAAGGTTTTTGGAAGCTGACTTTCTTAAAGCACCGCCATCCTAGAGGTCCTGTATGCCTGATGGCGAAGGGAACGGGGAGAGTCTGAAAGGAAAGAGAAATGTCCTCAAGAGAGGTCAAGTTGCGTTAAGGGATATATTGCATTGAGCAAGTGAACACGCTTTAGGCAGTGACATCATAAAAGGGTTGTAAATAGGAAAATTCATATATATATTAACATTTTCTGTTTTGTGTTATGGCCACAACTTGTCACGGCTGTGGCATCTGTTATGTTATTAATATGGATTAATATACTCTATTATATGGAAGCCAATAACATTGTAAATGTGTACTCATTCATGATAGTCTGCAGTCAGTTCACATGGCATTGTCTCAGAATGAAACTCTATGCGAGGAAGTGCTGATATTTTGCACACAAGGCTTCACATGACAAATACAATACAGTATGGTCCTGATCTGATACGGGGTTTCCATGGAATAAATCCTACTTTACAGTTGTTGTCGTCATACCACCATGAAAACCTTTCCTCACACGAGTCCAGATCGCATGCATATAATATGCCCTTGTACCTTGCAGGTTTATACGAAGCAGATGTCCGATGTTTCACAGGCCTTGAAGGGCAACTCTTCGCACCAGAGTCTACCACCTTCCTATCTCTGCAACCTGGATCCACATGGTAAGAACTGAGATTGGGACCTTTTCACCTGGACCAGCTGCCTTCAGCTTTCCTCCAACCCCAGCAGGGAAGAAGTCGGTGACTGAAGACGTTATTAAACTGAGTGCTTTCTGTCCCTCGTATGACATTGTGTCTCGTACACTTTACTGGGCTGTGTCTTTGGGGGGTTGATACCTTCACCACTTCTGGCCCTTATGGTTATCAGATGATTATTAGCCCGCTGTGTGTCTAATTGTCCTTTAAGGTGCATGAGGGAGCGGGCAATACCTTGCTACACCTCCTGGTTCTGATATTACCAAACAGCAGGGTGACCAAGTGTCTGCCTTTTAAAACCATTAACTACGGTATATCCACCATAGCCATCACCCTTAAATATTAAATTAGGTAGAACTTTCCAAAACATGTACAGATTTAAGCCTGGTTGCTTGGTTATGCGATGTGGGTAGAATATGACACAAAATTGGGCCACATCCGCTTTCTGCGATATGAAGCAGGAAAATACATTTTGTACCGTATAATTGCATATTTTTTTTTCTAGATTTAGCTCTAAAAACCTTGCCATCTTACCGAAATAGGTCAGTGGGCTGGTACTAAAACTAGGGTTGCAAGCCGTATATTGCTTCTTAATCATGAAAGCCCGCAATTACAGTAATAATTAAAACCGTGAAGATTCCTGTGTTAGGGTAGATACGAGGGTATATGAGTCCGAGCTCTCAGAAACCTAAACTAGTTTATTCCTTTTTAAGAGCAAGACTCAGAAGACAGTCATTCAACTGCCGAGGATGCGGAAAGCAGGAAAGCATTCCAAGACCAAAGGAATCATTTATCCCACACCAGCCCCTTACACACTGACAGAGGTAGGTGCCAGCCCCGGCCCCCACAGTACATCATGCTAATGTTTGCATGTTTAGCGACATATTCTTCACTGCTCAAGAATATTCCTGTCCCACACGCCTAATAAATTGGCAGTTTGTTCTCAACTTCCCAACCCAATAAAATACGCACATTACCCCATCTTCCCGTTTAATGCCCGTATTAATAATACATCTTTGGCTCTGGATATGCATAATCTATAGACAGAGATTTAAATCAGCCGTAAAAAGGCTTGTCCCCTCCAGCTTTCACCAAATAAATATTTAAATAACGGAGACAATTGTTTAAAGAATGCTATTTCTATGAAATGTGTCTTTCCGTGGTTTTTGTGTTCATTTTTATTAATAAAGCTGGATTTCTAGCTTGAGATTTGTATATTTCTTGTTGTCTGCTACAAAGAGATCACAGTGTAAAGAACGCTTATTTGTAAGCATTCTATAATGCAATCACATATCAAAAGACTCTTTATAACTTATAGAACTTTATTCACTAAAGTAGGGGTTTGCACGTGACCTGCACCTTTATCTCACAGACTTTGCTACACATTGTGCAGGGCTAACCCTAGTCAGCTTCTGCTCCAAAAATAGTTTGGATGACCCGGTATAAAGCATATTTAAATCAGTGGAATGTTCTTAGTCATCTCACTGATAAAACTATGCATTATCCAGGGCCAGTTCAGCCATTCTTGCTGAGAAGCCTGCCAGAGATGGCATTTATAATGCACAGCGAGTGAGGGAGTTGGAGCTTCAGCTCTCCTGCTTTAGTGAATAAACCCCAAGGGCTCTGTGGATGGCCATAAAGTTTTCAATCGATACACGCTTCTAAACAGTGCATACAGAAGACAATGTTTGTCTGAAGGGCTTCACGTCTTTGAGGATCAGGTGAAGCTTGGAGAGTCTTGTGTGATCTGCAGCTCTGGATCCGTTCACTTGTTCTTCTAATATGTATAATCATTTGTATTATGGAATTGGGGGGTAATACTCGGTAATACTTACTGTATAATATTCATTCACAGGGGAGGAAGACAGCCCGATTGATGTCACTGGGACCCAGTTTGTAGAGAAAGACATTGAGAATATGGCAAAAGGTGGGTGTAGCGCATCTCTGTAGTACCAGCGGGCCTCCTCCTCCTTCTCTGTGTTTGTTGTTGCCCCCTCTGATTTCTGGGAGGGTAATTGGATCACTTTGAACATCCAGACCTACCCGAATCTGCTTTCATACTGTACTTTGCATGATGTAGATGTACTGACGTTCACAATACAAACATTACTCTGTAAATTAAAAAGATTACGCTTGTTCTGTGTCCTGAGTGCTATAGAGAATATACGTCTTGGAGGTTTAGGATCGATAGACACACAACCTGGTTTGTAAAGTCATCGGGTCACAATGTGGGTTTCCTAACGCTGTATCACAGATAACATCTGGAATTGGAAATGTGGCACTGGGATCTGAGGGGGCTTATTATATCTTTTAGAACGAGGGTCTTGTTGAATATAACTCTTGTGGTGAAGGTAAAAAGGTGGTGGGAAAAATACATAATTACACGTGTGTAAAAGTGTCAGTGTTTTGTATTCAATAAAGTGATATTGTATTGGTTTGTGTAGCTGTTTGTGTGTGCATCAGGTAAAATTATATTTTGGAATTAATTTACATATTATATTGTGTGTGTATGTGTGTATATATATATATATATATATATATATATATATATATATATATATATATATATATATATATATATATACACACACACATAAAGTCATCATCCAGTTCATCCAAAGCCACTTTCAATCATAGAACTGCAAATACACCCATGGGCTTCATATCGCTACACACAACAAGACATAAGCCTGAACTCCAAGATAGGATTGTTTTAAAGCAGTTTTTCTTTCATTGTAATTCTTTTTGGGACAATAACAGCTTAGTCCGGTTAGACGTCAGATGTACGACTTTTCTTGTATATAGCACACATGCCTTGTAACGGAGTGAGTAGCTGTTTGTGGTTTAACACCCGTTCAGTACTAAATATAGGGTATATGCTGTTATAGTGGGCAATAAGAATGGATTATTGTGTATTTTGCAAAATATGAAGTATCATCAAATGTATGGATGTGTATTCTACAGCTGCTTAAGGCAAACAAAAAAAACGATGCGTATATACAAACATGTGTAGGTTACAGTTTGTATATACCGATGATATATACTTTGTATCATTGCACGCTGTTCACATGTTTAGAGCTGGAAGCCAATTTATACACATTATGGGGCCCTGGCTAGTAATGTATTTGACAATCTCCAGGTCACCATTCCTGAAACAAATCCTAAATGTCTCAGATGGCTTAATAGGTGCTGCCGGGTATCTGCGCCTATCCTACAGGAGATTTCTATTAACCCCTCTTCCTCCAGCTACAGGCTAGGGCTTCATCAAGAGTTAACATTAAAAAAATGAATGGCAAAGTCCTTGGCATTAACAGCCCTGTTATATCACCTAGAGCCCAGTTATCAAATGCTTTATATACAAATCAACCACATAGGTATGTATATCATAGCATATTAACCCATGGCATCTGCTTTTATTTGACATGATGAAAACAGATAACAAAAGTATTATTGAGTTGAGTGCATTTGTTCACATGCTCGGTAGTAAGCTTGTTCTAAGTTCTGTTCCCGTCTCCTAAACCAGCGTCTGTTCTAGAGATCACACCTTAATGCAGCCAATGTGTGTGTGTCAAGTTGTGTGTATATACATACGTGTGCTCAGCGTGTGGCGTGCATCATTTTGTAACACATCATTTTCCCATAGATGAGCTTCAGAAACTGTTAGTGGAACAAATGGATTTGAGGAAAAAACTGGAGCGGGAATTTCAGAGTCTGAAAGGTAAGAAACACGTTGCCCCCACATCACCCCTTCTTATGGCAGAATCCATAGGGCCATGCTGTTGGGCGCAGTCTCCTATACACCCCGTTTAGTGTACATTTGGAAAGGGAAGAGGTAACATTTTTGAAAGAGGTGCATTGTGCCACAGGTTCATTTTGAACCATATTTGCAGAATTCATCCTAATCATTCACGACCATGGTGTAATTATTTATAATATGAATATCCCATTGATTCAACCCAAATTGCACTAGATTATGCACTATATATGTTGCCCCCCCCCCCCTGTGCCCATCCTCTGTAAGATTTAGAGGCCGGAATCTCTTGTGGATCTGGAATGGTTTTCCAGTACCGCAGACCTAAGAAAACATTTAATTCTGTTCAATGATTGCGCTTGTAAAACTCCACAACGTGGGTGTTTGTTTTCTAAACGCCGTCTCGTTTTCTCATAGATAATTTCCAGGACCAGATGAAGAGAGAGTTGGCGTATAGAGAAGAGATGGTCCAGCAGCTGCAGATTGTGAGAGGTAAGAGATCCTCCAGTGCTGCTATAGAGGGACCCACTGCTGTCATCCGACGGCATTTACCATCAGCCCAGTCGCCTAGGTTTAAATGTAAGGTAATTTAACAATTATTTTTTCTTATTTAATATCCTCTGATTAGCCTGAAAACAGCAAACAAGCCTGGCTCGGGCCTTGCAGGCACCATTACCAAACAGTGATTGAACTCCTCTGCACACTAATTTGCATGGGTTTCTAAATTAAAAACCGAGGCGTAAAATTACCTGCGTTTTAATGCATCCGATTGTGTTTAATTCTCCTCGTATCCATCTGCCTTGCAGCGCTAAGTCCCAGGCAGTGTCCTTACTGTAACTCACGTCTAACAAACTGCTCTGCATTCACCACAAGGAGACAGAAAGAGAACACTTAACCCCGTCTCTGTAAACAGGCCTGTAAGGAAGTAATGTGTATTCCATCCCGTGTGCACTTACTGCATAATATACAATAAGTACAATAAGTACACGTGCACACACATTTATATATGTTCCTAGAAGCGGTAATGACACTCATACAATAGTGCGTGTACACCTTGCGTACAGAAATACTAACTCCTGCATAGGAGGAAAAATGTTCCATTATGCTAGAGAATAACTTGTACATCAACCACTTTACTGCCGGATCGGATGCTGAATGCTCCCAAAACATGACAGAAAATGTTAGATAGCCTCTTCACGTCTCCTGTACACACACATACTTTTGGTAAAGTAGGCTGCCGTGGTTGGGATTGGGTTGTAAACAGGACAATGTCGTGGAGCTTGAGAGTAAAGGGTTACATAGTTAGAGATGAGTCTGTCATTGAGCAAGAGAAGCTAAACTCTTCTTTCTTTCCCTAGACACCCTGTGTAATGAACTGGATCAAGAGAGAAAAGCACGCTACGCCATCCAGCAGAAATTAAAAGGTATTAGCAGAGGAGAAAAGAGAAAAGTGTGTCACAGAACAAGGGAGATAGCAGGAACACACACACACACACACATATATATATATATATATATATATATATATATATATATATATATATATATAGTAATGGGGGATCAGGGCTGGATAGGCTGTGTTGGTAGAGAGTGGGGAAAGCAGGGAGGGTGTATAAAAAGAGAGCGCTGAGGAATGTACATGGAGCTCAAGGGAAGCAGGGAGTGTGTACAGTATATACAGAGAACAAGGGAATCCGGGAAGAGTGTAAAGTGAACAGCGGATGATGGTGTGCAGAGAGAGAGACAGCAGGGTAAGTGGGTGAGTGTTTATAGAAGAGAGCAGTTGAAACTCTGTATGTAGAAAGCTGTGGGGATCCGGGTCGAAGTGGTTATATACAGAGAGTAGGGGAGCCAGGGAGGTTTATAGCGAAATCTGTGGAATACAAAGAATGTGTAGGAAGAATGGGAAGATTGGAAGAAGGCATATACACAATATAATGAGTGCCACGAGTACTGCCATCAGGTGTGTAAGAACTGCATGCCTTTAGGGTATACATAGCTACAAAAGTTCAAAATATGCCCAGTCTGATTTTTACATTAGGTCAGGATAACCACAATGTTCTATGTGATATCTCTCTATTAGTCCATACTCTATAGTATAAAGTCATCTGACCCTTTTCTATATAAAATAGTTAAGAATGGCAAATCTGTATTATTTACATGGTCCATCGGGGTTGGCCCTTCACAATGCATAATAAACTTACTAAAATGTAAGGTCTGTGAACTGCCACAATGCTGATTATTAAACATGTTATTGGGGTGCAGTATAACTTTGCTGTTAATTAGTTACAATGTGTTAATTTGCAGAAAGGCGCTGTCATTTGATAGCCTATACTATAGACTGTGGCACAAATGAGCCATTCTAGGAAGTTGTGTTTCTATTTGGCTCGGGAGAGCAGCAGAGAGAGGCTCAGTAATACATGGCTGCTCTCTGTTCTCCTTCAGAAGCCCATGACGCTCTCCATCATTTTTCTTCTAAGATGCTGACACCAAGAGCCTGCACCGGGAGCTGTTCCTACAGAGCTCCACTCCTGCCCCCCTGAGCTACATCTGGGCTCCTCGGAAACTGATGTACCCTCCAGCACCCTAACGAACAAGGGCAAGAATCTACGCACCAAACCAAGCCATTCCCTGTCTCTTTGGAAACAAGAGGACAATCGGGACCCGCCAGGGAGATTTAAGGCCAGAGTTTAGGCGAACTTGTAAATACTGTACAGCGGAATCAGGAAGTCTGAGCACTGAGGAATCTGAGCCAAGAGTGATCCACAGATCAACCATGTATTATAAGGCTTTGTTAATAACGGACACATATATATAATATAAATATATATAAATAGATATATTAACGACTGTTGCAAAAAAAAAAAAAAAAGTCCAATGTATTCATTGTTTTATGATTTATTTCTTATTCTGTATGTCTCCACTTAACCTCATCAGTACCAGAGGTGGCTTCCCTCCGATACTGAAGGGGATGATGTTTGGGGTTGTCGGTGGGAGAGTGGCTACGTGCAATGGGTATCTATGTACTGTGATTCTTATTAAAACAGTATTTTTTTAAGTTATTGAATTATTTTCTATATCCATTTTGATTTTATCATCTTTTGTATATCAGATGATGTAATA
Organism: Spea bombifrons; assembly: GCF_027358695.1. Taxonomy (NCBI): domain Eukaryota; kingdom Metazoa; phylum Chordata; class Amphibia; order Anura; family Pelobatidae; genus Spea; species Spea bombifrons. The sequence goes on from NC_071090.1 coordinate 93,001,097, forward strand.
ACAGCACTTTAAGGAGAAATCCGCTGACTTGTGTACAAAACAAAAACTCAATTTGTTCTGAGGATAAAAAACCTGTATATGTGAATTCTGTTCTTTAATAAACCAGCCATGCTGCATACGGTCCATTTCTGCTCCAGGTAAAATGCAAGTGTACAGAGCGGTGAGAAACCTAAGCAGGAGGCATGATTTTATACCAGGAATCGTTAGAAGTAGAAAAGGGAGGGTGGTCATTTTACAAATCACTGATCGGCCTTCACCTATAGTAGTCCGTGAATATCTTCAGAAGGCTGTATATATTCATGATGAGCCCAGAAAAAGGGCTGCTAATATAAATGTATATAAAGAACAAAAGGACAAGTCATAGTCTAAAATTGAACATCAGAGGCTTAGATGCGATGTTAGCAATTATTTATTCCCTGATATGGTGGTGCATGAGATGACTAGCCTTCCAGCAGGAATGGTAGAGCATAATAGAGAGGAGATATGAACAGAGTAGGTTTACTTTTTAAATATAAGACAGGACCAAGTTTGGTACATTAAATTAAAATGGCTTTAGCTACCATACAATTTTATGTTTCTAAGCCTTTCGTGAAAATGCTGCTGCCTTTAAATCTGACCTCTGTTAATTTCGCCAGCAAATGTTATCCCTAATTAATCCTTGTTGCAGTCTACTCCAAATGGACTCCAAGCAGATTATATCCCAGGAGGAAAGCAGAAGATGTACTTTATAACTGTGCCACATAACTTCCACAATCACGGCCGGTTGGATCACTGTGAGAACCTTATGAGCATTAGATAAGGTTTGCTATGCGGAAGGAAATTAAGGAATGTTTTTCAATCGCTTGGACCTATGTATAATATTGTTAAAGGAAACATTCGGATATTTTCTCTTGTTTTTAGTTGGCGGTATTATTGTGTAGTCAGTAGGGTACCCCATAATCTATGCTTGGTAGGGGTAATACGGAGGAGTAAGCCCCCGCGTCCTTACTTCCCTCTGTGTGCACAGCCTGCTGTGTTCTGAGCCCCAGGAGGTTTCCAGGCTGCATTCGGAGAGAGCCGGTGGATCACGGGCAGGAAAAATATTTAGTTAAACAGCAAGGTAAGTAAAATGAAAGGTCTACAGCGAATGAAGATAAGTATGTATTGCTGACACGTTTAATGGTTTATTTCAAAAGGGTATTCTGGAGCTACAGCTTCTTAAGGTAAGCAGTTTTATATTTCTATAGTAACAGTACTTTGATACGCACTCTTTGTTGGTCGATCCGCACAGGGGCATTGGATTGTCCCTTTAATTTCTGTGGTTGGGGTACCAGTTGCATGTATCCATTTTAATCATGATAATCGCACATGGTAACAAGATATGCACATGATATGACTGTTTTATATATTCACAAAAATGAAAAGCTTTTTTTCAATACCTAGAATTATTATGCATCCCTGAGCTCTCCCTCTCCTTAAACAAACAAAGAGAATGATGGTGTACCTGGAGATTAAATACACTGACCCCGAGTGCCAATAATTTCTGCAGAAGAAACGCACAAAGGGTCCAGGTATGATAATTCAGCTAAAAGGAGTCTACTTGTCAAGAACACCGGTGTACCGAAAACCACTCGGCGAAACGCCAATGAACTCCAACAAGGCTTGAAACTAAGTCTTAGGGCCAAAGGTGTATTGCTGCCCTTATCCAAAAACTTAATAGATTGCAGACAGGACAAAAGCAGGATGGCACAAGTCTGTCGGAAACTGTCTGGTAATCCCAGTTACGAATGCATTATATCCTTTAATGAGCCATTAAACTCTGAAAGTAACTACAGCTTCTCTGACAGAAGTTACTTTTTATATCCCAGTTGAATTGTCAGAAAGCAAGGTGTACACCAGGAGTTTGCAGAGTAGTTTTAACATCAATTAACTGAAACTGGATACCAAACCCAAATTCTTTAGTGACTAAAATTGGGAACGGTTTGCGGGATAAAAATGATCAGGAAGGAAGGACTAAAGAATCTCAATATATACGGCTTGGAAGAGAGAAGAGCAAGCGATTGAAACATTTACATACATAAAGGGATTTAACAAAATACAGGAGGGAAGTTTATTTCAAAGGACTGGAAATGTTCAAACAAGCAGCTTAGATATAATGTGGGGAACTTTTACTTTACTAAGAGGGTGGAAGATAAGTGGAACAGCCTCCCATCAAAAGTGGTACAAGTTAAAACAGTAAGGAAATTTAAACATGTGTAGGATAGGCATACACTAGAATCTATAATGAATGGAGACACAGACTAGCCATCTGGCACATCAGACAAATGCCCAGTGGGCTGCTGTCCACCACTCCATATACGTTAGTATGGAGCCACAGGCTGGATGTGCCCAGTCGCACGCTACGTGAGCATGAAAGCGTCGGGGCGAATTGTTCTTATCTGCCGTCAAACTCTATGTTCTAGGTGAGATCCCCTCTATCGATCTTGGTAAAAAACACATTGTTCACTGCAGGAATAGCAAGTGAATAAGCAGCCTCTAGCTACACGCTTTATCCTCAAAAAGATTATATATTAAAAAAAAAAAAAAAAAAAAAAAAAAAAAAAAAATCGCTCTCAGTTCTTGATTTGATAAGACACAAAACATTGATTAGTTACCACTGGTTTTGCCACAGATCTCAGCTTCTTTGGGGTAAAACAGGGTGATCTAAAAGCAAAAACTTTACAAGCTATAGGAAGCTTTGGCAAATGAATATTGTTGTTACACTAAGAGCTGGTCTAGTGACAGCTCCTCGTTAAAGTTCAGCAGGAGATTTATAAGGGAATCAGCTATACATAAGAGGAGACGTATTAGGAAACCTCCATCTGTCACCTTTACATAATATCATGCATTAAAGGGGCCACAATTAGCTCAATCTTTTCTCACTGCATGCCTGTTTATAAATTGCCTTTTGTTATATTCAGGTAAGCAACATATTTACATGTCCCATGATCCAGTGCAGACATACTATCAGACTTATCGTACGCGTTCTTCTAATAAATTCATCGCTAGTTATTCCCCAACATTTCTGCTACTGTTTATTCTAACAGTAAGCTCATCATTTACAATAGTTACCTTCTATTGGTGTCCCCAATTTAAAACAATATTTCCTGATCCATAGATGCAGAAGTAGGGGCCTGTGCTGTAGTTCCTTTGCATTCTTGCTTAGCCCTGAACTCATCCTTTTTACAGAAACTACAGCAAAAATTCTGACCCCCAGATCCTTGATGACACTTATACACAAGTCTTAATCTTGACTCCTAAACTTCTGTATAGTGTAGGCATTTCACATACTGATTAAAGTGTGGAAGATCGGAGGCAGGCAATCGTCTGTGGGCCAAAGTGGCCCATACACCATAATGTTCATTATTTAATATTTTCTTACAAGTGCTCCACTTATAGTTTTTACCCATATGGTAAAAGTCTCCTAAATCATTTGAGGATTACTATTTTGCCATCCCATAGAAAGGAAGTTGTTGTGGATTTAAGCAGAGGCATTTTTCCCAAAACACAGGAACATCTTTTGGATGGAGTTAAGATAAATAACCCAACTTGGATGAAGGTTGCATTTCTATATCATTTATAGTTACTTACATTTTTAAGTTGCAGTCGTTTTTTGTTTAATTTAGCAGTCATTTTAATGTACAGCATCGATTGGTTAAAACACACATGTTATCGAGCATGCAGATAGTGACATCTAGTGGATACATGTTGGTATTGCAAGCTTTGCAAACTCCAGCTAAACTAGCAGCTCATGTAGGAACAGACAGAACATGAACTTCAGACACTTTCTAATTTGCTTTCTATGCTGCAAAAGGATACCACACCAATACACACATAAGTTTAATAGGGATAAAATAAAATAAACAACCAATGGATCTGTTTGGTTCGTATGAGCCAATGAGGTTGTAAGTTTCTTTGAGCAGGGCCCTCCTCACCTGTTTCTGTAAGTGAAATTGCTGGGTTATATACTACTTGTAATGTCCTATCTACAGCACTATGGAATATGATAGCATTATATAAAACACAAAAATAGCCATTGATCTTGAGAACATAGGTTCAGTGCATTAGATCTTCAGAGGCCTCCCCTGATAGCTTGCGATGCTGGGATATTCCCACCCAATCACCGTACTTTAGCTTAATTTTGTGCCCTGTCCCCTACTGTATATTTCTGATAACTTGTAACCAGTACATCTTTAGCTGTCTTGCTCCTCAAAGGATACTTTCACCCAATCCTGGCATCGCTAAGTAACGTAGTCAAATGAAATGTGTAATGAACATAGAAACAAACATCTATATACATATAAAAAGGAATGCTACAGTAGAAGTGGTTGGTCAGACGGCTCAAAGACAATGGCAGGAGAAAAAAAAAAACCCTTTTAAGAAATCTTATTGCATTTTTGCCATGGAGTCACTTAGCAGTACACATTGAAACTAACAGAAACCCAGAACTCCCAGGTTTAACCCAATTTTTGGCACTCCTGTGAATTCATATGGAAAAATATATATTTGAAGTACATCCCCAGTGATACTTTAGATTTTTTTAGTACACGTGGGTGACGGGGCATAATTGTACAGCAATGACTTCCCGTTTCACAGGGGTATGAAATATTAGGTAACACATTCCCTTATTCATTAATCACAATTTCACAAGTTAGTTTTGTCTAGGGGTCAGAAAGTCTCCAAAACTACAGTCCAACATCACCTGCATCACCGGATGTTGTTAGGAAGGGTTTAAAGAAAAAAAATTCTCTACTCTCAACCAAAAACAAACTCGACTGTCTTCGGTTTGCCAGACACTGCTGCTTCAAATGGGATCAGGTTCTATGGGCAGATGAAACCAAGATAAAGTCTGGTGCACACAGAGTTAACCATATGAAAAAGTACCTAATTCCCACAGTTAAATATGGTGGTGGGTCTTTAATTTTTGGGGGCTTTTTTTTCATTTCAGGACCTGGGCATTTTTTTAGGATATATGCCATCATGGTAGGCCTCATATTATACACTTGTAGTATTTGAGCCTGAGGCTAGCTTAGCGCACAGACATTTTTTCTTTTCCCTACATGCCATCATGCACTATATCAACAGATATTAAATGAACACCTCTGCCAGAAAGCTTAAAAAGGGCCATGGTTGGATCTTCCAGCAGGACAACGATCCGAAACATCAACACAAAATGGTTTACTAACCACAAATTCTAGGTCCTACCACGGCCATCCCAGCGCCCTGACTTGAACCCTCTAGAAAACCTGTGGGGAGAACTGAAGAGGAGAGCCCACCATGTAGTTTGAAGGATCTGGAGAGATTCTGTATGGCGGAACAATTTCAGAGCCCTTGCCATGTATTCTCCAACCTCAGCAGACATTATGGGAGAAGACTCGGAGCCGTTATCTTGGAAAAGAGAGGCGGCACAAAGCATTGACTATAAGAGTGCTAATAATTGTGCCACGCATTTAACCATTTTTTAAATATATACATTTTATATATTGTGTTTGCAATCGTTTGATATTTATGACAGCAGAGTAATTTTGTGTATTGTTTGAAGAAAAGATTAATTTTTGCCAATATCAGTCTAGGGTTTTTTTTTTTTTTTTAAATCTGTTTTAGTATTAACATAGTCACATCACTAAACTCTCATTAAAAAGTAGTTTACCAAATTTAATATGCGATATGAAATGACACAACATATTAAGTGCTTAATATCCTAGAAATTAGGGAGCTATCACACAGGCTGAGAATTAATTGAATTGGCTGAGAACAGTTGTCTAGAAAGAAAACAAAGCCACTAAATCTGAGAATACACAGATTATACTGTGTAATTTATAGATTATACACACACACGGAAACCTGCCATTAGTTTTCAGACAAAGCCACAAATTTGGGGGCATTCTTATACAAAATTTGTTGTCCAGTGCCCACATTCACTCTCACACACTGTTTCCCTACCTTCTCTGTCGATTGCTTCCCCCGACCATTTCTGCTTTTTCTATTTTATCATATCTCTGCCCGGAACTCCGTGGACATAACCTGGCATGAATTTCCGCTAAATTGACAATACCTACAGTGCCGCACGGCCCTCGATCATGCAAACGGGGGAAGAGGACGCCACTGAAAGTGCCATCATTCTGACCTAATGTAAACTAAGGGTCATGGCCCTTAGTTCCTGCTGAGGAGATGTGAACAAATATAGACGATTGCAGGAGGAAGATGCAGACGCGGTCAGCAGAAAACGCAAGGGAACATTTAGAGATAGGTACGAGAGTTAATGAGAGAGTGTGAGGGATAGCGAATGTGGGATGGGGGGGTCTGGCCCTATTTTGGGGCTTTGTACAAAGTGACGAATGCAACAAAATCCTGTAAATTTGCAATCTGTACGAATCCGAACGCACAGGTCTAATTTATGTATACACTTAAAAGATTTAAAAGATAACTTTTGATGAAGAAATTTATTATGGATGGAAGGGTAGTAGTGCCACTGTTAATGATATCATCTAATTATATATATATATATATATATATATATATAAGAAAGAATAGTTAAAATAGTAAATAGTAAAAATTTACTCGTCCACAAAAGCTGTTGAAAAAAAACCCTGTTACTAAGTAGATTCTGCTATTTGTCTTGAAATATCCAATGTTTTTCTGCAAGTTATTGGGCAATAAGTACAAGTAGCGTTTTGCTATTTCAAAGCCATTTTTCTCCAACTTTGGTCATTCTGCTCCCATGTGTTATTTGGGGCATATTTGAAGCCAGCCAATGCAATTTACCCCCATAAAACCATATATTTTTTAAAACCTGACATCTCAAGGTATTTCAAATTTGTGGTTGCAATTTATTTTGTGTTTTTTTCTTTTCTTTACATTTTGCTGAAACGGGATGATTAGAAAGCTGGGCTCCATTGACTTGCATGGCTGAATGCAGAACCTGTGTTTAACCTGCAGGTGAGCCCAGAGTTCTCAGGAGGGTCTGGAGAACTCTTGGAAACTTGTGGTTTTTTTTTTTTTAAAGGGCACCACCATGCTGCGAGGCAAGATCTCTCACAGTGGCGTTGTGGTCGCTATCAGGAGCAGTCACAGTGCACCCTGGGGTGGGTTTTTGGAGTGTCTGAACGCCTTAATATCGAGGCATTTCAGCGACATCTGTAAGCTTGGAAGGCAATCGTTGATCGCCTCCTAAGCTCTTTTAAATCAAGCATCAGCCGCAAGTGCATGGCAGATGTTGACATCCTGGGGAGGGGACACACGGGGCCCCTGCTTCCGATCTCGGTGTTGCCGAATGCCTCAACATCTCGGCCTTAGAGCAAGACCATTTAAGCGAACAAAGCGATCTTAGATTGCTTTCTAAGCTTGTATAATGTCAGGCACACCCTTGGTCGTTGAGGGGTTAATACTCACGAAAAGGACCAAAATATGGCTACAGAAATCTTTTGTGCACGTCTCACTGTTGGCTTCTATGCCATTTAGGGGAAGCCGCAACTAAGTACCGGGAACCGATAATGTGATTTTTGCGTACACAGTACTCCCACCGAAGTCTAGGACATTGGCAAATTCTGGAACACATTTCCTAATCCTACATTTTACAGGGAAAAAAAGTCCTGATAACACTTCTTTAAAAAGGACACCATCCAGTCTGCCCAACCTCTGAGTACTTTCCTTTAGTACTTGCCCTTATCCTATATCTAGCTTGGCCTTATGCCTATCCCATGCTTGCTTAAATGCCTTTACTGTATTAACATCTACCACTTCTGCTGGAAGGTTATTCCATGCGTCCACTACCCTTTCCGTAAAGTAATATTTTCCGATGTTACCATTAAACCTTTGCCCCTCTAGTTTATGGTTGTGTCCTCTTGTTGTGGTAGTATTTCTCCTTTTAAATAAACTATCTTCCTTTACCTTGTTGATTCCCTTTCAGTTTTTATCATATCCCCCCTGTCACGTCTTTCTTCCAGGCTATATAGGTTAAGATCCTTTAACCTGTCCTGGTAAGGTTTATCTTGTAATCCATAAACCATTTTAGTAGCCCTACTCTGCACTTTCTCCAACATTTCTATATCCTTCTGGAGATCCGGTCTCCAGTACTGTACACAATACTCCAAGTGAGGTCTCACCAGTGACCTGTACCACGGCATGAGCTCTTCCCTCTTTCTACTGCTAATACCTCTTGCTAGCAGTAGAAAGAGGGAAGTGCTCATGCCGTACAGAAGATGTGATTTATGAACTTTGTGACATACCTTTATGGGTGAATCAATATTGATTTTATTGCCGGTCCGGGCACGTCACCGAAATTCAAGTCGATAACGACAATTGACGTGCCAGGACCGGCACGTCTTTAAACGGGTGCAGAAAGCGAACTATTTTCGCTTTCTGCACCGAAACGGCGTTGCTGTAATGCCTCGACCTCAAGGCATTCAGCAACGCCATGATCGGCACAAAGGGGCCATCTCTGGCCCCTCCCCGGGGCGTCAACGATCGCCTCCTAAACTTAAATGGTGTCGCTGGAATGCCTCGATCAGGAGGCATCCAGCGACACCAAACACTTACCTTTGGATGGACTGTGACCGCTCCGGAGAGCGGTCACAGCCGCCGCTGCCGGTGTTCTTCGCCATCAAGCAAGATGGCGGCGGCCCGGGAAAAAAAACAATAAAGACTAAAAAGTTCGCTAGACGGTCTCAGACCCTCTAGAGAACTCTGGCTCCACTTGCAGGTTGAATACAGGTACTGCATTCAACCATGCAAGTCAATGGAGCTCAGCTTTCTAATCACAGTGTGATTAGTAAAAATAAAATTAATAATAATTAGAAAAAAATAGTAAAAAAACAGTAAAATGTAAAAATAATTTCCCACTGATGTCACTATTAGGGGAACCTTCAAGTTGAAAAAAAAAATGTAAAAAAAAAAAAGGTAAAAAAAAGGCAAAAAAAAAATATATATATATAAAAAATATATTTTTGTGAGCAAGTCCTAAAATTAGCACATTAGCTTAAAACAATTCTCACATGGAAAGAGTTAAAATACTTGCATATTAAATGCCCATGGGGTGTCTACTTTTAAAAAATGTATGATTTGATGGGGTAAATTGAATTGGCCAGGTTCAACAAGGTCCCAATTAACACGGGGGGAAGGATGGCCACACATCTAATTTCCAATTAGAAAAATGCACACGTACCAAATGTGGCCTTTTAGTTCCCCCAAAAAATGACAAACCCATGCATGTGGGGTATCACTGTACTCAGGAGATGTAGCTGAACACATATTGGGGTATCGTGTGACAGTAGCATATACCAGGAGCTGTAAATTCATACATAAAGTATGTGTGTGGGAAAAATACACACACAAAAATACTACTGCAAACTTTGAAACAATGCTGGTGGTAAAATGTGTGCATGCAAAGAGTTAAAATACCAGCATTTAAAATACCCTGTGGTGTGTAGTTTTGAAAAATATATGGTTTTGTTGGGCACACTGAAATGGCCCGGCTCAAAGATGTACCAAATAGGGAATTTCCTGCGCTCAGGAGATGTTGCTGAACACATATTGGTGTGTTTTGTGATAGTGACATATACGAGAACTTTTTAATTCATACCTGAAGTAAAATGTGTGTGACAAAACAAATGCAAAAAAAAAAAAAAGACTACCATAAAGTTTGACAAAGACTGGTGGTAGATATGGTGCATGGAAAGAGTTAAAATACTAGCATTTGAAATACCCTGGGGTGTCTAGTTTTCAAAAATATATGGGTTTATTGGGCACACTGAAATGGCCCGGCTCAAAGATGTACCAAATAGGGCATGGGCAGTGGATCCCCAAATGCCAAAGTTCAACATTGAAAATGCGCATGCCCCAAATGTGGCCCTTTTGCCCCCAAACAGCCAGGCAAAATCATTCATGTGAGGTATCGCTGTACTCAGGAGATGTTGCTGAACACATATTGGGGTGTTTTATGATAGTGACATATACGAGAACCTGTTTATTCATACCTGAAGTAAAATGTGTGTGAAAAAACAAATGCAAACAAATTACTACCATAAAGTTTGACAAAGGCTGATGATAGAATATGTGCTTGGAAAGGGTTAAAATACTAGCATCTGGAATACCCTGGGCTGTCTAGTTTTCAAAAAGATATGACTTTATGGGGTAAATTGCATTGGCCGGGTTCAAAGATACCCGAAATGGCACATGGGGGGAAGAATTACCAGATTCGGAAAAAATGGCTTTGAAATAGCAAAACGCTACCTGTACTTATTGCCCCATAATGTGTAGAAAAAAGCAAAAAAACATTGGGTATTTCTAAACTCAGGACAAATAGTAGAATCCATTTAGCAGGTTTTTTTTTTTATTACCTTTTATAGATGAGTAAAAGATTTTTCAACTAAAAGTTAGAAACAGTCATTTTTTTCTAAATTTTTCACCATATTTTATACTTTTTTTAATAGTAAATAATACGATACAATCAAAACAATGTCATCTAAAGAAAGCCCTTCTTGTCCTGAAAAAAACAATATCTAATGTGTGTGGGTTCAGTAAACGGGAAAGAAGAAAATTACAGCTAAACACGAGCAGCGCAGAAATGTTAAAACGGCCATTGTCACGAAGGGTACAAAAAGTAAAATCAGCCTTTGTCACGAAGGGGTTAAACTTTACCCACCATCAAATTATATGTTTCTCCACATTTACATGTAACCAGTCATTTACATATCATTTCATTGAACATTCTGAAATCTTGCGCTTATGGCATTGGAGAAGTGGAGTTTCATAACCCAGCCTAAATAGAAAACAAAACCCAGAACTGTTATCTGTAATAACCCAGATTATAACCTTTGACATGAAAATCCTACAAAGTAAAACATAGTACATTGCAAACACCTAATGAACAGAAGGGGTTAAACACTTTGGCGACTTAAAGTTTCCAACAGGTGGCAGTGTCCTCAAATATCAGAACACCACCAACCCAGAGAGGAGCCTTGCTTCTCATCCTTCAGTGTATCTATATTCAAAGATGGAGGATATACACAATACTATATATTTTATATACGGACTCTTTGGTGTGGCAGAGATCAAATTACCAAAGCAAGAAGTTAACGGTAAGTTTAGACCTTCCACGACATAGTAAAGATAGAATGGGAAATAACGTATTTGGAGACATCACAGCACAAAGTCAGAATGACCTGCTGTGAGAAGCCATGCACACTTCCAGTGTACACAGAGCAGTTACCATAGCAACGAAAGACCAAGGTAATTTATCAAATACCCACCAACCCTTCTCTCAGTATGTGTATGATTATTTCTCCCCAATAAGTCATATTTTCCCTGTTAACCTGTCATGACGGCATGAGAAGGCAGACAGTACCTTGAGGAAGAAAAGACATTTTATTATGTTAGTTCTGAAATGTATTGCAGTCTCCCCAAAATAAAAAGATTTCCTTTACTTACCCATTCCTCAAAAAATTACACCGATGGAGGTATTTGTGCTAAAATTTATTAAGATGACTACATCCATTTAAAGCGGGCACATTTATTAGAGCCTCATCAGGATTATCAGCACACACTCACATGGCAGCAGCACAGTCAACCCCACTGCAGTTAGAGCCGTACAATTCCTATAGCAGATCCTCAATCTGGTTGAAGATATTGCACATCCGACTGAGGATCTGATATCAGGTCAACACACAGGCTAGTTTATAACCTTTTTATTGTAAGGGTCTTATTGCTTGAATTTCTTATGCTTTATTATACTATACTTTTTTTTTTTTTTTTTTTATTTATTTCTTCTTGACCCTGACAAATGTTCTGACTCACTCGAGAAGGGTATCGAGAGATTGTATTTTTATATTATTTGCAGTTGTGCAGACACTATTTGGTATTGTTGGATTATATTCACATACAGCTTGAGAAAGTGTTACGATATCTCAGTTAATGCTACATTTTTCCAATAGAGGAATACAAACTACACAAGGTGACTTGGCATTGAATAGAATCCTGAACGCCTTACGCACCCGATATTAAATACCCTTTCGTATCGATTGTACTGGAAGGAATAGGAGACCATATAACCAGCAGCGTATCTTGGATTCAAACAGTTCTAAAACAGCGAGGGATGAAAACAACATTCTTCCTAGGAGGGAAAGATGAGAGTTGTGTCAGATTTAACAAGAGGAGATGCAGCACATAAAACAATACATAACAGATGTCATTGAATCACACAGGCTTGCGAGCAATAATCACTATCAGCAGTCTCAACAAGCACAGGCATTGAAAGAGTTTAAACGTTTCCAGGCAGCAAAGGGGCAAAAGTTCCCAAATATAAAGGGTGGCAGCATAGCACCTGAAAGCCTGTGTCGCCGTTCTAATTCATTGCAATTCAGCGTCGAATTAGATGGGGTCACAACATTTCAAGAAACCAATATTTCGTCCACGAAACCTAGATAATTATGCCAATTCCCAATAGGAACACCAGCTGTGGATATACGGTATATTACATTCATGTACATTATAAGACTGGCACCAATAACAATAAAAACCCTGCGCGGTACAGTCTTAGTGAACTCTGTGAACAAGGAGCCCAATTAATAGCTCCCAGTAATCCCGAAGACGTAGTACAAGTTAAATATACCACATAACCTAAAACACCGCCGAAGCGGCTGCGTTCCATGGCCACCCCGCGACATCTCCGGCCGCACTTCCTGGTTGTCACATGATCTGGATTACTGCCCGTCTTCCCCGCCTTGGCGCCTTTATTCAAATTTTGCGTGGTGACGTCAGGCAGCGCGTCGGAGCCACGTCGCGGCGGGTTCATTACGCCTGCGCGTAGAGCGGCAAGATGGCGGACAGTGCGGAACTGAAGGTAAAGCGCAGCTGGAATTGCGGGACCGGGATCCCGCCCTGTGTTTATCAGGGGAATCCCTAAGTTGGTGTGTGTGGGGCCGAGATATCGGGGAGCTCAGAGAGGCGGGGATCGGAGCCGGGAGAGGCTAGCTTGGTATGAGGATGGGTGTTAGCGGCCGCTGTTATTGTTGGTACTTCATGGGGAGGAGGGGGTCTGGGGTATGAGGAGGATGAGCGGAGATAGGACCTCGGCAGTGACCCGCTCATTCAATGTCATTTATGGCCTGAGAGAAAATTGGCGAAGTCGTCGCTAACTGACAGATAATGGATGGCGATGGGATGATCGTGGTGATGATCACCGCCAGTGACACCGAGGACCCGGCTAGCGGTTAGTGGATGACCTGCTGGCTGCTCCTCCGAGCACTTGTTTGAGGAAGGTACCAGACACTTGTCGCACCGCGGCTGCTGCTGATGTGGTTTCTTGGGCCATTTTTTGTGTCTTTCCAAACTGCTTGAGGATTATTATTATTTCCTACACCCATTCCTGTCTGTCCGCTTCCCTCTCACTCACTCCCACCTCCCCCATCCTTTCTGTTCCCCTCCCCCACCCTTGGCTCAGCGTGGCCGTGGCTTTCCTCCCAGCTCTTGTCAGGATAGTCCCTGCAGGAAGGTGATCGTGAGAGGATGGGTAAGAGGCATGTCCCCCTGGGGGTTACTTGCTGTTACCGGCGTGTGGGTGAAACGGCTCTGTGAATATGGCTTGAGCTATCGCCGCAGGTCAGTGCGATGTATGGGGTCGTGCTGCTGTTGACATTGGAGATTTGCATGTTGAGGAAATGTCAGTCTAGTTACTAAGAGATCGCATCCAGGACAGCATTTTGTTCATCTGTAGGTGATCGTAGGGCATGGATTTTTCCCTGGCCCACGTGACTCATCCAGCAATCAATAATATATATATATATATATATTATGTGTGTGTGTGTGTGTGTGTGTATGTATATATATGTATATATATACACACACACACACATTCATAATAAGGAAGTGTTGCTTTACTGAGCATGTGCTGGATATACTCCTGTGTGTTAATGTATATTTGTTATGTTTGCTAACTGTTAATACATGGAGCAGCCTTCCATCAGAAGCGGTAGAGGTTAACACACGCTTGTGATGGGCATAAACTGATCCTGAATCTAAAAGATTAAGGACTGCATCTGTACATCGGGAAAATTGGGCAGAATGGACGAGACGAACGGTTCTTATCTGCCGTCAGACTCTATGAAATTCAATTTATTGAATCCAAACTTTGTATCTATTATTGGGGTAAAAGAGGAACAAAATTATTCCAAACCTATAATGCAGAAGTAGACTGCAAATTTGTGTATGTATATGTATATATATATATGTGTGTGTGTATGTATGTATATATATGTATATATATATATATATATATATATATATATATATATATATATAGTAAAGCTGCAGCGATTGTGTTAAATGATTGTCTGTCTGTTTCTCTTGGTTGCCGGGTATTTGCATTAGAACACAACCCCCCCCCCCGGCACAGTGAGTTCATCAAACCTTTCTGAGATTTTTTTGCGCGTTTTATCTTTTGCGTTTCTCAAGTGTTGTTGTTTTCCTCTTTTTCTTCCAAGTTATTCTCTGTGTATCTGACCAGTGATTAACGTTACTAATAGCCTCTTTCTCTAATTGCCTGACTTTATTGCTGCCTACGATGGCTGAAACTCTGGCCGGGTGCCGTTACATCGCAGTCATCCAAGCCTCAGTGTGATGCTGACACCGGGCTGCCTTACCGTGAACCTGTCCCGTTATTCAGTTGCTGTTTGCCAGTTGGTAGTCGTTTCAGGATTTGGGCACCAAATGTTCGCCTTCTGCCAGGGGGGTCGAAATATTTTCTCCATGTGGCTGTTGTGTCCCTTAAGAGGAAGTCAAATGATTAGCGATGCATTTTATTATTTTTTCACCCACTTTGGGTAGTTAAGCTCACCCTGTTCTGACTCCCCTCCCCCCTTTAATATTAATTTTATTAGTGAAAGTTGAGGTTTCTGGTTTGCACTAATGACTAAACTCCAAATTGCCGGGTGAAGTTTCCTGCTTAAAATAGCCGCCGACTGATGTCATAGATCTCATCAATTTAGGACTAAATCTATTAAGGGTAATCTCAGGTGTGGATTTTGGGTGCATTTTCTCTTTTCCGCAGCCAGTTTGCTCCATTTTGGTCGGTATTTCCCCTGATATAACTGTCTTAACCCGTTCTAAGTCTGACCCGTTGGCTTTGAGTCGCTCTGTTTTAGAACGCGAGTACCGAGCGCTTGTCTTTGAATGAATGGCCGTGTTATATTTGTGTGCGGAGGTTTAGCGTCTGACCCCTGCTCTCCTTTGTACCGTAACATTGTGAGGTGTAAACTCATACACACCGTAAATGCTATAAAGTCTCATTAAGGGGAAACACTTGATCATTAAGTATAGTAATCCATGCAGCGCTGCGGTTTGGATTTGGAAGAAAAGGGTTTTGCTGACTGTATTAACTCAAATGATCAAATCGAGTGCCTTGAGGTTTATTGCCAGGCAGTAGGATAAGGGCTTGTTATGTTATAACATGTTATGTTATATTATGTTATATGTTATCTGGCACATTATAGTAAGTTAGACTTGGCGAGGGAAGCCCAGCGGGGTCCCCCCCCTCTGTCTTGTGCTTCGCAGAGGCGCTTGGTCCCACCAAGGTATGACTGGCTTATAGGTAAGCAGGCTACTGTGCCAATGGGATGGACGGGTCGCATGGGATGTTTAAGGCCAACGGCCTGTTCGTATGCATAGCCGTATATTTGCTGTGAATATTCTTTCTGCTTTTGGGTCAGAGCCTCCGTCTTGCAGTGAGTCGTCCTCTACTCTCTCCCCTACGTGTTGTTAAACCTCTAATAAAACGAAATGTCCTCGCTGGGCTTAAGCTTGGGGAACATCACATATACCGATACGTCCATCTTAGCGGGGCCGCTGCGGACGAGATCACTAAATGGATGTGGATAGGGAGGGAAAAGCGTTTGGGTCGGCAGCAACCAGGTGACATCTTGACATCCATGCTCATGCGCGGTGTGCTACCGGCTGTAATGGTACGGATTCCTTGCGCGTCCTGTCGTGATGTAAAGGTTATCGTCCTCCTACCTGCTGTGTTGCGATGCTGCAAACTGGGTTACTGCGGCCAGTTTTAACCCCTTCACGACAAAGCTTGTACATGTACGGGCTCACAATGCATTGTCATTAATGGGTTTAAGGACAACTCGTCCTTCAGTGACATTGGCTTCTGAAAAAGGGGTATAAAGGAAAGGCGTTGTTGGCAGATAAGTCCATTTCTCCATCTACTCTGCATAATCACGGGCCGCCTCCTGGGTCCGGCAGATGCCATTTGAAACCGTACCTTTGGAATAAGAGTTGGCCGGGAAGCACTTGTATTTGAGAGCCATCGGTGATTAATCTTACGATTCCCAGGAGCTGAATAGTTCTGAGACCTTTACATATATTTTCACGTGGAGTGTTTACAGACTGACTTATATTAGCGGGTGATTTATTTCTATGGGTTCATATAAATAGGTCGTCGTCTTAGGAAACCTTCTCGTGGATGTGATCTCAGTAATAAGTAAACTGTATGGAGAGACGGCAAGCGCCAACACCTCTCTAATGTCCGTATAACACTCAAAAATACTTTATACCCCCCCAGAAGGGAGGAAAACAAGACACATTCTACGTATCATGCAGACTTACCTGTAGCATGTCTAACATAATTGGATCAAATCATTTAACCCCATGTATGCTCCATACACAGTATATTCATATTCACATAACACTAACATAACTATGAGAAAGTATTCCGTTTCTAGCAAGCGAGAATGAATATACGACACAAAGTCATTATAAGGGAGTTTCAGTAACACGCTGACACTTGATATCCGTGTGGCATAAAAAAGCCTATAAATAGTTAACTACTTGACTGTTTAGCAATTTCCACGTAAATGCTGGGGAATGACATTGTAGAGAAACATGAAGTTCTGTATGCTTATTGCCGGTGGATATGGCTTTAAAAGTCTGATTTTGTCTTTCCCATCTTGCGTACAGATAGTATGACGCACAAATAATACATTATAACGGTTCTGACCTTAAATGTCTAATCGTAACCCACCTAACTTCACCTTAGCGCTAAACATAATACTTTACAACTTGGCCTTACCGTGAAGCCGTCCCGTTATTCGGTTGCCATTTGCCAGTTTGTAGTAATTTCAGGATTTGGGCACCAACAGGTGTGTATCGAAGCAGGGGGACGGAAATATCGGGTAAATACGGCTGCTAGATTTTTTGTGCTTTTTTATTTATTTTTTACAAGTATTTTATTTTGTTATTTCGATTGGTATCCCCCATTCCAGCCGCTATAAAGTATCTCGCTGGCTCCTAACTTCTACAGAAATGCAGCTTCCGAGAGGGTCATCTTTGTGCCGTTTGTTAAATCCGCTTTACGGGTGACGCGTCGCTGAACTTGTGTGCTAGCGACAAACTAGTGTTGGTTTGTTGTCGCTGTACCAATATGTACATGCGCGTGTGAGCAGCAATAGAAGTCATGTTGATTTAGATTTTGAGAAATCTGTCTATTCAGCATCTAGCAGAGGAAGCGCATGGGTCAGATGTTTGCTTAACGGAAAAGAAGGCATGCAATAATATATATATACCGTATATTCCGGCGTATAAGACGACTGGGCGTATAAGACGACCCCCAACTTTTACAGTCCAAATATAGAGTTTGGACTATACTCGCCGTATAAGACTACCCCTCTACCCAGCGTACAACAACCAGCCAATCACGGCAAGCGATGTACCTTACCGGTGATTTGCTGGTTGATTTGCTGACATATACATACATGCACTGCCCTTACACACACACACACACATATATAATATATATATCTATATATATATCTACACATATGCCTGTCCATACATACACATTTATACACTGCCCTCACCACACACCCCTGCCTTTACACACACATGTATATGTATATGTATATATATATATATATATATATATATATATATATATATATACACACACACACACACGTATGTATATATTTATATATACACACACACACGTGTGTGTGTGTGTGTGTATATATATATATATATATATATATATATACACACACCAGTGTGTGTGTGTATATGTATATATATATATATATACACACCAGTGTGTGTGTGTGTGTGTGTATATATATATATATATATATATATATATATATATATATATATATATATATATATATATATATACACACCAGTGTGTGTGTGTGTGTGTATATATATATATATATATATATATATATATATATATATATATATATATATTTCTCCCCCCTTTGTCCCTTTCTCCCCATCTCTTACCTTATCTTCTGTCTTCTTTCTTCCATCCAGTTGTGGGAGCCCGATGTCTGGCACTTCAGACCTCGGCTTCCCTGCTCTCTAATCACTACGCGCCGGCTATTGATGCCGGGCGCCGGGACATGACGTCATCCCTGCGCTCGACATCAATAGCCGGCGCCTAGTGATTAGAGAGCAGGGAAGCCGAGGTCTCAAGTGCCAGACCTCGGGCTTCCCTGCTCCCTCATCACTACGCGCCGGCAATCGATGCCGGGCGCCGGGACATGACGGCATCCCTGCGCTCGGCATCAATAGCCGGCGCGTAGTGATTAGAGAGATTGGTGGCTTCGTGGGAACCTCCGGCTTGGTAAGTACCCGGCGTATAAGACGACCCCCCACTTTTAAGAAGATTTTTGGGGGTTAAAAAGTCGTCTTATACGCCGGAATATACGGTATATATATTATGGCTTCAGGAAATCAGTGCTGTTTGTTTTACGGCCGTGTATCTTCTGTATGAGCTGGGATTCTTGGTATAGGGTTTGGAAGATCGCATCTGTATTGTTTGGCGAGGGCAGCTATGGTGCAGCCAGTTCATAGTGTTTTAAAACGCTGTCTTGTGTCAGCTAGTTACTAGTTTATAACGTATAGCGGACGTGGTTTTATGGTCGTCTGTCACGTTAGTGTGTGTGTGCATACGCCAGTGGGTTTCACTTATCCGCTTGTTTGCTTATTGATGTTACGGCGGTTATAAAGATGGGAATGACTGATTGCATGTCTGGAAGTTTAAACGCACCATAACTTTTTTTTTTTTGTTTCCTCTCTACAAAGCAAATGGTTATGAGCCTTCGAGTTTCTGAGCTACAAGTACTGTTGGGATACGCCGGGCGCAACAAACACGGACGCAAACACGAACTCCTCACCAAAGCCCTGCATTTGTTAAAGGCTGGCTGCAGCCCCGCGGTTCAAATGAAAATAAAGGAACTATACCGGCGGAGGTTCCCCTTGAAAATCCTCACTCCCGCAGACTTCTCTCTTCCCAGTGTGCACTCCAGCACCATGCCCGCCAACCTGTCTCCAACCTCCATTCCTCAGCTTTCGTACGACAGCCACCCTGCCTCCTCCCCGCTGCTTCCCGTCTCCCTCCTGGGACCCAAACATGAACTGGAGCTCCCGCACCTCACAACCAACCTGCACCCTGTCCACCCGGACATAAAGCTGCAGAAGCTGCCCTTCTACGACCTGCTGGACGAGCTCATCAAACCTACAAGTTTAGGTAAGCCGTGATCCTCGGCCGTTTATGGGGGAAGCCCCTCTTATCTTGGTGCGCTGCATTCAAGAGCTTGTGATTTGGAGTTACTACATGTGTCCACGGCCCTTAACGTCTGCTGCATGTGTGCAGGTGGTTCAGTCCATCACGATCTGTGTCGATTAAAGTGCATTGTTGGGTGGATCTTTCACGTTGGAGCACCCTGGTGATCTTACTTTGTTGGCTAGAGTCATGGTGTGTAAAGATGTATTACGTGTTTACTAGCAGCCAGATGTCCTGCGTTTGGGACTTTATTCCTGTGCAGATCTTTTCGCTATTCATTGCCTCTGCTTTGTGCTAAAACAGGACTGGGAAAAGCCATCAGGTGAATGGAACCTAAAATCGAGTGAGGTCTAAAGATAGCAGTATTCATGAGTTATGTTACTGACATGCGTTACACTTTTAAGGTTGTAAAGTTTGTGGAAATGCTTATAGGATGGCAGCCGCTCGTGGAAATGGCCTTCGGCTAGCAGGCTAAGTGGCCGTCTGCCAGCGCTTTAGTATATATATGTAGCCTGCAATTAACTTTGCCTATCACCAAGCAATGTATTAATTACCTTGATGGACAGGTGTAGGTCATGGAAGGTGGAGTGATAATGTTGCTGATCATGCCCTGACCTGTAACGCTTGCTTGGAAGTGTGCTCGGAATGACCTCGATTGCTTTTTACTGTCATGGATCAGACTGACGAGGCGAGTGTCGTGTCTATCTCAACGAGAGGAGTATGCAAAGTTTGCTGGATGTTGATCGCCGTGTGTGTGGACGTTGATCCTTCGGGAAAGCCGTGATTTGGACACCTAGCTGAAATATTTTGGCACGCATCATGTCAGCTGTGTTTTCAGGATTGTAGGTAGCTGTGGGGGGAGGTGCACCCTTGGTATCCATGACAACAGTTAAGCCTATCCAATTTCCCCAGCATGAGAGATCTGCAGACTCTTTTCTAGTGAGGTCATGTGGTCCTGTGGTTTGTTTATTGGCCAATACCAGATTGTTAGTGTGTGTATAAAATATATATATATATATATATATATATATATATATATATATATATATATATATATGTCTGCCCGTTTATTCATTTATTTCATATGGCCCTTGGTGCCGAAATGACTGACACATTCTGTCCTGCTGATCTTATCTTTGTGATTATGGCTTTGTTGTCCCCTCAACCTCGTTGACTGAGTGAGCGTATTAATCTCTCCCAGTATGATCTGCCTCTCCCAAATATTTAGTTTTTTACTTTCATAGCCTAATAAATCTATATTTTTATGGATTCTTTAAATATATGTATCTTTTATAAATTTTGTTATTGGGGAAGACTGATTTGGCAGTAAAGATCTCCTGTTCCCTGTTTGTGTGACTGTGCTGGGCTGGTATCAGTCGGCTCC
This sequence comes from Spea bombifrons, assembly GCF_027358695.1. Lineage (NCBI taxonomy): Eukaryota > Metazoa > Chordata > Amphibia > Anura > Pelobatidae > Spea > Spea bombifrons. The sequence goes on from NC_071090.1 coordinate 93,022,057, forward strand.
GTACAGTAGGAGAAACACTATGTGCCAGCGGGTCGTTCCTAGTCGCCTTGGTTTTGTTGTATTTGGATATGTTCTCCTTTATTTAAGTTTATGTAGTATACTGAACTGTAAAATGTTACCGGAAAGGGGGCATATGCGAAAAGAAAAGGAGGGGTGCGGAGGTTTAGTGTGGAAAAGGGATGAAGAAGCAAAGCATTTTTTAAATTCAAATTAGGATGTAGGCAGCTGGCTTTAGGAATGGTCCCCTTAATTATTATTTATTGTTTTATATAGCGCCATGAGATTCCGTAGAGCTGCACAATGGGCAGACAGGACATAACCAATAGCATCTAACATAACAATTTGACTTACAGAAACAGATGCCATGGGTTTGTTTGAGTGATGTACAGCGCTGCGGAATATGATGGTGCTAATAAATAATGGCCATGTGTTTCTTGGCTAGCATCCAGGGTAAGGGGCGGCAGACATAAAAATCATTATTAGAGAGTGACCTCTTCACTGTGATTACCGTACATTAGATGTGGGAGCTTAAGGTGGAAAGGTCTATTTTCAAAGGGTTGGATAATATTCCCAATGGACTAGGAAATGGGTAGGAAGATCAGTGGGAAGACAGCCAAGGTGTTCTATCACACCGTATGCAATCCGTGCTGGAAGCGCAGAATCTAGACTGAACCTAGAATGGAGTCGCTCTTCATAGAGCTGACAAGATGCTTGGAGGGGTAACAGTAGTACTGGAAGAAGATGCACCAAACTTTTGTACAGGAAGCAGGGACATCATAGTCTCATGCAGCTCATGTCATCCTCTGTTTATTAAATTTAAGATCATAAATGACCTCTGTAAGTGCCATATAAATCTACAGCAGCCACGCAGCACATGGGTTAATAAAGAGTTAGAGGCTCATCTCCTGAAATTAATCAATGTCATGCATGTCTAAATATAGTGCCTCCTGCTCTGCGAGATATGGTCCCACCCATCGGGACTCTCTCTGCACTCTTCTAAGGAATCCCTCCCCTCCCCCTTCTATCAGCACAGCACCTCCCCCACCACAGGAAGTACTCTTTACCCTCCCCCACCCATGCATGAAATGGACTCGAGCATCAATTTATTACTTCGAAGAAGAAGAGAAAAAAGAAATTGCGTTCATGCATTAAATGGGTGGCACCCTAAAAAACACACTAAACCAGAAACACCCAGCTGTGACTCCCTGTGGAATGCGGGTGTAGCACGACTGCATGCCGTTTCATTAGACGTTATTACAAATTACAATAAAGATTATTTCGGAGCTTCGCTGGACCACCTCAATCCGATGCCATTTTGGCTATTGTCTAAAATGTGGGCTTGTTAATAAAGAATTCTCTTTGCCGGCCCCAGGTTGTTTATCTACGATCCCACCGTAAAGGGCCGCAGCATGCCAGCGTTATTAGATAGACGTTCACCGCTTAAGGGGACATTATGCAGAAGAGCCTTTACACTCTTAACGCATAGTATTTTTTGTTAGGAAGAAAAACTCTTGGTAACGCATGGGGAAAAATTCTCTATTTTTATATAAAAAATCTACATGTCTGTAATGTTACCAGTGATGCTAACCATAGAATGCCGGACTGCTTAGTGGTACCTTTGTCCTAACTCTATACGCCTTTAATACATCATTCATTCCATCCTTTGTCACAGTTTACTTAGTTGACGTTATATCATGTGTGCTGAGATTATCGCCATGTGACATGGCCCTTGGATGCAGATAACGTGGACTCCTACCTGCTGTGTAGGCTTCGTGGGTTGTGCCAGATGGATACCAGCTTCTGCTAAAGAGACCAGGTCACTGAAATGCGTAAGAGACCTCTTCGGCCTTTTAAAAACAGCCAAGCATTGTAAAATGTCATGTTTATACGTTTATTTAATGGCATGCCTACAATACAGGGACCTTTAATACTTCTGCTACTGTGAAGACTTTAAAAAGAGGCTTCTTACAACTTGTGGGTCATGCTTTACGAGTGTTTTTAAGGATCTGGTTTTGGTTTAAAATGCAGACGTAACATTCTGGTGCTCGAAAAGCTAGTTCTGTTTAGAAATTGCTTGGATATACTTTCTACTTTGTTTCAAACCCTCCAGTAGCCTCCTCCTTTTGGGTTTTTGAAGGCATCAGCAGAACATGTTCCTCAGCTGAGAGGTGGACAGCGTGATGAAAGTGTGTTCCTTTAAGGGGACCGGGCAATTATAGAATTATTGTGTTATTACATTAACACTGTACAAAACATGTTTTTACAATATTACTGAGTGTGTTGCGTGTATCGAGCTTCTACATGGCTTGTGTATGTATGGAACGTGGGGGTAAGCCTGCTGCGGGTAAAAACTGCATCTAATGGACAATCGTAATTAATATAACAATAGGATCTGCGGTTAATTGGCCCCTGATTATTTATAGAACTCCATAATACTCTTTGGTGCTGTAACACAGGCATGACATAACAATTTGAACCTCTAGAAGTGCCGCTAGCGGAGGCCCCTGCTCAGTGGTTTTCCATTACGGCACAAAGTTGTTCCTTCAGGGTCAAGAAACACTTCTAAAGGCGTTTAGAAAAGTCAGAAGCTGCAGCGTTAAAGGATCAGTCGCGTCAAACATATTCTTTAAAAGTAATTTTTGCGTAAGTCTCCCTAACGATTCTGTGTTCTGCAGAGTGTTTCTACATGGAAGTGTTTAATATGATAATGCCCACAAATTTCTTCCTGAAAAAGATCTGATCATTACTGCTCTTTAAAAAAGAGACTGAAAACACAATTACAATCAGTAAGGCCAATGCGGTTTCTCCCTGAAGCCTGGCAGAAAAAAGGACATTATTGTCCCGGCTGCATGTCTGTGTATATACGGTGAAGTATGGGGACTACGCAGTCATAAAAATTTACTATACATCTATTTTCCTGAAATTATGAACAGTCTCTCATCCCTCCCTTCCCCCAACTTAATTAAAACAAGATGTCTCATCTTCGAGTTAAGCATTATTATGGAAATATTTACATTTGGTGATTTCACTGGCGTGGTGGGAGCGTCATGCCTTTGTTGGTTGTGCCGTGTATAGAGTTTCAAGAGTTCTGTGTAATGCGAACAGTATGTACATTGTTATGATACTGTATAATGTGAACTACAGGGGTATCCACCAAGCCATGTGAATTTTTTATTTTTTAGGTTTTATACTTTTGGGTTTAAATCCTTAAAATCATTAAAGACCCCCGTGGTCCTGCGTAGTGTTTCTGTGAGAGATGATATGCCCGTCTCCAGTGCCCCTCGTGCATGGTGTCCATAAACCTGTGATTTCTGCCGGTAGCCCAGCATTGCTTCTCGCTGTGCCTCTCGGACTACAGAAACACAGACCTGTTAATGAGTCTGGCTTGGTTCAGTGATCCTTCAAAGGAAGAGTCTGGTGTCCAAACCCCTCCCCCACTCCACATTCCTAAATGCATATAACAGTTCTTCATTAGTAAAGTGCAGTTTGGCTCCTACTTTCATCCTATCGCCATTAAGCACACCAGTCCCTCTGAGTGTAATGCGCGCGCAGTATTTATTGCATGGATACTCTGACCCTACATGCTCTAACACCAGCCTTGTTTGCGATACAATACAATTGACAGGCACTAAAAAAAAAAAAAAAACACACTTATTTTGTATACTATGTGGAAAGGTGTATTAACCCTTTTATTGTGTACACTGGAGCAAAGCAGGGGCAGATTATATCAAACATATGACAGCACCCCTCTGTTCTTGAGTAATGCTGGTGTGGCTGTGGTTTAAACCTTTATGGCCCATGTTCTGCAGTACTTAGAGTAGCTTAGTCTAATATTATGATCTAATAATGTTGCAAAAAGTTTGATGTAAAATCCCAATAGTTTCAACCTGCAAAATGTGGACTGTTCATTTGAAAGATTATGAGATGAATTAGAATCGTTACTGGTGTTCTGTGCCAACTAGTTAGTTTTGCACCAGAATAGGGCTCTGATCTTTGATTTATAAAATGTATATATGTGCCCAAAGCTTTGAGAGTTATGTTGAGATGGGCTCACCTGAATAGCGCTCCCTTTACCAAACCCCGGGGTAGAGGCTTCCCTAGAGTCAAAGTGGGGACATCATCTCAGGATACATAGTTTCGTTTGGGGACGTGATAAGAAATATGTTTAGAAAGGTCCTGCTTTTACAGTTCTATATCTAGAACAATCTAGAATCTAAAGCAGCTCAGAGTATGAAGAGCTCGATGCTATGAAGGTCTTGTCTTTTTGGGACTAGATTTTAACTGAACTGTTGAAGATGAGGTGGGATTGGGGTAGTTGTATTCTTGGACTCGGCCAACAACATCCAGGTGCTTGACTTTGTTCCGCTGCATGTGCGTAACTTTTTGTGCTATAGTAGTGATTTCTAAGACCAATTGTCCTTACTAACAAAAATAAATCTAAACTGGATGGTAGGATTGTGGGAGTCCACAAAAGGAATTCACAAATCCCAGGTAGCCATGCCTTCTAGATAATTTTTTGGTATGGCTCTTCATTTTGTGACATTTTATATTGACCTCATGGGTGCCCCTCTTTCTGACTCCTAAAAAATGTAAAACTGACCCCATGTTTGTCTCTCTGCCATTAAACTTCTAAGAAGGCTGATGCATTGGAATTTACGTATGTATGTATGTATGTAATAGCGGTTTGTTTGTATAGAAAGCAGGAGGCAATTAAGAAGATCTAATTGTTGACAATGGAGCGGTGAGGCTGTGTGAAGGCTGTCACCAAGTGAGAGATTGCAGCCTCCATTCTTGTGGACCTGCAAGCTGAGCGGGTTAACAAAGATATCAGATATCACTGGTGTCTCATTGTTCAGCAATAAAGCTCAACTCCGCCTCCTATTTCCTGTTTTCTACAGCAATTAAAATAATAAAAAAGTGACAAAAAGCAGCCAATCAGGAACAGGATGTCATCTTGATGCTGGGGTGTGCCATAATACATCTAAGGTATACTGCAAACTAGGTCTGCAAAAAAATGGAAAAAGTAACTTTATTTTGACATGGCATTCAAACTATATTACATGAAGACCTTTATAATATAAGATGCACAAATAATGCCAGTTACTTCACTTTTTCATTTGTAATTTGTTCTAAGGAGCTAATCTTATTGGGCGATCTGGTTTTGTTCATTTATTTTGTTGTGTTTTTCCCCCTGATTTTTCTGAACGTTTCCATCTTTTCGGGGTGGGGGGGGACTTTTTTCCTATGGCTTCAAAATTTCTGGAAATTTTACATCTCTACCACAAGCATATAGCTCTGCGTTATAGGATGCTTACTGCCTTTTGGCTGTATGGTAAATTGTGACTTTCGTTTTTGCTCAGTAGTACCAGCTTTGTGCGTTTCCTTTCTGAATGCCTTGTTCATTTGTTGGGTACTTTTATTTATTTTTTTATATACGGTCCATGCTGCTCTTCTCTTTAGTCTTGTGTTGAGTCAATAGTTACTTCTCTACAGTGGCTTTGTGGTGGTTTTCACTGTTTGACGCTTGGGGTAATGCGGGAGGTCAGACTTGTTGCGGTATTTCCGGTAGGACCATTGGTGCCCAATCCTATGTTGAACATAGAGGAGTAGTGATTTCCATTAGTGAATGCCACCCACCTTCATATATAGGTAAAGGGACTTTTTGCCTTGATGTTTGGTCTTCCAACCCATATCCACATATGTTGATCTATACATAAAGCTTTACCTATGGATTGTGACTACTGCTCTTGGCCTACGCAGGAGAGATCTCCATGCATTCGTGTTCCTCAGTGCACTCGGAGTGGACAGTCTTGTTAATCCAATTGTATCTCAAAATCCCTTGATAATAAGAACTTCCTCTTGATAAATTGCACACCATTCCAGTTGTATCAATTAAAGTATTTATTTCCATATGTATAATTTTATATTGCCTGTGAAATGCGCATAGTCTTTCTGTTGTATAGCATGCTTACACCTGTTTGGTAGGCCTCGTATTATACATTTGTATTATTTGAGCCTGTGACTAGCTCAGCGCACCAACATTTTTTCTTTTCCCTTTCTGTTGTCTAATAACAGCTGTTTATGGGTTGAGGACAATGTCAGCCCTGTTCTACTGCCCTCTACTTCTCTTATATCCGGGGGCTTATGATTTATTATGCTGTTTGCTGGGCACAGGTGTAAGTGTTACACGCGTGTAATGTATAGCTATGTTCCTGCTTGATGGATGAAACCTGCGCAATAGTAGCAGGTCACGTACACCGTTATGTATCTCGGGAGATGTTTAGAAGTTGCTGCAAAATGGTAATAAAGGCTATGTAGAAACATTCTTATTTGAGTATGGGGGGTTATGGCGTGGCTCATTGCTCGGTTTTCTGACCTGTTTTTTGTGTCTTTCCAGCCTCGGACAACAGCCAGCGCTTTCAAGAAACCTGCTTTGCTTTTGCATTAACGCCACAACAAGTCCAACAAATCAGCAGCTCGATGTAAGTCGCCCTCTCCTTCCCTCTGCTATCTGCCCTGCCCCCACTCCTCATCATTCCATTCCCCATCCTCCCACTCGTCACTTGGCAGCTCCACATCTCCTAATAGAATCAGTGTGCGAGGGCTAGAGTTACATCTGTGGCTGAAAGATAATTAAGGGTTGTATTTCTAAGGAAACAGAGTGGGATCCTGAACAGGCAGCATTAGATGATTTTCTCACAGGTTCTGACTGTCCTTTCGTGTCTCGTGTTTTACCAAGAGACTTTTTCCCATGTTTTAAACCTTAATGTCCATTATTTCACTTCTTAACAATTTACTGGCAGAGGATCGGAAGTAAAATCCCATTTTCCTCTCAGGCTTCTCTTCTGCATGGATGTTGTAGGGATGAGAGTCATCCCTATGTGCTTACTCTGACATACCTTTTCATTTTTTCATCAGGGATATCTCGGGGACAAAGTGTGACTTCACTGTACAAGTGCAGCTCAGGTGAGTTCTCCATGAGATGCCCCAGAATGTGCCTTCTATCCACCGGTTAATGTAGAGTTTAATCAGTGAATCGTGACCTTCATGGCCAAGAGGGATCAGGCTAAAGGCTCCTCAGTACTGACCACATTTGTTGTCTTCTCCTTCTTGTAGGTTCTGTCTATCTGAAACGAGCTGCCCTCAAGAAGATCATTTCCCACCCAACCTGTGTGTGAAAGTCAATGGCAAACCTTGTAACCTGCCTGTAAGTGTTCTTTACTTGAACTTGGGCTATAACTCTCTTAGGTGGCCGCATTGCCCATTTTCCCCCCCAGGGAACACAATGGTAGCGCATGTGGCTGACCAGCTCATTTAAAGTGTTGTCCTAATACCCTCCCTAAACCAAAATGTGTTCTTCTTTTTGAAACGAAATTATATCCTCTATTGCAGGGTTATCTTCCACCAACCAAAAATGGGGTTGAACCAAAGCGACCAAGCCGACCAATTAACATTACCTCACTTGTGCGACTGTCCACCACCGTTCCCAACACAATTGTGGTTTCTTGGACAGCAGAAATTGGAAGAGTAAGATTGCTGTTACCCCCCCCATACGTTCTTCACGTTCTGTCATATAGTGCCTACTTACAACAAAAAAGCAGTGTATACAGGAATGTACCATAAAAGATACTAAGAACGTGTTTGTATACGGCGGGCCACCTCTTCCTGATTGTTCGATTAGTTTCTAAGTCTCGTGTGTATTCTGGTACTTCCCCGGTGGTTTCTTTTTGAAGTGCTGCACTTAAGAACAGCGCTAAGAGTGCCCCTTAAAGGGCTTACGTTTAAAAGCTATGGTAATTGTTCCTGGGGCATAGAAGTTTTTTTGGTTTTTTTTTTCACCTTGGTGTATTTTTTTTTCTCTTGTTCTGGGATCTGACTCTTACTATAAATCTTTTCATAGAATTTTTCATTGGCTGTATATCTGGTCAAGCAACTGTCGTCGGCCATCTTGTTGCAGAGGCTACGGGCGAAAGGGATCCGCAACCCAGACCATTCCAGAGCGCTCAGTAAGACTGCTGTTTGATACCTTCCCCCGGCACGCTCTTTTGTTATTGCTGGGCATTCTTTATGTTAAAACTTAATTTAATAAAGCTAAAGTAGTCCATATAACTAAGGTGGGGGCGTCCAACCAGCTGCTGCAGGACTACATCTCCCATACTCCTCAGCCAGCCCATTAGCTGAAAGAGCATTATGGGAGATGTAGTCCTGCAGCAGCTGGAGCGCTGCCGGTTGGACACCCCTGAACTATGGGGTAGTTTTGTAGCGGGACTCAAATCAACTCAAGTAGGTTTTTGTTTTTGCTCATTACAATTTTATATTGAACCGTGTGCCTTTCCATTCCTCTCCCCTGATTTGACTTATTTGTGTACAATGTTTCTGTAGTTAAGGAGAAGCTCACAGCAGACCCAGACAGCGAAATTGCCACAACCAGTTTAAGAGTTTCCCTCCTGTGTCCGGTAACTACGTCTCTTTTTTTATTTTTCCTCTTATGCTTAGAAATAGTGTATTATTGTTGCCCATTTTTGCTGTAGTTTCTCAGAGCCTTCTTCATCTTAGTGTTTTATTTTTATCACTTTCGATATTGCCAACGTTGAACCTTTTGCTAATAGACTGGCATTACCCTGTTTTTATACAGATCCGAAGGTACATATTAGTAAATTTGCCTGGTTTAAGTTGTCAAGAGTTTCTTTTTGCTGATCCAGGGGACTTGTAAAGCCTTGGAACGTTTTTTAATCCACATTTTCACATCCTCAGCTTGGCAAAATGCGCCTGACCATCCCCTGCCGATCGCTGACCTGTTCGCACTTGCAGTGTTTCGATGCCACGCTCTATATACAGATGAATGAGAAAAAGCCCACTTGGGTGTGTCCGGTCTGTGACAAGAAAGCCCCCTACGAGCATTTAATTATCGACGGGTGAGCCGATCATGTGCTGTAAAATATAGACTAATTCAGTAACAAATTAAAACATGCATGGAAGGGGCATAAAGCCATCCTGATCTAACGACTGATCAAGTCTACATCAGGAAAAATGGGCAGACTGGATGCGCTGAATGGTTCTTATCTGCCATCAAATTCTATGTTATCTTCCATACTACCTGTTTGTCACCCCATTCCACCTTTAAAAGCAGATGATCATCCCCTTAGCCCCTGCTGATTCTGAAACCCAGTGGTAAGAGCTGGAAGTTGTGACACTTTAACTCACTTTAATAGAAGTCTCGCACGTTCAGTGAAACATGCTGATTATGTGATGTCATCTTCTGAAGTTATGTTTCAGAAAATGTTTTAAACCGGTTTTTTCAGCTCTTTCCTTAGTTAGGGATCATTAAGGGTGTGGATGATATAAGTCTTGGCGTATGTATGGTTTAGATTTAATACCAGATAAAACTGTGCACTGCTCTATTACCCATTTTAACACTATTCATTTCTAATATGTTTCAGTCTTTTTATGGAAATACTAAAGTGCTGCATAGACTGTGATGAGATCCAGTTTAAGGAAGATGGGTCTTGGGCTCCCATGAGGTCAAAGAAGGAAGTACAAGAAGTCACAGCTTCTTATAACGGAGTGGAGAGTGAGTGCAGGGAACGGGGTGGGAGAGCGTTTGAGTTTGCTGAATCCTGTAGTAACTATATAGAGCTGTCACATAAATGTGTATTGAGTTTTCATCTTATGTCTTGGTTTTTCCACTGTAAAAAAAAAAAAAAACGTTACATTTTGAAGCAAAATCTTTAGTTTCCAACCTTTCAGCCATGCTGGTAGCCTTTACAAATTTTAACAATATATAGGAACAGCAATCGCCTTTTAGATGTATTGGGATTAAAAACCTTTTGTGTGGAGCGGCTCCTAAACCTTTTTACGTGTGTGGTGTTTCAGGTGGATGCATCAGCAGCACAGTGGAGCACCAGGTGAGCTCTCAGCAGTCAAACAAGAACAAGAAGGTGGAAGTGATCGACCTGACAATAGACAGCTCGTCTGAGGAAGAGGAGGAGGAACCCTGCTCTAAGCGGAGCTGCCCGTCCATCACGCCGGCATCTCCATTGAGCAATAAAGGGTGAGAATCGGCTGCAAATACCAGTGCAAGCTGGTACGAGTGCCCCAAAACCACCATGCCCGATAAGCTGAGCCTGTACTCTTTTTGTCCTAGGTTGCCCAGAAAAACATAATTTTCGTGCCTACTCTAAAGATTGTTATTAATAATGCTACTTACCTTTAGTTCCTTAAAGGTCACAACATTGTTCCTTGTAAAAACATGTAATTGACTCCCCTTTGGCACCAAGGTTGATCCCTGCTACGAATGTTTGAAACTTTGGGGGGGTGAAATACTTATTTCTCATGAGATCGTGCCTTCTGACTGCTGCCTCTCTCTCTGTTTTCCATCCCAGTATGGTCAGTATCCCACACCAGGCCTCTCCTATATCTCGGACACCCAGTCTGCCTGCTGTGGATTCTACTTATATCAACACCCCTATCATTCAGGACTACAGGCATCCCTTCCACATGACACCCATGCCTTATGACTTGCAAGGTAGAGACTATATTGTCTGTAAAGTTTCCGCGGGGTTTCATTCGGCTGATGGGGGTGAGACGCTCATTAGGGCTTAAAGGTCTCAAAGGGCCAGTCTCTGTATGTTTCACACTGTGATATTTGTTATATTTGAATTGACAGTATATATCACTATGAACTATTAAATTTTATAATACACTGTTAGGCGTAATTAGCTATATAAGTGTAATGCACGCTGTCCAAAATTAAGGAAACATTGGGAGGGTGTTCTTGATGATTTACAGTAGACTGTAAGTTTTGTCTTTCTCTTTTATAGGTCTTGATTTCTTTCCATTCCTTTCCGGAGATAACCAGGTGAGTGTGTGTATTTTTCCTTTTCTTTTGTCCTCCTTATTTGTAAGAGGGTAATCGATGGTTATAAGCCATTGTCTCAGTTGAATATCTGCTTCGCATCTCTTATTTCAATCACACTGTATGTTAGGTTGCCATGACGTTTGCAGGGCTGCCATCGCGAATCCAGTGTAGCGGGTGATATGAAGCGCCCAGCGTGTGCACGCTAGGTGTACCGGATTCGCGATGGCAGTGTGTATACTATAGTGTCAGTGTGTATATATATATAGTGCCGGAGTCGGTCTGTGAGTGTATATGTGTGTATAGTGCTGGAGTCAGTATTTCTACTGTTTTGTAGTTATTAGTTGTGGTGCTGGAGTGTATGGTGTTCCGTGTGTTACAGTATGATATTAGCATAAGTGTATATCTGCATAAAGCATTAGAACGCGTGTATTATGTTAGCATGTGTGTACGTTAGTGTGTGCGTTTGTGAGCATAAGATGTTTGTGTGTGTCTGTTAGTGTATGGTATTAGAGTGTGTAAATATATGTTGATGTATGGCAAGGCTTGACAAACCCTGGGCGCAGGTTGGGTAATAAATGAAAATAAAAACATGATTAGGGAAAAAAAAGCTGGCTACTAGATCCAATCCAGATCTGTCCACCTTGCTTTATGTGATTTGTTGGATGGATTCCTGACTTGAAGCTCTACTTTTTTTCTGTACAGCATTACAACACCTCCCTGCTGGCAGCGGCGGCTGCTGCGGCCTCCGAAGAAACCGATCTGCTTCACTCTTCCCGCTTCTTCCCTTACACCTCTTCGCAAATCTTCCTGGACCAGCTAAATGCGGGGGCAAGCGCTTCTCTCCCAGCAACTAACGGAAGCAACAGCGGCAGCAACAGCAGCCTGGTGTCCTCAAACAGTCTACGCGAGAACCACAGCACGGCCAGCCGGGGGCCAGCAGACAGTTCGTCTCTCTATGGCATCATCCCAGACGTTATCTCTTTGGACTGATATCCCTGTATCACCTGATTCCTTTATTTTATTGTTTTATAACGGAAATGCTAAAACAAATCTAACAAAAAAAACACAAAAAAACAAAAGACATGTACAGAGAACAGAACTATATTTTCAGTTTTACTTTTGTATATAAATCAAAGACTTTACTCATCTGGTAACAGAGATATGGACCCACCTCTTCCCCCTGCACTTCCTTTTCATTTCCAACTGGACGCTGGAGACAGACTCATGGTCCGGAGACCTCCTTCCCAGTTGATATGTTTTCTTTTGTTTGGCATCGATGCCACCACCGGTTTTATTTTCCAAACCCTTGTAAAATAGGCACAGTATTGGTTACAGAAGCCCCACTGAGGGGGTACAAATCAGTCATTCACGGAAGGAACCTAAGCTGGAGTGATTTTGTTTTCATTTAAATTGTGCACTTTTAACAAAGTATTTATTCAAACAGAGGTCACAAGCAGCAGGAGTCCGCCGTAGTATCTCCATCTTACTCGGAGCTTGGAGGGGGCTGGATGGTTATTGATGGAAGTCTTTTTGTTTTGCTGCCAATTGGACGTTTCAAAATGGAGCACTTCAGCACCAGACGATGTTTATAACCATTGAAAATGTTAAACCCGGCCCATCAGTCCCCATGCCAGAAGGGCAGAGAGTTATAGTAATGTGACTTAGTCCTTGACCCTTGGATGGTCCAATGGCTCAATTAAATTTGCTTTCTTGCTGGTTTAATAATGCTTTAAAGCATTATCAACTGTATAAACATGATGGCACTGTAACACAACCCCCTTTACAAAAGTAACAGAGCTTTGGTCTTCCCGCTTCTAGTTAGATGATGCTTCCAGAATCTTTGATGCAGTCTGAGGAGTTCTGCCCAAGTTCCATATCCACACATGACTGTTCTTTTACCTGTTGTGATCAAATAGTAATTTGATTATTTAGCAGGGTGACACCCCTTTTTTGCTCTTTTTAAGAGTGTTTTAAGACCCATGGCAAGATTTATTGATGATGATGATGATGCTATCCTGTGAAAATATCAGTTCATTCCTTGCTTCAGGATGATGAATGAGAACTGCATTGAGTTCCCCATGTGCTCGCTAATATAAGGAGATAATCTGTTGTTTTTATAGTTTGTTTCTTGTACTCACACTCCCTGTTGGTTGTTTAATTTCTTGTTCCAGTCTCGAGTAGACAAGGGAGCACGTTAGATGTGTGTGTGAAGACTTGAGTTTAAGCATAATAGCTCCAAAACATTTACTTATGTTCCTAGGTGCTTAATTGCATTTTCTGGTTATAAGGTTACATACCTTTTACTGCTTCCTTAAATTAAAAAAAGGACTTTATTACATTTTTGTATAACCTTGGGCCACCATGCACTTTAGGCACGGATATATATCCCATCCATACTGTTTATGTATGTATGTATACATACATACAGTAATGTTCAAAGGTGGAGTTGCTCAGAAATTTCCTCGTTTATAAATCAGTGGTTTCCCGCTAAAGTAGTAATTTTCAACATTAACAATGTCTGCACTGTATTTATGATCCATTTCATCGTTTATAAAAAAAAAAGGAAATTTGTAAGTGACCCCAAACTTTTGAACGGTAGCGTAACTTTTCTATAACTCTCTTTCTGGACACATCCTCATAGCGTGGTAGCCATGGTTCATAAAAAAATATTTTGTGTTTATTAGAAACGTCATTAAAAAAAAAAAAAGATTTTAGCAAACTAAGAACTGGACATAGTCAAAACGAAATAAGCATACATTTTAGGCTATTTGTATTTGTTTTTAGCCTGTCTGTGAATTTTAACGGCCTTAGCTGGTTATGTACCTGAGAGCGCTGCCCATCTTGAGACCACAGGCGAGAGGCTGGAGTCTGTCCGCCGGACCCCTAGTTGACCGGAGACGTTGTCTAGTAGCTAAAACTCACTTGAGGCCACCTTTAGTTAAAGGGTTGCCAAAATCATATGGCGCGCTCGAGCGTAGCTCCCGGGTTAAATATCTGGAAAAGTTGGTTGTTCAGAGGTGGTTTTGACCTCCAGTTTGCCGAGTTAGTGAATAAACCTGTGTATTGCAATAATATTTTGCACCCTGCCAAGGTCCTACAGTCCAAAGCATGTACAGAATGAAGGATTGTCAATGCCCCCTATAGAAGATGATTATTGCACCTACTTATTTCCTAAGTAAATAAGACAATGATCCTGAACAATTGCAAGTAGTTGTTGTCCCTGTCATGGGTGCAGGAAATAGAAATCTATATATTTCTATAACGTTCTTTCTTGGCAAGTTGTCAAGCGTACAAAAACCTGTATTCCTACTGCTGCCGCAATAGTGGCTGTTTTTAGCATCGTATGGCAGCCTCACATCTTGTGGCTTCTATACTATCGTGCCAGTTTTTTTAGATTTGGTTTTTAAACATTTTTTTTTTTTTTTTTTTACCAAGGCCATGTTTGGAGTGTGATCGGCCTTTTAGTTACAAGTTTCTGCTCCTTCTTCTACCATTTGTGTCACAGTGTACCCAGTGGTTCTCTCTCCTGTGTGTATATGTAATAGATTACATATGGCACTAATGTGGAGGGTCTCGTACCGTCGGGAAGCAAAGGGTGCTGGAAGTTAGCTTTGTTTAGGGTAGAACCGGGGTGTTCTTCAGGCACCGGAGTTCTTTGGCAATACACTAAGTAATGCGTCTCAGTGTTTTGTGTCTATGACCCCATCGTCCATTAAAAGTTGATGCCGCCACGTTATCGGAGTCCGCTGTAACAGATTTTCGACGTGTCTCTGTGTTTACCGAGTGAGATGCCGCAAGTTGCACGCATCTGGATTTCACATCCCTTCTTGGGGGACGGGGATTAAACATTACGATATACAAGGCAGGGTGGTGTGCTGCTTGGCCAGCCATGATCTTCTGAATGAGGTTCTCTACAATCTTCTTGCCGTCTTGGTCTCTCTAAGGCTAAACGCTTATTGTTTTGACCCAAGCTTTACAAATGCTGGTTAACTGTTTAAAGACCACGCTCTGGGAAGTGTCTTTAGGACCTTCTTAAACAAAGGGGGGCAGTGCCATGCATAATGCCGAGTGTCCATCTGTGTCGGCTAAAGCTTCCAAAGCTGTGCCTTGTGAGCGGTGAACATTACTATAATTTCTCAATGTATCAGTCGTCCTCTGCTGCTTCCTTCGCAAACAATACCTTAAAGTGAATGAACTGTGTGCAGCCAACTTGTACACCTAAGTAGGAACTCTCAGTGCTCTGTAGCCAATCTTAGAAAGTTTGTGTTCTGTTTTGTGGTTTCTTTCCACTTTTTTAAAGCTAATTTTGCTAGCGCTGGGGATTTGGTCCTGCTTACTCATTATATTTTCCCACGTAAGCAGCAGATTGGGCAGGAGCTGATGTACATACCACCAACCGGGGCTTATCACTGGTTTCCATGAACTGTACCCGTAACTCATTGCCTTAAAGATGTGTCCATATGGCATGCCAGACCAGCTGAAAGGCTTTTAACCCTGTGAGTACCAGAGGCATGTGCAGTGTCACAAACGCCCTCTGGCTCTCGGGGGGTTAAAACTTGTATAGTAGGCCAATGTCGGTTTGTATAAAGTACCAAGTGAAAATATTTATTACTTGCATTGGAAAAATTGTTTACTTATTGAATGTTTCCTGTTTCTGTAGAAGTCTTTAGATGTAATAAAAAAGCATTCAGATGTTCTGTGGTTGACTTTTCTCTTGGATGCTCAAACTCTATGCAATTCTAACCACTAGATAGGTTTATATGACACTAGAAAATGCTGAGATTTATGGCCCATAAAGGAACTCGTCTAATGATGTGGGAGTCACGACAGTTAGGATCTGTTCCAGGTAAATGAGCCACCATGCTCCACTAATGGTGTGGTTACTGGACCCAGGGGACTATGTATAAAACAAAATCCTCAACCGGAGTGCTTAGCGTGGAGCAATCGGCAGGGACGCGGTGTTGGTTGCTCAGTTGATTGCGCATGTCAAGCACAGTGAGAGCTAGGCCACAAAGCTCATCTCTACCTGTAAGGTGAAAGAGGCAGGCCGTGCTCTGTGTGATGTAGGCACGTTAACACCAAGAAGCTACAGCACCGTGGAACCTAGCTGTGCTTTTTTATATATATATTCAAACTTTTACCCTCTGGTAAGTATAGCATACAGGAAAGTTTTAACTTCACGGTCGCATTGCGTTTCTTTCTGATTCATTATCTGTGCCGGCTGGTTGGGCGTCGTGATGATGACCTCAGACCTGGGTGGAATGCTTGAGTTAAACCGGATCTACCGTTTTTCACACCGTTCTTACAGCAGCCAGAGTAACGTGACGATTATTCCATGTCACTATTCATTATTTTGATGGAATGTGATAGTCCGTGCAGTCCCAACCGGACAAAGAGACCAATAGAACTGAGTACCGTGCAAGAATAGTGTGAAAGCATCTCCTACACAATGCTACGAAAATGTCATGTCTATTTTAAAGGGGACCTGTCCTCCAGCCCCTGTCTGCGTTGTGTAAATGTAAAGAGGTCACCTTTTAAAATGCTTCATTTTGTTCATTCAGTTATTTATTCCACCAAGAAGGTTATGTGTTGGTAACTTAAGGAGACGTGATTGAAACGGAGGGAAATTCAGAACAGGAGAACGGTAAAAAAAAAAAAATTCTTCAACTGCAATATTTATTTATTTTTGGTCTTTTATAGCAAATTACCATCGAATGCCGGTCTAAATGTATACTGTAAACATAAGATAAGCTCTACTTTACGTTTTCATCTTAATGAAGTCTACTTGCTCCGCTTCTTCATTTTGTGTTTCCTGCTGCTATTTTAAGGCCCTATCCTCTGGTTATGCAAACATTTCTGTTGTAGAAGTTTTTATGGTTGCAACCCACAGTAACAACATATTACTTAGTGTTACCAATAGCAATCCCTGATGTTATTTAACTGTACTGAAAATATGACCTAAAACATGTTAGATACTGAGAGGTTTATTCACTAAAGATAGTTTGCTGTTGTAGTTTTACCCCTTTTTACGTCACTATATATATATCATGAATGTCCAATCCCTCTCTACCGCAGGAAGAGTTTGGCTGGCCGTGTATGATGTTTAGTTAAATCGGTAAGATTTCCTTTGTCTTCTCATTTATTTAAACATTACGCAAGGCCGGCTCAGCCCTTCTCGCTGGAGTAATTGCAAGTGTTGGCTCTTTATATCCCACAGTTAAGTGAGGGAGTTGAAACCGCAACAATCTATTTAGTGGCTGTGGTTGAAACATCTTGAGTTCTGGCATTATAAGAACTAACAGATGTTCTACCGTAGTAGATCTCCAGTAAATTTCCTTTCTACACAATATACCGTATTGGCTCGGATATAGGCCGCCCCCGTATATAGGCCGCACCCTAAAAGTTTGGTGCTTTTTTAAAGAAATTTTTTTTCTTTAAAAAAGCACCACAAAAAACATGCTGCCACTCTGTCCCCCCCCACGAGATATGCTGCCACTGTCCTCCCTCCCCGAGATATGCTACCACTGTCCTCCCTCCCCCCGAGATATGCTACCACTGTCCTCCTCCCCCCCGAGATATGCTGCCACTGCCCCCCCCCCCCGAGATACGCTACCACTGTCCTCCCTCCCCGAGATATGCTACCACTGTCGTCCTCCTCCTCCCTCCCCCGAGATATGCTGCCACTGTCCTCCTCGACTTACCGGAGCAGACTCCCGGGTGTCTTGCGGGGCCGGCGGGGGACATCTACGCAATACGCGTATGCAACTTCCGGTGCCCGGGAGTCTGCTCCGGTAAGTCGGGGGTGGGCAGAGGTAAAACGCATCGTGCGGACGGCCCGCACGATGCGCTTAGACAACCTCCCGTGCCGGCACCCCCCCCCGTGGGAAGTGCTGGCAGGGGAGGCTGTCTGAGCATATCGGGGAGTAGGATGCAGGTCCCCTGCACCGCTGCGGGGGATCTGTATCCTAACCCCGCTGCAGTCCCGGGCGTCGGGCGCTAGACCCCGAATATAGGCCGCACCCCCACTTTAAAGACTTAAAGTGGGGGGAAAAAGTGCGGCCTATATTCGAGCCAATACGGTATTTTAATAGTAGAGTCCCAAATATCATCATCTGCATCAACGGAGAGAGAAAAAACATGGAATGGCGGATCTACATGAGATACACGGATACTCCAGGCTATTAAAAGATTTGCATAGGATAGCCATCTGTGCAGGCTTGCTAAAAAGAAGTCTGAAAACTTCATCATGTACCCTCTTAACATGTGGGGAAACAATTTGTGAGGCAAATTTAGGTAATAGATATTCTTTATTGTTACCATGCTTATGCTCTTGGTGTGACATCTTGGTACCAGGTCTCCATGACCTCCTGTTTGATCTCTAGACATGGAGTGAATCGTGTCTAGCTGTACCCATTACCTTCCTGGCTCCCAGATCAAAATCTAGACTCCTAGGCCAATAAGGGTATGTCAGGTATGGTGACCCTATACCGTGTATCAATAGAAAGGGTTATAAGGGGCAACAGTTAAAACGAGCATATGCAATTGGCGGAATCAACTTATTGTACTGGAAAGCCCCCCCCCCCCCCCCCCCCCCCACACACACACACACACACACACACACACACACACCTTGTACCTCCTAGATTGAAGAAGATTGGGAAGTGCAGGGGGAGACATTGGGCCTAGCTGGCAGAGAGTCAAGATGGGTACAGTCATAGTCTGGGACATGACGTGTGAAGTAGATGGTTGAATGACCAACTGTAATTTAGGGTGCAGTAAAACGTGTCTAGTCGCTATTGGCAACGTGCAGTCCTCCAGCCATTGCTTGAATAAAACTCCCACGTAAGCTGTAGTCCGTGAGTAGATGGAGGATCACAAGTTGCCTTAGTCAGGTCTAATAGGAGAGCATCTAACATTCTAGAGACAAATGACCACAGGGTCCCAGATCTTCCTACTTGCTTTCCAGGATGCCACGCCATCATCTCTCGTTGGAATCTTGCTGCTCGTTTAGTAGTCAGGGGCCGGTAGTGTTATCTTCCTTACAAACTCTTCATATTTAAGCATCCCGTCAGGCCCAATATGAGCATCTTTGAAGAGGTCATCAACTAGCAAGAAACAGCTGAATCAGTGTATTATCTTACAGAACAAGATCAAGATATGGACATGCAACCTTTTCCTAAGCAAAGGTTAAAGGGACAAAATAACCTTTGTCGTACAACAACAGCATTTTATGTATCTCTGCATTTCAGGGGCGTTATGGGGATCATTTATTTTATAACATTTGAGTGATTTGCTTGATATATTGATAAACACCACCCTTCACACATGTATCCCATATACATATTATTCTGCTCTCATATATATTGAGTGATCCTATGCTTTCAAAATATTGTTGCACATAATCTGAGATATTATATGAGGAGATTGGACTAATTGCATGCAATCCCTGGGTCCCAATGTACCTTCTTCAGGTGTCAGTTTTTCCCCCATCTGAGTAAGTTTTGCTCGCAGTTCGGATACAGAGATAAGGCCGTTCTTTCGTTTATCCGACATGAGCATGGCAACGAGGATCTCATTCTCCGGGTCTTCCTGCTTCTGCTGCCGGTACATGATTGTCAGGAAGGTAGAGAAATCCACTTCACCATCTTTGCCTTTAAAAGACACTCAGATTACGGCATTTCCAACAGGTATTGTTCTCCATCGCACTATGCGCCCAACATGCTATATCTCATTAGAGAGTTTGATATATATATATAATATATCAATTTTACGACATATTAGATGAAAGTTTATTTCAAATGAGAAGCTTTATGTTATTGAGAGGGTGGTAGATAAATAGAACAACGTCTCAGCAGACGTGGTAGAGGTTAATACAGTGAGGGAATTTTAACAATGCATGGGATAGACAAATGGCTGTCATGAATATTATACAAGGCCAAGGGCCAATTAAGGCTTTACAGCAGAGAAATGGACGGATAAAATGGTTCGATCTCGGTTCTTCTGTCAAAGTCTATATAGTTACCTTCCCGTACATTTGTTACAGCTAAATAAATCTATATACTTTTAAAAGCCACAACATTGAGGGGCTTATTAGGTTTCAGAGTGTACTTTTTACTGTCATCTCTACACACTAGAGACCGAATGATTGGCTTCTCGTTCATGTCCTGTGTGATTATACCCTCCATTCAACTAAAATGATGTTACAAATTGATTTGTGCCCAGAATCATCAATGGTGTCCATTTAGAACCCTTTTGTTTGCAGAGTCATTGTGGCCCAGAAAGACAAACCTGGAGAAATCTTGATTTTATTATTATTATTATTAGTACCTGTAGCATGGCGGGTGGTGTTTTGTTGGTCTGTGAATCGCTCCCTTATCAATGTATGATAAATAAACTTGCCATTATCCTCCTGCACACCATAACCAATAGAGTCTTTGCATCTAAATTCCGAAGGAGGAACATCGCATATTGCAGCAAACTTGACTTCGTTGTAAAGCGATCTGCGGGTTGCGGATGACGTGTAGATATCTCCGGCCTACTTTCTGTGTACGGATATGGTATTTTTTTTAGATCTAGGGTTTTTTTTTCGAAACACAGTGACCACTTTGGGCAGTGGCGGAACTACCGGGGTCGCAGGGGTCGCGACTGCGACCGGGCCCTGGAGTTCTGCCAGTCAGGGGGGCCCAACGGGTGCCGAGCAGTTGCTGAAAACGACCGCTCTTGGGCCCCCCCAACTCTTGGGCCCCCCCAACTCTTGGGCCTCCCTGAGTGACAGAAATCCAGGATGCCTCTGCTCCCCGCCGCTGCCGCCGTGCCGTCGCCTGCCTCAGCACTGCCCAGAGTGCGGTGTTGGGAGCGTGAGGTGTTTGTCTATGTCAGCAGTGAAGCGCCGGCACCCGAGACAAACGCCTCACGCTCCCAACACAGGAGTTGACGGTAAGTGACCTACAAAGGGGGGGGGGGGAGGGAGTGGGTAGATCGTGAGAAGGGGGGGTAGGGAGGGAGGGGGTAGATCGTGAGAAAGGGGGGTAGGGAGGGAGAGGGTAGATCGTGAGAAGGGGGGTAGGGAGGGAGAAGGTAGATCGTGAGAAGGGGGGGTAGGGAGGGAGAAGGTAGATCATGAGAAGGGGGGTAGGGAGGGAGAGGGGAGATCGTGAGAAGGGGGGGTAGGGAGGGAGAGGGTAGATCGTGAGAGGGGGGTAGGGAGGGAGAGGGTAGATCGTGAGAAGGGGGGTAGGGAGGGAGAGGGTAGATCGTGAGAAGGGGGGGTAGGGAGGGAGAGGGTAGATCGTGAGAAGAGGGGGTAGGGAGGGAGAGGGTAGATCGTGAGAAGAGGGGGTAGGGAGGGAGAGGGTAGATCGTGAGAAGGGGGTAGGGAGGGAGAAGGTAGATCGTGAGAAGGGGGTAGGGAGGGAGAGGGGAGATAGTGAGAAAGGGATAGATGGGTTGGGGGTGGGGGGGCCCTGAGGTTTCTAGTTACGCCCCTGACTTTGGGCATTAATATGGTAAAATAGTGGAAGCCCAGGCCTTTAGGTTCTCAACTCCATAACTATTTGTTATGTATGAGTTAACTGCCCCAGTTAAGTTGCACAGCACTGCTTACTTTGCTAATTATAATTAAAAGGTAGTAATAATAGGGTGTTACTGGGATCATATATATCTAAAGGCAGCTCAGACCATGGGCTGTATACCTTGTAACATAGTATTCCAGATGCCACCTTGTGGCCATATGTGGAACAACATGTAAAACCAAAATGTTTGCGGAATGCTCTCAGAAAGAAACACAGGGTGTTCAGGTAGTGTGCGCTCTATTGGGTCTATTAACCAAAGGGAGAGCTGGAAGGAGAGTCGTGGCTCTTACTCTCTCATATCACTATTTATTATTATGGATCAACACTAGCAAGTTCCCCCCAACAAGAAGGGATGAGCCTGCCCTGTATAATGCATACTTTAATGGGGGGGGTGTATCTCACTGATTTAACTATACATTACCAGGGTCATCCAAGCTCTTCCAACAGTAGAAGCTCACAGGGGATGGGCCTTCATAATGTATATGAGCTGAAACATGACTCTCCCTTTCGACGAATAGACTAAGTATTGCAATCATTTAAATAATCAAATTTAAATATTTTCATTCTGTTTATCATTTGTATATTTTATGGAATCTCTCGTGTTGTTCTGTCGCCGCATCATACCAATTTTTTGGACTTGCAGGTGCCGCGCGACTTCACTTTGGGTGGGACACGTTCCCAGGCAGCGCATCACGGTCTGAAGATCCAAGGCTGGGATTTTACCTCTACCCTTCTTATCGTAGAGAGAAAAGCATTCTTTGAACTCTGCGTGAAAATAAGTGAGTTAGAAAGGTGAAGCCTGCAGATTGATTTTCTACAAATGGATGCTTAGCTGCAGCGACTTGATAAATATTGTTTGTTTCTGCGCTTTTTCCATTCACGTTACCTTTTTTTCATTTAAAGGGCAGGCTAAATGGGGTTATTGGTATCTATACATCTATAAACAAAAGTCAAGTCTCTAAAATCACACGTTATAGAAAAAAGAATCTGATGTTATTATTCTGTTTAAAACGAATGCATGTAAAGGATTAATGAGTCTCTAATATATTTGCTGCTTTAACAAATATAAGTCATCTCTGCATGTTTTGACATGTTTTTTAGCGATTGGCACTCTCGCATATTCTAATTCTATAATCTCCATCATGAACGACTATGAAAAATGTGTTTGGACAAGTTAGGTGTTCTAGTCCCTGGCAGCTGCAGTTGCCCATCCCTGGGATGGACTCCATACACTTTAACGTAACGTTTATGAGTAAAACCCCCCAACGTGCATTTGCCCCTCTCCCCACCACCCAGCTATATGCCGTAAAGGAGGTTCGTTTGGCCAAATGCATCTCAATGCTTGTGAAATATCAGTCAGCTCCAGCACTGGCTCTGTGAATACTGCTCTGAACTTGCGCAGAAATCCTCAGGTAGGGCTGCAGCTTCTACCTCATATAGGTCATGTAGGTAAATACGCAGAGAGAACTTTGAATTGCATTCTTCTTTAATGAGGCTATCAAGGAAAGTAAACTATCTGCTTAGGTGCTTCTCCAGCATTGTGCTTGATGACATGTCACACGAACTGGTGGACAAATATAATGACCCCGATGAACCACAATAGTTACCCCACTGGCCAAATCACACATCACGCGACCACTATAGCGTGTTCACTCACTTTGGATATCATCCTGAGACAGGAATTTGGCCTGCGGAAACAGTATATAGACAAAAGACCTGTAACTATGATATCACATACCCCGCCAACAAATACCCCGCCGCATCCTTTGGAAATGAAGTGAATATGTTTTAGGCCGATCAACTCATATTCAGCTCAATTTATTCTAAAGCGAAAAACAAACAATTTCTTAAAATACTTAGACTTTAAGACCAGGGAAGCTTTACGTTAATAGTGAGCTGTAGAGAGAGCTTATATGAGTGAGACATTCTACCCCTCCAACTTTAGGAGCATTCAGACAAATATAAAGCTGGTCCAAAACATCATTCTTCTTTTTGATATAATAAAAAATGACACATTTAGTCCTGACACCTCAATTGACTAGTGACTTCTACATTAAAAGAATAATTAACCCCGATAACAGATTTGATTGGAATGCTTTGCGTCAATCTCCCAGTCCCTGTATCTGCTGTTGGAAGACCCCTTTTAGCACGACCAGCGGGGTAACTTACCATGTTATTCCCAGTTTGCTTCCTGCTTTAATGCGAGATACTAAAGTCCACACTGGAACATACTGGTTATTGTGGGATGGGTACACTGCTGCCATGGAGACCCAGGGTCAGATTCCAGTCCTTCTGCACCAGATGCATGCGCGGCGGAGTCTCATTACCTTCACGTTAACAACTGTTACAGGACACCTCCATGAAACATGCATGGGCTGCAGGTAATACATCCTTCCCGGTAACTTAGAAGCCATTTGTATTGCGCCGATTCCTCCACTACCGTAATAAAAAGTGACATTTCTTCTGTAGACCCCTCACGTAACGTGCAAAACAGCTTAACGGACAAAGCATGACCATGTTTATCTTTATCCGACCAGCGAATGGTCATCAGATGTCCATGAAACCCGGTTTTATATGCGTGTCTAAATAGTATAAAGCAGATAATGTAGGATGGGTACAGGTTAAGGAGAATAGCTAGGATTTCAGTAAAGACCTATATGTCTGATTTTTTTTAAAAAAAATATATATATTCAGAAGGTCCTTCTATGTGAGAAGTTTGCAAAGCAGGTCTATGAATACCAGAGATCGAGCAACTTGTTCCTCACGGGAGACCAGGCCACTTTTGGTAGTTTTTCCATCGTTAGATATAAATGACCACCATCTAAACAGTTTACACTTTACCTAGGAAAACCTAGATTTTTATTCAGGTGAAGTGAAGCTATTCATAGTTACCGTATTTTGTTTAAGGCAAACTCTGTATCATCCAATCACACAATACTGATGTAAGAATACAAAGAAACATTAAAAAACAACCCAAAAGAAATAGTAAAAGTAATGAAAAAGAAATAATCTTCTAAAAAAGCTACGACCCCACATTTTGTTCATATATGTGCAGCGTTGCAAGTAGATAAGAATAACACTGGTTCTAGTGCTTTAA
Organism: Spea bombifrons; assembly: GCF_027358695.1. Lineage (NCBI taxonomy): Eukaryota > Metazoa > Chordata > Amphibia > Anura > Pelobatidae > Spea > Spea bombifrons. Next base: position 93,046,583 of record NC_071090.1, read on the forward strand.
GTCAAGTGCAGGGAATCTTAATTGGGCATCGCTTTTGGGCAATGGTCATTTACCCGAAGGTCCTTCTGGGCCTTACATCTTGTGAGACACAATAAAGTTAGGATGAACATAGATGGCAGCCTTGATGAAGCAATTAATTTATTTTCTGCCATCACTATCTATGCATCTATAAATCTCCAGCTTAACCACGGCCATCTAATCTCCGTGAACATCATCTACTGAAAACAACCTTGGGAACCGACCAGGGGGCCAACAAGCAGGTCTGGACAGCATAGCAGGGACATGTTCTCTCTCCAAGCCTTGTTCACGTTACAGGTCACATTAAAGGTGGAAAAAGTTCTGATATGATTTATCTTTGTCTCATTCTTTCACATCACAAGAACCTGGCAGGGGTGTGTAGACTTTTTATATCCACTGTATGTGTTACTAAAGGGCCGGTTTACAGTATAAAGCAGGTTACACAGTCAAGGTAGAAATGCGTACATATTAAAAACAACTCCATTAAAGAATAAATAGGAGAATGATGGATTTAGTGTCCTTTTCCCAAGATCCATGGAATATAGTTGGTTCCTGAGCACCTAGTGGAGATCCAACCGCATTCAGTGGAAGGTGTTGATATGAAGGGTATAAAAGGCCCAAGGCTCGGGGATATATATAACCCCAGGGTACTTCTTGCGCAGGACTTTGTCATTCCAGAGCCAAATGATCCAGGCGGCAATGAGAAGGAGGGTAGCGGAGAAAGAGAACAGCAAGAAGAGGCCGTTGCTGTCTAGATGTAAGCCCTTGCGTTTCTGATGAAGGATGATCGCCATCATAGCAAAGAACGTGAAGATGAAAATAATGAAGATTTGTCCCTCAGTCACCAGATACCTGTGAACGGAAAACACGAGAGTGACATTAACATAACTCTCCAGAACACACAGAATAAAAGGAGAGAGGACTACTAACCAGTAGTAAAGGCTGCTGGGGGCGAGCAGAGCCCAGGCTGATAGCGGCATTCTGGTCTCCCCCCGTGAAGTTGTGAAGCAACCGGTGAAGTAGATAAACAGGATAAGAAAAAAAGGAATATACCTGTAATGACAGAAGGGTTTATTAATCGACCAAACAATACGGCGAATGCGTAATGTAATAGACTGCCAGGAAAAGGACATATAGCCACCGAACAACATCCAAACACAGCCACTTTCCAAAGCCGTAGCTGAAGGGGAATTCTTGCATCCTAGAATTATGGCTACTCTTCCACTAGCCAATCGATCACATACACTATTTGACCAAAAGTATGAGGACACATGGCCAGCAGGCCTATATGAGCTTGTTGGACATTCAATTTGCACAAATTAGCACGTGAACTCTGTAGTGAGAGACGCTACCGAGGACAGGTGATTTTTACACACTGCACACTCCAGCAGCCCGTCTGCCGCTCTGTGGTTGAGCCGTTACTCCTAGACGCTCCACTTCACAATATCGGCACTTACAATGGAGCGGGGCAGACATTTCACAAACGGGATAGCAGCAGAGGTGGCATCCTACCACCGTGTCACAGTCACTGAGCTCTTCAGTACGACCCATTCTACTGCCAATGCTCGTCTATGGAGATGGCTGCCTGTGTGCCTGATTTTATACACCTTTTAGCAATGAATGTGGCTGAAACACTCAATTAGGAGGGATGTCCACATACTTCTGGTCATGTAGCATATGATTTAAATATAATCACATTCAATAACCCTTTCAGCACAAGGGACTGGGACAGATTTATTTTGTTACTGGGGGTCTACGCCAATTGTAGTGTTTCTCCAGATATATTTAGATGACAACCCTATAAACAAGCTTACACTCTACGGAAACCTACAGAATATGTTTTTCGGAACAAGTTAGGCTATTCATAGATGCCATAACTAATATATAAACCAAACCAAATAATAATAGTAATTAAAAAAAAAGAAATCCTTGACTCTCCTTACTGTTTCTCCATTATATTGTGTTGTACATACAAGTAGATTGTACATGATGCCCATGTAGGTGACACTATAGCATGCTGGATAAATAGACATTGTGTTAACTGCCACAATTATACTAAAATAAAAACAGTTTAGTGTGAAAATACACATTTACACAGGTATGACACCTTTCTGCACCTGCTTTTGTGGACTACAACTCCGTATCAACCTCATCATCATCATCATCATCATTCATGCAGTCAGGGTAGCTGTAGAGCACAAAAGCTCATCTGCACATTAAAATGTAGGTTATAAAATATATATTTATATAGAGAAATATCAGCCTTCCATCTCTAATGGAAATCTAGCATGTAAATGTAAACGTACACCTCTAGGTGGAGGGGCCATTGGCATGTATGGGACACATGGGTGGTTCCTTAGCTGTACTTAGCTCTAAGGGTTAAGTGCGATTCATTTAGTTGTCCTCATGCCGAATGAAGATTCTCTATCAATGGATTCATGTCAAGTCAAGTCCTTACCACATGGAGTGGCCGAGGTACTCGTCGTAGTAATACAGCAACTCAAAAGAGTCAACCTGTTATGGCGACAGCAGTGGAGAGACATGAGGGAAGCACACATGAAAGGGTTGAAGAGCAAGAACGAGTATAAGGGGTTAAGAAAAGGATGAAGAAAGAGGCAAGATGAAAGAAAAGGACAGACAGGCGAGGAAAGAAGAGGAGGGGGTAGGAGTATGATGTGAATGAACCATAGGAAGGGTACCAAGAACATGGAGGGAAAGCAGAAGCCACAAGGGAGATAACACAAAACCAATTAGTTCAGCGGCAATTATCACATTTTACAGCGAGCCATCACATGCAGACGTAACAAACGAAGATTTCTGCAAACTAAGCCTACTGATGCCCCTTCCATGACCGGGGGTCCTCCTATGCATCAAACCCATATGTTTAAAGGATGTTATGCCCTCCACATTCTCACCAAGGTAGGAGGCTGCAGGTTCTGCATGATGGGGTTATCCCGCACTGACAGGTGCAGCTGGTAACCGCTGAAGATCAGCCTGTGGTTGACAGAGTCCCCCACCAGATGGATACTGGCCCCCATCACAAACGTTATGATGCTGACATAGATGACAGAGTTCGGGAGAGTCTTCGGAGATCGGTCTATCAGCTGAAAGACACAAAGAACATTCAAAGAACATTCAAAGAACATGCAGCTTTGGTGCTAAAAAAAACAACCCCAAACCACCCAGGTCTCTCAGTAGTAGATTTACTAAGAAACTCCAATAAAGGGAAAAACTCCAATCTAGAACAACACTTTCAAGCTCTACACTAACGTGTTGTGGTTTATTATTCACCCGGTTTTACCTTCAGGAGCAGTAGTGGAGTTATAATGTTATATGCCATGTGGAAATAATCCCCTGCGCTGGGTTTATTCAGCGGGAACCAGTCCAACGGGAGTAGAAGCTGCGAAAGGAACCAGACAGATGGGTAACGTAGCGCGTTCTTTACAGGTAGTCAGATCAGTCATCGGACCAGAGGAACGACCACCTCCACTATCCTAATCTTAACCTGCCCAGGAATAAGCACGTTTTTCCTACCACATGATCGGTGGCAGCCTGTGGCAGATCCAGCAATTCTTAAACCATTTACTTCTTCCCAACCACCCTTACAAAGGCTGTCTGAACGAATATACAATGTAACAATAGAGAGATAACATAATGGGAGAATGAGATCTTCCCATGACGTGCATGTACAGATGAAACAAGCAGCGTGTAAACACAATCACATCAGGTTACTGAACAGAACGACAACCTGTCGGGTTTGGAAAATGTGATAGACTCGTTAACTGTTCTCGTATTAATTCTTTATGGTGTATTATCTAAAGGGGGAGTTCACAGAAGAGTTGTGTTTCAGCTCTTTGACTTCACTGTACATCTTCTGCAGTAAGCTCTTGACCCACAACTCTTGACTTAGTGAATAAAGCACCTTGAGGCAGCTATTTGCCGCTCTGCAACTCCTATCACTGGATAGATTTCCAGAAAGCGCTGAAACAAACACACTCGGTGACCCGGCGCCTGCGATGCGGAGCATCACGTTACCCCGCTGGATAAGGTGTCAGTCAGCAGATCATCCGTGACAGGCGCAGGCAGGGTGTGAGCGCACGCTTCCCAGCATCACACCTGCTCATCCTCACCCGTTAAACATTATTATTACATGCTTTTGTCATGTGATCTTACGGTACCTTACAGCGTAAACATTAAAAGCAGCCACACGGCTGACCGCTGACTAATGGAAAGACAGCAGCTTGTGAAACGATATAGATGAGTCCATCCGCCTCTAACACGGGGGCTCTCCGACAGATCATTCAAATGATTTCAGGATCTCCTGTGCTCAGTGGTGTACGTAGACCTAGGGCCGGTCTGTATGGGACCGCTGGGCTCCTTTGGTACAAATCTCTAAGACATCAGCACTGATAACACATATGACATCATATGTTTGCAGTGATGCATTTATGGGGCCTCTACCCCATTCTACCCCAGGGGTGTCCAAGGACAGCACTCCCATCACTCACTTCTGTGATTTCTGTCTTTCCATGTGGCTGAACCCGCACTAATGTTTAGAATAAAAACCATCAACGTATCAGCCGATGGCGAGCGTTCTGTAACAACACCCCACCGCTATTACACACCGTACAGAAAAACGCCCCACCGCTATTATACACACCGTACATAACAACGCCCCACCGCTATTATACACACCGTACAGAATGCCCCACCGCTATTATACACACCGTACATAACAACGCCCCACCGCTATTATACACACCGCACATAACAACACCCCACCGCTATTATACACACCGCACATAACAACGCCCCACCGCTATTATACACGCTGTACAAAATGCCCCACCGCTACTATACACACCATACATTAACAAGGCCCCACCGCTATTACACACACCGTATACACGCTGTACAAAATGCCCCACCGCTACTATACACACCATACATAACAACGCCCCACCGCTATTATACACACACACTGTACATAACAACGGCCCACCGCTATTATACACACACTGTACATAACAACGGCCCACCGCTATTATACACACACTGTACATAACAACGCCCCACCGCTATTATACACACCGTACAGAACGCCCCACCGCTATTATACACACCGTACATAACAACGCCCCACCGCTATTATACACACACTGTATATAACAACGCCCCACCGCTATTATACACACACTGTACATAACAACGCCCCACCGCTATTATACACACACTGTACATAACAACGCCCCACCGCTATTATACACACCGTACAGAACGCCCCACCGCTATTATACACACACTGTACATAACATCGCCCCACCGCTATTATACACACACTGTACATAACAACGCCCCACCGCTATTATACACACACTGTACATAACAACGCCCCACCACTATTATACACACACTGTACATAACAACGCCCCACCGCTATTATACACACACCGTACATAACAACGCCCCACCGCTATTATACACACCGTACATAACAACGCCCCACCGCTATTATACACACCGTACATAACGCCCCACTGCTATTACACACACCGTACATAACAACGCCCCACCGCTATTATACACACCGTACATAACAACGCCCCACCGCTATTACACACACCGTACATAACAACGCCCCACCTCTATTACACACACCGTACATAACATCGCCCTCCCGCTATTATACACACAGTACATAACAACGCCCCACCGCTATTACACACATCGTACATAACATCGCCCTACCGCTATTATACACATCGTACATAACATCGCCCCACCGCTATTGTACACACCGTACATAACATCGCCCCACCGCTATTATACACACTGTACATAACAACGCCCCACCGCTATTACACACACTGTACATAACAACGCCCCACCGCTATTACACACACCGTACATAACAACGCCCCACCGCTATTACACACACCGTACATAACAACCCCCCACTGCTATTATATACGCCATACATAATGACACCCCACCGCTATTACACACACCGTATACACGCTGTACAAAACGCCCCACCGCTACTATACACACCGTACATAACAACGCCCCACCGCTATTATACACACACCGTACATAACAACGCCCCACCGCTATAATACACACCGTACATAACAACGCCCCACCGCTATAATACACACCGTACATAACAACGCCCCACCGCTATTATACACACCGTACATAACAACGCCCCACCGCTATAATACACACCGTACATAACAACGCCCCACCGCTATTATACACACCGTACATAACAATGGCCCACCGATATTATACACACCGCCCATAACAACGCCCCACCGCTATTATACACGCTGTACAAAATGCCCCACCGCTACTATACACACCGTACAGAATGCCCCACCGCTACTATACACACCGTACATAACAACGCCCCACCGCTATTATACACGCTGTACAAAATGCCCCACCGCTACTATACACACCATACAGAATGCCCCACCGCTATTATAACACACAAAGTACAGAACGCCCCTCCGCTATTACACATACCGTATACAGAGCCCAACTATTACATAAACATTATATATATATATATATATATATATATAAAATGCCCAACTACATAAACAACACTTTTTAGGGCTGGGCACATGATAGAATATTTTAAGCGCTTGTTTCGGCTCATCATCAATACGGTAGAGCGGTACTAACCATGACAATTGGACGGCCAAAGTCAAGGAGCCAGTTCTGAAGAGTGAAGTAGAACCAGAGATCCAGGTGGAAACGTGACGTTCTGGAATCACCTTCATTCTGACCGGAGCCAAGTCTGTGTGAAGAAAGTATATGATATATAGTATCAGTGCCAGATGCAGACACCATGAGCAACTCAGAGACATGTGATCAGTCATACAGCTATTCACTCACTCAGAGATTCATTACCAGTTTTGGTGTTTGGTACGGAGATGGAGGAGGTGGTGGTGGTAGTAGTAGTACATACCTGGCCGGAGATCCCGGGGTCGGGGGTTGTCGCCGCCGCATCGAAGTCTGCATCCCGCTCGGGCTGTTTCCTCTGTCTGTTCACTCTGAGCATCACACTCATAGGCGGTGCTCCAATCCTGCTTTCTGATTGGCTAGTACTCAACAGCGGTAACCATAAACGTGCGAGAGATGGGCGGGGCGACAGAGGTGGCAAAAAATGAAAAAGTAAAAAAAAAGTAAAGCGAAACATGAGCGATCAGGAGAAGCGATGAGAAGCGCGGACAGCGGAGCGGGGAGATAGGGGCAGAGAAAGACGTGCAAGCAACAGCCGCAGGATACACGGGCTGTCCCGCCGATACGGAGTATATATAAAGAATATCCAGCCTAGGGTCATCAGGCGTAGTCTTCCCACCTAAACACGTTTATGGTTCTTTTAGCACCAATCCCTATTGTAAATTGGAAAGGGTCCCCTAATCCTGCACCCCATCCCTGAAACCGTCAGCTGTTCCTTTTAGTAATGAGGTTTCAAGATACGTCAGAGGATGGATACAGCCCGCTAATTTATCTGTACAATAGGAAGCCGACGCCAGGAGTCCCGACGTAATTTAGACACAACAACCGCTCAGAGCCTCAGACTGCAAAGCTGGGGACTCCCGGAACCAAAGTAAAGTGGATACATTCTCCGGCGTACACTTCCGTGAACGAACAGGAAGTGGGGATCGTCGGTCTTCCTGCTGCAGCCCCGGGATGGCCCTGGACGGGCTGGCCGGCTATGTGTATAAAGCGGCGGCTGAGGGTCGGGTCCTGACTTTGGCTGCCCTTTTGCTGAATCGGACGGAGTCGGAGATCCGGACTCTGCTGGGCTCTGTCACTCAGCATGGCGGACAAAGATCCACCCCGCTTATCATCGCCGCCCGCAATGGGCACAGCAAGGTGGTGCGTCTCCTGCTAGAGCATTACCGGGTGGATACGCAGCAAACCGGCACCGTGCGCTTTGATGGGTGAGGATGATAACACGGGGACCGGGGCTGGCGCGGACACGCGTGTCAGGCACCAGGCTAGAATAACACAACGCATCCACGTAGCTGATGTTAATGGGAAATGGATAAAGCCGTAATGCTTATAGAGAGAGCGGCGTCTGTAATGGAGCCAAGTTAAAGATGTAACCTTAGAGATGTTTGCCCCATGGGAGAGGTCTAATACCACCTAAAGAAGAGACTTCTGAGGTCCCAAAAAGCTTGTGTGAGTCTAAAAAACTTCTAGTAAACACTACAGCTGATGCTGCCATGGTTACCTGTATGTTTCTGTAGGTGATTAGAAACGCTAGTTATGACTCCCTTTTTAAATGTTTTAAGGCGGCTGTGCTGCGTTGGAACAGGCTTATAAATATATTTATATCCCGCAGATATGTTATCGACGGAGCTACAGCTCTGTGGTGCGCGGCCGGAGCCGGACACTACGAGGTGGTGAAGCTGCTGGTGAGCCACGGAGCCAACGTGAACCACACAACCGTCACCAACTCTACCCCTCTACGGGCCGCGTGCTTCGACGGCAGGCTGGACATCGTGCGCTTCCTTGTGGAGAACAATGCGAACATCGGCATCGCCAACAAGTACGACAACACGTGCCTGATGATCGCTGCCTACAAGGGCCACGCTGACGTTGTGCGTTACCTCTTGGAACAGAAAGCCGACCCAAATGCTAGGGCTCACTGCGGAGCTACGGCTCTGCATTTTGCAGCAGAGGCTGGACACTTGGACATTGTTCGCGAGCTGGTGAAGTGTAAAGCAACCATGGTGGTCAACGGCCATGGAATGACCCCTCTTAAAGTCGCGGCTGAGAGCTGCAAGGCTGAGGTGGTGGAGCTTCTTCTTCAGCATTCTGATTGTGATGCGGAGAGCCGCGTGGAGGCGCTGGAGCTTTTGGGCGCCTCCTTTGCCAATGACCGGGAGAATTACAACATCACCAAGACCTACCAGTATTTGTATCTAGCCATGCTGGAACGCTTCAGAGATCCTGCCAACATTCTCCGTAAGGAGGTTCTACCTCCTATTGAGGCGTATGGAATGAGAACAGAGTGTCGCAACCCGCAGGAGTTGGATGCTATCAGACATGACGCTGATGCTTTACACATGGAGGGCTTGATCGTGCGTGAACGGATACTTGGATCCGACAACATTGATGTGTCACACCCGATCATATACAGAGGGGCTGTGTACGCAGATAACATGGAATTTGAACACTGTATTAAGTTGTGGTTGCATGCCCTGCAGCTGCGTCAAAAGGGAAACCGAAACACACACAAAGACCTTCTGAGATTCGCGCAGGTGTTTTCCCAGATGATCCATCTCAACGAGCCCGTCAAGGCATATGATGTGGAGAGCGTACTGAAATGCAGTGTTCTGGAAATAGAGCGTGGGGTATCACGGATTCGGAATCCCCAGGAGCCTGATGCCCACTCAGCAGTGGAAAACCACGAGTGCAATCTTTATACTTTTCTCTACCTCGTCTGCATCTCCACAAAAACACGATGTTCAGAGGAGGAACAGTCTTGTATCAACAAGCAGATCTACCGGTTGGTGCATCTAGACCCTCGCACCCGGGAAGGCTGTAGCCTTCTGCACTTGGCTGTAGACTCTAGCACCCCGGTGGATGATTTTCACACAAATGACGTTTGCAGCTTCCCCAGTGCCCAAGTGGCGAAACTGCTTATAGACTGTGGGGCAGACGTGAATGCCACCGATAATGCCGGTAACAGCCCGCTGCACGTGATTGTTCAGTATAACCGTCCCATTAGTGACTTTCTCACGCTGCATTCCATCATAATTAGTCTAGTGGAGGCCGGGGCCCACACAGACATGACTAATAAAGAGAAGAAGACCCCGCTGGATAGAAGTACCACTGGGGTATCTGAAATTCTACTAAAAACGCAGATGAAGCTGAGCTTAAAGTGCCTGGCAGCTCGTGCTGTGAGACTCCACAATATCAAATATCATAATCAAATTCCCAGGAGTCTGGAGGAGTTTGTGGAATTTCATTGAATGCTTATATGGAGAAATTATATATATTTTTTTCAGTCCTTCTGAGTATTTTCAGGGCTAGATGTGAATAATTCCTGAGGGTCCCTTTTTCTCCTGCAATAGCCAACAATATGACCTCTTCAATAGTATGAAGTTCGTGTTCCCTGCATTTTCAGTGACCGGTGTATCCCTGTCCTGTTAAACAGGCGTCTATACAGGGAAGCTGCTTCCAGACTATTGCTCAAAGGTCTTTGAGACATAAGGTGCTGAGGTTGATGTCATATTTCTGTCAAGACTGGGTACGCCGATAGGATTCACAAAACACATGTATTTTTAATTTATATTCATTTGGAGTTTTATTGTTAAACAAATGTATTTTAAAAAACACACATTTCCTCTGAGGATTTTTTTTAAATCGCTCTTTCTACAGTCCTGAAATCATGGAAATAGGGAAAAAAAAGATTTTATTTTTAATTTATATATTTTAAGTTAGGGTTATTATTGAAATCAGCTTGTGACGTGTTGTCACTGTAATGCAAAATAATTGCCAAAATCGGCACAACCCAAGTGAGCTCTTCTCCAATTCTAAAAGGACAGGTCAACGTTTTAAACTGTCCTCGCTGACTTAAATCAGGATTCTCAGAACTCTGGTTAGAAAGTTCTGTGATAATGTGCTTATATGAAGCCAGCAAACTCATTGCTTTTGGTGGCCTAGAAGACACGGACCATTGTGTACTCTGAATAAGCAGCGTGCATCATGGCGTTACATTGGCCACCATGCAAGCCTTCTGACCAGACTGGTGCTCAATGTAATTAACATTTTATTTACTCCTTAATGTGTTGGTGGGAACATAAGATTATATTCAGGGTAGAGTAGAACTATCAGCCTAACTGGAGAAGATGACCATGTTGGACATGTTTTCCAGGACACACGCATAGATGTCACATATTGCTGACCAGCTCATGTAAAGTGCTGACCGGCCTCTTGTGGGATGTATAAACTCATGGAAGGGAATCTCTTACTCGGCGTACTGGAAGAAAATGATGAATGTGGTTTCCTTATTTGCATTCCTTTGACGGCAGTACTGGGCCACAATGGACCTCAAGGTGTTGTAGACTGCACCCTTTAGCATGTTTTGTTATCTTACGCCGGACCATTTGTTCCCCAGCTCTACTTTCAAGGCCATACTATATGGAGGGTTATTGTAGTTCCATAATACTAGTTCTTTTTACTGATTGTTTCCAACAGCATTATTGTGCTCCTCTCTTGGTACTGATAATATACCAATGAAGCCATCTCTTTGCAGTGTGACTTCAGCCATGCAGCCCAACAGGATGAATGTAACACGTGCTTCCGCCTTTTCTGTCTTGGGCACTGGCTGTAGTATGGCATTCTCCACTGGGTTAACTTCTCATCCGGCTTCAGTATGATTACTTTCATGAAACCGTGACTGTATGCTATACAGTTTGGATAACGTTCCTGTTAATCCAGAACTGCTTATTGGGCTGGATCCAGTTCCAGGTTTTTATGCCTTTGTGACACTCATGGGTTAGCACACCATTTACCCCGTATAGGGTCGGTGAAATATAGGGGAACTTGCTGGTAACCTTTAGTGCCTTATTCCATTAATAAATGGCATGATGTAAAAGGGGGCTTCTCTGTTATTGCCATACAATGAGTTGCTAATGTTTTGATCAGTGCTTATCAAGGTTAGTAATGCATGCTAGAGTTTGGGATCATGCAACCGGTTACATACAAATCCTGGAATGTCTCTCAGGTATAAATTTAAATCTGTATGCGGAAATTCCTTGGTTCCATCTGATATATAAATCTTATAAAACATCCCATTTTGTGTTTTCTTTTTCTGAGTAAAATGTTTTCTACCCTTTCATTGCTATCGTTTTCTCTCTACACTTCTTAATCACAGATAAGCCACTTAAAACTGCCTCCGGGCTTCGGGGAAGAATCCGTTGCCTCTGTGCTTCCATGGGATTTCTCATGAATTATTAACAAAGATTTACATTAATGGTTCACTTCAGTTCCATTTTCATATTAAATGCATATTGGAGTTCTTGTGTGGATGCTGATACCTTGTGTGCACGCAAAATGGCACAAGCATTAATTACAAGCAAAATCTTCCTGCTTCTGTTGTTATGATCCAAAGTTTCTTGCCACCAATTGGTTACTTCAGCTGTCAATCAGTGGCAGGAAAGGGCACCCATTGAAATAAATAGGAAGACTTTACATATGTGCATTCGTATCTATTGTGTACGCACACAGCGTTCAGCAGAGCCAGCACTGGAGTGCATCACATGCAGGGAGATATTTGGCCAAACCCATCTCTTGCAGGGCATTAAGCTGGGGGTGGGGAAAGGGGCAAATTCATTTACAAAACAGACAATGCACTTTGATGTCCATATGCATATGATCACCGAAATCAGGAATCTGCACACACTCCCCACAGGAACTCAGGTGCTTAGCTGTGCCAAGAAGGGCCAGCTCCCCAGTAAATCAAAATAGAAAAGGGTTACCAACAACGTTTCGACTTTGATAAAGATCTCATCGTGAGGTCGAAACGTTGTTGGTTTTCTCCTTCAATAAATCTGCCTGATGGAACCCTTGAGTGCCTGGAGCCCTTTTCTGTTTTCATATGCATATGATGGCTGGAGTGTCCCTTTTAAATGTTTTCTTTGGGAGACTTGTCAGCCCTCTTGGTGCGATGCTTACAATTCCAATGCTTGGTGACAGTTAAGCACCATGTATAGGACTTATAAGCTTTCCCACCTTTACAGACTCAAGCAAAACGTACTACTAATTCAGCAGGCTGCAGCAGTGAGATAGTGCTTCACCTGGAAGCAAATGACCTTAATGTACATGTCTTATGTATTATACCGCTATGGCTTTACTAATAGATCGGTAGGTTCTAATTGTAGCAAATCATTGGTTTGCTGCCATGCTTACTGGATACGTTCCATATTGCCCCCCCCCCAAAATAGATCGGCCAACTTTAAAATAATATTTAATTGTTTTAAATACCACAAAATACAAAACCAAGCACGTCAGTAACATTTACTATGCCACGGCAGTGGGGAGAATTGCAACTTTCCTTTGCAGAGATGAAGGTGCACGGTTTGCTTTCTCTTACTTCCAGCGGGTTCTCACCGCGTTGGATGTGACTCCGTAAACGCTAAACATTAGCAACAAGGGCTGGGGATTTGAGCTGAATGTCACTAGAAACAGATTTACAGTAACAATCGTTCTCTCCACAGAATATCTGTTGGCAAATAAAGAAATGCTTATCATCAGCACTGGCCAATGCATGCGAACAAGGTATTCCATCACATATTCCTGAATCTACTTCTTTTCTATGATTTTTATATATAATATATATATATCTCATGGTTTTTTTTTCTTAAAGGAAAATGTCACGTCAAAGTTTTGATATTTCTTTTTGGGTAAGTTAAACCTTGTGTGGCCGTGCAGTGTCTTTGTATGATCTCCCATGCTCACCTGGCTAGCGTGTTAATGGTACATATGGGTCCTAGCAATAAGGAAAAGTAATTATTACATTTTTTTAATTGTGCAGTATGTGGGAGCAGAAGAATACGGAAAGCGTGTTAGAATTTGTAAGGTGGATTCCAATGCGGTAATACCGCCCGATTAAGCTAAATGTATATGAAATGTCATGGCTGTGCCTTTGAATGTCAGAATTTGAAAATATAATTCAGTAATTGAACTGAAATGCAGTCATTTAAATAAAAATTTGGCTCAGTGCTGGATTAATTTCAGATTTCTAACTCCTCTTCATACCTTTTAATGTATAAGGATATAGCTGGTTACTGCGGCTTAAGGCGATAGTAAACAGGGGCACAATCGGTGCTTAGGATGCTTTCAGAATTTAAGAAACTAAAGAGAAAAGATTAAAAGCTGGGATGGGATCTGTGCTGTTGTATCACAAAAATACAGAATGCTAGGTACTGACATCGTGGCTACCTGGTACCGAGGGTTTGTCCAGCCCTGCTCTTAGCAGCTTTGTTCTGCGTATGGCTGGGGAAAAGTGTTTTTTATTTGATCTTCAGTTATTTTTAAAGTGCTTTCATCATCGTTACAGAGATCCATAACAGCAGACATAGGGCATTCATCACATATACATTTTGTATTTAAATACACAACGAAGGGGAGAGGGGTCTCGCCTAGATAACAAAATTTAGTGGAACTGGACCCCTTAATCCCATTTTTCTTAAATTTAGTTCATAAATAGATTGGCAATATTCTGTGGATAGAAAGAAGTAACAGGTGAATGGTTTTCAGTTTTATAGTAAGGGTTATGTGTTTTTTTTTTTGTTTTGTTTTTTTTTTAATGTTCTGTCAATGTCTTGAGGATGATAGCGCTTTTGTATGACCATAACATTAGAACAATTCTCTGATCAGTGTCTTTGGTTCAGGACCTGATCCAGTCTTTCAGTTGGTTATGTCCTACGTACCATCCATAGAATAAGCATCAGTCTCAATGATGCAGGTTTTGAAAAATACTATCATTTAAAAAAAGAATCCAGGTCTGTTAGGGAAAGGTCCTGGGGAAATGGGCAGTGGTCTCCACCTTTCTGGTAGTGAAGGACTAATCCCTGAGCAGAACCTGTCAGAGCTTTGCGTATTCAGGCAATGGCTGAAAGTCCAATGAAGGTAAACATTAAATAAATAGCGGCCCATATCCCTGAAGGAGGGAGCTCCTCTTTCCTGCTCCCTGAGGGTGTATTCAGTAATAAAATGGAGTTACTGAAGACATCATGGGCTTGGTACAGGAAGGGGCTTTTCTTGACGCTCCATTTTTTTTGTAGTTCTTAAGATTATATCCGTCGTCTCCCTCCTGCCCGTCACTTTTTTACTATTTACAAGGGCAAACAAAGGGTTAAATAGGTGAAGCCCTTCCTCTGGGCTTTACTCCAGAACCTTGTCCTCTTCCTCTCTCTCGGGGTGACTGCGTTTAAAGAATCCCAGCTACACAGAGAAAGGAGATAAGAGAAAACCCAGTTAATGTTTATGGCAGCACAGACTGTGTTTGCAGACATTCACATTAGAAGTTTAAGAATTGCGTTCTTGTTGTTGTTAATACTAATGCTTTGTGGTCATCTCCTGAACTCTTGAATCTGCTATTGATCCTATACCCACCAGCAAGTGCACAAATTGTTCAACCTGTAAGGGAGTGTTGCCGTTTATAATTGAAACATCTGAAGGAGGGAAAACCTGCTGGTGGTTATTGAGATCCGACGTGGCTTTTGTACACTATAGTAGCAGGGTATAGTCTAAAACCAGAGGGTTGTAGATATAGTGTAAGGAAGTTTTACTTCACTGAGAAAACAGGGACTTTTATGACATTGCATTCTAAATACAAAGTGATTACTATGTAGCTGGTTCCCCTCGGGAGCTATAACGGTTTCCAAATTTCCCACATGATGGAGCGTTTCTGTAGGAATTTCTCTCCGTTTATCTAGCAGAGCATTTGTAAGGTCAGTCACTGATGTTGGACAAGAAGGGCTTTCAGCATACCAAGAAATTTTGAACAATGCTATGCTTCCATGTGTCTGAGCGAGAGGTAGTAACTAATGATCTGGTTCTATTAGCAGTCAGATTCAGTCATGGGAAGAGACACAGATTGGAGAGAAACAAACATTGACGTAGATTTAAACTCTCATCTTAAGGGCAACATAAGTGATTTAGTAACAGCTAATTCTGACACTACAAAGAACGCGTGAGATGCGAGACGCATTCTTTCCATTGCTTAACCTCTCATTTTTACCACTTGTCATTTTGCCCATTCTGCTTGTACAACACAACGTAACGTCAGCATACTAGCATTGTTCCTTTTAGTTTTAACAAGTCTCTACCTAATTTAAGGACCTGCATTTAATCCCTTTTCTATCGTGTATTATCCTCTCGGATTGAACACCTACTCTGCGAACGCTTCTGAATTGTTAGTATTGATAATATCTTGCTCTTGTAACAAGATCTTACATGCAGGACTTGTCATTCCGTTCCATTTCTTTTTGCCTACTAAGTGGAATATACAGACTATGGAATAATTTATAATGAAAGTAATCCCTAAGGAAAAAGCCACAGGACGTCAGACCCAACACATTTTGCTTTTCCAGAATTGCCCAGTGATGTGGGTGCAGGCATAATAGTAACAATACGATGGCGCGCCATTTATAGAACATTTACTTCTATATGGCCGTAGATGCCCCAAACATACTTAGTAAACACTAAGGTTTAGTAACAAAAGCAAAATGTAATATGCCAGTTATCAACTCTAGAGTCATCTAGGAGTTTTTTGATTAGACTCCACTGGGAAGTGGTAAATCCTGACTCAGGTCTATGTCTCTTGTAGGAAGCCTCACTAGAGAATTGGCTTTACAGGTAAAGTGGAATCATATATTCAAGAACAACTTCTAGGTAGGCATATCATTTCTGGAGTGAAGTTTTATATAGAAGGTCCAGTTAGCCCATCAGAGTGTATGTCTTAATGGATATATTGTCCTGGGCCTAGTTAAACTGTTTAATTAAGGTCTTGTACTGAAGGACATCTTATAGGGTGGACATGAATGGTCTTCTTTACAATATCTTGTATTATATTTTAGGGACATTACCACTGGCTAGTTGCAAGTGGAAATCAGTGGATAAATGTGTTTCCTTCCACTAGACCCCTTAGTTATTCTATGGAGCCTACAGACTGGTAAAACATCACAGCATAAGATGTGGTTTTCACTTTCCATCCAGATGGCTTCTCAGACAGCTGAACTTTTAGTAAAACATAGGACTGAATCCATATGACATGCAGATGGAGCAGAATTGTTTTGAAAGTAAAGAGGAGCGGAGTTGAGAAGACTCAATGTGGAAGAAAAAGGCAAGGAGCTGTCGGATAGAGAGCGAAAACCAGATTAATAATTTGGCAAGATACTGATCCAACGACACTTTGTTTTCTTCATCAAACATTCCAGATAAGAGGAGATGATTCCATGCTGGGATATTCTGTGCTCACAATACCCGGAAGCTGCCCGAGTAAATATACCCGTGAACCTCTCCATTCGCCCAGTCTTGTTTCCTTACCTTCCAAAGAATCAGAACCAAGAGTGCCAGGAGTAGGAGTCCTCCTAATGTGCTGCTGATTATAATCCATATGGGGACATCCCATTCCTCCTGCTTGGAGATGTCAAATGTGATCTGAAAAAATACATAAGCTAAGGATCAATACCTATAGCACTTAAGCAAGGGGATTCACGTATAGAGTGCAAACTATTGAAATTAAGAATTGGTGCATATACCTGTGTTCATTTGTGAACAGTCTTAAGATACTATTTAAAAATAATGTCTGTTATGTTAATTTGGTGCCATGATATGCTGCCAGAAGGCCGCCGGTGATTATACAGGCATAGCCTCATAAGTACTCTTCACAAACTGTCAAATAGCTTTTTTAACACTAGGTGGGAGGGTTTGATTCTCTCTCAGTTAGTGTTTCCATACGGTGAAAGACGTAATTCTTACTAACCAAGTTCTTTTCTCCTGGATGATTTCAAATTCCTGATAAACAGTAGTTGGAAGAGAGAACTTGAGGGGATGAACACTATGAAGAGTGTTTGGGGAATGATAAGGTATGAGTTGTGGCCAGGAGAGGGCAGTAGAGAACCTATTTAACTTGACATTTAAGACATGCAAACCATTTAAACTAGGCATGGTTTAATGTTAACAAGCAAAAAATAAATGTATTTTTTTTTTTTTTTTACAGAATTTGCATAATCACTGAAAGTCTTGCCCCTTTAAATGTTAGTGAACAGCCACAAGAAATTCACCGGTGAAACAGCATACTTAAATGAGCATGGGTGTTAATTATGTATATGTGTCATTCCGTGCCATCACCTGTCGAGTAGGATCTTCCTCGGGGTAAATAAAAGGACTGTGGAATTGGCGGTTTAATGTTGCAGACATAACCAGTTTCACCGAACGGAAATTCAACTGCAAGAAGAAAAGCACGTTTCAAAAACTTTTTTGACATACATTCTTAACACATATCACAAAGACTGAAGTTCTGTGCATTTCTCAGGGTACCAGAAAAAAAACGAGGATTGCACAGGGAGAACCTCTGGTGTTCAGTGGGGGCCACACACAGAGGCTTACTCAGGGACCCATCAATAATATAGCTCTGCTTCAGGGCATAATTCCCCATAAGGAAGTCCTAACACTGATCACTGCGGGCCTCGTCAACTGACATCCAAGGCCGACACAATTAGTAGAAGCCCCACCGATCTCTGTTCAGATTACATACACCCAGCCTACACTATCTCTATAATAATAATAATTAATAATAATATATAATATTATAATATAATAATAATATATATATGACAGACTTTGGTATCAAGCAGAAGAGCACCAACTTTTTAAACCTAAATTAACGGCAAAACATCCGCTTACTAAAATACAAAAATTGATAACCAGTGTCAGCTCCTAGAGGCAATTTTACTAGCGTTTTGCCCATAAGCGCATTTTAATGGCATTATACCGCGATTAGCCCTTTAGGAGCTTTGGTTGTAAGTACATGCCTGTCAGGTAATATAAATGATACAGAACCCGTGACTATAAGTAAGGTTGGGAATATATTTGTCCCGACCTGTATGTATTGTATGTTTTTCTAGAGCTACAGCTGAAAAGGCGGTGAAGGTGAAAATTCTTCATACTCTCACTCAGGGTTGTTTGGTAAAGTAAAACTTCATACCCCAAATGTTGTGTACAGAGAGATTTTTGATATATAAGAATTATGATTCTATTTACTGTGTCCGCGGTACCGCTGGCTTATTATATAGTAACATTATTGTAGAGCATCGGTAGACTAGTGTTTATGCCCAGAGGTGGATGAGGAGTGCCTCGTCTTCCTACTTCATATGTGCTACCGGTTCTTACCGCCCGGAACGATTTCCTCCACAGCTGCCCGTGCACGGTGAATGTGACCTCATGGTTTGATGCCAAATTCAGGTTGCATTCAATGGACACAATATCTGAGTTACTCTTGTTCTGAAAGAAGCGAAAAGTGGTACTGATTTTTAGTAATTTCTACTTAAATCTGTGAAGAAAAAGTGGCAGGCTAAAGACAAGACTAGCTGTCATCCCGTAATATATGTCCTTAGTACAAAGATTTAATATGAGTGCGGATCACTCCTATTACATACCAGCTGAGGGATGTGACTTAAATCTTCTTTAGATGGTTTCCTTCGGTAATCAGTGCCGTTCCCCCTAATGCTGCAGGCTGCATTCTGTTACATACAGAGTTAAAAAAATGTTTTGATGGCTGGCAGATATTTACACAAATACATTAAAGCTTCAGAAGATGAACACACCTGGTCACTTATTAGGTCCTTTAAGAAGAGCAGACGGTTCCCGCCACGGGTAGCCACAGGGACTGAGATCTCAATGTTGACATATTCAGAAAAGAAGCCTAAATTCTGGATCTGGGGAGAGGACGTCTGTTTCAGTTCCACATAAACACTAAAATAACCAACTATAACTAAATATAACTATAACTATGCAATATGTAACTAAATATAACTAAATTAACTTCCAGGGAACAATTGAATATTTTAAGATTGGCAAAATTGCCTCATCCTAATGCAGAGTTAATAAAGTGAGATGAAAACCCAGTGATTTTCCTATTGTGAGCAGTAAAAGTAATAGTGGTATTCAGTTAAAAATACAATTATTTGGGTTGTATAGATTTCATTTTGGCTTTATAATACTGTATTACAAATATTGTAGTAAACATATTGTAAAGAATAGTGAAACTATAGGATTAATCATATAACAACTAGAACCTCCATTTGAAAGTAAAACGTGCTGTTAAAATCTTAGCTTTTTGTGTGTTATGTTTTATGAATGAAAGGTTACCAAATTCATTCAGATTTTTTCTAATGTATTGCACACGGAGTTTGCCTTTACCATAAAGGTGCAGTTGAAAGGAGGTCCAATAGCATTATAAGGATCCTTTGATCGATCAGAGGTAATTTCATATTGATCCAGTGTAGAATGCCTATGAACAAAGAAAATCTACATCAAAACCATGCAATGACCTCAGGACTACCGAGGCTTCTGCATCCCTGCGATATCATTCTTTAAATTTCCCAGAATTCTTACTATTGTGGTCTGTATCTGTGCAGGAGATGTATCGACATTGTGATCACGAGTGACCAGATGCTCCCTTGATTACAAACACGTGTCTCAATATCGCAGGATCCCATCTTTCGCGTTCGCACATGTGTCCCCACCCTCCGGCATTGCACTGATTTTAATAGTCATATTTTCTGCCTATAAATGTGTCAGGTTCTTAACATAAGTATTTCCTGTCACACCAGATCTGTTTCTTCTGCTGGCTCTATATAAAAGCACAATATGTCTCTACTGCATTCAACCACCCTCACTCAGAACTCTCAGTCTTGGGGTCACCCAAAGGATCCTGAATTGTTCTATCTCTCGCTAATGCTTGGCACCAAAACATTGCAATAGATGATAAAAACATGTCGGGGAAAAAGAATGATGCTTGAAATATTCCATCATTTATTTCCACAATATAATGTGGACACAAATAGAAAGAAATGGGTCCTCCAAACGAGCTCCTAAAAATGTGCATTAACTGCTTCGCACAAATTTAATTTGTCTAAAATGCAGTGCGTTGCAGCAAAATATTTATGAACACACATAATCCGCATTAATAGGCCATGAAGGAGATGACACCCTGCTCATAAGAGATGCCATGGGATGAAAGCGTACCTGGTGAACATAAGATCCGATTCGTACTTCAGGTTGAAATCCAGGAGAACTTCATTGTCAGACCGTGTGTCTTCTAGCTCTTCACTGTCACTGTCAAAGACAATATAACTATTTCTGGATGTGATGCATCAACTGAATCTGTGGGCGCTTGGCACCAACACAATTGCCGAGATCAATATAACAGGCATGAACAGTCTATAATGTGGAAAAACTGACCTCCAACACAGTAAGTCCCAAGTACTAAGTTCTAAAGTAAGAATTGAGTCCACGTTGAGGATATCAAAGTCATAAAAAAAATTGTAAAGTGAGGAGTTCAGCATACCAACAGGAACTCTTATTGGTTTTCCCTGTAATTGATTGACCTATTTGTGAATATATGTAATTTTCCACAAAGTACTAACAGACTAAAGGCCTATATAACCAACCAAGTCTGGCATTCCTCAGTAAAAGTCTTGAATTCAGAAGCTCCGCAACATGGAAATATAGTAGTGAAATAAATAAGATGCTTACTCAGTTATTGTCATATGAAACACATGAATTACATGAATAAATATGGATTTACTTAATATTTACATGGTTTTAATGTATTTAGAAAAGGAGAAGCTGCAGAGCAGAACCATGGGAACCTTGGTGAGAATTGGAGAGAGACAAAGCCCACCTGTTTGCCGAGAGGTAGATTTGCAGGGATGGGAGGAAGAGGGATTTGCTAAATTCAAAGTCCAGCCGGAACATCACCTGTCACAAAAGATGGACATACAAAAAATTCAACACAAATCTATGAATTGTGGGATGAATGGTTTAAAGAATTTTATTCACAACATTTTCTCCATACTACACATCCCAAGCTCTCAGTCCTGCTCCATATAGCCTATGTCAGCCACTAGTAGCCATGCACTCCCCGATATGACAATTCCTTGTTAATTATTCTTATTATAATTGTTGCCAATCAACAGCTTATGAAACTAAACAGGTCTTGAAACAAAGGACCTCATGGAGTACAAGTATAATTAAAATTAGTGCCTATTCAATAATGCTGCTTCAGTAATATTAACCACCCTGTTATACTGTCCTTATAAAGCATGTCTTGAGTATGGCTTGACTTAGTTACAACATATTCCAGCCATTATCCTGCCATGGGTTTGCCAGCTGCCTGGCTATCACCACTTACCTTGGCTTTGGCTCTAAAGAAGGGATAGCTCACATTACAGAGCTTGGTGTGCGGAATCTGCTCATCTGTCTTACATTCGATTTTCACGTCTGATTCCTCCTGTAAGAATTACACTGCGTTCAATACATCGCGTATCTCTGACAGTATGATCGGATTTCCACAAGATAAATAATACTAAGAGAGTCTGCTCTTTCAGAATACTCCATTACTCCCGAACCTAGCATCTGTTACTGGATAACCATTCTGGAACTTGGAACTGTACCTTGGGGACCAAGCTGGCAAACTGCAGATTCTGTGAGCAGGAAATGTTGAGCACGGTGCTGTATGCATTCTCCCCTCTATTTTCTAACAGCACCTCCAATGCTATCCGCCGCTTGCTCCTCTGAATAATAAAGACAGAGTTGTCGAAAGAGTGGATGAACGCCGTGCAATCCGGTGGGGGTTTCCTGAGAGAGCGCTGACAGAACTCCCTGTGAAAGAGGGTCTGTCAATGCCAAACATTCATCCATGGCCAAAGTACTGGCACAAATACTAAACAAAAGACCACTACCGTTATAGATTTTACACACAATCAGTTTTACACCAATCAGTTTTTTGTGTACAGTTGCATCTCCTCTGTTTAATTAAGTTTTTCGTTTTCCTTTTTAAATCTCCAACATTAAATGAAATGTTGGAATTTTAACCAAATGCTTTGACTGGGAGTCAGATGCCACTTAACGCTACATCGCGGCAAGCGAGAACCATTTGGTTTTAACTCTGGATCCCTGTTCACACTGGGAACTCCGGCCATGATTAATGTTCACCAGAGCCGGCCTTAGGTGTTCTGGCGCCCTGTGCGGACTACTCCTCTGCCGCCCCCCCATCCCAAAAAAAGAAAGGAAAAAAATCTTGTCACAAAACACCCCTTTCTCACTATCTATCCCCTCTCCCCCTTTATCACTATCTACCACCTCTGCCCCTTCTCACTGCCTTCCCCCCTCTGCCCCTTCTCACTATCTACCAACTCTGCCCCTTCTCACTGCCTTTCCCACCTCTTCCCCTTCTCACTATCTACCACCTCTGCCCCTTCTCACTGCCTTTCCCCCTCTGCCCCTTCTCACTGCCTTCCCCTCCCCCCTCTCCCTACTTCTCATTATCCTTACTTACCTTGTAGAGTCCTGCGGAGGGAGCGGGAGGCGTCCGTCTTCCCGCTCTGCCACGGTGCACGCTTCACAGCATATTTCGGTACTCAGCATGAAACGCCGGCACCACGACAGAGTCACGGAGAGTGAGGGGCGCTGAGCGGTTGCTGAAAACTTCACGAGTGCCCGCTCTGCACCCCTGCCCGGGACTTAAATTAAAACATTGTTTTTTTTGTTTTAACTTTATTTAACATCCTCCATATTAAAAAAAAGTTAAAAAAAACTTTATTTAACATGGAGGATGTTAAAAAAAGTAAAGAAAAAAACAAAACAATGTTTTAATTTAAGTCCCGGGCAGGCGCCCCTGTTGCCACGGCGCCCTGTGTGGCCGCACAGGTCGCACACCCCTAAGGCCGGCCCTGATGTTCACAACAGGTTTCATGAGTATACTCACAATGCAGTGGGGATATCATGCTTCACATCCAGTACAAGATCAGATACACAGTGTTCATCTTGGTTACAACCATTCCAGAATGCGACCTGGTTTAAGAGAAGAATAGCCACTGTATACTGTCAATCGAAATGGACAGCGTAAATAATATGCTTTCCAATTTACCTCATGTAGTTTGACATTGTAGGGAATCTATTACGTTTAACATATGAATGTTGAATACAAAACAAAGCGAAAAATGTAATTTACTATTGCATCTCAATGTGTAGAAATTTGCCAGAAAATGCTGCCATGGCTGATGAATTTAACGAAGCGCGTCCTGTGTGGCTTCTTTATTGTGTCCATGTATCCCAGCCAGGTGGACATTTTTTATTCATTAATTTTTTAATTAATTAAATTTTTCATTGATATATATTTTTTTCCTTTTTATATAGTCATATTTACTGTATTTTCTTTTTAAATACTATGGTGATTTTTAAGAAAATACTTTTGTAATTTCTTTTATATAAATATTACATTCCTATCATATATAACGCTTTATTAGCTAAGTGCTGCTGCTTCTGCACTGAGAACATTTCACTAGCATTATATATTGTATTAATTCCTTATATTTGCTTCCATTATATTCAATGATTGACTTATTTACAATATATTTATTGAATAAAATCTATGTTTATATATATTGCGGCATTGAGTAATTCTATTTGTATGTACCAGAGTTTGGTTACATTTTAATAAATGGTAGAAAATGTAATTTGGAAATAAAATAGGCTGCCGGCATGGGCATGGATTTTTTCCATGGGGGACAAAATATCCTCCCCACTTTTCCGCTCTTCCACCCCTATACCTCCTTACATCCTCCCCAGTAGAGGATCCCCATCCTCAGTAGAGAGGTTTCCTGGTCGAATGAATATGTTAGTTACCTATTAATTAAATAAAAAATAGTGTGTAGTGTAGGTCACCACAGCCCCCGTCTATAACTACATTTCTCATGATGTTCAGCTAGCAATATAGCTTGCTGAATATTATTGTAAATGCAGTACAACAAAAGTTAGTGTTTGTACTAAAGACTAACCTTCAGCACTCGAGTTGTTGAGTACTCACTTTCCCATAATGCTTAAGATATTAGATTGGCTAAGAGTCATGGGAAATGTAGTCTCAACAGCTGAAATATTAACTAACCCAAGCTGCAATACAAGTTTGAAATTAACTACTTTGTATCTGCAGCATGCAAACTGTGTCTGCCCAGACAGGGACTATGTGCCTGTGAAGGAGCAGCTGCCAGAGTGAAAGTGAGAAAACCTGCTAGAGGGAGAGGAATAGAGCAGACCAAACCACTGTGACAGCAGGGGGTGTACAGAATTAAATAAAAGTATTTTCTCTCTATATATTTGTTAGCCTATTGTTCCAATTGGCCTCTTTGAAATTCTGGGGGCCCTTCTGGACACCCATGGCTGCAGGAGCCTGGTTTTGTGACAATTGTTTTGTGAATAAAAGTCTTATTCTGGAAAACAGATTTCCATATGGGGAGAAGGGGATATCTAGTCCAATGTAGAGCAATACACACAAACACTAGTCACAAATAGGTAGCCCACTTTAGATTTGATGGTAACAATATAAAAGAATACATTTTTAATATTTTGCATTTTACGGTAGAAGCATCTGAGAGTGCTGCCAACGACAAACACAAATCCTTTGGTTCACACATTACTTACAGAGGCTTTCAGGGATGTTGGCCAATCTTCTTGTAGCACCGGACCTGAGTCTGAAAATGCCAGTTCATATTCCAGTGAAAAAGTGATAGGTTTCACATAGTCCGCTGTGTCCTACAGAAGAATAAGAAGTTAGGTTTGAAGACGTGAACATAATACGGTGAATGTTCGTCTGCACTCTTCTTGGCATATTTCACTTAATGTATAAATCACTCTAAATATATGTCCTACAGCGGAATCACTACAAATCATTTCATGCTGTGATTCTACCATGCAACCACTTTCTGACCCACCAGAACATGGAAGTTCAGCTGTTGGCACTGACTATGCCCACTGGTGGCTCTGATGGTTTTCACAAAGTGTTTATCTCCTCCAATGTCATCAATCACAGCCCGTGGTGTGTACCTTCTTTCATCTATGGTCACGTTGTACTTAATGGCTGAAAAGACAACATTATCGATAGTAAGATCATGGCGGGTCCTACATACACCTCTATTTTAAGAAGTATAAGTTCATGGTCTGAGTCGTCATGTGACATATAGTGCACACCAAGAAACAAAATAAAGGTACAAACTGTGAAGCAGAGGACCAAATATAACAAATAGAAACAAACTGCAGGGCAGTTCCACAATAGCCAGGAATGAAGTGCCATCCATCTGCACCTGTGAAGTAGTTATAGAGCTTTGTGGCCCGACATAGGTGATTGAAATAGACACATCTGATATTAAACATATTCAGTTTGCTCTTTGATGTGACACACAGTGTTGCACGTGTATAACTACTAGAGGGGATCAGAGATTTATTTGCACTTACCTACAGCCTGACCCTGGAACTGGGCTGCTTTAAAAAAAGGGGCAAAGCAGACAAAGGCTGCCATACACGTAGCTTCTCTCCCATTCCGGTGGCACTCCTTGTTGAAGATGTTTATCTTTGGTGGCTCAAAATAGATAGTGGCATTTATCTGTACCACGCTGCGTGCCCTAAAAAGAAACACAAATGCTAGACAGCTGTCCGATATACAATAGCAGCAGGATAGTATAGAAGAGCTACTACATTATATGATTATTAACTATGTCTGTAAGTCATGAAGCAGTTTAAGATGGAATCTGTTAGATTAATAAATGGGAGTTAGATACACTATATGGACAAAAGTATTGGCACACCAGATAATTACACAGACAGTTATAACAACTTCTGGGAAGACTTTCCACAAGATTTTGGAGCATTTCTGTGGGAATTTGTGCCCGTTTATCCAATAGAGTATTTATGAGGTCAGGCACTAATGATGAAGGCCTGACTCGCAATCTCTGTTCCAGTTCATCCCAAAGGTGTTCAATGAGGTTGAGGTCAGGACTCTGTGTGGCCGGTCAAGTTCTCCCAAACCAAACTCATCCAACCATGACTTTATGGGCCTAGCTTTGTGCACTGGGGCATACTGTAATAGGGAAGGGCCTTCCCTAAATTGTTCCCACAAAGTTGGAAGCATAGCATTGTCCAAAATGTCTTGGTGTGCTGAAGAGGGTATACCAAGGCATTTGGACAATTCAGCAGCCCATTCCTATTATCATAGGTAGAGTGCTGAGGCAGCATTATCACTTGAGGGGTGTCAACAGAGCTGTCACAGCACTATTTTAACACAGCTTTCGGTGTGGAGTATTCTTGCCTGGGGTGTAATTTTGTCTAGGATCACCACTGTCTGAGGTTCTGCAATGTCAAGACATTGGCCTAAAATATATGGTTGTAAAGATTCTGTAGGACCAGTCCAACACACCACAACAACACAGCATTCCCCATGGATCCCACTGCTAGGTCCACCAGTCCATCATCATTCATATCCATCTCTCCATGGATGCTGCTGCCAAAGTAGGCCAGTCCAGGGGCCAGCTCTGCGGCAGCGATGCGCTGCAAGGAGAGATAGGAAAGAAAAACGTAAAGATTAACAGGTTTACTATTATAACACATGTCAATTTTTTTAAATTATTATAGGAAGTATTAACCTATTGAAGAAAGTAAGTGGATTACCTTGATGTGATACTTCATTTAACAAAAATCATGAAGAAGGAACAAACAGGACAACAATAGGGCACAGTGGAAAGAGTATATACATTTGAGTAAAGAAACATTTGGAGATTGCTTTTTAAAGAATTGGTTCTGTAACATTATAAAGAGTGGGTCTGATTTTCACAATGCAAAGTTTTTCACAAACCTTATAAAGAGCCCTTCCAAAACATGAATTACCTGTTTATGTCTCTTCAGAATGCTCTTTTTCATACCATGGAAAATATATATCGCTCCCTTGTTGTCATCTTCTAAAGGCGCCCCAATCACGACATCATTGTATGAGTCTTGGTTGAGATCGGGCACAGCAGCAATGGATGATCCAAAACGTGAGTTCTGGGAGCTATCCCAGTCTCGCAAGACTCCATCTGGGGTAAGCCGTTTCTAGAATAAATGTAGTACTATAAACATCCAGGCCTCAAATACCGACTTACACACTTTCCAAAAAACAGTAGGG
The DNA here is from genome assembly GCF_027358695.1 of Spea bombifrons. Lineage (NCBI taxonomy): Eukaryota > Metazoa > Chordata > Amphibia > Anura > Pelobatidae > Spea > Spea bombifrons. The sequence continues at coordinate 93,074,358 of NC_071090.1, forward strand.
ATTCATTATGCTACTTATAACGTAGGCTAATCTCCAGAATCTAATATTTATCTACCACCCTCTCAGTAAAGTAAAATTTATTTTCATTACATTGTAGTCAAACCTCGGACTATATGAGCAAATACTCACCTCTTTCAGACCATACATATATACCCGGCCCCTCTCTCGTCCATCACTGAAGAACATTGGCGCGCCAACCAACAATACATCTGTTATTCCATCACCATCTACATCCACCGAGTCCACTACACCACCAAAATATGATCCAATCTAGAAGGGAGGACATGAGCCACACATAACTTTATTCTCATTCTGCCCAGACTGCGTTGTTTAGCATGTCATCCTCATTAAGAGCTACTAGGGATACATGAAATTCAGGCTTCAACTTGGAATAATAACCAATGATTTAATTTTGAATACACTGGATCTAGTTTATTTTTTTATTGTGAAATGTTGCAAAATAGTTTAAACCCTCCTTGGATTTGCTGTTGATGTAACAAGTAAACTGCGGTCATTTGGAACAATGTGCTTACATTGTTATGTAAATGCCAGCCATATTTCCACTGGTAAGAACACCGCAGGCTGTGTGACTAACTCCAGCTCAACCTGTCCTGTATGTGAAGCTCACCTCATAGGAAAGACAGTAGTAGGGAAAGACAAAAGGACATCTGAAGGAGAAATAGAGAGAGTGGCACAGAAAGAGAAATCTGAGCAGAAGAATAAGTAACAACTACATATGATCAAGAACCGGTAAAAGGAGAGCAATGAGAAGCTATAGAAAGACATCAAGATAAAAACAAGACATACTGACAGCAGTAGGATTGCACATACAAAATAAGATTTATTCACTAAACCGTTACTTTTAAGAGCGTTGCTGTGAACTGAAATAGTTCAACCTACCAACTTCACTGTTGGCTGAAGAAAAGAAGTTGATTATACATAAATCTGGTGAAACAACATTGGAGAAACCTCACAGATATAACTATGTGTTTACACAGCGCCAAGGGCAGGTCCTTCATAGTGACGTATGATAGTCAGTGAGTTCAAATGTTACATTGCACCTTGATGTACTTTCTGATTGTTTAGTGAATAGACACCCCTAAATGTTGCCACACTGTATTTTTTGATGAGCCATGGACTTCAAGTGTTTTTTGCATGAAAAATCACAATCTAAGACAAATAAGTATGTATTCCACGGGTCTTGGAGAAATTACATAGGAGAGACACCAAAGAGTAAAATGGTCAAAACAGAAGAATCCATGTTGGCCAAATGATAAACCAAAGAGAAAGAAGAAAAGCATTGTACGACAGACGTGCTCTTAATAACCCTAAAACATAGATGACCAATTTTCCTTGTTGACAACAAATAAATAACCAATATGGGGTGAGCTCTATATTGGGGTGAACTCTATATTGCTTATTTATGTCGGCCAAAGGCACTAGGCATATCATAATGACCTTGTTTTGTCATAATAAAAGAAAACAAATGTAAACATATTTAAACTCAAACTAGTCTTGGTTTTGTTTTGCATTATTTGCAAGCACAATTTAGAAATTCACATGCCCCTCAGCCCATGATCAACCTCAGCTCGCCTCCAGGTACCTGCTCTCCCCGTAATGCTTGGTGGATAATCAGGTTGTCCATGCCGTGCATGCTGAAGAGAATCACTTTCCCTGTATGGTTGAACCGTGGAGCCCCAGCGACATAGAGCCTGCCATGCTGGGATGTCATCACGGAGGTGACCGTGTAACCTGCAAAGCAGAAGTAGGTTATGGAACAACATACATTACTTATCAAACATTTCCCACACAACCCCTATAGAACAGAGCAATGAACAAATAAAGCAACACAGCACAAGAAGAGCTTTACAGAATCTAGATTTTCTTTAACCTCCTTGTATATATTTTTAAAAGGCAAATTACTTTGGAATAAAGTTCTGCTCATGTTAGTCTTGATTTATGAACCATATTAAATGTTCTGAACCACAGCATAATAGGAACTTAATGTTCTATCCCTAACCCTTCATTTCAATGAAATACATTAACAACGCCACTCTTTTAGAATTGCTCATAAGAACACTGTTCTAAGAATCTTTCTTATCCTCACAGTGTGAGCCGAATACTTGTTGTTTAGGTGGTTTTACATAATTATACACAAAAAAAGTCAATTATTTAAACAGTAAATATCCAACGTTCATTCTGTTGACTTAATATATACCCCCTATTCCTTCCCGTTATTAACTGTTTGTTACTTACACGTACGTGTATTACATTTGATCTTGCTAGAATTCAACAGATAAAGGGTTACACATAGGTGAGAAATACTAGAGATTATATGTAGAAGTCAGCTGAGAATCTGAATGCATATCTTGGCTCGTGGATGCTGGCTGTACGCCTTCCAAAACAATATTGTACAAGCTGGAAGTATGGGAGTAAGACAATCCTAAATCCAGGAGTAGGCCTCACACTTCCCGCAGCAGCCAGTATTAGGTCTGTGGTGGGGTAAGCAGCCTCAGGCAGAGGGCCAGGCTACATTTCCACTGGACCCAAAGAAATTAGATCCATCCTGAATCTTGTGGATATAAAACACTTATTTTTCCCCCCCACAATTTTCCAAGTAAGTTTCCAAGACATAGATCGGTATTTAGAACTGGGCATTAACCCACAACTTGCCCGAGGACCAGTACACTGCGAACTTGGTACTAATAACTTATTGTCACATGTATTATATAACAACACACGGAATAAGCACATCAACTATAACCCATAATAGAAATATATGCATTGGCAGTGCGAAAGAAAATCTGGTCTCTTACTTAGGCAAAGTGTTAAAAATAGTAACTCCAAAATACTTCTTGTCTGCTGAAAGAATAATGTATTCAAAGCAGAACCACAATACATTACTCATTTGTCTATTAATGTCTGTCTTACTCATGATGAATGTTGTTCATAGGGTTGCCAGATGGAGTATACAAAAATACTAGACAAGAAACAGTCTGGCAGCGCAATTTATGCATATACCTGGGCGCTCAAAATGTTTTCCCGGACAAAACCTCCTATTACTGGATATTATTAATCCATAGCTATATCTCTGTGGGATGCTTTATATGAATAATTCATGAAAAAACAAATAGCTTTAAATAGAATGATACATCGATGCATTTATATTTCTTTGAATTCCCAGTAATAATGATGTGTTCCTTAATTATGTAGTATTATTAATGTTATACAGAGTAAATACTTAATTTTTTGTGCATGCTTGTAGGCTTTAACCATCTATAAGTTACATCATAATGTATTGCGCCACTAGCCTTTCCCATTTAATACATACATAACTACTCGTAATTGTATATGTTACCTTAAGGTATCCAAACATTTTAAATATATTATAAATGCTATAACAATTAGTGTTCTTTCCTTCTTCTTAAACAACCATGTTATAGAACACTAGTGGTCGGTAGTTTCTATGCCACTACAATCACCATCACTTTGCCTTTCCCATTGTTACCCATTTAAACATCCTTTCATTACCAAGGTAAGCTGCGTGGTTCTTCAGCTCATCAGGGAACTCTTTCAGGTAAGACTCCCTCCGTGGTATTACTTTTCCACCGCTGGTCTCCTTAAGAACAGCTCCATTCCAGTCATATGCTCCTACGGCACCTACTATTATCCCATCCTTCAAATGACATTGTTTTGGTTAATACAATTGTTTTAGTGGTAGTTTTTGTACACGTGGTGCAAGATAATTGAGCAGATTGTTCTGTGCAAGGTATTTTTTAAGCTTTTACATGCAAATTGTTTTGCTCAGTCAAATAAGTACTTAAACATAAAGGAAATCTAGTAGAAAACCAAGAGTGATGAGCGTCACACGAAGGTAGACGTGATATGTGGTAGTTTGCAGTGAAACGCATATATAGATAGTTGTATAAGGTAAATATATATTTTTATTATTAGTGGCAAAGGTTTTGGTTAAGAGGTATGTTATTCAACGTGGTTGGAACAGGTTCTGTGAACTTAATGGTGTAATCAACAATACATCCCTTTTATGCCACCATAATCACTAGTGGGTCTACCATTCATTTGGTGTTTCTTGTCTCAGTAATTTTAAATGTCCCAACTAACTTTTCCAAACTTTCTTAAAAACGCCATGCCAAAAATCAGAGATGGATGCTGACAGTTTTGACACCTTCTTTTACACAACCACATTCAAATATGGCAATAATAATGGTTTAAGGTAAAAACAAAAATGGACCAAACAAATTTAATATGACAACAAATTATATGCAGTTCTTTATATTGTTCGTAATTAATTATCATTCATTATGCTGGCACGCACTAGACACATTTTTGTATGACTTTTAATTAATAAGACTATTAATTAACAAATTGTTAGTACCTGTTTCTGGCTACTCGGTATTTACAATTAATTACTTGGTTGTGTCTCTTACCTCCACCGCATGCAGTGAGAAACCAGCCTGTGACATCTCCAATCCAAAGGATGTCTCATTCTTACTTGTTCCTGCAATTATTATTAGAAAACAATCTAAATTACAAAAGTACAAGCATTAATGAAGTCACTGGCCAATTTCGTACCAATTGGGGACTGAAATTGCTAATCAAGGAGAGTCTGGTATCTTTGTAAAAACAGCTAGAGCATTGTACTGGAGAACATACCTCCTTCAAGGCTAAATATCCTTTCCCCAAGTGCATCCACAATGTCTTTCAGCGCAGCCTCATCTGTTACATTAAAAAAATGCTTGTCATCAGGGTCACTGGCAATGAACTTTATTTCATTCAAGAAAGCTTCAGGATTAATCCCTCGTCTGTTGTAATAACCCAGAACCTGAGGAAACAGTAGATAACAGAGTGACATACACTGCAGAACACATTAAACTTAGCCTGACCCTTGACATGGAGCTTTTATTTGCTCTGGTGGGGCTAACTCTTATGAATAACTTATTGGGGGCTTTGTAGCACAAAATACTCTACATAGATCAATTGAAGGAAAATGGTGGCTGTTGTGATGAAGTTTTCTTGTGTGTTGGGATCGATCCAGCAACAGTTGGAGGCATCCATGGCACGTATGCCAAACATCATTGTACTGAAGGCAGTAAAAGATGGACCTTTACCTGTTCCTTATGATATCAGAGGTTACACCGTTCCCTACCGAAGGGCCTTGCTGTGAAGAACTCACCGCCACTGCATAGCGTGTGATGTTGTCCCTTTCACTGCTCTCTATCACTCTGTCCAAGTCTGGGCTGTCGTGTGACTCTCCATCTGTAATAACAATCATCACTTTCTTGGCTCCTTTTCTTCCACCATGCTGGAAAGCCTCTGAGCTGCAAAAACACACTCACATGTTACCTGGAGACACCTAAGAGGATGCACGAAATCCATAGAGACCATATAATTCTGATAATTATAAGTTATTATAAAACTCTGTTTTACCCTTAAGCAGCGTACATATACAAATGGCCACGTTAACCTCTGTCTGTGCATGCGCTCCCCGTCCTCACCGTGCTTTCTCGATTCCCAGAGCGGTACGTGTTTCAGTACCCCCTCTTTGCTCAATGCGTTTTGCTGCCTCTACCACTTCATTCACTGAGCGAAAGTCGTTGAGATGGAACTCATGTACCACATCCTCTCCATACTGCAGCACTCCAACCTGTCAGGAGAAGCAACCACCTTGAGGTTGACTTGGGATAAAAGCCTTCTGAGGTGAAAACCTCAACAGTAGGATATGCTACATAAATGCTACCTGTATCTGCCCGGGGCCGACATAGAATTTCTGTAAGATGCTGATGAGGAAACTCTGAACCTCCACCCAAGGGTAGATACTGTTGGACCCATCCAGCACAATGACAATATCCATAAAAGTTGGGCATCCTGGAATGGGAAGTTTAAAATACGTATTAGGAAATGTCTAGTACGTCAAAGGACAGAAACTCAAAAAATATGTAAAACATCCTATGTTTAGCCTATGTCATCAGCTTTAAATTAAGATTCAATAAAACAACATGAGTATCTTATCATTATCCTCAAACACTGACAAAACACAGCCATTTGTATCATGGTCTTCATCCCTGAAAACCAGTAAGATTAAATATCTACCATGAATGGATCAGCATCTGTTTTTCCATAAAATAAAGCGTTATTTGACTTTTCTTAACAATGAAACAACGTAATTCAAATCCAGACACGAGCAGTTAAAGCTTTGTTGTCGAGCTATGCGAAAAACAGCCCCTGAGCTCACTTGTATTTTTAAACATTACATAGATCTTACTCACTCTGCAGAGCCGGGGCCACTATTCTAGAGAAGCGGAAGTTGGAGTTGACTCTGGAGCACATTCCTGTGGTGTAATAAGAGCTTCCACATTCATGGGACCAGAGAGGGCTGCAAGCCTAGGGAAGGATAGTTGAACATACTGAAATGAATATACGAGGGATGACTGAAAGAGGAGAGCATAGTTTGAGTAAAGATGGTTTATAGAGAATGGGTTATTCAAAAAGGAAAATAGATACTGCTCTGTAAAGAGAGACCAGGACATGCTGTATTCTGATTATGGACCCATACGGATAGGGCATCTCATGCATGAAGAGAACAACGTATAACATAAGGAGTTAACAAAATCTAAAACATGGAGATAACGGGTGTCTTGCATGCAGCAGATAGATTGAGTTGAAGAAAGGGAAGATATGATGCTACACTGGGAAGATAGGGTATACATGTTACAGGGATCATATGGTATTCTGTCTTTACAAAAATTATACCGACAAAGAAGTAGAAAGAGAAAATGATACAGGTGCCGTACAGAGTGAATAGTAAAAGAAAAAACATTCTGGCAAAAACATGATAAGCACTCTATTTATCAGATGTGACCTTACCACAAAGCTATTGTCCTTAGGGTTTGTGATTAAACTCATTCCCAAGCGCATGTTATCCTTCCTTTCTGATACATTGGACAGCGTCACCCTGCCTGAGAAACCGCAAGTTACCACATGGAAAGGCATTTTGGGATGGATCTTTAAGTCACAACAGAGTCCCAATGGAACAATCATAGGACTTACCACCAAAACGGAAAATGCAAATGCCAATTAAGGTAGCTGCCTAAGGACATGGAAACTTCAACTGAGGAGGACTTTATTATAAAACAGAACCAGACAAAGGGAGGGTGAATACAAACAGCTGATGCACGAGCCGTCTTTTTCATGTGGACTTTATGGACTAACTATGCTTTACCATTAAGCACATCATAAATACTTGATGGTCCAGAATATGGCAAACAAAAGCTAAAAACAAGTGTGTTCTTCATTCTAAAGTCCATCAGATTCTTTTTTATGTAACATGCTACATCATTTTACAGTCCCCCTATATACAGCTGAAAACTGTTATTGATGTACTTCATCATTAAACAGCAAATTCTCCATCTTTAGCAGCCAGTAAACTTTTTTGAAAAAAAACCAAAACATTTTTAGATTCCCCGAAAGAAGCCAATGTTATATTTTCTTTCAGCATTTTAAGAAAATGATATACATTGTACATTTTGTTTTATAAAGGCTGCCATAAAATAATTTGCATTGACCTGTATTATGTTGATGTATGGTAGGTGGATCATTTCTGGAGTAAAGGTATGTGCCTGTTTTATTCTATGAACTATTGTCCATAAATGTACTGTATGTATAAGGTAAGGTCTTGCTTGCAAAACATTTTAAAGACGGAATTGTAGAAGTATTTATCTAAGTGTGTTCCAAGTTAATTACATTGATTGTTTTTTGACCATCAGCCATTTTTCTGATGGGCACTTTTTTGATGGGCACTCCAGGACTAGGCCCTGGTCTGTCTTTGCACTGCCATATCTACTTTTGACAATTTTTCAAAGGGTTACCAGATTTTTGCTCAAGTTTCAATGTTGCCTGTACTGTTCTTTTTGATGATAATCCTCACCTGTTGTCTCTGTTAGTCAATTTGTTCTGTTACATACTACTTGTTATGTCCTGTCTACCCACTGTACAGTGCTACGGAATTTGATGGCGCTATATAAAACAATAAATAATAATAATAATGATAATAACTGTTGGCACGTACTGTAATATTTGTTTTTTAGGTCACAACAACACAGCCTAGATTTTTCAGGGACCCAAGACAGGGATTTGTCGCTTACCAATTCCAAGTTTGGTGCAGTCACTGGTTGTGTCATTGGTGACGGAGCATTTGTATATGTCTCCTGTCCTCTGCGCTCCATTCATTTCAAAGGGCGCTCCCACCACCAACCTGTTAAGCAGAACATAACACATGGATATCCACCCAAAACTGTTTATCTGTTAACTGTTTATCTCAACTCAATAAGACATGTTATAATGGTTGGTTGTTGGACATCTAAGGCAGGGCCAGCCTTTGGGGTGTGCGACCTGTGCAACTACATAGGGCTCAACACCCGAGAGGGCTCTGCTGCCTCTTCTGCGGGAGTCTAAGTGTCAAGTAAATTGGGAAAAGGAGAGAGATAAAGCTGGTATGTTGCCAAGTACTGTAAGTCCCAAAAGAATTTCACATGGAAAAAAGCAGGTATATGCATAACAATACCCTAAATGTGCTATGTATCTCTAAATAATTTGTAGTGTCTTCAGGGTTCTAAGAAATTTATGAGCAAGGATTCTCCTACTTAAATTATGTTTAATACCTACATTCAGTGATAAATATGGTCTTTGTAAGAGATGGTCTTGTGCTATTTTCTTGCCCACTGAACAAAGCTATAGATAAAAGGCAGGTCTCATAAAAAAAACCTTAAGCATTAAACAGACATAAGAATAGTTTTGAGGAAAATTATTTCTTATTTTTTAAATGTTATTTTAAACTTACTTTATTTGTAGACCTGGGTGCTGTCAACCATCACATTTGACATTAGGATTCTACTCCCAGCTGTTAAAGTATAGGTACCTACAACATCATAGTGCTTGTATTAAAGTAGGAGCCACAGGGTAAATTAATCCATGGATTAAATATACACTATATGGACAAAAGTATTGGGACGCCTTGCCATGACACCAACAGGGACTTTTATGACTTTGCATTCTAAATACATAGACATTAATATGTAGGTCCCCCCTTTGCAACTATAAGAGCTTCCACTCTTCTGGGAAGGCTTTCCACAACATTTTGGAGTGTTTCTGTGAGAAGCAAATTGTCACATAAACATTTGTCACAGGATCACTTTTCAGTGGCTGCTATGGTAACCTTAGATCACCCTGTGGCACCCCACATTATCACCCCAGTAGCGCCCCCCTCGTCATTACCCCCCTGGTGCCCCCCTCATCACTTATACAGGAGGATTGCTGGCACATGTCTGACCCAGGACAGGGACCTCAACCACTGCCTCCCCCAGACCTACCAACCTGAAGAAGACTTTCTTCTCTGCTGCTCAAATTATTATGCTCCTTAGCACGTCATACAGAAACCATACCAGGGACACTTATGCAGACCTCAAATTGTACAACTGGGCTGATGGGGTGAATGGTACTTAGTGAAGTGGCCCCACAGTCACTCTAGGCCAGAATAAGCCATCACACTGATGATGGTAGACATAGTCCTCCTTCAAATCTCATACAATCATGGACTTTAGGATGTGCACACTATTCTGCTTATTAAAGGGTTAAAGACTTATATAGGACTCTTTAGGAGCATAGCGATGAAAACTATATTTGAAAGACCATATGTCACTGGCTATAAAAAAGCCAGCCAATAGAAACTGGCTGACATCTATGGAAAGATTTGCAATAGGCATAGGCACCTGCATGTGCCATAAGAAGTAATGAGAAAGAAACCTGCAAATACATCTCTGTAATAACTACATTCTACACGCCATAGCATAGACGTTCACTCACAGACATATTGGTTCACATGCAGCTCTGTCTGGAAAGGAAATTAAACAGGATTCAGAACAATGAAGAAGCCGGTCACACGATGGCTTTCATCTCACTAGGCATACAGTCTTCAGAATCATCATTCCACTGCACCTATATTATTACAGTAATGAGCTGAATAGTTCTCATTTGCCATTAAAGTCTACGTTTCTATTGTTTTTTAAAAACTAATATGTGAGAACGCGTATTACCTTCATTATTAAGATATAATAAATTCCATAAACCTAAAGTTGTTATACTCAGGATAACTTTGCGCCACTAATCCCTCGTCCTCTCAATAAATTAATACTTTTTTTACACTACTAATGCATGACCCTGTGCAGTGGTTACATTTGTCATAGCATACAGAAATATTAATTGACAACAACGCTGTGCCTTTTCATCTTCTTTGTTACGCCGTTCATGGAGAACATTGAGCAAGTTGAAGAATGGCAACATTATATTCTCTATAATTTCCAGCTTCCATATCTTTTGTCTGTCCCTGTCCAGTAATTTAGAAGTTAAAGACTGGCTAAGAGGGATGTTATATAATTCCGCTCACATCAGAGTAGACACAGAAGGACTGGGATTCCGTCCATAAGTCTGAGAGAATTGTAGGCAGAAGCCAAAATGTATTCAGCAAAACCATATGCTATAAATGTGAGAAGCCTACCCATATGTGCATGGGTGTGGAGCACCTACCTTTAATGTGAAAAACACACAATACAGAACAGAATAGTCACAGCTCACAAACTGGCAAATTAGGTACCCAAACAAAATACATAACACCCTACGTGAATCCTATTCCTGGTCCTGAAAGACTCAGCGCTTCATGCTGTGCACATGTGGCCTCAATGGTGATGGGGACATTCCAGAGCGACAGACAGAAGGAGAAACCTTCTAACATCTGGGTAAAGGGCTACGAGCCAGGAAAAAATAAGCAGAAGTATTACCAAGAACCGAGACAGACTTAGGAAACTATCATTAGAGGGCTGTTCACTTTCCATTCCTTTGTGCCTTCACCAAGTAAGAATGAGCTCAATAAAGCTGATGACTGATGAGTGATCAAGGCACATGGTGACACATTGAACTTATGACAACCTTAGGCAACATCACAGTGATATATCACATTCACTGAATATTTGTATTTTCAATTAACAAAAAGTAACTAATTCTACAAGTGTAACCCAGCAAAACCATGTAAAATACCAATACAATACACTACAATAAAATACAATAACAAACACTAAAATGTGCTGTTTTAGCTCCCAAAATATCTGCATATACTTCATGCCTAATTTTAAGGAGCACCAGGATGTTAGATGCCGTTGTTCTGTGTCAGGTTGCACCCCAGATTGAAAGTAGTACATTACAGAGATCTACCCAAACCTAGGGTTCTTACCAGACCACCTCCTTGCGAATGGGGAAAAGTTTTGAATAAAATATTTCTGGACAGAATTGAATCTATAGGAGAGGATCTACTGGATCAAATTATGTGCAAGGATAAGAGTGGATGTCTGATGGCAATGTGAGTAGAAGAAGGTAGGGCTACCAGATGGTGTGTGCAGGAGTGGAAGGGGCTGCCATACAGTCAGGCCCGGTGAGCTGCTGGCCATTGGTGTTCCCTGCTTACTCAATCTGTCAATCCAGAAGCATACCTTAAAGTGCCAGGTCCGGTTTGTCATTGGCAGTCTGGCCCTGGATACAGTATTGTGCGACCTGAGGAGGGGTTTTTTTATATGTGTGGGCTGCTAGATAGTATTGTGGGTGAAGAATGTGGGTGAAGACCATCATTTCTCTTTTTCACATAGACACAGATAATCATATCGTCTCTGACTGAAGGAAATCACATAGGCACATGAATTGGTATTATCGTGTGAACCATTATCTCTTCTCCTTTGCTGCATAGTCACTTACTTTGGCCAAGATATTTGTTTACAAAGTACGATTCCTTACATCACTTTTGTTTCCTGAAGGCTGCATGGAATTGGCACTTCTTATAGTCATGACACTTGGTGCTTCAAGAAGATTGCATAAGATGAACTCATTGCTGATTCATTTTCTGGTATGAGAAGTGTCCCTTAGGTCAACATTAAGATACCGGAAAGGCGTGACAGATGCGAGACTGCATTTTTACTTTACAGGGTCCCTTAGCAGTGACTCAAACTATTCATCTGACCACACTGGCCTAGGGGACATGACTAATCTATCATCATAAGGAACTTTTCCAGATATGACAATTCTCTAGTATCCTCAATTTAGACACTCCTTTTTCCTTACATCATTTCTAAAACCCTTGATCTTTTTTTTAATATGTACAAAGATCATGATTCTTAATCCGTTCTAGGTCTTGTCTTAGATTCAGGGTAGGCATATGCCTGCCCCATGCGTGTTTCAATTCCTTCACTGTATTACCCTCTAACACTTCTGCTGGGAGGCTGTTCTACTACTATCTCAATAGAGTAAAACTTCCTTATATTACATCTATGCCCAGGACCCTCCAGGTTTAACTATGTTCTAACATTTTTCTTTCATTAAAATAAACAGAGGTATGTAAAGTATACATGCTTTCCTTCACTCAATATTTTATATTGAATTATAATAAAAAATATTTTGGCTTATGGAACCTTCATGGAAGCAGGATGTGCCAAACTTGCAAAATCTTTTCCTATCAACAGAAAAACTGTATAAGCTACACATACTATCTGACAATTATGCCTTACAATATCAGGAATAAATACTTTGTAAATGACATTTGAATTTAGTTTTTCATGGCTAAAACACACTTATAATACATGTACTCAAATAATTCAAACAAAAACAACAGTATATAAAGAGCTCGCGAGCGGGGCCCTCATAAGCCCACCACTCTTGCCAGGAACTTTGTGTAAAAGTACCATAAGGCTAGATGGCAAGCTCACCGGCAAGGTTCTCAATGTATTACGATAATGAAGTCGATAGGGTCTGAGTGAATGATTTAGTTCTCTTGTAATAGACAAAGGGTGACAAGTATTTACTATTTGCAGACATATTTAACTAGTAAGTAGTATCTTGCTTCCACAATTTGAAACCAGGAATATGATTTGCAATGGGTTATAGAGCAACAAGGCTGATGCGGCCGGCAAGCACTACTTTAATTTTTAAAAAAAAAAATTAATATGGCAAGCCATATTAAATGTAAAAACAGAAAGTATTAAAGTAGCGCAGGCCGGCCACATCAGCACCCAACGGCCGTGTGCGATGGCCGTCTAGTGATGGGCGCAGCGTGAGGGGTGAAAGCTCCGCCCCCTCGCACGGACCTTTCACCCCTCACGCTGCTCCCATCACTATGCGGCCATCAGATTGTTGGAAATGGAATCTAAACGGCCGCTTCGTGCTGATGCTGCTGGCCAGCGCTACTTTTAATACTTTATTTATTTATTTTTAATATGGCAAGCCGATCCGGGATATTAAATAAATAAAAAAAGGATTAAAGTAGCTCTGGCCGGCGGCATCAGCACCCAGCGGCCATTTAGATTTACATTTCCAGCAATCTGATGGCTGCCTAGTGATGATTATACTGAGAGCAGGGTGAGGGGTGAAAGCTCCGCCCCCTCGCACTCAGACTGCTGGAGCACCGGATGTCGTGTCAGTGACATCCTGTCAGCATAGAGAACGGCAGTCTGCAGCTACCAGAGGACGGAGGTCAGGATGAAAAAGCCCCAAAGTGGAAGAAGTAGAAGGTCAGTAAACCAATTTATTTTTTTGCACAAACTGTATAATATTTTTTTGTATTTTTTAAAAACAAAAACAATCGGTATGTGTGTGTATGTAAGTGTGTCCGTGGGGGACAAACAACATAATGCAGAAATCTCTGTGTCTGTATGTGTTCACAAGTTCAGCTCCCCAGTGCCACCTCTGTCCCCTTTCAGCCCCCCCCATGTCATTGCTGTCCCAATTCAGCCCCCCATGTAATCTCTGTCCCCAATCAGCCCCTGTCCCCATTCAGCTCCCCAGTGTCACCTCTGTTCCCAACTCAGGAGGCAGAGTGCCCCATGATATGCCTTTTAACCCCCTTTATGCCACTCTGTCTCCAGAAATGCCCTTTAACCCCCTATATGCCACTCTGTCTTGATAAATGCCTTTTAACCCCCTATATACCACTCTGTCACTATAAATGCCTTTTAACCCCCTATATGCCACCCTGCCTGCAGAAATGCCTTATACCCCCTATACGCCACTCTGTCCCATGATATGCCTTTTAACCCCCTATATGGCATAGTGGCGTATAGGGGTATAAGGCATTTCTGGAGGCAGAAGGACATATAGGGGGTTAAAATGCATTTCGGGGGCAGAGTTGCAAGCCTGGGGCAGATGTGCATAACTGGGGGGGGGGCAGGTTGGCAAATAAAAGGAAATAAAAACAAAAACCAAACATGTAGATAGTGAGAAGGGGGGTAGAGGGGGTAGATGGTGTGAGAGGGGAATAGATTGGGTTGGGGGGGGCCTTAACAGATTCTCGCACCGGGGCCCTGAGGCTTCTAGTTACGCCCCTGATTAAAAGCCTACAAAATCCTGAAATAATAATTTGCCAAACATGTGTCCTGAGATGGAAATGCTGTCCATTCATGTCCATAGTTTTGTGTCATGCAACAGCACATTGCTGTAAAAGATAAAATCCATCACGAGATCTGTGGGTTTTGAGGTTAATTACAATAATGTAAAAAAGTTGAAATCCCTTGCAAGATCCCCTTGGAGGATTGTGGTTAGTCTACCTTCCAGTGAAAATGACTTACCTTGTTTACTGAAGATATGTTTTCTATGTGTAATTCCAATGTATACTCACTTTTGTTGCCAAGGTTTAGACATTAATGGCTGTGTGTTGAGTTTGAAGGGACAGCAAATTTACACTGTTATACAGGCTGTACACTCACTACTTTACATTGTAGCAGAGTGTCATTTCTTCAGTGTTGTCACATGAAAAGATATAATAAAATATTTACAAAAATGTGAGGGGTGTACACACTTTTGTGTGCGTTTTGCGAATATAGTGGCGGTAAAACGTACACGAAGACGAAGACACACAACATGAAGAATCTTCGTCTTTGTCTACTAATCTCCCTGGTCCCTTCCCCATCTAGCCTACCTTATCTCCGCAGCATCGCAGGGGTTGACGGAAGCGGAAATCCGTAGGTTCGCCTTCAGGGGTTAAAGGCCGTGCCCAATTGGTTGATGCCAGGGGAGGACGTTGCAGGCGACTAATAGGCTCGCTCGCACAGCCTTTTTAACTCCTGACAGCGAACCTACGGATTTCTGCTCTTGTTAACCCCTGCGATGCTGCAGAGGTAAAGGGAGCGGAAATCAGTAGGTTCACCGTCAGGGGTTAACTTGGCCAGGAGAGACCACTGGTCTCCCTGCTATAACAGTTCTGTACAAGCGACTTTAGTGGTCATTCATACGGACTTTTAACTGTTGTAGCAGGGAGACCAGGAGTCTCTGCTGGCCAAGTTGCTGGGCCAGGATTTTTAAAGTCTGTACGAGCCACTCTATTGGTCGCCAGCAGGGGGCTCGTCTGCCATCAACCAATGAAGTACAGGTGTACTTCATTGGTTGATGGCAGAGGAAGCCCCTGCAGGCAACCAATAGAGTTACTCCTGGCGCCAAAGCTGCTGCGTAGTCCATACGTACCGTGTTAACCCTGTATTAACCCCATAAAAACCGGAAAAAAGAAGAAAAAACGAACACGAAGAACCCACACGAATATTCGCCCAAACAGAAGACAGGAAAGGACGAATATTCGTGGAATACGGAGATTTTTTCCCCCCACGAAGAGTTGGCCGGCGCCCAAGTCTAGTACATATAGTCTTGAACCAAAGGGCAATTTTTGTAATTCTATGCTCTCTAGCTTGGTGACAATGGTTCTCCATCACCTATTTTCAGACCCTGAGTGATGGGGGTTGTTTTCAACAACAAATGAGGAGAATGCCAAATGCTGATCTAGTCCCTTCCTTTTTATGATTTCTGCAGAAAAAGCCAAGCCAGCACAGAGGATTCCTAAATATCCCAAATGAGATAGAAACACACCACAAATATGCAAACATATGGAGGATTAGTTCATTGTGCTATCCACATACGTTTAACCACACAACTGCTTTATGTTTGTTATCAAAATGAGAAAGCTCTCGTTGTAGGAGACTCGAAGAGGCATCTATTTCTCTTGGAAGTCTGGGATTTATGGCAAAAAAAAAAAAGAGTCATCAATTTCTTTTTAAAGCCTGCTCCCTCAAATAATTGATCATCATCAGTTAGCTGATAGAAAATGTGCAAACTGGCTAAATTTGCACTTCCACGTATAATAACATCCATTTAGTAAATACTAGACTTGTGCATTCGTATTCGGGCGAACATGAAAAGTAACACGAAGGGTGCGTTTTCGTTGTTCGGCCCGAATATCGAAGAAACAAACATGGTGGCTGCAAAACATATACAAAGACACACAACACGAAGAATCTTCGTGTTCATCTTCATCTTTGTTTACTAATATCCCTGGTCCCTTCCCCATCTAGCCTACCTTATCTACGCAGCATCGCAGGGGTTAACGGGAGCGACAATCCATAGGTTCGCCACCAGGAGTTAAGGGGCCATTAGAGCGACTATATTGGTCACCTGCAGGGGCCTCCTCTGGCATCAACCAATAGCGTCGCTCTTATGGACATTTAACTCCTGATGGTGAACCTACGTATTTCCGCTTCCATTAACCCCTGCGATGCTGCATAGATAACGGGAGCAGAAATCCGTAGTAGAATTACGTTTATGTGAGTAAAAAAGGAAAGCATCTTGTTGGTTATTTCACCTATGTGTCAGGATTGGCTTTGGAGCGTAAGAGCAGAGGATAGTCCAAAACAATGTCAGGAACAGTCCAATAGGTCAGGGGCCGGCTGCTATCAGAGAAAATGGCAGTCCAAGCTAGGGTGAGGCAACAGGCAAGCGGGGTAGTCCTATAGGAGAGCCAAAGGTCAAATAACGGAGAATCCAAAAGAGGGTCTGTAGCAAGGCGAGCAGAGACAAACAGGAATCTACGGCTTCGGCCTACTCGCGGAGCTTTTAGAAGGCCTGCAGTGATGGAGGGAGGTTGGGGAGAGCAGGTAAGGGTGAGAGGGGCAGGACACGATGTGTTGCTTGGGAGCTGGAACTATGTTTTTGATGTTTTGACTGTGATTTATTTACATGAATACACGTTTGTTTTTGTTGTTTTTTTACAAACGGTTAATTATAAACAGAAAAAATAAATGAAAAGGGACACCTTAGACATTGTTAATGAGATGGATGGTGGATTAAAATATCATATAATAATATAGCCTATTCCGTGTCTAACCACATCTTGTGTTCTCTTGCCCAGTGCTATTGGGTGAAGGTAAGAATATATTCTGGGAGCATAGAACTCACTTATCCCCCCATCCCTTGACCATTGGGGGGGTTACACACGTGTTACATTCAGTGGGGTAGGTGGAACAGTTCTTTTAATACCGGTCACAACCCAATAATTACACGTATCACACTTAGCAAGGTGAGTTCCATGCCAGGTAAACTGAAATCCATGAATAAAAACATATATAAGCTGTTAAATTGTTATAAAAAGTGTAATATATATATTTGTTTATAAGGGCATATAGCAAGCAAGCATAAGTATACTGAAACTCACAGTGATTAAGATCAATAGTTTTTCATACAGATACATTTTAGCGACATCATTTTATTAGAAATATATGACACATTTGTATAGATCTCTCCCTTCCATTCTCTAAAGGGGGTCTTTGCCTGAGTGGCATACAATTCAGATGTTCCCCCCCAATTCTCCTAAAGTATTTTTAAATACTAGCATTGTACATGTGTGAATATAGACTGTACAGTATATACCGTATTTTGCTGTCAGAGAGAACTCTGATCTCTGACAGCTGGGGAAGGTCTGTGCGATGGACGCAGACAACCCCCGCTACTAGCCACACCTCCTTCCGGCTGCAGCGTAAGTTGTCTATGCGAATCGCGTAGACATCTACACACTGCCCCGGCTGCACACTGGGGACTCAGAAGCACCGGTACGTGGGCCGGGCAGGGGACAGACAGGAGGATCCAGGTCCCCTGCAGCTGCGGGGGATCTGGATCTTAGTCGTCTCATAGTCAGACCTATTTGAGGTCTGATTATAAGACGACCCCGATTATAAGACGAGGGGTATTTTTCAGGGCATTTGCTCTGAAAAAAACCTTGTCTTATAATCGAGCAAATACGGTATATATATATATATATATATATATATATATAACATCCAAAAATAGTTACCGGCACTCCAGGGACTTCTTTAAAGAAGTCCCTGGAGTGCCGGTAACTATTTTTGGATGTTATAAGATTTGCTGTTGCAGCTACTTGGCACCGGGCTAAAAAAGTGGTGATTGGTGTGCAATTGTTAATTTTGGACGTTGTATATATATATATATCTATATATATATATACAGAAGAACAACCATCCATACAGAGAAACACTTTATTGGTTTAAGAAACATACCATTTCTTGTTGGCAATCTGATGTTGCTGTATGGTGTAGCCAAAGAAAGCCTCTTTGGACCCAGGGATAATCTTCGGCTTCTTATGATCGATATTGAATGCGTTGCTTAAGCCTACGATTGAAAAGAGTAGAAACATTGAATACGATGAATGTGATGTGCATACCGTGCACTTGGTAAAAAGCACACGCAGGGTTACTTGCAGCTTGGCAGACCAATATATATTTTACTTTTCCAGTGCATAGCCAAAAAAAGACTTCACCACATGCCAAAAACACTAAGAGACACTTCCAAGGCTCCCTACCCCTGCATCACGGTACTCCCATCATCCTGAAACTAACTAACTGTAGATGTTGTTTTGACCAAAGTTGAGAGATCGTGACAATCACCCCCTGGTAATGTACCGGTATGACGGCTGTGCCACCACACAAGTGATCTAACTATTATTCAGAATTTTGTTGCAATCACGGCATAAAATAAGGGCAGAGAGTTTTTAAGATCACATTACAGTATTAGAATTTTATGAAACTTAATTTTACCTTTATTTAAGCCATTTACAAACAGTTTTTTCAAGGATAACCTGGAAGGAGGTGCAATTATAGGACATCAGCTACTTACTTATGTATGGGTCTCATAATATATCATATCTTAGTGGGCATTGGGTTTATGGCCTGGCAATTTCTGAAAAGAAGCCTTGAGCATTACACAGAGAACAAGCCCTTAAATATATGGTGAAATCAACAGCATTAAAAATGTACCATCTGTGGGATATTCATGGACAAGTGTACATATAACACGCAGAATGAGTTCATGATAAGTTGCAACACTGGGCAAAAAAAAACTTGTAAGGCGTTATAAGTCTGGAAAGAGTTTTCTTCTTAGCTAATGAATAAAGTGTAACAGTCCTCCAAACATCTGGACCACATCTGGATCTCAATCGAATGATCTGTCATCTAGCTATCACTACAAAATAATGGTGAATAAACCTCAGGTAATGTTCTCCAAATGCTTATATGAGTCTTAATTTCTGACATTTTAGGATTTGGCTGACCTCGCAAATACTCTACAGGATGAATGGGCAAAGATTCCCACAAAAATGCTCCAAAATATTGTGGAAAGCCTTCCCAAAACTGTTATAACAGCAAAGGGGGGACCAAATACATATTAATGTCTATGTATTTAGAATGCGATGTCATAGAGGTGTAATGGTCAGGTGCCCCGATACCTTTTGTCGATATAATGTATATGTATAATTGTAATTTAAAAATATGTAAAGTAGATACAATATTTAACATATTTCACATGAACATGTAACGATATTTATTTTATATAACTAATTAAACTTCGCAGGAGTTGGGTTGAGTTGAACAAAATGTAATCCTGAGTAGAAAATATAATATTATGGGTATCTCACAAACCGAATCTC
Source organism: Spea bombifrons (assembly GCF_027358695.1). Taxonomy (NCBI): domain Eukaryota; kingdom Metazoa; phylum Chordata; class Amphibia; order Anura; family Pelobatidae; genus Spea; species Spea bombifrons. The sequence goes on from NC_071090.1 coordinate 93,094,219, forward strand.
TAAGGATCGTGAAAAAGAACCCTACTAGATTCAACACTAATTCTATGCAGCTCACATGGTTATATGGTGTGGTGTGGTATTAATCAAAGTTAATTTCAAATTGAAATCAATGAGGATTCAATCTAGCTGAGCTCAGGACTTTCAACAACATCTTTCAAAGTGTTATGCTACTAATGTGTGGGGACATTTGTCCAGAGGACTAATAAAGAAGGATCTGGTAAGTATAAACTTGACATTAAGTCATAGATCAAGCCACACTAGCCAATAAGTATTCTTGCAGGCTTTGTACAAAACTGACTTCCTTTTTTTGTTATCAATATCATTATAGCTCATGTTGAATTTTAGAAGATTAACATCTAAAAATTATTTGCAAATAGTTTTGAATAACCATAGAAGAAGATGTTATATAAAACATTATTTGAAAAGTAGATTCATAAACATAGAAGCCATTAAAATGGTCAATGGTACAATGGTCTTTTTTTTTTTACACCAGAATCACTTATATACACTTAACCCACCCACACAATGGAATTGTAAGTGTAACATTACATGGTCTATTCCATCTTAGATCATAACCAGAACTACCACAAGTCATTTTGTGCTACAAGTACATTTCTGAACTAGAAGGCCAACTCACAAGTTGGTCATTTATGCTTCTAACGCAACATTGCGGGATCTGTAGACCATGCTCTGAGAGTCACATTCCAGAATAAATAAGAGAACCCAGCTTTTCAGTGAGATCACTTAGTACCAGATAAGCAAATAGAATCCCGCACTCCTAGCAACACAATAGTATAATTTTAAAGAGAATAAATATTTTAAGCCTTAGGACTCTGAGAGAGTAAAACAGACTCCAGTACGCTATCATTGCAGAGGGTTGCTATTTCTAAGCTGAATTCAAATACCACTGGACTCTGCAGAGTCCTAAATAAGTGTACACTATGCTTGTACCATCAGACTTAATCCAAAATGAGATGAAAACAGATGATATGAGTGCACAACCCTGCAATGCTTATTGTGGCCCCTGAAAACCCCCTACCCCACTAGGTCACAGGCCCTAGGTAGTGTGGATGACCTACTAAACTGTGCTTTTAGCACAAGCAAACCGTTGTCCTTTTCCTACAGTAACTTAGCATTGGTTACATTCCCAGCATTGAAAGCGTAGCATGTGCTTGTGTGAAATTAAAGGATGCTCGTGTGTGTAGATTTCATGATTTATAAGACAATAAAGGTGCCGAAAATATACCATCAGTGACCTTGCCTCGGAAAAAGGCATTCGGCAAAAATGAAAAAAAAGTTACTTCTAAGGAGTGAACATTGAAAAACTTTACTGTGCTATAATGCTGTTTGAAGTCTGTCATGCTATTTAGTGAAGTAAAAAGTTTCTCCAGAAGGTTACTTTATAGGAAGGAATTTATTCCTGTAAGCCCATCTGGCAGCAATGCAATGAAACCATCTGCTACGTACCCTATATTTGACTGTAGACTGTAAGCTCTTCAGGGCAGGGACACCTTTCCTAATGTAGTCAAAAGGTCTGTAGACTACTGTACTAGGTATATGACTGCATTTATTGTACCTCCACCTTTTAATATGCAATAAAATGTAAAGCACCAAATACATCTGTCAGTGCTTAAGGGGAGAGTCTACTAAACCCCACTAAAGAAGAATACATTAAAGTACTATATTGAAGCAGCCAGTCAGTGGCAAGAAAGCACTTCCATTGATATCAATGTCACTTAGCTGTTTTCATGGGAAATAAGGAAATTTCTTATTGCAAAAGGTTTTTCTATTGATCAATAAACCTTTTAAACTTCAACTAGGATTAGCGAACATAATGCGCCATTGGGAGTGATGGGAGCGATAAAGGTCCTATGAAGATATTCCATTAAAATCAGCCGTCTCCAGCTACAATAGTCATTTACAACATTATCAGCGTCTGCACTGTATTTCTGATCCATTTCATGTTATTTTAATGGACAAACGTTGCTTTTCATTTGAAAACAAGGACATTTCTAAGTGACCCCAAACTTTTGATCGGGCTTGTGCGATTGTAGCAGGTTCTAACATTCAGGGTAAAAAAACATATACCATATATATATATATATATATATATATATATATATATTTATTTATTATTTGAGTTGTCCAACTGTGGCATTCAAAAACTGTAGACAAATCAGGTTTTAGGATAGACACTCTTTTGAATGATACACAATTTTAAGTGTTTAATGTGTTAGCGAGAGAAGTTCTAAAATAGCTGCAGGATCAGTGGCATAGAGACTAACACAATTCTTTGAGGTTTAGCAGTATGCTCCACATACGCTGGGCACTTCCAGCTCACACTGACATAACATAGCATCCATAATCATTAACACTTTGATGGTCAGTAAGCACAATGCATTCTGTTTCTAGTCGTACAACGCCTTCAATAATACAAAAGGGACTCAAAAAACTAAACAAAATAAATCAATGAATTTAAAAAACTAAAGGAGCTTTGAATATCTCACTAGCGGAGTCTTGGGGAAATTGGGATGTGATGTCATTATTCACCCCTTAATCTCCCATAAATACAAACATAGCAAGTTTGACATGCCATGTATAATTTGTCTGTTGGGGAAAAAAAGTTAGTTACATACAGAACTCTGTCCTGAAAAAACCTCCAGACGAAAAGTGCAGAACCCACAGGAATGTCGTAAAAAATTGAGAAATGAGCTAGGTCGGAGTTAACCCATTTAAAGGTTATAGCAGAGGGCGTCACAGCATTGTTTGCAATTAAACATTTATTCGTAGGAGAAATAACAAAGTTTTGCTTCCCTACAATGTGTCGGGCAGTTGATTGGGGGTTTGGCTGGGAGTTGTTGGCCAGTAATAGTGACAAAAAGTTGAAGAGAATCCCTTTACAATGAAGGACAAGATGGTTATGTTTATCTGTAGCACTAAAGTAGCTTAGGAAAGGACCAGACTTTCTTTTATGTGGGAATGATGACTGTAGTGTCACTGTAATGATAGTGTGTACAGTAGTGCCACTATGGACATTCTGTTGTAATGACAGAGAGAGCCAAGTCCTTGGCTTTGTACATCGCTACAGCGGTTACAGATATATTGCACAGGAGCCTCATCACTTTACAGAGCAGTAACACGATATCCTAAAAGGAACTTGCTGATCTGTGAGAAGAGATTTGTAAAGCACATCGTCAACGTGTAATTTGTCCACATGTTTCATGTTATATAAAGCCAGGAAATTCCCTGCTTAACCCTTGTAAAGACATAGGATGATACAGAGAGTGGAGCACTAGTGGGAAATCCAAGGTTGTTTACAGATACCAGCGACACGTGCCACTGTCACAAACACGCCCGAGAGCCAAAAACATCATTTGTTTAACAATTTCTAAGAATTAGAACATATTTCCAAGGAATGGGCTGGACCCTGAGCTCAGACCTTAGTAATTTCTGCATATTATTATTTTTTTCGATTAAAAAGGTTTTTATTGGCATCCAGGCACAGCATATAACAGAACATGCAAAGAAAATACATATAGGTCAGAGTAAAGCGGCGCCCAGACGCCCATTTTTCGTTTTTTTGTGTGAGATTATGACGTGCAAATAACAGAAACATCGTCAGATAGTAACCAATGTAACGTAAAACAAGTGCATACACAAAGCAACAGCGACGTCACTGGTGTTGCTGAAAGTCTCAGGCCTCACCGAACTAAGGTAGTGAGGAGGAAACCAACATGAGGAAAAAAAGGCTCAGAGACAGCTACATCCAGGACCATGCCTGGTAAACATAAGCACGATATGAGTTAGTGTAAATATTCATGGGAAGGAAAACCCTCCCAGGGAATGGGCCAACCCGTAGGTAGAGTCCCCAGGCCGTGGCACCATACGCCATCAGGCAGTGGAAAAAAAAAAAAGAAAAAAAAAAAAAGGGGACGGAACAGCCCTGGTGGGCAAAGATCCCAGTACTGGGACCAGGTGAAAAAAGGGGGAAACACAAGGGGAAGGGGAGAAGAGGGAAATCGGGGAAGAAAGGAGAGGGGGCAAACAAACGAACAAACAGGAGAAAAAAAAAAAAAAAAAAAAAAAAAAAAAAAGGGGGGGGGGTGAAAGGAAAGAAAGAGACCACACAGCACACCAGAATGATACCTCATAATGCTGCTATCCGCCTCGTGGAGCCGTCAGCGTAAGCAGAAGACATCCAGGGGGTCCACACCCTCAGGAAACTGTCAGTAGTGTTGTGTATGTAAGCAGTGAGTTTTTCCATGTGCATGATATGCCAAATTTTAGCTAAGATGTGCTGTCGGGAAGGGATGCACGTATTCCAATTTTTAGCAACAGAGAGTCGCGCAGCCGCGCATATCCTGTGAATAAGACGTTGGGTGTACCTGGGGAATCGGGGGTCAGGATGATCTTTATTAAGCAAAGCCGTTAAAGGGCACCTATCAACCCGTGTGCCCAAAAGTTCACTGAGAAGATCAAAGACCCAGGTCCACATGTCCACGGCCAGAGGGCACGTCCACCACATATGGAAATACGAGCCCCTCTCTCCACAACCTCTCGTGCAGCCATCCCCGGAGCCCGGGAAGATCCGGGCGACCCGGGAAGGGTGAAGATACCACCTACCAACCACCTTGAACGCGCCCTCCTTAATGAGAGTGTTAGCGGTAAGCGAGAACGTGTTAGCGTATATTTCTGTCCAGTCCAGCTGGGTCAAAGGTACCCCGAGGTCACCCTCCCATAAACGACAATGGGAAGGGGTGACCGAGAAGGCATGTGTGATAAGGTGGGTGTAGAGCTGCGAAATCGCGCCCGGACGTCTGTCCCCAGCCCAACACAGTCGTTCGAACGGAGTCATAGGAGGGAAGGAGCGGGGAAATTTGAGCCCCGTCAAAAAAGAACGAAGTTGAAGGAAACGAAACGTTTCCGCGGGGGGCATCTGAAAAGAAGCAGTGAGGGTACGCACAGTGTGGAAATAGCCCTGGTGATACAGGTGACCAGTCTTCGTAAAACCGTGAGATCTCCACCATCGGAAGGAAGCTAACTCCAACCCCGCAGGAAAGGCAGGATTACGAAACAGAGGGGTAAGGGCAGACGGCGCGTGGAGCAATTTGAGTTTCGATTTAAGACGATCCCATAAAGAGAGGGAAAAGGACAGGGTAGGGCTAGCAGCGCAAGATGGGCGCGCGCTCCCCCCCAACCAACAGACCTCCGAGATGTCAGGCAGATGGCACAGATTCTCCTCGAGGGGAACCCATCTAGGGGCTTGAGAACCGAGATGGACCAGCGCCAATTGCGCCAGCTGAGCAGCATGAAAATAGGACAGCAGGTGAGGGACCCCCAGGCCCCCCATAACGCGTGACCGGTAGAGGTGATCACGACGCCATCTCGGTCTGGCCCCCCTCCAAACAAAGCAAAAGATCTCCGCCTGAAGAAGGTCCAGGTCCCGTAGCACCAGAGGGATAGGGAGAGAACGGAAGAGGTAGAGTATCTTAGGTAAAAGTGTCATCTTGACACTATAAACTCTACCGAGTAGGGAGATACTATAGGGCTGCCATCGACGTAGGTCACCCTTCAGTTTCTGCAGCATCGGGAGATAATTAGCGGCATAAAGATCGGGAAGGCGGGCAGTCAGGTACACCCCCAGATAGCAAAGCCGATGAGGCTGCCACTTAAAATCAAAGTTCAAGGCTATAAGTTTAACGGTGTGGGAAGGTAAAGAGACATTCAACGCCTCACATTTAGAACTATTGATCTTATAGCCCGAGATGGCCGAAAAGCGGGACAGAAGGGCATACAGGTTTGGCAGGGACACCAGGGGAGAGGTGAGGGAAAGAAGCACGTCATCAGCGAAGAGACTAACCTTGTAAGGAGAGTCGCCCACCTGCACCCCCTTAATGTCTGGGTGCAGACGAATAGAAGCCGCCAGAGGCTCAATACACAGAGCAAAAAGAAGGGGAGAAAGGGGACAGCCCTGCCGCGTACCATTGCGGATAGGGAATGGGGAGGACACAGCCCCCCTGGTGTCCACCACCGCGCTAGGGGAAGAGTAAAGACCACGCAGAGCAGTGAGAATACCCCCAGTGAAACCGAAAGCCCCGAGCGTCGCCCACATATAATCCCAGTCGACCCGGTCAAACGCTTTCTCCGCATCCAGAGAAAGTAACAAGGTCGGAGACCGAGCCAACCGGGACGCATGAATGACCCCCAGGGCGCGGCGGATATTATCAGGGGCCTCCCTACCCAAAACAAAGCCCACCTGGTCCGGGTGGATCAGGCGTGGCAAGCACGGGGCGATCCGCAAGGCCAGAATCTTAGCATAGATTTTGACGTCCACATTAATAAGGGAAATAGGACGGTAATTGGAGCAAAAGGAAGCATCCTTCCCTTCCTTGGGAATCACAACAATTTTAGCGGAAAGCATCTCAGGAGGAATCGGGGAGCCCGAGAGGAATTTGTTGAACAGTACCGCCAAGTGTGGGGACAGAATGTGTTTGAAGCGCTTATAGTATGCGGCCGTGAACCCATCAACACCGGGGGCCTTAGCGCCCTTCATGGTACTGAGGGCCAAATCCACCTCCTCCGGAGTGATCTCAGCAGACAAACGGAGCACATCAGCCGGGGAAAGCGACGGCAACCGAGAGTCACGGAGGAAATCCCGCATAGACTGGGCAGTGTGGGGTGTATGAGAGGCCTTGTGACCATCATAAAGCGAGGTGTAATAGTCAGTGAATTGCTTACAAATGATATCCGGGTGGGAGGATGTCTCCCCCGAGGACGTATGGATTTGCCGAATATGATGGGATCCCGTGGCCAAGCGAAGACGTCTCGCAAGCATGGTATCGGGTTTATTGCCCTTTTCAAAAAATTTTTGGTTCGTCCAGCTAATGGCCTTCAGAACATCAGCCGAAAGGATCAAATTAAGTTCCCCCTTTTTGACTAACAAGGAACGAAGGGCCTGAGGGTCCCCAGTTGACTTATGTCTACGTTCAAGGTCACGAATCTCGGTCCTCAAGAGGAGCTCCTGACGGAGCCTCTCCTTTTTCTTTTGGGAGGCCAGACGAATAAAGGAGCCGCGGATAACCGCCTTGTGCGCCTGCCACAACGTCCCCTCCGCCAAATCGGGGGAGGAGTTCAAGCGGAAGTACTCCTCCAAAGCGTCCGTCACAGAGTCCCCTATGGCCTGGTCCGCCAACAGGGAGTCATTCAGCTTCCACGTGGCTGTCGGGCGACGGGGGGAAAGATCAGAGAACGTCCCCTCAACTACACCATGATCAGACCAGGTGATCTCGTGGATGCGGGAGGATCGCAGAGAGCCAAGTATATTTTGCGATATAAAAATGTGGTCTATGCGGGAGTAGCTGTCATGTGGGTTGGAATAGAAGGAAAAATCCCTGTCTCTGGGGTGAAGCGTGCGCCAGGCATCAAACAAATTCATTCGCCGCAAGAAAAGCTGAAGGGGCTTGTATGAGGACCGTGGGAGAGTGACACGTCGAAAGTCAGACCTGTCCAGGTAAGGGTCCGGGGTAGCATTAAAGTCCCCACCCACAATCAGGGCGGTGGACCTGGGTACGTCAAGCAAAGCCTCCAGTCGCGAATAGAAGCCCGAGAGGTTGGGAGAGGGCGCGTAAACATTGAGGATACAAACGGCCCTACCAAACAAGGTACCCTGTAAGCGTAAGTATCGGCCATCAGGGTCCTTGACCAAACCAGTAGGGAGAAAATCGAGCCGCTTGTGCAACAGAATAGTGACCCCATTGCGTTTCGTGGGATTAGTGGCATGAAAGTGTTGGAGGTAATGTTTGCCCCAATACCTAGGGACATGGTCATGTTTAAAGTGCGTTTCCTGCAAGAGGACTACGTCCGCGCGTAAGGCAGAATAGTTTTTGATAGCTTTGAGACGTTTTTGCGGGGAGTTGAGGCCATGTGTGTTATGGGTGATTACCTTCAGGGTGGACCCCCCAGACGACTCCAGCAGATCCATCAGGCACCACAGACGGCCGGCTCAAAAGTAACTAGGCGGAAGGTGACCCTTGAAAAGAAAAACACCAAATAAGTAAGAAGAACAGAGAAAGAGGGAGAGGAGAGAGAAAGAAGGAGAAAAAAAAAAAAAAAAAAAAAAAAAAAAAAAAAAAAAAAGAGGTACCACAGGGGCCGGGAAGGGGAATCCACCTACAGGAGCCCAGGGAAAGAAATCGTGGAACGATCTCAAAGAGAGAAATGTAGTAAAAGGAGAGTCAAACGTGCAAGGGATAAGCCCCCCAATCACAGGAGTGAAAAGGGAGTGCCTATGAAGTGAGATCACAAACGAAGAGCAGGACCCTCACCGAGATCGGCGAGCCTGTTCTATGGGGGGACCTGGGAGACCAGACGGAACCCCCCCGCCGAGAACAATATAGCGGAACGGAAATTAAAATGAAAGAGGAACTCAAACAGGAAAAACGGCCGTGTGTCGAGGTGAGTGCAGACATATGTGTAAGAAAAGAAAAAAAAAAAAAAAAAAAAAAAAAAAAAAAAAAAAAAAAAAAAAAAAAAAAAAAAAACAAACCCCTTAAACCCACACAAAGCACACGATAGCGATGCAGTAGGAGCACATCCGCCCCAGATATGTTCGGTAGAGCTTACTAAGGCTTACAAAGGTAGCAAGGCATTAACCCCCTAAGGGGAGAGGCGCTAAGAGGAGCCGTTAAGGAATGGAGAATAAGTATGTATAAATAATAAAAAAAAAAAAAAAAAAAAAAAAAAAAAAAAAAAAACAAACCTCGTGAACCCGTATACAGAAATAAACAACCTGAGCTATACAGGGGTAGAACAATAATAAAAGTAATAAATCACAATAATAATAAAATAATATGAAAAAAAGAAAAAAAAAGGCTCATAGTCCCTTCAGGTAGGAGGCACCGAAGCGGGATCTTCAGCGATGTCAGCTGCCCCCGAAGCAGCCTCGTGTGGAGGAGAGGGCAAGGCAGACTGAGTAGACCGAGGCCGAGGATCCATCTGTTGTTGCAGGCGCAGGACTTCTGGGGTGACGGTGATCCCCAGGTGCTTCAAAAAGTCCGGGCCATCGAAGGGGTCTCGGAGAACGTGCAGAGCGGAGCCATGGTGCGCAATAAGGCGAAACGGGAACCCCCATCTGTACTTGATCCCATTAGAACGAAGGAGTTCCGTGATGGGTTTAAGCACCTTCCTCTTCTGCAGCGTAGAGGGAGCGACGTCCGCGTAAAGATGAGGTGTAATACCGTCTAAAGACGGAGAGCCGTTGCGGACGGCCCGGAAGATCGCCTCCTTCGTGGTATAATGGTGACACTTAAGAATAATATCCCTCGGATTATCCGACGGCGCGGGGCGCGGCCGAAGCGCACGATGAACCCGGTCCAGATGTAAGTCCGCAGCCGAGGCCTCGGGCAAGAGAAGACGGAGGTAGCGGTCAATAAAATCAGGTAAGGGCGCCGTTTCAGGCACATTACGCACCCGAATATTGCAACGCCTTGATCGATTGTCCAGATCCTCGACCTGCTCCTGCAAAACGTGGTATTTGGACTGGAGATTTGCCATGTCCGCGGCAGCGGCCTGGTGATCCTCGGCCAGAGCCACGTGGCCACGCTCGAGTTCTGTGGTGCGGGATTGCAGGTCACGAACCTCCTTGGTCAGGGTTGACAGACCATCTTTAATGTCGCGGTGGAGGTCTTTCTTGACCGTCTTGAGGAGGTCAGTAAGGTCCGCAATATCTTTCTTGGTGCATGGGGAATCCAAATCCTCATCCCCCGGGTCCGGGCCGCTTGAGGCACGCGGCGCCACGGAATCTTTCTTCCGAAAGTAGGAAGCCACCGCAGCCGATGTATCCCTCGGGGGGTGTTTAGGCATCGTTGCCTGTCGAGATGGGGCACAATAAACAGCTATAAATGCTGAAAAAAGCGGAATTTCCCGGCGGGTGAGTCAGGAGCAACTCAACGTGCGTCCATCTTGGTCGAGCTCCAGGACACGCCCCCTCTGCATATTATTATTAACCATTTAACCATTATACAGGGCTCTCTCCAATTTACTGAAAGATGTTTGTTGGCTTATAAAGCTGACTCCTATTGCTCCCTATACCTGCTCCATATACTTCAAAATGCATCAGTATATCATCTTTGGACCTCTTATTAATCCATATAATCACCCCCCCCAAAACAAAATCACCCCCTGTTGTTCCTTCAAATGATGACTTTCCTTACATAACTCCATCTAATATGAACCACAAATTATCCAGAGCGCCCCCTATCGATCATTTTGTTACCCATTCAGCTTCCTTTAATATCTGCTGTTTCACAAATTTCCTAATGTTTCATATAAGGGCTCCCTATAACCCATTCCAATGACTCCATATAGGGCCACATGGCCTCTAGCAATAATTACTATCAAGACATACAACTTACATTCGGTAACTACTTCAACCACGCCATCACCCCTGCACACAGCTCTTCTTGCTTCGCTCATGAACTCTTGGTAATTCATATATTGTCCAACATTACCTGGCACCATAGGAACTATTCCAAAGGTGCCAAAGAACCCAACTGTATAATTCTCCCTGTTGCTCTAAATAATGCTGATTTTAACTTTCTGACACAATATTGTAATAAGTCTTATTATTCCGCACTTGACTTTGCATCTATAATTATTATGTATTATTTGGGATGTGCCAATGTATTGTTTCACTCTCTACAGCCTCCTATAATTGTTATTAGTTAAAATTTCACTGATTGATATGTGTGTAAGAGAAGTGATGCATTTGGTTCCCTAATGTCTCCTGTTTGTGCCAGTGTTCTAGGTATTTGTCTTGCTTTTAATATACCCTCCACTGATCCCCCATCACACCTCTCTCAGGACCCCCTCTGCTCTGATTTACTCATTCTTTCCTGAAATATTTGCGTTTGTCGATGTTCCTCGGGAGCCCACAGACCTGTCCTCCGCTGCTGCCTTTTGGTCCTGAGTTCCCCAAGTTCTGCAGCATCTCCAAAAGATGCCAAGTTCAGCACCCCTGCCCCACTCTGTCCCCCAGTCGTGCCTTTCATCTCTCCAGCCCCGCTCCTCACATTTCTGCTTTGCTTTGGGATTTTTGGCTGACAGAGATTTTGTTTCCAGTTGCTGCCAGATGTTGAGCTCTCATAGAGAGTCCGGCTTTAGGAAGAAGGGGAGGAATCCCCCTCATTAAAGGGACACAAAATATAATTCACATACCAACGGTGGCTGACGGTACTTGTCAGTCCTAACAAACTGTTCCTAACAAATCACAAGTAATAAGATAACCCTATTCTGATGGTTCAAAACCTTACAGTTTTACCCTTCAGTTTATCTGCCGATAGATTCTTTATTTGCATGTACTAATCTATCATTTGATATATCAATCAGGTTTCTACCTACTTCTTCACCGTTTGGTTCTAGAAGACCCTCCACAATATACATCACACTTCCAACCTACTACTTTTGTCTACCTACCTGCATTTTAAGAAATCCACAAGTCTAAGAGTTTGTATATATATAAGGTACCAATGTATTTATCTGCTTTTATATCCTTTCAAGTTCATAATCATAAATTAGTTTAAAGTTAAAACTCTTTTTATGAACAGACGAGTCATGTCCTGAGTTGTCACATTTCATCAATTTCAAATACTACTGCTTCTAGAGTACTACAAACCAGATGGCTATTCATTCAAACTTTCCTAATTAGCATAAGAATCTGCACCTAATTTATCAATTTAGAGGAACCTGCTGTATAGAAGACGGAGCGCTCCAGCTGACAAACCTGTCTGAAAAATGAACGCAGGACACTTGAGAAAATGACCTGTGTGCACCCTGAACAGCAGCGAGTAGACCTTGCTGCCAGCATAACACAGTAACACAAGGTCCTAGTTTCTCACAAAGGGTTAAGCAGAGGATGATGTGTGTCCACGTCCCCGTCTGGAATAGAAAAGGTCCGGTTATTTGTCCAGCTCACCTGGCAGGAGGCACAGAGCCCAGGCAGTGAAGAGCCCTCTGCATATGTCCATGCTCCCAGCACCCTTACTCAGGGGGAGACTGTGCCAGACTGGTAGCTGGAGTAGCTGTCACTTTCCCACTCCGGTCTGCGTTATTCCCTGGCTCCAAGACTGGAGAATTTCATAGCAGACTAAGGAAGTGGGAGGACCAGACTCTGGTAGGAGGTGGAAATGATATAGAGGATAGGACAAGAGGAGAAGAAGGTAAAGGGACATTAATCACGAAATTATTGAAAACTAAGGAACGTATAACCCTATGTGGCCCCTAAATACACCCAAGGGCCACTTCAGTCACCATAGATACATAGGAAAAAGCAGAAACCACATGTATGGCTATGGAAAAAATGCGATGCACAGTAAACTTAGTTTTCTCAAACCATCTAATTTTACAGGAAAGTAGATATTGGTCTAGCAGAAGAAGGTAGCTCTAGTACTTTGTGATAGCCCAGGGCTGCTCTGTTTTGGAGATTGTGGGCCACTCAAAAAGTTTGTGTTTCTCTTTTTTGGCGTGTTTCTCTTTACAGTTCTGCACATATAAACTAGTCCAAATGAACTTTAAATATGTCAACCTTCACCTGTAGCAAGGGTATAAAGCTGCTAAGGTCTCTAGCAGCATACACAAGATATTTGTTAACAAGTAGCTCACATTTCCATAATATAAGTGCACATAAGCATACCTAGGAACTCCCTATCAGTGGCTTTGTTAAAGGGTGCAGCTCCTCGGCCCTGAGAATTAAGGAAGTGAACTGGAGACCCGGGGAGGCACAGCTTCAATCAGAGACTCCAGGTTAAACATGGAGAGTAACACATTCTCCCAAGCAGTCCCTTGCTGGTTTCTGAGCTAATGATTTAACCACTAAAATGCAGAAATTACCCGTATTTCAAATGCTAGGGAGCTTCACTATCTTTCTAGACCTGACTGTTCACTAAACTCTGACTTTTTGGAGTTTGCAATGAACTGAGTATTTTGGCTCACCCACTTCTGATTGAATTAAGATGAGCCAAACCAAATGCAAGAAATGACTCTGTACAATGCATAGTTAATATAGGATGACCTTTAATATAGCTATGCATAACGCAGGAGAAGCTGATCTGGGTTTTCCCTTCATAATAAGTGATCTCTATGGTCTAAGTGGCCCAACGGATTTGAAAGACAATGCACTTAGCAGACAAATGAACTTGTCCAAACAAGAACGTCATGGATGATCCAATAAGTAGCCAATAAAGATACAGTGAGAGTGTAAATTGTGCCTAAAGTCCTTCTAAGCTAGAAACCCCAGTGGTTGTATATGGACCACACAATGATAATTTAATGCAGGGGGCCAAAGCTCAAATCAGAACAGCCCAGTGGGACAATTAGAACCCCATGTTCCCCTTGTCAGCCCTCCCCTGTCTAGGTTGTATTTAACCAAAACCACCAAAGGGCGGCATACTGTCCACAAATGTCATCCATGAGGGGACAAGTGCTGTAGTGCTAATAGTTGATGAATACACCTGTTTGTGGAAACTTGCAAAAGCAGCCAAACATCCTCAATAAAAAGGTATAACGTGTACATTTTATTTTTCCAAAATGTGTAACTTTTCATTTGTAAACATTAACATCTCATCTGACACTTCACTGTCCGGTCTTACAACTTGACCAAATCTCCCCAAGTTTGTAGGAAAGTAACAGCTAGTTTAGACTGTATTAACTTATCTCATGGTATGTTATATACAAATACTGATATGTGGAACTCCAATTACCACTTTTGTCCAGTTGGAGAATTTTTAATCAAGAACACTCTAAACAATCTCATCCAAGCCCATCTCTTTTCATTTTTACAGTTATCTTTTATGAAGAACTGTATGAAATGTTTCTGCTATATTGTTGCCCACCACTTCATGGAATGCAATTAAGTCTGACATGATCTGTCCTACATAATTTACCTTATGCTAGACAAGAGAGAATCTTTGAAGATCAAAAGCAATGGTCTGGCTATTCCACTAAGAACCAGGAGATGTAGACATCTGTCCCTAGGGCTTTTTTTCTATTTTAACTTAACTTAGCAGGTTTATCACTTTGTCCTGTGCCAGCCAAGCTTGCTTCAAGCTTTTTGGAACATTCATCTGAAAACCTGAAGGCATTGATTCTTCATTGAATATTGAGTAATAACTCCTCTCCATCCTCTCCATATTATTGTCCCTCAATGTTGCCCTTAGATCTTAGATTCCAAGTCACAATAATACAGCACTGGAGCTTCTTTATGACCATTATATAAGTTTACATATATACATATTGTACTGAATTGTAAAATATAGGATTTGAAAAACTGGACAGCTCTTTAGAGCTCCATCTAGAATAGTGAGAGTGTCTTGGAAACTTTCACGTTTCGGGATCATTGCTGGGTAGTTTTTACACAGGCCGATATGCAGTGGCGTCGGCAGGGGGGCCAGAGGGGGCCATGCCCCCCCCACATCATGCTGTGCCCCCCGGTGTGCCCCCCCCAATTGAAACGCCGTCTTTTTTTTTTTTTAATAGATCCGGAGGAGAGAGAGAGGCGCCGAGCGGTAGCTGAGGATTAAGTTCTCAGCGCCAGTTTGGCGCCTCTCATTCTTCTCCGCGACCGCGAGGCCTCTGCCTTGGTCGCAGTGCCGGCATTTCAAGCCGAGCGCCGGTATATGATGTCATATCCGGCGCTCAGCAATGAAGCCGCGCACACTGCGGCAGAACCAGGAAGACAGAGACCTCGCGATCCCGCCGCTGGACTTCTACAAGCCCAAGGTAACTGAACTTCAAAGGGGGGGGAGAGGGTAGAAAGTTAGGAGGGGGTTAGAGAGTGAAAAGAGGTAGATAGCAAGTGAGAAGAGGTAGATAGGGATAGATTGGGAGGGAGAGAGGGGGTAGTTAGGATAGATTGGGAAGGAGAGGGGATAGATAGGATAGATTGGGAGGGAGAGGGGGTAGATAGGATAGATTGGGAGGGAGAGGGGGTAGATAGGATAGATTGGGAGGGAGAGAGGATAGATTGGGAGGGAGAGGGGATAGATTGGGAGGGAGAGGGGATAGATAGGATAGATAGGGAGGGAGATGGAGATATTAACATATATTGGCAGCAGGGGCTAATATTAATATTTATTGGCTGCAGGGGCTGATTTTATATATATTGACTGCAGGGACTAATAATATATATTGCAGTAAGGGCTAATATTAATATATACTGGTACCAGGGTCAAATATTAATATATATCGGCAGCAGGGTATAATATAAGCATATATCCGCAGCAGGGGCTAATATCAATATATATCCGCAGCAGGGGTTAATATTAATATATATATCAGAAGCAGGGTGTAATATTTCTATATATCGGCAGCAGGGTGTAATATTTCTATATATCGGCAGCAGGGTCTAATATTTATATATATTGTCAGCAGGGGCTAATATTAAAGAATGAGAAAAAACTGCCTAACGTGTGTGTGTATATATGTGTGTATATATATATATATATATACCGTATTTTTCGCTCCATAAGACGCAGTTTTTTTCCTCCCAAAGTAGGATGAAAAATCAGCCGCGTCTTATGGAGCGAAGATGCAGGCAGGGAGGGGGGGGCAACGATATACTCACCAAAAGTGTCCCGGACAGTCTCTGTCTCGCTTCGCCGTCCAGGGGAGGTCTTCATCTGGAGACCGCCGCCCAGTAGCGTACCTAGCGGGGGGCGGGGGGGGCGGTCCGCACCGGGTGCCGCTCATCAGGGGGTGCCAACTTGCCGGCACCCGGCACCCCTCCAGAGACGGACAGTAATGTCCGCCGCTGGAGGAGCAGGCTTGCAAGAGAGCGGTATCGGAGGTCTTTAACAGACCTCCGGCTCCCTTGAGTGATTTTAAGCCGGTTCCCTTGAACCAGGAAGCCGCGCCCACAGTGCCCTCTGACCCGGAAGAAGACAGAAGAAGAGGAGCGAAGAGGAGGATTGCTGTAAGAAGAAGACTGCTGTAAGAAGAAAAGAGGTAGAAAAGAAGGTAGGAAATCATTCAGTAAGACTGAGTGACAGTGAGGGTGGATTGGTATGTGTGGAATCTGTGGATTGGTATATGTGTGGATTGGTATGTGTGGAATCTGTGGATTGGTAATGATGGTTCTTAATGCTGCTGTTGGCTATTGTTCATGTTAAGTTATTCAGTTATTGTAATAAATATTTTAGCCCATTTTTTAGCTCAAAATATTTTTTCCTTTTTTTTCTCCTCTAAAATCTAGGTGCGTCTTATCAGCAGGTGCGTCTTATAGAGCGAAAAATACGGTATATATATATATATATATATATATATATATATATAGTGTATATGTACCGTTTTATAATTGGCCCCCCTACTTTGATCCCTGGCTCCCCATGTGCCCCCCCTAAATGTGAAAGCTGGAGACGCCACTGCCGATATGGTCACGTGTATTTAAATGGCTTGATGAAAGAGTAGTCAGTATTGTTAATAGCTGTTAGAAAATATCTATTAAAAACAACGGCACTTTTCCCTGACATTTTGAGTATTTCTGCATGTATCAGCTAAAACCAGTTGCTATTACTGGTTTGGAAAACATTTGTCTTGTGGTCTGCTACTGTTCAGTGGTTCGTTAAGACCAGGGGTCATGTCCAGGTGGAAAAATGCTTCAGATTATGTAAAATGCATTAAGAAATCAGTGATTATGATAAATAATTTCATTTAAATAACATCATTGCTACTGAGTAGAAGTATATATTCACACCACCAAAAAAAATGGATTTCATATAAATGCCATTCAACATATTGTGTTACATTTATTTCGAGTGACTAATTCAACAAGCATGGTGTTAGCCAACAATTGTCTTAATATAGCAGAAATCTCTGAATACCCTTGTCTTCTAAATCATGTCCAATTACCTTATTATAACAAAATGTCGAGTGAAAAATATCTCCTGATCAGAACATGGTTTAAGACACCAACACACCACAACAAAAACAGTAGTAAAAGCATCACAATCAATCATTTTAGGACATACTGAAAGTGTGGTAAAAAAAACTGTCATAAAAACATAAATGCCTGACTTCATTTAAACATAAAGTACCTTAAGCAATCTATACAAGCTGTAGGAACAAGGGCTGGACTGGACATCTAGCACACTGGTCAAATTGCTGATGGGCTGCTGGCCATCAGCGCCCTATACTCACCAGATCTGTCGCACCAGCGGATATACCAAACCGCATGCAATATGAGGATAAAAACATGGCAGCACTTACGTCATCAGGAGGCCTTTGGCCTTCATTCATTACATTTTTTTGTTTACAAATCCATAAATACAACTTAGTTTTTCCAACGCTTTAATTTACAACCCCCTTACCTGTTTAATCTGAATGTACTAGTAACTACTACAACATAACTTTGAGGAATTTAAGTATGCATAGTACATACCTCCCAACATTTCAAAATGTGAAAGAGAGACACTTTTTTTTAATCACCAATACAATTGCACTTTACAATGCCGCGCTTGCATCGCTACTTAAAACACGCTACATTTTTGTCAGCATAGTCATGCATTTTAAAAATAAAGAACACATCGAATTCCCATGAGGCTCAGTCAGACATACTACTTCCGTGATGCTGGCTGAGCGTCATGGTTAGTGCAGCCAACAGTAAAGCTGCAGATGCTAGCTGTGAACTAAAATTCCTATGATTCTCAGCCAGCCAGGTGTCCACCATAATGCTGACTATCATTGGAAGAGTAGTCAACAACAGCAGAGATTTATTTTTTTTTATTAAAAAAAGGCTAATATTAGCCTCCCTCCCAGGACCCTTACACACTGCCTTTACACACACCATAAACACACATATACACATACAGTGCCCTTACACACACACACACACACACACACACATATACACATACACTGTCCTTACACACTGCCTTTACATACACCATAAACACACATATACACATACAGTGCCCTTACACACACACACATATACACATACACTGTCCTTACACACACTGCCCTTACATACACATATACACGTACAGTGCCCTTACACACAGGTCTGAAGTGACAGGCCTTGCGCTCCCACCACAGGATGCAGCTACACCTGAGGTGAGAACGGCTCTCTCCTGACCATACCTCTACCCCTGATAGGTGAGACAGCGGTACAGAGACCCAAAATCCGGACTGTCCTGTCCAAGGCGGAACAGTTAGGGGGCATGAATTAGTATAGGAATAAGGATATCCTGAAGAAAATACAAGACCAATTATGGTCTGAGATCTTACAGGAAAACATAGCAGATTGGCAAGATTTGGCTTATAATTTTTCACATTTTATGTTTCTAATTTAAATATTCCCATATCTGTTATTTGGCCGCTTTAGACTAAATGTGAACCATACGTATTGCAATTCTAACATTCAAAACAACACCTCCTGTTTTAAATGTTCCACTTCAGTTTTTGTACATTGTGTAAATTGAAAAGCATGTAGAAGAATGTAAGGTGTTCCACTGCTAACGAGCCAGTCCTATTACTTATGTCTGTTATATGAGATTATGTGCAACTTGATTACCATCATTTTTGCAACAAGAGCCATACCCTTCATTCATGTCTTATTATTCTTTTCACAAGAGGGCCTGGTGTGACCCGTGCTTCGTGTTTCTTTGTACGAATTCAAAATTGTCTAGAAACGGCCCTTCTGACCTGGACCGCACCGATCCAGAGTGAGTAATTTGTCTGAGTGTGTTTGCATATACAGTATTTGCTTGATTATAAGACAAGGTTCTTTTTCAGAGCAAATGCTCTGAAAAATACCCCTTGTCTTATAATCGGGGTCGTCTTATAATCAGACCTCAAATAGAGGTCTGACTATGAGACTAAGATCCAGATCCCCCGCAGCGCTGCAGGGGACCTGGATCCTCCTGTCTGGTAATCTCCGCTGCTGGTGCTTCTGACTCCCTGGTGTGTAGTCGGGCAGCTTTATAGCTCATAGCTTTTATTAAAAAAATAGTTTACATAGTTTACTTGAATTAACATTTACTAGTAAAACTTTTTTCCTATAGGGTCGTCTTATATTCAGGCTTTTTCTTTTTTTCCTAAAGTAATATTTAGATTTTGGGGGGTCGTCTTTTAATCAGGGTTGTCTTATAATCGAAATACAGTATGTATGTATATATATATATATATATATATATATATATATGTCAAGGTATTTCTTCTGGAAAACTTGCGAAATAAGATGTTTAAACCAGATGTAAAAATAGCCCAAGAATGATTGTGGTCTTGAGTTCTTGCAGGTAGGCTAAGGAAAAAAGAAGGGTTATGAAATCAAAGAAATACTTTTTTTCTGTTAATAGATTTGTTTTCCTCTTACTTTGCAGACCGTGTCACAGGGCCAAGAAACCTAGCAATGATGACACTCTCCATGAATTTTCCCTTAGAAGGCTATGCAAAGCATTTTTATGGCATTACCTCTCTAAAAAATACTGCTGCCCCCTCTAAAATGGAACAGTTAAAGGAAGTTAATCAGATCTATGAATTTAGGCTGATGTGAGGTTTGGGAAGGAATTTGCAGGCAGATATTTTTTCTGTTTATAGCGTACCTTGCGCAATATGAGGGACAGGCAGGAATGTTCAGAAAATAAATGGAATAGACCACTCAGGACATAGATGGATCACAGGAATTCATTAAATCATGGCTAAAACCGTGCCAATAAAAGGGACAGATGATTAGCTCCTGAAATGTCACAATGTCCACGGAAATGACCTAACCATGAATTCATCGTTATCACTCAATATTTCCACACAGCTTTGAAATGTCCTGAGCTTTCTCCAACCATGCATATTAATTTAACTTTTTATCCCTTTATGCCTAGGCACCATGTGAGTCTGGTATTTTATAAGCTCTCCTGACAGCTCTAAAGTATGAAGATGGCAGAAAAAAACATACCCCAGGAGCTACCACTAAAATTGCTTTTATTATCATAATATATCACATTAAGAAAGGGAATCCCAAGATATATAAAAGGGGGTGGAAAAAATAGTAGGGAGTCTTGGGATATGGAGAAAAATTAACTGGAGACTGAAGAGAAAGTGAGCTAAGTTATGGAATAATGAAAAAGGCTGGCTTACGTGTGGGCGGATGAATGATTAATCGAGGAGTGAAACCAGCCACAGAAAGATAATACATTAAAGCGAAAATTATCAAGAATGAAAACTAGGATTTGGAGAAAAGAAAACATGTGCGGGAAAAAGAGAAGATGATCAAATAAATTTTTTTTTAAAAAGTGAACCAGAGTGGTTAGGCAAAGAAAATGCAACGAGTGAATGATAATGTACAGAGATTGAAAAGGAATTTATTTGCCAATGGGTTTTAAGGATCTTAAAACTACAAGGTTTGGGTTGAATTCTAGTAGTAGAATTGTGGTAGTAGTGGTGAAAAATACTTGGTTAATGATTCAACTCCATACCTTAAGGGGAATATATGGTTGCTGAACCTAGACTGCATGTGCCGGAAGTGCCGGGACCGGAAGTTGTATACGCGTATTGCGTAGATGTCCCCCGCCGGCCCCGCAAGACACCCGGGAGTCTGCTCTGGTAAGTCTTGGGGGCAGAGGTAAAACGCATCGTGCAGACGTGCCGGCAGCAGAGGTTGTTTACGCGCGCATCGCTGCAGCCGGTGAACGTCTGCGCAATGCGCTTAGACAATCTCCCGGGCCGGCACTCCCCCCGTGGAGTGGGGAGGCTGTCTGAGCGTATCGGAGAGTAGGATACAGGTCCCCTGCACCGCTGCGGGGGATCTGTATCCTAACCCTGCTGCCTGCCCGGGAACTGCATGTCCTGGGCGTCAGGCCCTAGACCCCGAATATAGGCCGCACCCCCACTTTAAAGTGGGGGGGGGAGTGCGGCCTATATTCGGGCCAATACGGTAGTTCATCGAGAAAACATCACCGATTAAAACTGCTGCAGGGGATGTTGCAGGGGATGATCATTAACAAAGGTGTTACCCTTACCTATTTAATTTATATTGTTGTATTTTTATTAGTGGATGATTTATAACTTATATATATTCACTAAGGATTGTTTTTGACATACTTTTTACTTAAGTATTATGAAATTAATTGTTATCTTTCCATAGTATACTGAGTGGGAGACTTGAAACATTCAAATAAGCAGGGGAAAAAGATAGATATACATTTGGCACTGTAGGTCCTCAAATGTGAAAATCTGCCAATAAGGCCAAATTAAGTTGTACCCTCTAGTAAAATTGTACAGGCATATGAGTAGCACATTGTGAGAATGCCAAGAAAGGCATCCACAGGAAAAGCAAAGGAAGGAAGATGGGAGATGAAACAAGAAATTATCAGAAAGCATTTCTCAGAATAATTAACCTATTATAGAAACGTCTGTACTTTAAGCCATCAAAGTGTTGAGAAAGTAACTTGACAATGAACAAGAGTGGCTTGATGATCATGTAGCATATGCAGGTTATATACCCTGAGGCTGATTTGAGTTTGGGAGTGGAATACCGATGTATTTCTGGGGAGACTCCTTGCTTTCCTGCCCAGCCCCCTCTTTGGTCTAAGTCACCCTTTGCTGATCTGCCCTAACCAGACTCCCATGAACTAGCCGGCTATGGGGGCTCTACATGGCCGGAAATGCTCCATATGCCTAACCGGGACCTAGCTAATCCATGGAACTGCATGGAAACCCACCGACAATTAGTCGCTATTTTGGGGTTAAACTATGCTCGTGGTGGGCCTTTTTACCTTGGCCTTATTACCAATCTTTAGGACCGGGGTTTACCCAGTTGCGGCTATGGAACTCTGGTCCGGCTACCGGGCGGACTATTCCTGGGGACATTTCCACCATTGTCGCTCAGGGTCCCGAGGTCCGATAAAGTCACGTTTTGGACCATAACACCGGGATTGATACCACTTCTTCGGGATCACCCCAGTGACTCCTTGTCGGGTAGGCATTGCTGGCCATAGAACTGTATGGAGACGCTGGGCTGTCTTGTAGTTGGCGGGATTAAATCCCTAATCCTATCATGTTTGGTGTATAAATAGCTGTTCTGTTTTTACCTCAACATGAGTGTTGTCTTATGCTTGGAGTGGGCTGCTATGATAATTTATTGTCACACTGTGTAGCTAACCTTCAGCTAGCCACAGTGCCAACGCAGCTCAGGTGCAGCGGCATCCCCCTTTTCTCTACAACCCTGGTTTGGTCTGGCGCTGAAGTGGTTAATCACTGGAGTCCTGGCAGGAAGAAGCAACTTTGGCGGGAGTACTCAATCGGGGTACAGGGCGTCCCATCACAGACAGCTCTTTCAGGGACGTCCTCTCTCTCAATTGGAGGATCAAAGAAAGGACGTCACCGGAAACACTGCCATTTTGGCGGAAGTTCCCTCCGGGTTATGTCCCGGAAGATTGAAGATAGTAGATAGCAGAGAATGGCAGAAGATAAAAAGATAGGAGATGGAAAAAGATGGTTGTCAGAGAAGGTAGATATAATTTAGAGAGCATGAGACAGAGAGCGAACGAGAGTGTATGAGAGTGTAAGTGAATATAGGCCCACGTTTTTCCGATGAAAATTCAGAGCTTTTTGCTTAGTTTTCGTTTGCTTTGTGCAGAGCCGTAACTAGCTCCTTTTGCGCCTGAGGCAAGAAAGGAAAATTATGTCCCCCCAGCAATTTTTTTTTACAGAAGTTATTTTATTTACACTGCCCTTACATGCTGTCTTTACACACACACCTGTCCATAAACACACACATACACTGTCCTTACACACAACTGCCCTTACACATGACTGCCCATAAACACACATATAGGCATACACTGCCATTACACACTGCCTTTACACACACCTGCCCAATAACATGCATATACACATACACTGCCCTTACACACAACTGCCCTTACACACACCTGCCCATTAACACTTATATACACATACACTGCCCTTACACAACCCTGCCTTTACACACATATACACACACACCAGCTTACAAACATACAAATGCCTACACTGCTCTTACACACATACTGCCCATACACACACCAGCTTACAAACACACACATATATACACATACACTGCCCTTACACATGACTGCCCTTACACATTGCCTTTACACACACCTGACCATCAACACCCATATATACATACACTGCCCTTACACACATCCTACCTATGCATACTGCCTTTACACGCACATGCCCATAAACACACATATACACATACACTGTGCGCCCCGTGCAGCTGCGCCTGAGGCAAGTGCCTCTCTCGCCTCAGCCTTCCTATGGCTTTGTGGGGGGCCTGACCTTGTTTTCTTGGCTTCATACAAATCACCGAATTTACCAAAATTCTCAAACTTTTCAATTGATACAAGTTCAACTGCACAACTCTAGTGACAGGCGAGATGTGATAGAAACATTTAAATACATAAAGGGAATCTACACAATAAAGAAGGAGAGTATATTTAAAAGAAGAAAAACTACCACAGGAGGACATAGTCTTAAATGAGATGGTCAAAGGTTCAAAAGTGATATCAGGAGGTGTTACTTTACTGAGAAGGTAACGGATGCATGGAATAGCCTTCCATCAGAAGTGGTAGATGTTAATACAGTGAAGGAGTTTAAGCATGCATGGGATGGGCATATCCTAAATATAAGATCAGGCCTGGGATTGTGCAGACTAGATGGGCCATATGGTTCTTATCTGCCAACAAATTCTTTGGGTACTGAACTGTAAAATGTAAAAAGAGTCCAAGCTACTTGACTATAATATGCAAAGAACCGATGATTATTTCAGGTTTGATATAACACCTGCTCTAAAATATGTGTATTTTATATAGGAATACCCATGCAGTGTTCATGTTCTGATCTTTTTGACACATTACAAGCAGAAATATTGATCTCATTGCTGGCACCAGTAATCCTCTTGTGCAAATGTTCTCCAAGCCAGAATCTGAAGTTATAAAGGATTATGTATAGGAAAATGTTCTGCAATGCTTCGTTAGAAAATGCATGTGCTTACAATAAAGTGGGTGTTGTGTTTTTGGTGTGAATATCTCATTATGTTTTCCCAGCGTACAGAATAAAAACTTAAGACTGTCCACAATTGGGGTAGTTTCCATAATAGCATTTAAAATAGCCCCGGAATAAACCAGTAAAAAATTTAACTAATGTCAACCAAGTTGGAAAGTTACCTTATTTTTGGAATTTTAGAAAGAAAAACTGGAATTGAGGTAATTAGGGGTAGACAGCATTTAGGATTCCATAGCCAACCTAATGAGTTGTCCTATTGCAGAGTGCATACGTAGTTCAGTCTTGAAATCTGGAGATGGATACAGATCAATAGTTTTTCCACTTCTGCACGTAGTATTTAGAGCTTCTGAGCTCCAATTAACCATGCCATTCCATCTACTCTGATGAATTTTTAAACAAAATCCGGCATTAGAAACTTCATTCCTGCTACTGTTGGTGAATTCTAAAGCAGTTCCAAGAAACAATGGTTTAGTCACTGAAATATTTGTCTTATTCATATTTTTGCCAGGAAAACTTTATTATCATTTGACACAGCAGGCTTTTAAACAGAGCTGGTACTACATATAGGCAAGTCTACTGCATTAAAGGTGCCCCCATGCAGATCCACTGGAGGAGCAGGGTCGCTTGCGTATGTCATGGTTCTCCCTCCAAACGGCCCTCATCCCTCCTTTTCAATTCTGCTGAAGCACTTTGGTGGATCTGGTGGAGGTGAACCGATATAGACTGAAGCGGGGGGAAGCGGGATCATGCAACATCTCAGCTCGCAGTGCGTCAAGCACAGGCTGAAGCTTTGTGTGGTAAGTGGCCTACATGTATGTGTCTGTCTGCGTATCTATGTTGGTGTCTGTCTGCCTGGGTATGTATGTTAGTGTCTGCCTGAATATGTTAGTGTGTGCCTAGGTATGTTATTGTCTGCCTGGGTATGCATGTCAGGGTCTGCCTAGGCTTACCAGTGAAGCCACACACACCACCGAGCAGTAAGACAGAGGCCTCACACTCCCAACACAGGGAGTTATTGGGCAAAAGGAGAGAGATACATAGTGAGAAAGGGGAGATACAGTAAGAAAATGGAGAGATAAAGGAAAAGCTATAGGGGAGAGATAATGAGGAGAAAGAAGAGAGGTGGGGATAAAGGGAGAGAATGAGAGATACTGAAAAGTTGCAGATAAAACAAAAAAAGGAGGAGATATGTGGACAAGGGTGAGGGATAATGTTAAAGGAGATGGAGGAGAGGAGAGAAAGAGAAACAGGTGAGATGACATAATGAGAAATGGGCATAAGGGGGCAATGAGAAAAGGGAGATATGAGAGGAGAGATAAAGAGAAATGGGAAAGATGAGGAAAAAAAGAGGTGAGCTAATGAGAAAAAGTGAATCAAAAAAAGGGGAGATATAAAAGAGAATATTTTTAGTTTGGGGAAAAGAGAGAGAAAGAGGAGGAGAGATAAACTGAAAGGTGAGATAGGGAGAAAGGGTGAGGTAAAGAGAAAGAGGATGAGAAATAAAGAGAAAGAGGAGAGATAGAATAAAGAGATAAAGACAAGGTGGAGGAATAAAGATAAAGGAAAGAGACAGAAAAGGGAGAGATAAAGAGAGATTTCAGGATCTTGGTGCTGAGGCCAGACCTATGGGTAGCAGGGCTGGCCTTTGGGGTGTATGTGACCTGTGATCTATATTTGCAATGTAGGTGCCGTCAACGCAAGGGGGGTGGCAATGTGTATGACGTGCTGGTATGACACCACCCTCAAGGGCAATACACAAGGGGCGGCAAAATGAGTTTTTACCTAGTTTTTACCTTTGCACCAGCTTTGCTTTCAGAGTTTCTTGTCACTGAACCTGAAAGACTCTCTTAAAAGTTTTTTGTCTTTGCATGATTAATCTTATATATATATATTATAACCTCTCCAGGAAATAATAAAATGACCGATCTTCTAAGGTTTATTTACTTCACTTAATTTAATGTAATGTTTTGTTTTAGTGCAACAGCACTCTTAATGTCTGGGAGATTCAGGAAATAGCAAATTCCTAAAGCAATCTGACCTGATTTAAAGTCAAGCGTACTCTAGTTGTGATCAAGATGTACCATGAATTCCATGCACCTAATTCAGGCTTCCTAAAGAAACCATATGGGGGACAAGATCCCTTGTTAATTTTTATCCTATTAACTTATTTGTATTTACTTTCTAAAGAAGAGAATATTAGTGATAAATAGGTCTAGTGTTGTTGTTGTAATTACAATATTTATGACTGTAGAAGGAACTTAATACTTAATCTAGTGCAGTATTTCTGGAAATCAGTTACAATTGGAAATGTATTTAGTCCATCTTGGCGAGGTGCGTGGGCTCAGTACCTACCTTGTTCCAAGATCAAGGAATGCTGTCCCCTCCTCTACTCATTTCTATAAGCTGACAGCCACAGTCCTTTTCCCTTTTTTATAAATCCTGCTGTATTGCTAGCAGGACCTTAAACAAGCCTTGGTGGCTTGGTTTAAAAAAAAGAAGACAGGTTTATAGTACTCTCATTGACTCTCTCCTACATATTCTAACTGTAAATACTAAAATCCAACTGGTTCAGAGACATATACAATCTTTTTACTTAACGTCCCACAACCTGGAAAGAAACTTTGTTTATGTTTCCATCACCTAGATTGCCAGATCACTTATTTAAGGGATTCTTGCTACAGTCAAATCAATCTCTTCCAAGCAGCTAGCTGACACCAACTTCTGCCTCATTCACACGCAACCTCCTTACAGACTGTGAGCTTGCAACAGTGGGGCTCTCTTTTTTCTCATTCTGTACCAATATGTCTCAACCTGTGTTAATGTTATTGTTCATTTTTTATATTGTCAGTTTTAATATTATTGTAATAACACTGCATAATCTTATGGCACTCTATAAATAAAACGTGATACGTTATAACTCATCTTTAGCACCTAAGTCTTCCCCAAGTCATGCAGCAGTTTTAATAACAATAATAATAATGATTTGGGATATGCATATTATTTAGTACTGCATATTGCATATATAATATTGCATATATATAGTACTTGCCGTCTATATATATACCGTATATGCAATGGTAGTGTGAGGCTTTGGTCAAAAACCAAGTGTTCTTTGGAATATGATGAGATTTAAAATAAGACATATCCTCTACAATAGTCGTCATCATCATCACCTTACAAACCAAAGATTGGGTGGCAGCCATTGGCATAATTGTAGATACGTGCAGCTTTAGACTAGAGTCTAATAAATACCAGGGCAGGCATACAGGAAAGCACAGATTCTCAATGGAGTATTACGTTCAGTCTTGTCTTCATCCAGAGCAAGGGGTAAATGTGAGAGTGGCGAGTCTGCAATGTTCTCCTCTGAAGAAATGATGACCTTTGAAGCATCACATATGGCAAAAAGACCAAGTGATTCACTATTTCCTGCTTTAATGAGTCCTACAAGGATAATTCAATAAAATGTATTATAAAATTTGGTGTAATTGTGTTCTGCCTTATAGTTCTTGAAGGACTTGGATTTAGCAGTAGTAATTGCTCATTGTAAACCACATGTAGGAGGCCCATGACATTGTAGACACCTTCCTAAAGGCGCACCTCCAGGGGCGGGCTGGGCCGGGGGGCAGGGGGGCAATTGCCCCCCAGGCCGCCCTAAATCCGGGCCGGTGGGCCGGACGGACGACCGGCAGACGAGAATTCAATGCGTCAAGCGTACCTGGCGGGGGGGGGCGGTCCGCTCCGGCTGCCGCTCATCTGAGGGCTGCCACCATGCCGGCACGCCTTCAGAAACGGTGCGCACGGCAACTGTGTCTGTGCGCCGGGACTTGATGTCAAATCCCGGCGCACAACAATGAAGCCACGCCCACTATCTTCAGCGTTTAGTACACCGGAAGGACAGGAAGAAGAAGAAGAAGAGGACGAAGAGGAAAAGTGAGAGTGAAAGAAGAAAAGGTAGGAGAGAGTGGATTAGTACGTGTGTGAGAGTGATGGGTGTTATGCTGAATGTAAGTGTGTGAGAGTGATGGGTGTTATGCTAAATGTAAGTGTGTGAGAGTGATGGGTGTTATGCTGAATGTAAGTGTGTGAGAGTGATGGGTGTTATGCTGAATGTAAGTGTGTGAGAGTGATGGGTGTTATGCGGAATGTAAGTGTGTGAGAGTGATGGGTGTTATGCTGAATGTAAGTGTATGAGAGTGATGGGTGTTATGCTAAATGTAAGTGGGTGAGAGTGATGGGTGTTATGCTGAATTTAAGTGTGTGAGAGTGGTGGGTGTTATGCTGAATGTAAGTGTGTGAGAGTGATGGGTGTTATGCTGAATGTAAGTGTGTGAGAGTGATGGGTGTTATGCTGAATGTAAGTGTGTGAGAGTGATGGGTGTTATGCTGAATGTTTGTGAATGAGGGTTTCAGATAGCATGGATGTGTAAGTGTTGGGGGATAGCTTGGCATAGGGAGTCCGTAATCACATTCCTTTCATGCCCAGATTCCATCATGTAGTGGCTGCCTAGGCATGATAGGAGTGTGATTGCTGTTATAAATTATTTTTTGGTCCAACTTCGGTGTGTTAA
Organism: Spea bombifrons; assembly: GCF_027358695.1. Taxonomy (NCBI): domain Eukaryota; kingdom Metazoa; phylum Chordata; class Amphibia; order Anura; family Pelobatidae; genus Spea; species Spea bombifrons. The sequence continues at coordinate 93,122,823 of NC_071090.1, forward strand.
CACTTTTATTGGACAGAATAATTCAGTATTAATATATATATATATATATATATATTTGCAAACAGCAATCACACTCCTTTCATGCTAAGTCAGCCAGCACATGCTAGAACCTGGGCATGATAGGATTGTGATTGTTGTTGTTATATATATATATATATATATATATATATGTTAATATTGTTGTTGATTTTTTTGTTTTATTTTTTGTGTTACTTTTAATAAAGTATTTTAAAGTTTTTTTTTTTTTGTTTTTTTTTTCAGTTTTGGCCAAGTGAATGCTGAATTTTCAGTTTCAGTACAGAATGTTCATTTCGGTGCATCCCTACTATATACTATGCCAGTCACTAAAGTGGTAAGCCTACACCACATCAATGTTTGGCTTAGTATATAGTGATAGGGGTTGTCGGTGTCTGGCTCAATGTATAGGCACGCATTGACGGTGGTACCGCATAATCCCTAAGTATATAATGATAACAGTAATGCTGTACCCCTGTCAATGTTTGCCTAACCATAGAAACTATGCAGTTTTAAAGTGTGTGTGTGTGGGGGGGTGCCACATACAGGGTCTGCCACAGGTGCCAAATACTCTAGGTACGCCCCTGCATCATGCGGCTGTCAGACCCAATGGCCATGCCTCAGCTCCTCTTCCCACGTCTTAAAAGGGGTGTGATGAAGAGCTGAGGCATGCGGTGTGTGCACGCCGGCCACTTTAATTTCATTAGGCGCTGGTGGAGTGACTGCCGCACGAAGGCCGCTTTCAATGTCGCTCGCAGCCGCTTTAATGGTGCAATGGGCCAGTTGACTAGACTTGCCCCCCAGGCCTTAGGCTGCCAGCCCTCCCCTGCGCACCTCTGTGCAAATATTGGAGAATAAATGTCACTGTCCAGTTTTTTATTTCACGCTCTAGATATGAATAAGTAAGTGACTCTGCTTCTAGAAATGCCTCCACATCTAAAAATAAGAAGAGGGCTAGAGAGACCTTAAACAGGGCATCGGGCCACGAAGCTATAGAAGAATCTTGCGTGCCTAAATGTAGCTCTATTATTAAATACAAATTAGACATTGATTAACATATCATGAACAGGGAAAGGCAACTCACTGTAAGCAGCAGAGGCAAGGTTTAGCCCTAGATGCGCTTATTACTAGATAATGGGCCAGCTGTTAAAGACCACAATTATAATCAATGCTTGTCTCTAGATTGTCACATGAAGCCAAACACAGGCTGACCCAGTGAAAATCGTGCATGTGGCAATCTGGATTGAATAGTGACCTGACTGAAAATAAAGTCCAATATGCCCACTGAATACCCTCTCTCCCCACTAACAGCAATCATCTAAAGAGAAAATTATAACATTTTTCAGATAAAAACATCTGTCAGTGGGTCATAGCGTTAGTATTATGACTCGTGGAATGACAGTGTCTTATGTTATACACTGGTTACCAGGCTACTGGTCCTCAGAGGGAAATGCAGAGCTTATCAAGTCGTTTCCTACTCCATTAGGGCATCGTGATGCCAATGTCAGTTTTGGTGGGCAGACAGACATATTTTGAGTAATCGAGATAAACTCTTATTTAAGACTCTTCTATATTTTGTAAGTTCTTCGTACGAACAAGAAATCCAGAGCTGACAGATGCTGCAGACCACGGAATGCTAAACACAGCTTGGAGAACCATATCATGAAATAGACAAACTTGACGTATATATATATATTAATAAGTGCAATCGGTCACGAGTAAAGATCCATTACAGCGGCAGCCAAAACAATTTCCGGCAAAATAAGTGGGAAAGAGTGGTGAAGCCAGATGGCTACTCCATTTTGTTATAAATAAATAGAACTTCCTCTTCATAATGCATCACTTCTAAAAAAAAAAAAAAAAAAGGTCTGTAATTTGTGAAATGGATAAACCTGAAGAATTTGTGGTTTCGCCATCTCACTCCTCCATTTTTCCAACACCAGGGAAATATCCAGGTGCACAAGGGAAGGCAGCTTGCCCAGAGTAGTCGCCTCCTGGGATGCACAGGGCCCTGAACTGGTGCTCCTGAGGGACCCTTGAATGACCCTGCCACCATCGCTGTCTGCATCAACCCTGAGAGCAGCAAAGATGGCGTCCAGATCCATGCTTCTCAGGCCATATCCAAGCTCAGCACCCACAAGCACTGACCGAGGTCCCAGAATGGTGCCAAAAAACCCTGGGGACACCCCACCCCAACAAACACAGCCAATCACACAGCACTCACGCACTCACCGTATACTCATACATGTGCCCTGTCTATGCTTGTTCCCAGGGGGCTTGCACACTTCCTGTGTGATGATACAGAAACAATTTCCTAAATTTTTATCAACAAGTAGCTGTTTTGGCTGTTTATGATATAGCATTGCGCAAGACATTATGTTGCAATCTGTCGTATAATCCTCTGGAATTCATAGATTTATACTTATAAATATCCTTCTAACTCTAACACACATGGTGAGTCAGTGTACTCAACGAAACGAAAACTTCTGTGAAAGTAAAGGGCAGCTAATATTCCAGAATACAGAGAAATGGGAAAAATCTGACAAAGCAGTGAAATATAATGGGCTACCTATTCTGTAGTGAGGTCCTTATAAATATTACACTAACCCTAATCAAATACTGTGATCCTGACCCTTTGGTATATGTGGGTTAAAAGTATCATCTGGTTCCAGGTGAATTTTATTTTAAAGAAAACCATGAAAGGAAAACTTCAAAGATACTGAACTTCAAAGAGTTTAAATTACAACCAAATTCTAAAAGATATTCAAGAGAAAAAAGAAAGCATTATGTATTGACCATGACATTTAATCCTCTATCGCAGGGGCGTCTGTATGGACTGCTTCAAAGGCAAAATGCGATGCACACGTATCCAGTCTCCTGCGGCACAGATAATGCTAAGTGAACACTATCCATTCCTGTACAACATACATTTACTAATAAACAAAATGTTAACGAAATACAGAAAGGAACGAGCCAGAATGTATGTGCCAACTAAAGCAACTTTACTGGATAAGGGGCAGCTTCTGGAGCTGGATCCCTACTGACCATTCTTCCTCTACTTGGTGGATGACTCATTAAAATAAATTAATAGTCACACGTTAGGTTAAATTTACCAGGAAATAAATGTCTAATGTGACCGCTACCTTCACAATACCCCCCACCCCTTTTGAATCCATAACCCCTTAAGGACTAAGGTTTATTTTTTATCTACATTTAAAGACCACTGATTTTTTTAAATATTGGTTAAACCATCATTCAGTACAAAACAAAATATAAAAAATGGAAAGAATTCAGGAAAAAAATAAAATGTTCAAATGTTTTACCTATAAAAATTTTACATAGCCATGGTATGTCATGTTTCTTTGATGCACCCTAAATTTATGGATCTAAGAATTCTCCCTCTAACCGTCCCACCCTTCCAGCTGTAAGTGAGAAAATGGGGACGTGATATTATGGTCTCCATCTTTAAGGGTTAAAAACAATATTACTTCCTGTTACTGAAATCAAAGCTAAACTGACAAATATATTCAATGCAATTTCAAAATAGCTAAGTGGAAACCTTTGTGTAGACATAAAACATTTCTCAAATAAAGAGTAGTACAGTAGTACAGCTTGCCCAACATGTTCATTCCTATTGGCCCAGGAAGGTATTCATCCAGGTTAAAAAAAAAAGTTGCATTTTCAGTTGAATTTGGGGAAATCACTTGAAGTATTTGTTGTGTTGAGCTTTTTCAATTGCTTTTGTTTGATTTATTCATTGTAAACAGCTAAAATTGTAAAAAAAAAATGACAATAAACCTGATTTGCAATGCGAATTAAATAATTTTGATTGCCACTGTTTAACCATATGTCAGCATGGATGTATATGTATAAGTGTATGTGGGCATGAATGTCTATGTATAAGTGTATATGACCATATATGTAGATGTATAAGTTTGTGTGAGCATGAATGTGGATGTATATGTGTGTGAGAATGGATGTGAATGTGTATGTGGGTGAGCACAGATGTGTAGGTGTAAGTGCATGTGAGTATGTATGTGTAAGTGGTGTGAGAGTGTGTTAAGATGAGTGGTGTGAGAGGAGGGAGTGTGCGTGTTAGAATAAGTGTGTACATGTGTGTTAGTGAGTATGAGTAAGTGTGCGTGTTAGCGTGTGTTAATTTGTGTGTTTACATATGTGTGCCATAGTGTATGTTGGAGTGGGGGCAACGATGGCACATACAAGCTGTTTGGGGTACTGAAAACCTGGAGCAAAGACAGCAGAGGTAGGCTGGTAAGCTGCTTGAGGAAAAGGTGGCACTCACAAGCAGTTTGCATAAGAAGGTACTCACAAGCTGTTTGGGGGCAAAGGAGGCACTGTGGGACCTGTTGCTTGGTGAAGTTGGGGGGCCGCGGGCAATGGTGCCTAGTCACGCCCCTGCTCCTACTCATTGGAAATCCAAGTAACCTTTTTATTTGCATTGTAATGTACCAATTATTTTCATTTAGATTTCATTCCAATTAAACAGTTTGTACTGGTGGATAATAGTACAATTCTGTAAGTATGGTATGTTTCCAAGAATCAAGTTTGATAAATGCCACAGATCATTTTTTATTTGTTTGTAGGAAACAAATAGAGGCCCTTTACCACCAGGGTTATGATGATCCACTCCAGTGTGAGTGACTTTTGTGGAACCCATTATGTCTTATATTACATACACATACAAATGCTCCATTACAGTTACTCCTCTTTTCTTTGTCTGTGCTTTAGCTCTTCCATTGTCTCTTAATTTCTTTCCACTCTTGACTTACCTTGAGTTCTTCCTTGTTAATGCAATTCCCTGCTATATTAGATTCTACCACAGCTATAACTTCCACAACTTCAAACTTCAAACTCTCCCTGAAAGTTCCCCTGTTAGAGAAACTCTTCTAGAAAGATTCCTCAATGGGTATACGAGTCCCCTATCAAGAATACCTCTCTGTAGTGTCTTAACAAGGACACTTGTTTATGTTAGGACATTTCTTATTAATAAATTATAATATTTATTTATATATATATCAAATAACAGATGGAATAAGTATCTTGTGGTAATACCTTTTTTATTGGACTAACAGAATTTTGGAATGACAAGCGTTCGGGAGCTCTTCTCCCTTTCTCAAGTCTAAAACATTATATTCAAAAGTTTGGGTTGACTTAGCTGTTGTCATGGACATAGTTGCAAAAGGGTTTTGTAATAATAAATTAGCCTTTTAAACTTAAACTTGGATTAGTGAACACATCGTGCCAGCAATGTCTGCACTGTATGTCTGATCTATTTGATGTTATTTTAAAGGACAAGATTTGAATGGTAATACTTAATCCCTGCGAGCAGAGCCATCAGCTGCAGGTTACAGCAGCCTCAGCTGGCAGACAGATGCGTCTTTTGCTTGTGCTCTCTTAGCATCACACTAGACATTACTCAGTTCTTCCACGTGGCCAAGATCAAGAGCCTTCCATTAAAACAAGGATATTTAGAATGCGTTCTGTAGTCTCTGGGATGGTAGGTGGAATATGTGCAGTAACTATCATTCTCCACCAGGGGGAGACTGTCACCAGCCATATACAATACACACACAGAGGACAAAAAACTGTTAGATGTGAATGAAATTTGCACCCACACAGGGAGCCTTAGATAATCTGCCACTAGATGGACACCTAGTCCTATGAACAGACTGTATGTATATTTCTTGTACTGTGTATGGCAATGTCTTACCCTTATGCGTATGGTCAGAAGTCATTTTGCTTGTTTTTTTCTTACCAATCAATAATAATGCAATGTAGCAGTTTACTCAGCTATAAATAATTAACAGAGGCCTTGGGCCATTGATGGTTATCCGTAAGACCCCAGCTGTCATACACTACATTAACTACCATGCAATCACTGCCAAAGGAAGAGTGACAGACACCCTCTGAGAGGAGAGACAAAGTGAAGATTTCAGACATCCTCTATGGTTCCACCTGCCTCTAAAAAACATTTAGTCAAGAGGGGCTGGAGGCTTCTCTCTTCATTTTGAATCGTTTTGTGTGTTTTGTGCTACTGCCGAAATCCTGCTAATCCCGTGAGATACTACAATCTAAGAATGTGCTTCAGTTTTCTAACTGGAAGCGCTATGGGCTTCAAGCAGCTCAACAACACTGGTTTTACTTCTGAGTGAGATAAAGCTGCCTGGGCAGGAGTGTATTCAGGCATAGGCTTAGGGCTCCAGGTACAGAGGGTATTTGTCAATAAAGCCCTCCGTGCTCTGCTGCTCAATGGGCCAGTTACAAGCGAGATCAATGATTTTCTTATCCGGCCCATTTACTCTATGGTGGACTGCGCTGAGCCATCACAATCTTCATAGCATGTAGTACCCAGCACTGCACACCTGTAAGACACAGAGGACCGACATATGACATCATACCCTGATCCTCAGGTTAATATGTATATGTACCTGGGTTCACCCTTATCTGCTATGAGGTCAGAAAGGCTTAACAGTACTGGTTACCATAGCAATTACTCATCAAACCATAGCTTTGTTATTTCCATTCTATAACAAAGACATTTATCTCGTAACAACATTGCAATATGTGTTCCTGGGGAGGTTAAATTCTACACCCAATATATTCTCTAACTCACTGGAACAGAGTAAAAACCTGTGTGACAATGTGCAACTCACCGAGGCGTGACCCACAGTCTGCCGCATGGTTAAGCTGTGCATGAGGGTCACTCAGCTCCATTATGGGTAATGAGCCGTGGCACTTGGAAGGTCATTATATTCGGTCATTGAATCTTCATAGCCAAGGTCACAGAGGAGATGGTATGGCAGGAAAGCAGGGACTAATTGTTGTAGCCAGGGACAGACATATTGCCACCTTAAAGATGGATTATATACCAGACATTGCAAAATGTAATATTTAAAAACTCAACAAAATGACACAGATAAGATTTAGTATGCATGCTATCAGGATGTGTTAGCAAAATCTAAAAGACGGGCAACATTTCAGTTGCTAACGTATTTTGTCTTTTTTTAGTATATAAAATTATCTATTGCTTTTCTATGTATGTTCAAACATGTTCTACACATCAGCACTGATTTGTTTGGATACATGAGGGAAAACGTGAGAGTAGCGATACCAAAATAAGTAGGCATGGTCACTAGTGGTGGAGAGTTGCTGCTTCACCAGTAGGATACAATCGATTGTAGGTAAGTGTCCCTCATTGGGGGGTAAAGCTGCTGATGGAATGGGCACAAATGGAAGTGGGGGCACTTGTATGTGTGTCTACAGGATCTGCATTGGGGCAACCGCATAGAATATAGCCCTTACGAAAAATTACTGCAGTTTTTCTGAAGTAATACTGCTATTTTTTGGACATGAAAAAACTGCAATACTGCACTTTTACTGCAGTATTACTGCACATTTACTGCAGTTTTACTGCATTTGTACTTCACTGTACTGCAGTATTACTGCACATTTACCGCACTTTTTTTTTTATATTGCAAACCTACAGTTGTACTTCAATGCACTGTAGCTTTATTGCATTTGTACTTCCGTACAAAAATAACTGCAGTACAACTGCAGTACAGTGAAGTACAAATGCAGTAAAACTGCAGTAAATGTGCAGTAATACTGCAGTAAAAGTGCAGTATTGCAGTTTTTTCATGTCCAAAAAATAGCAGTATTACTTCAGAAAAACTGCAGTAATTTTTTTGTAAGGGAGGTTAAGCCGTGCTACCTGTGTTAACCCCTACTATTAATATGAAGAACGTAGGGGCTACTCCGGTTGGCCACCCTCCCTTAGTAGCCTAACACTATTGGTCGCTCTTGCCCATACCAGAATATGAGGAAGGTAGGTGGCCTTCTCATCACTGTTTAAAGAACTGACTCTCCCCTATCGGTTGTGTTTTCCCCACCGCAGGGGTGGTTGTTTACACACTGATATTTGTTGGTACCTCTATGTAATCCTTTGCCCTACTTTGATTTGTACTGGATAAAAGGCTATATTTACCCCCAGCAGTTTCTCTAGTTATCCCCCCTTAACCATGTCTCTGCTGGTTCTTGGCAGGACACAAAGCCTCACAAATAGCTATATTACTTCCATATAACAGCAGCAGAAGATCCTGGAAGAGGGATAGCTGATGGTGATGGCCATGGCTTAACCCTTGTAGCCCTGCTTTCAGGCACACAAGCTCTCTCTCTAAGGACCATTTCAATCTTTCCTCCCCTAATGTCCCTCTTTTCTAGGAGCTCGGAATCACAACCAAGAGAGGGCCCCCCACCAAAACTCATAGACTAGGCAAATAGGGCATTATTCAGAGAGGCAACAAAGAGACCTCCACAGAGGAGACTGGAGTATCTGTCCATAGGACCACTCTAAGCCATACACTCAACAGCACTGGGCTTCATGGAAGAGTGACCAGAAAAAAGCCATTGCTTAACGGAAAAATAAATGTTTGCAGTTTGCCAAAAGGCATGCGAGAGACTCCCCAAACATGTGGAAAAAGGTACTTTGGTCTGATGAGACTAAAATGAAGCTTTTTGACCATTAAGGAAAGCGCTATGCCTGGAGCAAACCCAACACCATCCCACAGTGAAGCATGGAGGTGGCAGCACCATGCTGTGGGAATATTTCCTTCAGCAAGGACTGGGAAACTGGTAAGGAAGGAATGATGGCGCAAAATACAGGGAGATTCTTGAGGAAAACTTATTTCAGACTCCCAGAGATTTTAGATTGGGATGGAGGTTCACCTTCCAGAAGGACAATGACCCTAAGCATTCTGCTAAAGCAACACTCGAGTGGTTTAAGGCAAAACATTTAAATGTCTTGGAATGGCCTAGTCAAAGCCCAAACCTCAATCCAATTGAGAATCTGTGTTATGACTTAAAGATTGCTGAACACCAGTGGAACCCATCAAACTTCAAGGATCAGTTTTGCCTTGAAGAATGGGCAAAAATCCCAGTGACTAGAAAAAGGAGGCTCTAGAAAGTATTGACTTGGGGTTGTGTGAATAGTTATGCACGCTCAAGTTTTCATTTTTTTGTTTTATTTGTTGTTTGTTTCACAATTAAAAAAAAATCTTGCATCTTCTAAGTGGTAAGCATGTTGTGTAAATCAAATGATACAAACCCCCAACAAATCAATTTTATTTCCAGGTTGTAATGCAACAAAATAGGAAAAATGCCAAGGGGGTGAATACTTTTGCAAAATTGTCTATTTTGTGTGATCCTACAAATACACAAAAATGACGGCAATCTCCAATGAAACATTATTGATAATAATGGATTAGTGATAATGATGTTGATTGACACATGGATAGCTCACACACCCTTAAAATGAGTTTTCTGTTCTGTTATTCTGCTCTCTTGCCCTACAGTGCATGCCTTTGCAATTTACTATAGATAATGTGGTCAACCTGTCCTTCTCAGAATTGTGTGCAGAGCAATTAAAAGTAACATTTAAAAATGGAATATAAGTAAATGTATATGCTAATCACAGGAGTAAACACTGTGTACCCCTAAACAGTACACACATTGTGTCGTTTGATTGGTCCAGAATTCCTTTTTGTGGCTCTGTAGAGATTTAGAACGTTTTTTGGAGAATCTGTTTACAGAACATGTTTGTTCGATGAGTTTGTCCAAATTACATACATTGCCTGGTAATGACACCAGAAGTCCTACATCAAGAGGCACATGGCACTTGAGGACTCACTAGTGGAGAGGTTTGTACCTCCACCTTTACTGTCATGGAGGTGGAGGCACAATGGTGGCAGGTGCTACTACGCTGGGCACTAGTTGGCCCACTTAGCAAGGGTTACCCAGGGACCCATTATTATTATAGTTTATAGAAAATTGGAAAATAGCTTAGAGAGAGACAACAAAGTTTTCCTAAGGCATCAGTTTAGTGAATATACAGGACCACCTATTGACAACATAGTATAAAGCTGTTTAAATTATAACTTAATAATCCATTAACAACAGAGGAAAGCAAGGGGCCCTCGATAGCTTTATGGCTTTGCCCCATAAATGTTCAATGCCAATTTGGACCATTCGTCTTCTCTTCGAATCAGTGATAATAAGGCGTCCCTCTCATTATGTGTCTACTCATAAAAGCCCATAAGGAAAGTTCTCTCAAACACCTTGGCATGGTCTGCTAGCCCCGGTTCTTCTGGAAAGAGATAATTATATTTTTAGCAGCTTCCCAGGCGACAGACTTATTATGGGCTGAGGGTATTTTTTTTTCTGGAGCGCCTTTAGCTGAAATGATATTTTAACCGTTTCCTTGACACATAGGTGTACTTATCAATTGTCACTAAAGACTTGATTATTTTACACCGGGCGGTAATACAGTGCAACAATAACCGTGGTAGAAAAAGAACTGTTAACAGCAGCAGAGGCGCTTCCTGTCTGATCATTATGGATGCAGAGTGACATCATGATTCTGCTTGCAAAGGATGGGAATAATGAGGAGGAGGGGAGGCAGCACAGTGTGAGCGTGTGTGTCTGGAGGCAGCCACGCACAGAGCAGTCAGAATACAGCAGCCCAGCGCTTGGTCCCTCTGAACTCATACAGCTCTGTATGACTATCACCAAGGTAAGGTGACGGTGTCGCTTCCAGCTCTATGTGGGTAACAGGCAGAGGCACAGGGAGGGGGCGATAGAAACATGGAGTCAAAGATGGGAAGAGGAGATTAAACAGCAATGTGGGGAAGGAGTAAAGGATGGAGAGCTGACAGTGACAGGAGCCGGGTGCTGTGTGTATGTAATGCTATAAATAATCACATGCAGTCGGATAGAACAAGGAACTGCATTTAAATTAAAAGTGAATTGCATGTAGTACAGTCTATAGTGCAGGAACACCTCAGGGCCTCGGCAATTCTCTACTACATTAACATCTATGTACAACCCCTGTTCACATGGTGACACAGATCTGCATGGTGACATGTAGCTTTTTTCAGAGATTATTCTCATGGTCGCCATATGATCTCCGTATAAGAGGGATCAGATAAAATGTGCCGTGAGGCAGGAATAACAAGCAGCACATGGATATCTGCGCCTGTCAATGCCAGCTGCTGCTTAACTCTTCCAGAGTGGGAGAAAGTAAAGGTAAAAGGTGCCCAGGGAGGGGGTAGAAAGTCATTGGGAAGATACAGTGGGGTCTCGTAAGGATGGGTATGGTTTAGTAACAGACAGTAGAATAGATCTAAGCGCTCGTTGTGCGGTTGCGGTATTTTTTTGAACTTTAGCGAGGATCAGTGTTGCTGTGCTATGCGAGAATGCAGTTTATGCACCAAGAGCTGCGCACAGATTTCTAGAATGCTGGCTGTGCCGCTATGAAAGAACCTTCAGGCACATCTGGCAATGACACAAAGTGAATAGTAATCAGGATTAGTGTTCATACCATCACTACCAACCCTCCCAGGTTTCCAAAGTCAGTCCCTGGTTTTGTTCACTTATGACGTATATTTTCATTATATGTTATTCCCCAAAATCTGATTTACCCTGTTTATTTATCATGTGCTGGTATGATTGTTTTTAGTTTTTAAGTTCTTCATGTTGCAAATATGTAGAGAGTACAGACTTCAGAATAAAGATAAAACTAGAATTTGCCCACACAATCAAATCTGGGATCTGTCACACATAGTCCCATCATGTCCAAGGGCTTGAAAGGTCTGCATATGTTCTGCAGGGTCTTCTGTCCCCCACCATGCGCAGAACATAAGATACAGACGGCTTCTGTTCTTGGTCAGTATCATCATTTGCAAGGGGCTCACACAGGATGTCTATTATATAAATGTATAGATATATATATATCTCTTTGCCCGGGGCAGCTGTGTGCAATGAATGTGCGTGGGGTGGATGCTGCAGTGGGGAGGTGCCTCCTTCTACCAGGCTGCAGCAGTCAGGCAGAGTAAATTACATCACGCAGGATACAGAATGCAAGGCTGAGATGTGCTGCAGGAATTAGGGGAGAATGCATGTGACCAGATCCTCTGGAGACTAAAAGTCACAACAAGACAATTAAGCCTTGTTTTCAGACACAATAACCCCTTTTTTTGCGTAGTGCAAAGAAAATGGTTTAACAGAGACCCTATCAGTCTGCATCGCTAACCAGTGAAAGAAGCAAAAGAAGTTATAGGGTTGTGCCAGATGACCCATAGGATCATTTAAATGTCACATTACTGCAACAAAGTTATTTCTCAGTTGTGTTTCTATATATAAAGCCTATTTTACATACCATACAGATATAGGGCAAAACGCAACTTTATGTGAGAGTATCAAGTCCTGTCCTTGAGGAGCCTGAATGGTGTTATAATAACAGTGATGCACAGTGTGAGCCGCTTGGATATTAATTAATTACAGTTATCCTAAACTTGCGTTAAATTTGGGGTCCTCGAGGATAGGGTACCATGATTCTTACTCACAGAACTTTCTAACCCTCTGTCTTCTTCTTTTTGTGTAAAAAGACAAGAAATAATAACATAGTACATGTTGTTCACATTGAGGAGATAAATGGTAAATATTCATTAGAAATATTCTTAACTATGCATGGCCTGTGTCTTCCTAAATGCACCGGATTTGGAGAAATGATCATATCAAAATCTGATGAGCAGTGGGGGTTTATTCTGGTCCAGTTTATAATGATTAGCATTAAATTCTAAAAAAAATTATATCATGTTCTAGCTTCTGCTCAATTCAACGGACTGTGTCCTGGTGAGACCAGCCCTTTGTGAACAATTTTGTTCCTGCCCAATGGAAGCAGGAACGCAGAGGTCTGCCAGTTTGCTCTTGCTTTTCCAGTGCTGCGCTGACTGTCAGGTGCGCAGTGGGAGTAATAAGTGTGGCGACCGCGGCCACCAATGCATCTGCAGGGGCAAAATCTGTTTTCCTCCTGCAGCTTCATCAGCGGTCACTGCCACATGTATAATTAGATGGCCGGTGTAAAGAGATCTCTATCCAAATTGCACTGAAAACAGTCCAAATAAATAATAAAAAAAGCCCTTTGATCCCATTGCCCTTGCACTACATGGAAAAAAAAGTGTATGAAAAACCCTTGGTAGTGAAGGGGTTAATTTCACTTTTCACTGGTGGGAAAGTCCTTCTTTGACAATATTGACTACACAACAAATCATCTTAAAATCGTATGCTTTTCTACAGTGTTTGTGTGTAGATGTAATTTTATTCTTTTTTGTTTATTGTACCCGCACAAATTATGTATTGGTTTTTTTTAGGATAAGAAGAGCTTTCTTTCGATAGCATTATTTTCATCATATCATATAATGTATTATAATAAAAATTCAAAAAAACCTTTCTAACTTTTATTTGAAAAATCTTTTACTGATCTACAAAAGCTAATTAAAAACCAGCTAAATAGATTCTAATATTTGTCCTGAGTTCAGAAATACCCAATGTTTTTTTTTAAGTTATAGACCATCGAGTACAATGAATACAATTTGCATATTGCTATTTTATACACTATACTTTGGGGGGGCAAGAAAAGTTTTTATGGTATTTTGTGGGAGGGGCAAAGGTTGTTTGGGCACCTTTTTTTTAATTATTCTTTTATTTTTGAAATGTTTTGACATTTAGTTTGACATCACTGGAGATGTAGCAAACTATAAAAAATAAACTATAAAAAGACATTTCACTAATCACCCCTGAGTACAGTACTTGCTAAACTGTGAGTTCAAACATTATATCTCATTGACATCGCTATGCATTATGAAGGGTCATTGATCTGCCCCTTTATAATCATACCTGGGAACTTCCCAGGGTAGGCTACCTGGAGCTCTTCTTTTTCTGGGGGAGTGTTTTTTTTGAGGGGTGGGGCTAGCTATGTGTGAAGATAGCCATGTATAGGGGCAGGGCTAGCCCCTGACAGCCTTAAGTGGGCGGGAGTGGGAGATGAAGTAGGCGTGTCCCAGTACCACTCCAATGACTGGAGAGAATACATGGAGAGTCCCCAGGTATGTGAATAATGCATAGTAAACTCAGTGTGAGATTGACATTGATTTAATTGTGCATTATGTAGGGACCAATATGGAAGCCTCAATGGGACCAAGTTGGGTGCTGCTTCCATGACACTGACTGGGTTCTTTATATGAATTTGTTATTAGGACTCAAATATGACGTCACAGTCTATGATTACCTTACACAATTAAGGGTTTCATGGGCATACATATGTAAAAATATCTTACTATATTTACTAAGCAGCTAACCACGTGGCTAAATCTCCTTTGGGAAAGGGTTTCCCGTTAAAGGAGGATAAATGTTTTATTCCTGGCATTATGTTATTGCTGTTAATTAGCTGTTCTTCATTAGTTCTATGTAATGATGATAATAAGATTCACAAATACAGACTAGAAATGGAGTCTCAGTCCGAACGATATATGCTCATAATCCAAACCACCTTCATTTCCACTCTTGTCAGTCTCTGTTTGCTGCGAGCGAAGGGTTTCATATTGAACACATCTCCTTTTTGACATGTTGTTGACTACCACCTTCACTGGAGGTTGGCTCCATTCCTCTTCTGTCCAAATGTTATGCACTGCATGTCATCTCCTGTTTACTGGCTGTACAGCGCTGTAGAATAATATTAGCACAATTAAAAAAAAAAAAGTCCAATATATCAGTCAGCCCTATCTGAGCGATCATACGGCTGGAATAAGTTAAACAGCTGAATATTTAAGTTTTTGGGTTTTTTTAGCAAAGATAGAAATAAAATAAAAAGGCAAGGAAAAAGGGAATGTTGCACACAAAAGGTTACCAGACTAGTCATTTAAAGGTGTACAGAAGCGTTGGGTTGGCCTTTGGCACATACTGCACAGTAACATGTAGAATTCATAAAAGTCATAGAATCCATACATTATTCTGCTCTGTCTCACCAGTCCTTAGGTGAGGTGGAAAGACATGGATCCGATTTTAAATTATTTACTTGCCAAGACTGCACAAAATCAGTCGAAGTGATGATTTCGTCATTGCCACCACATTACAACACATTAACCATGTTCATTCTTTATGTTTACCGCCGTAAGTAATATTGACAGCTGTGCAGGCAACAGGCAATGATTTTGACGTTTAGCTTGCGGACATCAAAAAGTGTAACAGAGCATCCCAAACCTAATTGTCACATGGGCTAACCCAACTATCTTAATGCCATCAGATCAGTCCTGCTGTGAACTCATCTGCATGCTACTCTAGGTAACTCTGTGGATACATGTGGGAGGGTGAGCAATCACTCGAACCAAGACGACACTAACCCATCCTCGCCCACTTGCCAACTGCCCATAGGAAACAAAGATTTCAAACACCTTAATGTAGACCATTGCACAAAGAGAATATCATTTGCGGGTGACAAGATATACAGAAACCTCTCTGAAAAGGATTTATCAGCATTTTTTTTAATACAGTAAGAAAATACAATGTTTATCTTTGGAGAGAGAAGGTGCTGATGGTGCCTGCCTCTCAGGAGTGCACCTTCTACATTCTACATGTGCTATATATATATATATTGCAAACAGATCGGTCACCCGATAATCCCTTCTGCCAGCTTTAGCATTTGCAGGATAATCTTCTTACTGTTTTTTTATTTCTAAGCCCAAGATGCCTTGTGATTTCACTCAATTGATAAGAATTGTGACCTTAGGGCTGCATTGTGTAGGGCCGCAGTGGGTACCAGGTCCTCAATCTTTGCCTTCTGGGGAAGATGCTACAAAGTAACTTCCACCAGTGAATTCCTGCTTTAGTGAAAAAGAAATGTAGGCATTTGCCATGTATTCATATAACAAGCAAAGTTGCTTTTATAAACATAACAAGCAAAATAATGTACATTTAAGTCAAGGTGGCCATGTCTAAAAACAACTCTGCTCGGAATTCCTAAAAGCTTCCAAAGCACTCTAAGAGTTCTAGGTGGAAAGATGCAGATAAGTACATGAGATTTGTCACGTTTTGATTTATTACTGACTGTTACTTGGGTTTCCAATTTGCGTAGCCTGCTATTTTATACACAGCACAGGGTGTAAATGCAGGCTTCTGGGCATTCCTCCTACATACAGGGCCGGACTGGGACTGAAAAGCAGCCCTGGAAAAATTTGGAGACCAGCCCCATCAAGTTTATCTCATGGTGGCGCTCTTTAACCACACGCACCCCTTATACACACCCGACTCACACTATTCGCCATTCTTTTTATCTCATTATTTGTATTAAAATGCCAGAAAGCAAAAGTGTTAAAAGGCCCTAATAAATTAAATACATTACACATAATGGGATCAAAACATTTACTACTGCGAACATTTTAGATGAAAAAGTTCAGTGGAACAAAACACTGATCACATTATTCTTCACGATATTCTGGTAAGAAACTTTTGTTTCTTTATTAATTCATGTAGACTATTTTTTTCATATTTAATATAAGCTATGATTGAGACATGTTTGTTTTTTTTTCCTTTTATTTGCCAACCTACCCCCGAGTTATGCACATCTGCCCCCAGGCTTGCCACTCTGCCCCCCTGATATGCCTTCTAACCCCCTATATGCCACTCTGCCTCCAGAAATGCCTTATACCCCCTATATGCCACTCTGTCCCATGATATGCCTTTTAACCCCCTGTATGCCACTCTGCCATATAGGGGTCAAAAGGCATATCATGGGACAGAGCGGCATATAGGGGGTATAAGGCATTCCTGGAGGCAGAGTGGCATAAAGGGTGTTAAAAGGCATATCATGGGGCACTCTGCCTCCAGAAAAGCCTTATGCCCTCCTATATGCCACTCTGCCTCCCTGATATGCTTTATACCCTCCTATATGCCACTCTGCCCCATGATATGCCTTTTAATCCCCTATATGCCACTCTGCCTCCCTGATATGCCTCAATCCTCCTATATGCCCCTCTGCCCCGTGATATGCCTTTTAACCCCCCTTTTGCCACTATACCTCCAGATATGCCTTTTGACCTCCTCTATGTCACTCTGCATCCAGAAATGCCTTATACCCCTATATGCCACTCTGTCTCATGATATGCCTTCTAACCTCCTATATGCCACTCTGCCATATAGGGGGTTAAAAGGCATATCATGGGACAGAGTGGCATATAGGGGGGTATAAGGCATTTCTGGAAGCAGAGTGGCATAAAGGGGGTTAAAAGGCATATCATGGGGCACTCTGCCTCCAGAAAAGCCTTATGCCCCCCTATATGCCACTCTGTCCCATGATATGCCTTTTAACCCCCACATGCCACTCTGCCTCCCTGATATGCCTCAACCCTCCTATATGCCCCTCTGCCCCGTGATATGCCTTTAACCCCCTTTTTGCCACTATACCTCCAGATATGCCTTTTGACCTCCTATGTCACTCTGCATCCAGAAATGCCTTATACCCCTATATGCCACTCTGTCCCATGATGATATGCCTTTTAACCCCCTATATGGCAGAGTGGCATATAGGGGGTTAGAAGGCATATCATGGGACAGAGTGGCATATATGGGTATAAGGCATTTCTGGAGGCAGAGTGGCATAAAGGGGGTTAAAAGGCATATCATGGGGCACTCTGCCTCCAAAAAAGCCTTATGTTTCCCTATATGCCACTCTGTCCCATCATATGCCTTTTAATCCCCTATATGTCACTCTGCATCCAGAAATGCCTTATAACCATATATATGCCACTCTGGCATATAGGGGGTTAAAAGGCATGTCATGGGACAGAGTGGCATATAGGGGGGTAAAAGGCATTTCTGGAGGCAGAGTGGCATATAGGGGGACACACTTACATACACACACATGCTGATTTTTTTTGTTTTTAACACATTCAAAAAAATATTATACATTTTGTACAAAAAAATACATTACTTTACTCACCTTCTACTTCTCTTGACTTCCGTCCTCTGGTAGCCGCACACTGTTCTCTCTCCTGACAGGATGTCACTGACCTGACATCCGGTGCTGCAGCGAGGGGGCGGAGCTTCCACCCCTCACGCTGCTCCCATCACTATGCAGCCATCAGACTGCTGGGAATGTAATCTAAACGGCCGGTGCGTGCTGATGCCCCCGGCCGGAGCTACTTTAACACCTTTTTTTAATTTATATGGTAAGCAGGATCGGCTCGCCATATAAAGTAAAAAAAAAGTATTAAAGCAGAGGCGGCCGGCGGCATCAGCACGCACCGGCCGTTTAGATTACATTCCCAGCAGTCTGATGGCCGCAAAGTGATGGGAGCAGCGTGAGGGGTGAAAGGTCAGTGCGAGGGGGCGGAGCTTTCACCCCTCACGCTGCTCCCATCACTAGGCGGCCATCGCACACGGCTGCTGGGTGCCGATGCGGCCGGCCGGCGATACTGTAATACATTTTTTAAATTTAATATGGCAAGCCGGACCAGCTTGCCATATTAAATTAAGAAAAAAGTATTATAGTAGCGCCGGCCGCATCGGCACCCAGCAGCCGCTCAGATTAGATTTCGGGCAGCCTGGGGGGCAATTGCCCCTGGTCCCAGCCCACGGACCTGCCGGCCCACCGGGAAATTTCCCGGTATCCCGGTGGGCCAGTCCGGCCCTGCCTACATACATCTGCTAGCAGAGAAAGGGAAGAAAGAAAATGAGCCATAGGAGGAAATCTTAAGTACTAGAGAGTAAAGCAGATCTGTCACATTTTTAAATCCTGTAGTGCATTATGCTAAATACACCTATAGTAAGGTATATATAGATTCAAAAAATGAAGACAAATTAACCTATATCATGGGAATAGCCATGTTAACTTTCTGTTCATAGGATCTGTATGATTATTCCTCCCCATTGATACTTCTTTTATGCTCGCCGTTGTTGCCACAGATCTCACCTTGTCTCATCTTACCTTGATGTAAAATAATGCCTTATCTTTAAACAAAATATCTCCATATCTCAATCTTAATACAGGAAAATATAAGCTAGGGGATATACTTTATAATTTGAATCGTGGAATGCTAAACTGTCCTATTTTATGAAGGCGCAAGGAAGCAGATGTAAGAGACAGTTGCATTATTGAGGTCAGAGGCTGTGATTTAATGGTATTACTGGTAGGGGGAGGATACGCAGGGATTTGCAAACTGGAGCAGTGGGTGAGTTAGAGATAGAGAGATTAAAATGAAGGAATCCTCCGCCTTCTGGGTGCTACATATGTAGTTTCATTTTGGGACCAGGCTGGGACTTCTGAAAACTTACCTATAAGTAAAGAAATCGATGATGTGTGTTCGATGATACAGTGTTTTGGTGTACTTCCTCATTTTAATCCAGGAGAGATGCTTACATGGGATGCTAAGCACTGGAACAGGAGACTGAATAAGAGTCACTTTACTAAAACTTTACTAAACTTTACTAAAACTAGCATATTCTTTTAAAAATGCAATAGCAGTAGAAATGGACTGATCACTATAGTAACCTTTTTACCACTTAGCATCATAAAATCTTTTTTATACATAATCACCAATGTAATGTTATTCTGCTGACATCACAACGTCAACAAATGACAGTGGAAACAAGCCTTCATTATAAGAAGCAAGTGTAAGGACACAATCTAGATATGGGCTTGGATTAATAAGGCGATTATATGGCATCCTCTAGATCTGATGGAAAAGCAAAGGGCCTAAATTTAACCCTACTGAAGGAAAAAACCCAAACCATTATTTTGCAGGTAAATATGGTAGTGAGATATATTTATACGGTATGCCAGACCTTAACATTAAATGATTGTAATAGGAAAATTATATATATATATATATATATATATATGTGTGTGTGTTTCCAAACTCCTGCGATGATGTCAAACGTCAGAATGTTATGTTTGACATCTTCTTAGGGCACCTGTGTTTTAAAACAGAACTAAAAAGCTGTTTTAATCTCATATCAGTATTGGGTAATGATTTTATTCCCCAGGAATTTGATCAATCACCCTCATAGCCAATGGTTTAAGTAAAAAAGCATAAGACCCTCTGGTGTGCCCAGAGGATGAAAGCCAATACATGAGTCATGGGACATTATACTTGATTACTTTTAATTTGTCTCGCGAAAGCCAAATACAAGTGAAAAATGTCCCCTGTAGCGCTACAATGATCATTCAACCTAATTTAAATAATGAAATGATAATTTTGGTATGCTGAACCTTCAGAATCATGAAAACTTAACAATAGGTGAAGTGCATTGTATAAAAAAAACCAAGGCATAAAAGAAATGCAGAAATAGGATCATTAAATGAGATCTGTATTTAATATATGTTACTTCTTATACAGCTTGTATAAGTGAATCTGGCAATAAGTGAAATTGTGGCGGGGCTCAATACAGACATGTAACAACTACTTAACACAATGAATGCTGCTCGGTGATGTCCCTTTTCCCATATTTCAAGAACAGATCCATTATTTTGCAATTATGTTGATTATAATGAATAGCTAATTATCAGTAGAATAGGCAAGTGCTGAGATATTTGAAATACATGCAGCGCATCTATAGTCTGATATCAGAGGATCCAACGCGAACTGCAGAAAAATAATAAAGAATATAGTAAAGATATTTATAATATGACAGTAAAGATGCAGCCTTTGTGAATGTTTATAGTTTTGTTTCTGTCCGGCACACAAAGTGTTGCATTCCCTCTATGTTGTTACTTTGAATCTAGTGCCATGTAATCTTTTCCAAGATAGGCTGATTGTTCATGTCTGGCACAGATCTACAACCCCCTCACCCAGCTGCAATCCCCGCAGATCTGTGAATAGGATCTTTCTCTGCTTTTCCGGCTGCGCAGGCTCCTGTTCGCACTGCAGTCATTAGAAGTCTTTCATTCCATGCCACTTGGAGAAAGGACAAGCAAAGGGCAGCTTGCTGCCAATTCCCAGCTCTCGGCTAAAGTCATATTGCAGACCCAGATCTTATGGCACAAGATTTAAACACAATGAGCAAGAATTACACACTACCCCATTGTTGCCAGGCAACTAAACTTGACAACGGCCCAACGCAGGCCATCCCACACAACGCAGAAATCCAAGAAACAGATTCCATCTGGAAGCAGAACCAAAGAACGGGAATGATCGGCATGAGATGGGCAGAAATAAGTCCAATAGACACCACGGTTGGAAGGGGGCAGTTAATTATGGATAATTGTATTTCCCTGGGGCTAGTGAGGAAAAATATATATGCAGGTTGGCACCTGTTTCCATGGGCATCTGCTGGCAGAAGAAGAAGATGCGCAAAGGAACCTAAAGAGCAACTGTAAACAGAATGAAAAAAATCTACTTACAAATAATTTGACTAATGTACCAAGCAGCGCCCCGTCCGTGCCAGTGGCACAACAGGCTGCAATGCCAGGACAAGCAAACATTGGGTGTTTAGTGTTACTGAATACTATTTCTGATAGACATGGTACTTCCGGTAAGATGAATAAGGGGAAAAACTGCCCCTGTGATGGTAAAAAACAACGCTAATCTGTTACTCTTATCAGTACCAGGAACAGGGAGCGTGTGATACAAAACTCTATATCAAATCTCAAAACAGATACCCCTGAAAGAATCAACAGGAATGTTTTGTTGGTTGCTATGGTGATGCAGCCATTATTTTCCCTGGAATCTCTTTTAATAATGCTGAGAGATGCTAAATGTTGTGTTCTTAATGGTACACGGCGAGTACATGCTACATGGGAAAGCAGTGTACTCACTGTCCGCCTACAATAAAAGTGTTTGCAATGTGCAAACCCCAAATCCATTGCTCTGTGAACACTGCTGTGTTTTACTTACTGGAAAATCTCTCCCACCCACGTAATCTCCCCCCTTGAGCAGAATTCGATCTGAGAGTTAGCGAATCAGGTGTAAATACATTTGTTATTTATAGTTCTATTACTTGGCGTGTTGCGTGTTGAAGAGAAATGCATTGTTACAATAATGGTCAGAACAAAAGCAGAACATGTCATATCAACTCCCCCGCATCTCCTATCTCCTGTAGAGCCCCCACTTCCTAGCTCTGTTCGGGTTGCTGTGGGATTAATTCTCAGAGGAAGCTGGTTATAGAATAGATAGAAAGCTCTCTGTTGTTTCGTGGAAGCAGCCTCATAGCTTGATCTATACAATACAGCACAAAAATAGGATCCTAGGCAGCCCCCTGCAAGTACTAGCGCCACCGAATGACATCACGCAACATCTGACATGGCCACTTGTTTGGACAGTGGTGTGGCTAGACTTTTTAAAGTTATTTTATGACCTATTGATAGCTATTTATGTAACTGAATCAGGGGAAAGAGTATTGTATTATATTTACACAGCGTCATTTACCAACACATTTCTGCTGTTTATATAAGCAGTGTAATATTTAAGGCTGTACATGCATACCCACCAAACTGCTCAATAATACATGCATACCCACCAAACTGCTCAATAATACATGCATACCCACCAAACTGCTCAATAATACACGCATACCCACCAAACTGCTCAATAATACATGCATACCCACCAAACAGCTCAATGATACAAACATACCCACAAAACAGCTCAATAATATCATACATACCCCCAAAACAGCTCAATAATACATGCATATCCACCAAACAGCTCAATAACACATTCATACCCACCAAACTGCTCAATAATACATGCATACCCACCAAACAGCTCAATAATACATGCATACCCACCAAACAGCTCAATGATACATACATACCCACAAAACAGCTCAATAATATCATACATACCCCCAAAACAGCTCAATAATACATGCATACCCAACAAACAGCTCAATGATACATGCATACCCACCAAACAGTGGGTATGAAGTTGGTACCTTTTATTGAATAAGCATAGGAAACATTGTAAAGTTTTCAGGACTTCAGATGTTTCTTCTTCTTTCCAGCTGATAAAGTGACTCCATTACCAGCCTAATGAGGTGTGCTTGGAAGGTGCACTACTTACTACTGAAACAATACATAAGTTAGGTTTTATTGTAATGTTATTGAGATAAAATGTAGACTGGTTATTAAAGTAACCATATATGGCTCTGCATAGAAGCAGAAATTAATTGCCAATAATGTCCCATTATTGATCCATTCCACAGTGCTGTACAAGGGGCAAGACGTGTTGGGCAATCAAAATGTATTTCACTTTATTTCAATGCTGTCTTGTTTTACATTTGACATGGTACAATACTATGGTTCTAGATCACAGCCTCTTCCGTTGACCTTTTTCTTTTTTTGAAATCCTATATTTAAACCATGATTTTTCAACAAAACACCTCTCCTGTCCTCCAAGCTAAACCCATTTAGATAACTGTATAATTGTAAATCATGCACCATGTGAGTCACCTTCTTTTGGATTTATCCAGAATCTGGATATCCCTAATGAGCTAAAGTATTAAATACTAAATTGATTAAAATGTGTAACAATGGTTTGGGTACTACTACAATACCGGTATATATAAAGGGGAGATGTAGCGGCTTCTTAGGGAAACGCACTTTCTTTATAGATGGGAGTGAACAGAGTGTTTTAGAAATGGTTAAAAATGCATGACTGTAGGAGAAGGGAGCAGAGAGAAGGGCATTGTAAGGAAGACTGTGTGAATGGAAACAGGAGGAAGGTCAGGCCAGTAGACAGTAAATCCATTGTTACCCCACACTGGTGGTAAAGCCATTTGTGTGCTAGGACATGCATGTGACATAAAACATGGGATTCTGAAAAATTGTTAGCACTTTCCAAGTTAGGTTATGAGATTGAATCATAGTTAGGTTATTACATTTGTATGTCCAACTACAAATTACCGTACTTTCCATATTAAGGGTATTTAGTTGATTAAAAGCCTTCCAACAATTCTTACTAATGCAGGGCTTGACAAATTTGTTGTGAATCTAGGCGCCAGCTAAAAAAGTTAGGTGCCAGGAGTTTTTTTTTAAACTAACAGTAGGTTAGGAGTGATCTGATCATCATCAGCCCACTTACTAAACTCACAGCATTTGACCTGGAGGAACCCTGGACTTTCAGGTCAGTGCTGTTTTTTTTTTTGTTTTTTTTTGTATATATATATATATATATATATTTATTTTTTTAATGCTTTCAATGCTGATTTTCCATTGGAGCACAGCATTGACTGATATTTAGTCCCCACAAGATTATGGGGACAAATGTTAACCCCTGCAATGCCACGAATGTGTTATACACAATTGTGGAATTGAAGGGGTTAACGCTGCACTGTCGCTCTCATGGAGCGATCAGGCAACAGGGGGGTGTTGGGGCTGCTCTCCACACTCATGTGGAGACCAAAGAACCCTCTCCCCCTATCTCTGAAGCTGCCTCTGGCAGCTGGGACGCAATTGCTGGTCTATAGACCAGCCATTGCAGGGGGAGTCTCTGATGACTGCTGTAGGCTTCCATGCCTACAGGAATCATCAAAGGGCTTGTGGGGGCTCGTTTTTGCTGTTGCTGGCCTGCCTGGAAGGCTTCCAGGCAGACCACCAGCAGCAGAGCCCCTTACAAAACGGGAATTAACCCCTAAATGCCGCGATCAGGCAGCAGGGGGGTGTTGTGTCAGGTCCCCACACTTGTGTGGGGACCCAATCAACACTGAAACCCCTTTCCTGAAGCTGCCTGTGGCAGCTGAAAACGCTATTGCAGGTTTTCCTGCAATCGTGGTTTCAGCCTACAGGATCACTCCGTGGGAGTGATCTCAGGCTCGGGGGCGGGCTCTGAGTGGCTGTGCTGTCTGCCCAGACTCTGGGCAGACAGCAGCAGCAGCGCCCCCGCGTGGTGACGCGGAGGCATTTTTATGTGGCTGACAAACTCCTAGGCCATGGTGACCTGGCGCCTGGGATTTGTCGAGCCCTGTACTAATGTATTATTTTACCCAATAGCACTAAGACTAATTGTACTGGAAGCAATATGTTGAACACTGCAGCACAAACACTTGAAGTGGATGGGCATTGCTCAGTAATAAATGAAAAATAAATAATTAAAATTCGCAGATACACAATTAACAGCAGGGCCGGCCCTACAATGGAGCCGGCCCAAGCGCTTTTTTTTTTAAGCGGAGGAGAGAGAGGGGCGCCGAGTGGTTTTCGCTTACCCGCTCGGCGCCCCTCTCTCTCTGTCCTCTGCGGCGAGTCTCCGTGCTCTGTCACGGTGCCGGCTTGTAATGCTGAGCGCCGGAAGTGACGTCAATTTACGGCGCTCAGCATTACAAGCCGGCACTGTGGCAGAGCAAGGAGACTCGCCGCAGGACTGTTTAAAGGTAAGTACCGGGGGGGGTGGTTAGGGTAGATAATGGCGTCGGCGAAGTTTAAAATGCCGCCCCCCCCGGCGTCGGCCGGGGGGGCGGCATTTTAAACTTCGCCCCAGGCGGCATTAAGTCTTGGGCCGGCCCTGATTAACAGTAACAATAATACATGTTAAGGTATAGTGGTACAGGAGGAGAAGAGGGTCCTGCTCTTGTCAGGGGCATATATACTTCAAGTCACTAAGTTCACCATGTATAATGACAGCCACAAGAAGCTTCTCCTGCAAGAAGAGCTTGTTTGGCGCTATATAATGCAAAGATAAATGAGATTTATTAAGAGCCTACTGGGGGAGCTCCTTCACAGGTTTGGCTCTTCATAATGCATAATTATTAGTTGAAATTACAACTCCCCAGCAAACTCACCTGCAAACTCCTGCTAATGAACACAGAATGTTAACAGCAGATAAGAACATTTTGGCCCATCGAGTTTGCCCATTTTTTTGTGTTGTAACGACTCAAACCTTAATCGGTACTTGGTTTTGTCTTTAGCTTTATGCCTATCCGATGTGTGTTTAAACTCCATCGCTGTATACATTTCTTTGCTTTCTTAAATACAAGCAATCTGCTGCTTAATCTTTTAATCTGCAACAGTGTAGTTTACAGTATAACCAGTATATTTAAAAATAGGAGTAGGCCCTCCAAAACTTGCTCTTGTACTCATTACAGTAGAGTTTTTGTTAGTTACACTAGTTATTGCAGCCCAGTGATCAGTCCAAGCCACAGGAATTGTATGAACGCAACTAATTAGGAAGGAGATATATAGCACCATTTACGGCTGACAACAACTGCATGTAGATACAGTCGTAGGGACGCACATGTAGATAAGAGGACAGCGGACATGTGCTAATTCTTTGTAGCACATAGTGCCATATGAAGGCTGTTTTATTACTCACCTATTTTTATCCCTGGTCCATGACCATTGGGTATTTTTAGCATTAGAAAGAATAGAACATTGATTGAACAGGATGCGATTACGAGATATATGCTAAAATTGCAAAGCAGATACAATTGTGTCCTTATGTTTAGAACACAAGTTGAGATTTTGCTAAACCCCCTTCTAAAGCACCATTAGTCAGGAGCCCTTTGCCGATTAGCTGTTGCCTTGAAGAAGCTGAGATCTTGGAAGGTCCTTCACTAATGGTATTATTTAGGTCAGGAGATCTGACAAGAGGTTGTTCCAGAGTCAGGAGGAGACAGTTCATCCATGATGATGGCTGATCAGATTTAGAAACTGGATTAGACAGATCCGAGCATAAGCTTAGAACTCACCAGGGAGGATGAAACATCTCTTGAAAAATCACCGACATTTGATTTAAATTTTAAATGTTTACATAGAATAAGAATACATGTTTTTTGGGTGGTTTGTAAGTAACAAACAATCTGTGGTAGAATGGTTGATGAGAAGTACTGAAGTAAGAACATTCGATTTCTAAAATAGTGCTAGATTAATGGAATAGCTGATCATCAAAGGTAACAACCTGCTTCAGTGGAAAAAGGTTATTTGGTTATATTGAATTATATTGAATTAGCATTTTTTTTTTATTTCAGTGAAATAATTCTTAAACATATCCATGTCGACAAAAGTATTTTATTTTGCTTGCTTTAGTTTATAATATGTGATTTGTAATGTTAAAAAGTGTGCAGTGTCCAGTTAACTGGCTGCATAGTGCAGGGCTAGCATGGTGTTTCAGGTGCCTTATTGCTTCCTGCCCACAGATGTCATGGCGGCCACAGTATCGCAGTTCCAAGTTCCGAAATGTGTATGGAAAGGTGGCGAGTCGAGAGAATTGTTATGACTGTATACCGATCACCAAGAATGTGCACGACAATCACTTCTGTGCCGTCAACGCAAAATTCCTGGCGATTGTCACCGAGAGTGCAGGAGGAGGATCGTTTCTTGTAATCCCCCTTCACCAGGTGGGTCATGTAATGCATTACATATGCATATCTCCCACTCAATATATGTATAGAGCTATATTACTAGGTTCCGAAAAGATCTGGGGATAAAGACCATTAGTTATCAGACCTTTATCCTGGAACTTGCTTACTCTGATGATCTTTATTAAACCAGCTGTATATTTAATTCTGTGATGCCCTTGCAAGCATGTCCCAAATAATGCAGGGTAATGCATGCAGAAACATCATATAGCGTGACATCTATCTCTACTACACACAGAAGAGAATATTTCACATGTAATCAATATCCACAAATTCAGGATAATGAGGTCAATAGAGGCAGAGACAGAAGAGCACTCAAATTGTGGAAGCATTGGCACTATTTATGATCATTGTAAAGATCAGTTGGCAGTATTACACACTAGACATTTTACATACAGCTGAGAATAAAAGTGAAGCCATGGCGGTGCTAAAATCCCTAACCAGTCTGGGCTGAACATGAAATATTCACAACTCATTGACCTATATAATCCATTCTCACATGAGTTGATCTTGCGAGGGTGCGTTGCAGCATCCCATCAATGATGGAACAGACTGGTCAAGCACTCTTTCCCTTTTAACATGCTGCACTGCATAATATTAGTGAGTATGACCATACATCCACCCAAACAGAACTAGCTAAGATCCTAACTTATGTTTTTATGTGTGAATCAAATTTCCATTTCACTTTAAGCTGAGGCTATACTTTAACAAAAGGCAGACGATGGAGGGAATTACAATAGCTGGGTAAATCTACATTATAATTTTTAGTATGAAGTTTTTATAAGCATCTAAAGTATGTAGGGAAGTCTAATATTGGTCAGTATGATTGCTAATGTCGCACAGTTGTTCATGGGGGGCGGGGCTGTGTGCGCAGGTGGAGGGAGGAGCTACTGACAGGTGTATCTGTCTGTCCTCCTCCCCCAGGTCTGCACGGTGGGGGGTTCACCAATGCAATATTCTGTGCCTCCCCCAGACTGGTCGCATTGAGCCCAATCACCCGAAGGTGTGTGGGCACCAGGGCACAGTGCTGGATATTAAATGGAACCCGTTTGTGGAGAACATCATCGCTTCCTGTTCTGAGGACACTTCGGTGAGTGATGCTGCATGTAAATGTTAAGGAAACAGGGAAATGGTAGTATAATAAATCATTCTAGCCCCAGAATATCTTTCATTTTACCTTATTAGCAGATTCAGACAGATGGCCTGCCTTCCGGATGGCTTCCAGCAATGTACTGCTTTATCAGTACTCTTTATTCTTAAGCTGGTACTTTATTGAAACAGCCTGTTTGTCCCTTTTGCTCGGAATATAGCCACAAATCTCAGTGCATACATTATGAGTGTCGGCCTGACAATGCGATATGAATCCATACTCTTAGCAGCTTTTGGTTACCATTTTTTTGAGTAAACTAAGTAATGCTAATTCTGACGATCTAGCTTGGAGACCGGCACATTATTATAATAGTGGTTCTGTAGGAGGCGAGCAGGCGCTGTTCAGTGTACGTATGCCATAGGTCCTGGTTCACAGAGTTTTCACCATATCTCACCCAGCGGTGCATTAAGCGAAAAGATAAAGATGCATTCAGGCTCTGATGGGGCTCCATAGGTCACTGGAGAATCACTAAGAAACTGCTTCAGCCTTCTATATGGTATATAACCAAACATCCCATCCGCAAAGCATGTATAATGTCTTCTCTGGGAGGGAACACAGAGTACTCTAGTATTGGTGTCAAAACGAGCTTGCGTGTTTCCTTTTCCTCTCAAGTTCTTGTCAGTGGCTATATGTAAAATATTATACCTCCCTTTAATTGCAGTACTAACTGTATGGTACTAAGTACACCTGTTAGGGCTACATAATTTAACATATACATAAAAACATACAAACATAAGTGATTTCATTTACTCCGAGAATAGCCAAACTGTTTCAAATTATGATGAAATGCAACAATACACAAGGTACAGAAACCTCCATTGTAAACTTCATATTTTTAACTGTTTGTATTCTGCAGGTGCGAATATGGGAGATTCCAGAAGGGGGACTCAAGCGCAACATGACAGAGGCGGTTCTGGAGTTGTATGGGCACAGTCGGAGGGTGGGCTTGATAGAATGGCATCCCACAACAAACAACATACTGTTTAGCGCTGGGTACGACTACAAGGTCAGTTTAGTGTTAACTTGATGCATATTCTCTGATGCAAAGGCGATATTTAAAGAATATACATTTCTTTCAAAACCCAGCAAGTGTGTGCTTCTTCAGAAATTCAATCTCTCTGTGTTACAGAGGCAGAACACAACTTTGTCTGTGTTAAAATTACCAAATGCCTACAAAATGATAGAATGGCCATGCCCCTGAAATTAACAATAATTCTGCATATATATGCATTGAGGAACACCTTCCCAGAATAGTGGAAACTGTTATAACTGCAACGGGGGGGACCAACTACATATTAATGTCTATGTATTCAGAAAGCAATGTCATAAAAGTCACTGTTGGTGTAATGGTCAGGTGTCCCAATACTTTTGTCCATATAGTGTACCTTTTCATTTGCATATACCAGATATCTATCTCCGATTATCCTATTTATCATCTGTTTTATATGTAAAAACATTCTGGATAGTGTACTGCTAACTAGATCTTCCAACAGATCCTTATTTGGAATCTGGAGATTGGGGAGGCAATGAAGATGATTGATTGTCATACAGATGTCATCCTTTGCATGTCATTCAACACAAATGGGAGCCTTTTGGCCACCACCTGCAAGGATAAGAAATTACGTGTATTGGAACCTCGCTCTGGACGAGTGCTACAGGTACAGGGTACTCCTCCTGAAATAGCCCACTGCACACAAGCTTACCTTCTTCAACATACTTTATACACCATGGATTTGCACCATTCCACCAGCTAGCCACTTTCAACTCACACTACAAGAACCCTGCTTCAGTCATGTTTCTGGCAGAGAGCTGCATGTGCCTCAATATTAACCATGAACTAGAAGTAGATATTCTGTGTTTCCTTGCCTAGGAAGCCAGCTGCAAGAACCACAAGGTGATGAGAGTTGTCTTCCTTGGAGATATGAATCGTTTACTCACAACAGGTGTCTCCAGGTGGAACACAAGGCAGATAGCACTGTGGGACCAGGTAAGCACAGTGACAGGCTCAATACACATAACATCGGGTTGCACTTACTCATAGTGATCAAGGTATATCATTTCACACCATACCAGATGTGATGTGAACTTTATGTCTACTACCTACTCCTGTACCACAAATGACTTATGGATGCAGCCTTTCCTATGAAATACCCTCATGAACCACACTAAATAATTATGCCCACACCAGCTGTGACTGATTAATCAATGATGTATGTTCTGTATGTGCCTTCTACTTGTGTGGATACAGGAAGACTTGTCTGTGCCATTAATAGAGGAAGAAATAGATGGATTGTCAGGACTGCTGTTTCCTTTCTATGACATGGACACACACGTGCTCTATTTGGCTGGAAAGGTAAGATAAGAAAAGCAAAGTCTCATCATCTCTTTTAGAATTTTTTAATTCCATCTTGAATATTTTTTCCGCTCCATCTGCAACATACACATCTTCTCTGTGGTTGTTAAATAGTTCCCAGGGGACAACTAAAAGCCACCAGGCTCTTCAAGGAGGTCCCAGTCTCATACCTCGCAAACCTTGGTTGCTACATTTCATTCCTTAATCAGACCTATATAGTTTTCTTTATACACTCAATAAAAACTATTAAAAAACACAACTCACTACAACAAAACCCTTTTGATTCTTGAGAAATGTATGGTTACTAACACTCTTTTTTTCATGAAAGGGAGACGGGAACATTCGATATTATGAGATAACAGCAGAGAAGCCATTCCTCACCTATCTAATGGAATTCCGTTCTCCTGCACCTCAAAAGGGGCTTGGTGAGTATGCAATTAATATAATGAGGCAATAATTTGATAGTTATAATGAGATTTCATCTTTACCTGAGAGACCCGAAGTCCTTTTCCTCAATGCTTAATGGTGAGAAAAGCATCCTTCCACCATACAGAGGAGCATGTAGTTGCAGAACATGTGCTGGAAACTACTGGGCAAACATTCTATGAAATATGTAACAAAAGTGGTTTCTCTTTTAGGAGTAATGCCAAAACATGGACTGGACGTGTCAGCTTGTGAAATATTCCGGTTTTACAAGCTCATCACCTTGAAGAGCCTAATAGAACCTATATCTATGATTGTCCCCAGGAGGGTAAGTGTATATATCATATTTTTCTCCCCTGAAATACTGTTCATACTTTGTGAGCTTACAAAGGAAGTGGTTTGCTAAGCCCTTGATCTTCCAACTTTCTGCAGAATGGAAAAGGTTGCAAATATGGACCATATGGGACCTCGTAGTCCCGATTAATTAACCTATCCCTTATGTTATTTTCCCAAAAAGTAACAATAACATAAACGGCATATTCTTGTTGCAGTCAGAGACATACCAGGAGGACATTTACCCGATGACCCCAGGAATGGAACCTGCAATGACGCCTGATGAATGGCTAAGTGGCCTCAACAGAGGTATTAAGATGATTTAGGGGTTGTACAGATATATAGCCAGAAACAGTGGGAAAAGGCATGACAAGACTGCTGGAAGTGGAGTAAAAAGTAATTTAAATGTAATATGGAGCCTGCTTACACTCAGTTATTACTTACATATTTTCTACATTGAGACATACGTCTATCATGAGTAGTCTATGCCAGTGCTGCGTATTCACATTTAGTCAAACTCAATTATTCCTACAGATCCTGTCCTTATAAGCCTGAAGGAGGGGTATCGAAAGGAGTCCAAAGTCACTTTTAAAGCCCCAGTAAAAGACAAAAAGAGCTTAGTAGTCAATGGGATCGACCTACTTGAGAATGTCCCACCTAGAACAGAAAATGAGGTAGGTAACAAGCAAGCCGCACATCACTGTGCACTGCATTAATCATAGCTAACACTGTAAAATATCTATTATACACACATTTGCACATGCAGCTGAGCATACTGTGCACAACACTGTTTCTTGTAACACACAATATTTACGCACAATTCTAACTGTGCACAGACATGTAACATCTATGCTGTTGTCTGTGCCCTCCCATTGCCCACTCATCCATGCCTTGCAGTTGCTACGCATGTTCTTCCGACAGCAGGAAGAAATCAGGCGTTTGAAGGAGCAGCTGGCCCAGAGGGATCTCATCATCAGACAGCTGGAGTTGGAACTTAGGAACCTGAGGAACAGCCCAAAGGAGAGCTAACTGATTTTGTACAGTCACCGCGAATCCTTTACTGTCCAAAGTACAGTCCATTGTCCCATGAACTGCTCTTGTGGCGTCTGTATAGACATACTAACTGCCCTTGCAACTCCTCGAAGGTACAAAGGGAAATATGTATAGATCTGTACTAATTGCTCCACGCTCCTCCATTCATATTCAACCAAGGCCTGTATATAACCAAAGGCGATTAAGCTCCCCAACACTGCCCTACAAGCAAGCTTTACCAGAACCACTGGGCCTTTCTCTTTGAGGATCTTCTAATAACCGAGACACACAGCCTTGGCCAAGGCCTTGTTATACAATTTCAGGACATTTGACAACTTGAAGGCATTTCTATGTGAGAGGGGCCTCTGTTTAAAAGAGTTCCAAGAACCTTACTCACTAGGCCAAGGGCAATATGTACTCCCAATATATATATATATATCGTTCCTACAGAGCAGACCACTACCCATTATTCCCTACAGAGCTGTATTTTCTCTCAACCACAATATCCATGTGGATGAATTATTCACAAAAGTAGATTATTGAAGATGGACCAGAAAGCCATAATTGTGCTGAGATGTATAACGGATGAGCACTGAATACCTAAGCACTGGAGAGCTCCTCCTTCCATTCATACTTTATTCTCTCTTTCCTCCTATATGTCCCTCACATTTATCACTTTTACCTTTCCACCTCACAATTGGCACATCCCGATATGAGTTTCTCCATATTCTTTCCATATTCTCTCTCGAGCAGGTCACTTTACGTACGTGATCTGGTAAATTCAGGTTTGCCTTTAACTTATTGCTAAAAATGATTTCCTATGCAAAGAGGGGCATTAAAATCATTAATCATCTCAAAACGGCAATGAGTTGTTATTGGAAGAACTGCGTATTGAACAAAATTACCGGGGTGTAACACAATGTTACAGAGCATACACAACAAGGATTTCCCATCAGCAGGTGCGCGTGCAATCAAGAAAACTTATGCTCAAAACAAAATAAAAAACAGCAAATCTTTTACTGAAGCAAACTGAAAATTAGGGAATAAATTGTCACATTAAAGCGAATTGGTTACTTTCCCAAATCTTCCATTATATAATGTACGTATGTAATGTATGTTTCCTAGAAATCATTTACAATTACCGCTATACATGGACAAGATTCCATATATAAAATAATGAAATACAAAATAATCAACTGAAATTGAGCATTTGTAAGTATCGCGGTCGGATTTTGATGCACAGTACAAGGAAGCAGGTATTTTCCGGGATCTTAAAAAGCAGGCAGGAAGATTTGAGGGTTTCTGGAAGGTTCTTCCACACTTCCAGGGCTCTGTAGGAGAAGCGTCTATAACAGCTTTCTTCTTGGGAGGGGGGACCGTAAGTAATCTTCTGAAAGTGGTTTGGAGGTTTTAGGAAGTCTGGAGAGTTGAGTGCGAGGATTCGGACCTAACCGGGAGGCAGCTTTCCTTATATTCTTTAAACAATGTAAAATGCCTCAAAATACAACATATTATCCCAACTGTAATAATAATAATAAAAAGAAGAAACAAGTTCATAGTTTTGAAAGAACAAATTGCCATAGCTGAAATCCAGACATGCTGCAAGGTTCCCAGAGATGACCTTTTATAATGAGCGGTACATTTAGGGAGACGAAGCCATAACCTTCCAGCCAACTCCTGCTTTAGTGAATACACCCCAACGTGCAATCAGTAGCAGTATGGTCTTTATGGTGATCCACAGTGAATAGTGCTGCTATGCAGAACGTCCTCTGCTTCTCTCCAACTTGCTTTTGTCAGTTATCCAGTAACCCAACGAGCAACCACATGCATAGAAATAGCAGAGACCGGCTGTTGCTGGTTTGCCGGGGTAGCCAGCAGCACCAGTACCCCTCTCTTGCATTGCTCCTTGACAAGTATACTTATCATTTATCCTTTAGAGGTTAAAAAACGTGGGGCTTTAATTTTGGCCAAATTATGCAAACTCACTTGCTGCATCATGGCAGAAAGGTGAGGGGGTATTTGTGTGCCAGAGACCACGCAGCCCCCGCATTACATGGGGGCCCCCACACCAACACCGCCAGGCACCCAACAAAGGTGCGTTTTAAGTGTGTTACTGTATGTGTTTTTGCGTAATTACGTTACTGTATGCGAGTACGTGTGTACGTATGTTACTGTATGTATGTGTATATTACTGTGTATTTGTGAATATGTTTGCATTAGCGTGTATAACAGGGGTGTCCAAGTTTTTTCTGCAGCGGGCCACTTCATCAGAAATATGTGTGTGTGTGTGGGCCGCACTAATTTTTCACTGAGAGAAAATATGGCCTTTTAGCTTTATACTGCATATTAATACAAACCATTTAAAACAAGTTTAGCCAAATAAAACCGCACAAGGCTGGAGCACACTGTGAGTACCAGCTGGATTTAAGCGGTCTGATGCACACTGGAGCCAGGGCCGGATTAAGAGCATCATGGGCCTGGTGCTAAGGATTTTGGGCCATTTTATGTTAATAAATAAAATAGACAGAATCGGCATTGATGTATACTGAATAAAGATAACATCAGTGCTGGGCAGATAATACGAGATAGAATCTTACATGATGGGACTGGGAGTAATCAGTACACTGGATGCCTGAATCCTATTGGTTGATGCCAGAGGAGGCCACTGGAGGCGACCAATAGGCTCGCTCACATGGCCCCTTAACTCCCGATGGCGCAATTTGGCCTGAGGAGACCACGGTCTTCCTGCTCCAAGAGTTAAAGGTCCGTACGAGTGACTCTATTGGTCCTTCATACGGACCTTTAACTCTTGGAGCCAGGGTTTTAAAAGCCTGTAAGAGCGACTCTATTGGTCGCTGGCAGGGGGCTCGTCTGCCATCAACAAATGGCAGTGGAGCTCCCTGCCAGCGACCAATAGAGTCGCTCATACAGACCTTTAACTCTTGGAGCGGGAAGACCAATGTTCCATGTCAGGTGTTAAAGGGCAATGTGACCGACCCTATTTGTCGCCTGCAGGGGCCCTGCCAGCGACAAATAGAATCAATCTTATGGCCCTTTAACTCCTGACGGCGAACCTACAGATTTCCGCTTCCGTAGGTTTGCTGCCAGGAGTTAAAGACCTTTAACTCTTGTAGAGGGGAGACAGGCCAAGTTCCCCATCAAGAGTCAAAGGGACGTGCAAGCAACTCTATTGTTGACCCTGCAGGTGACCAATAGACTAGCTCACACGGCCCTTTAACTTCTGACGGCGCAACTTGGCATGGGGATACCAATAAAGTCGCTTGTATGGACCTTTAACTCTTGGAACGTGGAGACCAGTGGTCTCTCCCGGCCAAGTTGCAGCACCAGGATTTTTAAAGTCTGTACGAGCGACTCTATTGGTCGCCAGCAGGGGGCTCGTCTGTCGTTAACCAATAAAGTACAGGTGTACTTCATTGGTTGATAGCAGAGGAGGCCTCTGCAGGCGACCAATAGAATTCCTCTTACGGACATTTAAAATCCTGGCGCCAAAGCTGCTGCGTAGTTAACCCCATAGTAACCCCTTCTACAAAAAAACTAAGAAAAAAAACGAACACGAATATTCGCCCAAACCGCACACTGGAACGGGTGAATATTCGTGGAATACGAAGATTTTTTCCCCCACGAAGACGAACACGAAGAGTTGGCCGGCGCCCAAGTCTAATTATATATATCATATATATATATATATATTATATATATATATATAGCCTTATGATTTGAATTATTATTATTATAGAATGTGCTTACAGGTTTTTATTATACATGCGAACACATGCTTTCACTCTGCTGTTATATTATTTTGTTTGTATAATCATTTATAACCATGATAAAAGAAAGAAACAGACATGCCAAAATAAAATTATATGTATAAAAACAGGTTTATTGAAAATCACCGATGACAGACGGAAATTGCAGTGTACAGCTCTCCTGGGGCAGTAAGAATTAATTAAAAAGGTTATTACTGGATAAACCCAAACATTTACAATGGCATGAGACAAGAGGAAAACTAAATCTGAAAGTGCGGCAATGAAATGTATGGATGTCAAAAAAACGTCACCAGATTTAATGAGAAATGTGCCTGCTTTAATTCTTTGTCTTAATTGAGTATCACCAACCTATCGCTTGATCGACATACAGACTGGGCAGTAAATATTATACCAAATCTTAATAGCACGGAATACTCCTTTCAGATTTCTATACTTTATGTATAAAGCCAATGATCGTATTGTTTATTCAAGGGATCTTGGATGCGAAGATACAGGCTACTAAATGCAATCCAGCCAAAATCTATCACTAGGGTGAGGATAGTCTGGATTTTCTTCCTCACACGTATGTATGTGAAGGACTTGCTACTACATAAATTACCTGCATCAAATAGGGTTTTTGTATTCGGGGAGGCAGTCACCTTCGGTGTAATATACACGTTTACATTTGGG
Source organism: Spea bombifrons (assembly GCF_027358695.1). NCBI lineage: Eukaryota > Metazoa > Chordata > Amphibia > Anura > Pelobatidae > Spea > Spea bombifrons. Next base: position 93,159,784 of record NC_071090.1, read on the forward strand.
GTGCTTAATTTAAAAGTAGTCAGCGTTTGGAACCGGCCAGCTTGGAGAGAGGGAGAAGGAGAGAGCGAGTAAATGTAGATTCCCAGTACAACTGCTTTCACCAACAAATAGTTTGTTAATTTTGGATACATTTCTGCCAGAGATCCTACAGGACATTTCATCACAAGGGGTTAGTATGAATTACTATTTAAGACTTTCATCATTCCCAGTAAAGTGGTTACCGAGGTCAAACTACATCTATTTAAAAAAACACGATGGGTTTTAGAATGACACCATGACTCGGATTGTATGGAATCTGCGCTAAACACAAAGAAAACCTCAAAAATATTAAATGCACAGGAGCAAAAAATCCAAGAAAACGTGTAGGGGCAATAGTAGAACTACTAGGTGTGAATCTCCTTGCATGGTGCGTCTGGCACACAGCAACCTTACATATCAGATAAAAAGCAAAGGATAATTCAAGGTATAAACAGTCAAATTACAACAGGAGATTCTGAAAGGGTCTTGGGGTCCAGTCCTCCAATATCTGCCATTCTTTAACACAAGACATAATTCTGTGTCCTGGGAACTTAGTCCTCCTCATCTCCCTCATCCTCTGTGTCTCGTTTCCTTTTTTGTCCTCGATCTGCTGAGAATGATAAATATATATATATACATATATATATAAGCGTATGCATTCTGATATACAATATGAGAGTATATATATCTAACAAAATGTCTCCAGAATCTCGAGGTCCGCCTATAAGTAATTCGGAAGATCTGCATACAATGTATGATGCACAGAAAGGTAGGGACTTAACCCATTGCACTCCAGAACATGAAATGAATGTGTTTGCATCATACCAGAATAATGGTACTTTTTGATTTTGCTATTCTGCAATTTTATTCAAAGATTTGAGAAGGGTTTTGGGCATCATGTCACCCGCTGAGTTCTGCCTGTAATATCTTCAAGACAAAACACATACCATCCTCATCAGCTTCGTCTTCCTCTCCTTCTTTGTAAGCGTCCTCATCCTCCTTTAAAACAAAAAAAAGTATATTAGCACTACGTGTCTGAGCTCTCACAATATAGCTTGACAGCGTTTCATAGGGACCCAGATTACTTATTTCAACTTATGTTTTTTAGCTTGTTCCCCGAATTTGATATTCCTCACCTTAGGTAAAAGGGTAACGTTGTCCCTAACTATTTATCTAAATAACCGAATTTTTTAAAAAAAAAGCAGAAATGCCGGGTAATAAAAATACCTTTCACTACACCAAGAGCGCTGTTGGTGACAGTCGATGAGCAGAGTATTCTATCTTATTTCACACTCCTCTGTATACAATGTACTTTGTAAACCTAAGCTCACAAAATAAATAAAAAAACTCCAGTGTGTACCCCCATGTCAAGTGGGGAACGTTATTTTCTGAAGGCATATGTTGCATTTTATACTTTCTGGTCAGTCCTATTAAGAGATCAAGTGTTTATCACAGCAAACAAGAAGTTGTTTTTGTTGAGAACACAATACCTAGGGATCTGTTCAGTTATGCTGTGTTTGGCTTGGATCACAACCAAAGAGCAGTTTGAGTGACTTTCCTCTTTAAAGTTAGCTCCTGTTCTTGTGTAATAGGCGTCTATTGCTGCCGCTGGCTATCACACAAACACCTTATAAGTATGAAATTTCCCACTACACAACCCCCCCCCCAAAAAAAATAAATAAAAAAAAATAAAACATAAAACCAAGGGTCAGGAACCGCACCTCCTCCTCACCGCTCACTTCCTCTTCCTCCTCTTCATCCTCGTCTTCCTCTCCCTCTTCTCCTGGTGGGGCGTCCTCATCATAGTCTTCCTCTGTGTGAGGGAGGGGGCAGCCTCAGACACCGATAGACTGGAGATGCGCATAACCGAGTCTCCAGTTTGTTAGGCAAACATAGTTTTCCTCTGTCTGAGGGGCTGGGATCAACATCGGAAACTACTCTGTACTATAATGCCCAGAGGAAAGTCTCTCATTTGGTCCAATATTTTAATTCATAAAAAGCGGAGGTTTTAACGCTTGCCTCAGCAGATTAATGTGGTAAGGAAAGTACGACAGTATGTTACATATAGCTATCAAGTATAAATGATGAAAAAATATCGTACTTCTTGGAACAAATTCCTTATTTAAGAATATTCTCCAGGTTGTAAAACGTGAGCTACTGATCGCTCTGTGACTGGGATATCTGAAATGTATAGCTTGTGTGTTTCTATAATCAATGTCATTGTCTCTCGTCCTCTGGAAACACCTAAGTCCTAAACTCGCTCATGTACATCCTGCCTTTTTACCTTAAACATGAAAAAAAAGTTGATCCGTATCCTTTGCCCACTTCTCTCTGTAACCCCTTCTGTGTTAAAACAAGCTTTCTGGATAACAAAAGGAACTCTGTGTGCTGTCACATAACGTAAGAAAAAATAACAGAAGACGTGACCTGTGATAATACTACAGCTACGGATGGTGCAGAACCGGCTGATCGGTATCATTTTTAAAGTAAAGTACATTTTTAAATTGTATTTTCTTTTCCACTGAAGCATTGAAAGTATGATCGACTAGCATGTTTTGGAGGAATTTTAATGTATAAACGATATTTTACCAAAAATTATCTCAATGCATACATGGACTCCATCAAGACTTGTAATATGATAGAGGGGTGAAAGAAATCACGGCAATCATTTATCCCACACATAAAGCACGCAAGCAATTACGCGTTAAACGATAACTAGGTTAACAGTAGGGACTGGAATGGTTTCCAAGGCAACAAGCACAGGGAATAATTGGAATATTTCTATTCACTATCTTATTTAGTTAGTAATAGTCTGCAGCAGAACTACAGTACAGATAATCTGCAGGTATACACAGTACACGTCCAGTAACTATATCTTCCAGGGATCAGTGAAGCAAACACACAGTTTCACTTAGAAAGTCCACATGTTTGCCGCACACATGAATGGTAGCGTGTGTTCATGCACTGCCAATGTATTCTCCGCTGGTTGCAGGGTTGGGGATTTAAGCCTGATGAGACCTGTCTGTTCCAATTAAACAATAGCTTGCTAGACCGGCTAATGTGCCGTCAACCTGAAAGGAGCCGAGACGAGCGGCTCTACAGAGAGCCTCACACAGGCTTCATGTCTTGGCTAATCAGTCAGGTGGATAACAGGCGGAATGGATGCCGCGGCACCGCATAACACATGAAGTGTGCAGAAACTAACACGGGGTGCACGGCTCCAGTAGCCTGCGGCCACAAAAAGGCCACAATTTTTGACCCGTTATCCCAGCTGGAGCACAGGAATCTTAATTAAATATTCATTAAAGTACTTGGCCTGTCTGGCCCTTGAGGACTGGGGTGGTGCATCCCTATTCTTTTCCTCATAGGACATTTGAAAAACCTGTACAATTGCGTTGGGAAGCACTGACAGAGGGGGGTGCATTAGGTGGGAATACGTTTAGGAATAAGTATTTGGTTCTGGTCGTGGATTCCAAAGCTGCAAACACATGCCACCTAGTGATTGTATTCAGCGATCATTGAAACTACGACAGTCTGCAGAACAGACTCGATAAGTCTTGGTGAAGTATATTCCGTATTGTTTTTTTCAGGGGAATTTTGGTGGGTTTAATCATGCAATGCCACTGATATAACCATAAAATTATAAAGCGCCGACCTTTTCTCCTGCAAAAGCTGCAAAGTTCACCCTTCATAATGCACAAGTTAAAACATTTTAAACTTCTTGCTTAGTGAATTAAAGTGACTTTTGTACAGAATTTAGGAGAGAGAATTGTATTAACTAAAACAAGAGCTTACAGCTGCTTTAGAGGATTACCCTAGAGTTTGAAGGACTAACAGACTTTATATTACTGTAAAAATTGCCATCCCTGACTATAATATTTATCATAAACGTCAAACTCTGGCCCTGAAGGGTGATCTGACCCTCTATAATGTATAATTCAATGTGTGAAGGGGCTTTGAAGAAATTGCATCTTCATAACGTATAGTAAATTCAAGGCATTAAAACCACGGGCCTCTTGCAAGTTCTCCGACCCAGTATATAACATCCAGGTATGGAATGTCTCTGACTAAATAGTGCCTTGCACAAACTAGAACTCCAGTACTAACCGTCTTCCTCGTCGTCATCATCATCATCAACATAAGCCTCTGCATCAGAATCTGGGGCCTCCTTGTCATCTCGATCGTAGCCATCTAGGTAAGTGAGGTGAGGGAGGAGCTTGAAGACGTTTTCTCGATAATCATTGAGATTGGTGACTTCGCAATTAAACAGGTCCAAGCTTTTCAAGGTCTCCAACTTTTTCTTAAAACACAAAACAATAATAGGAGTCAGCAAAACTGTGTTTCGGAAACTTCATTGTCATCTAATAAATATTTTTCTCCTTGAGCATAAAATACTTTGCTTTATACCGTAATGTAGGTTATCATTGACCAAAACCTGGTTTTATCTAATTTTACGCTAATAAACATCCTTTATCTGCATCCCTAGAGGCTGCCCTGGGTGGCCCTCTCTGCCCAAACGCCACACTTAGCTGATTCTTTATAGCAGTGCTAAAGAAGTTGGTCCCTCCAGAGACTTTTTAATGATTTAAAATGTCTGTCTGGGTGTAAGATGTAAGACTGCGTCATTGTATTGTTTACGGCAGACAGCATAGTAGTCGGGGTGTTTGTCTCGTAAATTGGGCTAAGATAACAGAGCTAAACACATACCCATGGCTAATGTACAGCTGCCTGGAAACATTGTATTATGCAAAAAAAGTGTTAAACAAAAAAAGAAAACAGCACAATATTGTAAAAAACTGATATGAAAAAAAATGATAGTCCCGGCCCAACATTAGATGCTTCAATTCTTCCAAATTCCTCCCCGCTTAGTAGTCCCCTAGTAGCCAAGAAGGTCAGGATGCCTCACCAGAGGTTCTATCGTGCTTAAATCCTTTATACTGTTCCCGCTCAGGTTGAGATGTGTAAGGTTTGGGCATTTTTCTGCCAGCACTTCCAGTCCTCCTGATATGTTGTTATCGCTCAGCTCCAGCTGAAAGTTGAAAAATGGAAGCATTACATTCCGTTCGCTCAGGACTATAACCTTACATTAACAAGAACATGAAACAAAACTTACGTTTAATACGGCTTGGCATCCATTAATATGTGGATAACAGGATTTTTTAATATTCAGGTGGTTATGTCCACAGAAAGATGGAACAAATCAGCAAACCCAATGCTGTTACTACAGCAGACGGTAGAATATTTATTTTTATTTTCACCACCAGAATGTTTCTTGCTGATCTTAAAGATCCACTCCATACATCACGTGCACTTTAATGCATATGAGCGTAACCTTACATTTTACCTTTTTTTTACCCAAATGCATAGAGGGATTAATCAAAATCATGTCTGTGTATTTCTGTGTTTCCCTATACCTAACTCTTTGCCTTTTGAGGAGATGCACATCTACTGTTGAGTTATATGCATGCGCAGATAGTTATCTACAGTTGACGCCAAAGCTGGCTCGCCTTAGATCCCCAGAGGGTCTCATGAGGCACACGTGCGTTTCTGGTGCTCCGACAGGGTTTTCCTGATCACCGTACTGATGACGTTTAAACGTGTGCACCGCCTCCCAATCGCATGCGGATATGAAATGCTTGAGACCTTATTTTAAAAAAAACATCAACAGATGACCTGAGGGATATTTTGGGACGTTCCGATGTCACCTAGCCTTTATTTCATGGACTTAAAAACTAATTTATACGGTCATTTAAAAAAGTAAGCAGAAACTGAAGGATAAAACATACTATAATTTACAAAAGATGTGACCAGGTTGCCATGCTCTACCAGCTGTTTTGTTGATCAGGACTGTAGTGGGGATCAAACAAAGCAAAACGATCATCTTCCTTTACATTAGGTTATGAAAAATGTCACGATAAATAGTTAGATCAATAGAGCCAAACAGATCAAAACTACACTATTATTTTATTAACCTGGGAACTGTGTATTTAGCGTGGCTGCGGGGGAAGGCGTAGAAAACCGTTGCCATGAGACTAAACTAACCCATACGAAAAGTCTGACGGAATAACTGAGGGAGTCTAGATTTTTATAAGAGTTCTTAGATATTTCTTGCATGATAACAGCCCGGTCACGCCCTGCCCTGCAGCGTTTCTATGTGAAATACTCTTAAGCCTGCCACGTTTAGTGATGTGGTACAAGACTCATGTGGCATGGATGGGTTGCAGTTTAGTTTGGCCCGCCATTGAGTTCCTAGGGACAGACTGGCAATGTCAAGGCGGAACTTTCTTTACATCCAGCTGCTGGCCGCACGCTGCCGCACTCAATCTGCCTCTGGAGCGGCACATTGGGTGAGTTTGTGGGGATGTGGCCATTGGTGCATTTGCCTGGTGTGGCAGATGACCAGTCCAGACATGGGGACAACTATATTGGGAACCCAACGATATGTCCTCTCAATGTCTGAGAATACACAGCTACACAAAATCAGGAAGCAATCACCATTAAGTTTATAAAATAAAACAATATTTAAAACAAATGAAAAAAAGTAAAACAAACTTAAAAAAAACTTTGTCTTTACGGTGTTATGGATGTCTCCTTTCCCTAGGTAAATAAATGGACCTATATGCTATATAGGTTTGAGTTTGTATCAGTATGGCTGAGAGTGATCAGTAGGTTTGAGTTTGTATCAGTATGGCTGAGAGTGATCAGTATGTTTGAGTTTGTATCAGTATGACTGAGTGATCAGTAGGTTTGAGTTTGTATCTAATGTTTAAGTCTAAGGGAGGTGTATGGTCATATAACGAGATTGGGTAACCAAACGCTGTAATAGAGGTAACTCTACTTGCAGAGAATTGCAGCATATTCTGACACAGCACAATAAAAGGGAAGACAGAAAAAAGGCTGTAGGGATTTTCCTGCGTAACACCACGCTAGTAACAGCGTCTTTACCTTTTTCAGTTTGTTTAACTTTGGTAAGTTTGCGACAGAGCTCAGGCAGACGTTAATTGTACTCAGAAATTCCAGTTCTTCAAATTCATCAGTCAGGCCTTCAATTTTGCCCTCCTTGGATCTGCAGTTATCCAAGACAAGCTCTTTAACCTAGAGACAAACCAAAACATTTATTTCAAAAGCAACCCATTCTGTAAGGCAGAATTGTGTGTATATAAATTGCCAACAATATGGCTTCATCTACGGTGTTGTATGCATATTTTATATACATATAATATATTGTCCCATTTACTCGCTTCAGTCGCAGGGTTTTTTGGTACATCAGTGTAGAATAGAAAGTAGCCAGCTCCAGACTATTTGACCCTGAGCATCTGCCTCTTAACCCCTAGACCCGGCCAGGACCTGCATACCACCAAACCTTAGATTTTTCATTTAAAGAAAAAATGCAATATATTAAGAAAAAACTACTTTTGGTAATTTTGATAGAAATATTAAATCATTTTGGTTTAGTGAAAAGACTGGGGAAACTCATAGGAGGATCTATGGAACTAGGACTTTCAACTTCTCTCAGGAGGTCACAGTAATTTTACTCCATCTCACAAAAGCAGATGAATCCCGCTTTGTAGGTAGGTAGGTGGGTAAGTGTGTGTGAGCGAGTGATCATATGCACATCCCCGCCTCGTTGGTATCCCCGTGTTTCGCTGGAGGCTTCTCTTGAGTATAAGCTCATGTCCAACAGAGTCACAATGTAAGCATCTCCATCTCGGTCACAAATACAAACAAGAATCTTCCATATCAACAGAACGTTTCCAAGGTAACCAAAGTGAAATATCAAGAAGGAAACTAGCTGATAACTAGCAAACCATTTAGGTTAATTATCTAATCAGTGACTATGGAATCAACATCAGCTACATTTTCAAAACCCTACTCTGATTCATTAACCATTTAATAGCCCAGCATGAATATTCTATGTAGTGACTGGCTTTAATACAGGTCCTCACGAATACATTGACTTGTCATTATTGAAAGATACCCTTGAGTAACCTGCATTCAAGCAGGATTATCTATAATATACTGGTAGCAAAAACACTAATTGACAGTGTTACATATGATGCCAGTAGGCTGGAATAAGGAGGAGTCCGCTCCACGTGCCCCGTACCCCGAGACGTGGCGGGGGACCCTGAGAATTCCAAGTTACGCAAATAACTGCACTCAAAATCCCAAAAAACATCTCACGATCACGAGCGTTACACCTGTTCCTGTCACTGTGGAGCGCACTGGACCTCCGTCCAGCGGGGGGCGCTGTGGTGGGATACTTCGTGCGTAGCCAGGGCGGGGGTCTTTCTAAATCCTATTAATCACCGGCACGTTATGATACTTTAATGCCGAAGTAACACACGAGGAGCTATAGAAGCATCGAATGTGTTCCGTGGAGCGTGTGCTGACGCTCCAATTTTCTTTGTAACTGGCTGTCCTTTTCGGGAGACATAAAATGGCATCATCAGCCTGTCATATGACCGGAGATCCGCCATTGTATTATCAACTGAACCCGCAGAGCGCGGAAAGCTCGGGGGTCGGAGGATTCTCAACAGAAAGGCGACAGCTGGTGGCGGGTAAATATGGCGGCGCGGTGTTAGGTTTCGCACATAGCGTTAGGAACCGGTTCTTGGCAGGGCCGGGATTAGTACAAGTATATTTAGGACACAGACCGGACATCCCCTCACAGAAAACATTTGACGCGGAGCAACACGAATTGCCACACCCAGCCTTAATTTCCACGCGATTACTCGAACCATAACACTAAATAAATGGCGTCGTGACACTTGGTTCCGCGGCTGTCTGTCACCCGCTTATATCGACAAAGACCCGTTCTCTCAGCCCAGTCTTTTCATCACAATACGAGCGCTAACAACCCACTGCCATGCGGAAGAAGAGGCGGCTACAATCTGTAACAAGAACTTAAACCGAGACGAGGTATTTCGTGTCAACAAGGAATTGTGGACACAAATGGAAAGCCCGTTGTCCCTGTTTACATCGTATAAATAAGGAATGGGGAAGTGATCTGGCAGGTGGCGGGCATGGGGTGAGATCATCGATCTATATAACCGGAGGGGTGTGAATATATCTGAAACGACAGCGTATGTTGGAGCGGTCGGGGTGCCATATCCGATGCCTAACAGCATTGGCGGTTGGTCACGAAATAGGCTGCCAATAAAGTGACCGATCGTAGAGAGGAGCAAAGGAGCGCGCTGCGATCGGCAACTAATGTGACTGGACAGCGTATAATGAGAGGGTGAATAGCGGTGTGAGCGAACTGGGGGCTTTGGGGCGGGGAGAGCGGGTGCTTATCGCTCGATGTGCTTGGAGTTTAGGCTGTAGCGCTGCGCTGGATCATGTAGTATTAAACCCCCGTGTGCTTTAGGTACTGCTTATGTATGAGATGAACTCATGTCCAAGGAGCGGAGTAAGAACACTGAATAAGCTGCGGGAGGGCGGTGCGTTCCTCAGGATACAAAGTTACGAATAAGATTACCGGTTCCACAATGACGGTCGGAGATACTAAATGCTGCGCTCCCCTGATAAAAAGACCCCCATTCTCCGGCTACTTTCCCTTCTACCAGACGACCCTCCCCCGTACACCCATAACTGGCATACACTACGAGATGCCACAAGGGCAACAGTTCTTACATCGGCCGGCGTCCTGTTTCGCAGCTCCAGGTGAATTCTCTTTTTCATATCCATTCTCACAATGTATTAACGCCTTCTTTCCGTACCCGAATCCGGGCTCTGCGCTTCGCGGGTCCTGCGCTGCACCGCGGTGAACACTAACCTGCTGGCTCAGTGGGCGGAAACCTTTCCTTTGACTGACACTTCAACTCCCCAATCGTAAAACAGGACCAACAGAGAATAGCCAATTGCCACACGTCCACGAGCCTTTCAATGGGTTTGTGACAGGCAGAAGTGCCCAGCGTCGCGCAGAGCTGCCTAGAGAGGGGTCGCAGGAGGGAGCGCGCACTGCAGGGAAGAGCCTGGCATTCATGTTCCGGGCTGGCGCCTTGCGGTGGTCGCAGGTCTTAGTTCCCTGTGTTAACCCCGAGGCGCCTCCTGTAGATATTCTGTACCCCTTTGCCTGCTGTGAATCGTGTGAAAGCTTTGGAATGGAGAGGATGGATCATACGATGTGCGGCCGTTCTGACATGATGGCCGTGTACGGCACTGCCCTGTCATTCCTAGTGCTGGTAAGACGATCTGCTGAACTGTTAACACGCGCTGAGCCCGCCTGGAGACGCAAGAACTAGCTACAGAACGGGATCGGGGTTGATTATGGCGCAAATACTACTCTACGGTAATTAGGAGGTACTGAGCTGATTGACCGACAGTAACCTTCTATGTCTGTAAGTTGGATGCATGAGTCCCGCGTGTGGGCGTGACTGTAATGCCCCCGGAAGGTCAGAGCGGAGAGTCTTCGCTGTAGTGAAAGCTGCGTCTCGGTAAATGTAAAATCCTTGTCCCTAACAGCAGTATAGACATTTATGTCTCTATCTAGTATCCGCCACGAACGCTCTCTGCATCCTACAACCGGGAAGCCGACGGTTAGCTCTCCAGACTTGAGTATAACGCACGCTTCGTAGTAGTGGTAGTCTTACGGTTGGGGAGCTACCTGTTGGCTACCGTGTGCAGCACCGCCGGAATCTGAGTATTTTGGCTCTATGTACTAAATGTGAGTAATCGCAATTTTTTTGTGCGCGGTACCGCTGTAGTATATGCAGCACCAAAGCTATAAACGTGTTTCTTTATAACGCACGATGCGCTAAAGCGTTATCACGGGGAATTTACCAAAACATTAATAAACGTGCATGCATAACAGGCTTTTCACACCCAAGCACTGGGACGTTTATGTAACTATTTCAACTATAATTCCTTCTTTGTGTTTGGTATGCCCAAATATATATATACAATAATAAATTGTATAACACAATAATATATTATGTACGGTATATACATTGTTTTTTTTTTTGTTTGAAATATATTAGTTCTTCTAACGCTAAATTTGTGGGGGGGGGGTTATTTTCACTTTAAAAATTTTTTTTTTCTTAATATATTTCTTTGGGGTCTATATAGACATCAGGCACATATCTTGTAACCTAGTGGGCCCTTATAATTTATTTAGTTTGACCTTTTTATTTTAATTGATTCTTGCGCACATGGTTATTTCCAGGCCTGGCGGTGCAGCCTGCGTTCCTGGTCACATTACATTTGATCATCGTGGGGAGAGAGGTTATTTGAGGCCAAGAGGTAGTGTAGCGTCTGTGCGATTAGCAGGGACATGAGTGTCGGATGAAAAACGGAAAAAAAATAAAATACAAATTTAAGGGACGCTAGCGGAGTCATGACATCGTTATGGGTATCCTTTAGTCACTGTGGTGTACATGTCATGAAAAACAGCACTGGAAAAAACTAAATAAATATTTTAAAAAGCCACCAAACATCCCTTTTTTTTTTTTTTTTTTTTTTGTATAAGGAAATCTATATAAAAACACTTTTTGGATGGTAGGCAGTATCTTTCTAAAGGGTTTTTTTCTGACACATTTAATAATGCGTTATTTTTTGTGCTTAAATGTTTTTTTCTTTTCAAACTTTTATATTTTTGTCCTAATAAATAACATGTTTCAAATGAAAGATCTTCTTGTGCTCTTTTGTGTGGTACACCAATCACGAAAAAAGGTAATCACAGCAGTTCTGTATCTGTTAAAAGTGTGTGTGTGTGTATATATATATATATATATATATATATATATATGTGTGTATGTACAAATGGGCCAAAAAGGCTCTTTGGTTAGTTTTTGGGCAACAAATTCTGTTTCCTGCTCATTCATTTTGAAAGAAATCTGGCTTTTTAAATTCAGAAACAAAATTTGTCTGATGCCCACATCCACTCGTTCTCATTAACTCTCATGCTCTCTCTCCCTACCTTCTCCGCTGATCGCTTCTGCCTCTGTCTGTCATCCTCTTCGCCTTCTTGCTCTTTCTTTTGTCTTCCATTTTTATTCTTCGCCTGCATCTTCGCAGAGAAGACCTTCCAGTGAAAATGGCGGCGCTTCCGGTGACATCCTTCCAATTGGGGAATGAGTTAGGGGATTAGAGAATATGAATGACACTTATGAAATTCTAACGAAAAATTCTAGCTTTTTGCTTTGTTTTCGTTAATTTTGTGGGGGATTTTGCCTTATCGAGATTTGTGCGAATTGACAAAATATGCAAATGTTAAATTTGCAATTTCTAATGAATCTGAATGCCCAAGTCTGTATATTGAACTTTACTGTACTTGACAACTGATGAGACCCTAGCGCTCTTACACGCCACTTCTAATATGATGTTTTGTGTTTATATGTGTAAGCTGGGGTGTATGGGTGCAAATACAAGCCGGTGCACATGTGCATCTACGACCTTGTTCTCAATGTAGGAGTATCCCTCAATTAAAAAAAAAAAGGTATAAATATAATTATTATAGCACAAGGTTATCAAACCTCAGTCTTCCCGAGTGACACGCACACAAGGTTGGCATGCTAACACTTAGTATATTACACAGTAATATTGGAATGTTGGTTTTTTTTGTATTGCACATTGGAGAAATTCAATTATTCTTCAGTCAATGTTTGTAAATTAATGTGTATTCTCAATGCAAAGCAAACCACTGTGATCTATTACAATTATTCCTACATTTAAATCAATGTAAAGCTATGTACTTGCACGTATTTAATACCCTAGTTACACTGTCATCTAATTCACAAACAAGCTGTGTGGATCTCACCATGGATGGAAGTGCAGAGCTTCTGTCACAGCAAAGGATGAAGTAGGGCATCTTCTGCACTGTTTACACAAAAACTCATAAAGATAATGTTTGCCTCCCTAACAGACACACAAAAGGCTTTACTTGCTTGTCACTGAACATTCTTACATTGCGGTTTTCCTATTGTGGTATAAATGAGGTTAAGCAGAGATCTGTAAAGTGGCAGAACCCCCTTTTTCTTTGAGGTAATGATGGCCCTTGCTGTACAACCCAGCACCCTGCTTGCTTTTCCCAAAGCTTTGTTGCATTGCCAGTTTACCTTTAATTCTTCAAAAGTATTTACTCCTAGGACCCTCTCTTCAGTTGCCACTGAACTAACAGTGCCCACAATAGTGTATTTTGCCATGGGATGTTTACATCCCACATGCTTTATTTTACAGTTATCAACCATAAACAGCAGCTGCAAACTATTATCCATTCTTCTAATTTACTTAAATCACTTCCAATTTGGTGCTTGAACTTTACTTGCTATTTAAATAATCATCTACTTATTTAACAGTCAGATCCTTTAAACGTCAGATCATCACTTAGAAACATTTTAAGCATACTGTAACCTGTCATGCCAGTGGAGTTACAGATCTTGAATAATTTTGTGGTAAGGAATATGTCAGCAGTGCAATGCAAAATAAGGATCCATAAACAGGCAAGAAACATTCAGTTTGTATGTATTAGCTGTTACAATGTTCATTATACTTTATAATGAATGAATCATGCTTTATAATACTATTTAATATGAGTCATTATTTCTTATGTCCGATAATATCACTGTTTATTGTATTTTTATGTATACCACCACTTTAAACTCTGATAAGTGGGAGGCTAATTGGGTGATTGTCGAGGCGAACAGCTTATAACAACCTGCTCAACATACTAGAGAAGACTCCACGTAAGAGATTGTGGGAACCAAACAGGACCTTTTAATGTTTGTGTGTTTTCCCTACAAAATATTACTGTACATTTATCATCGTTTAATAAAATATTAGCCTAAACTAGTGCTGGTATATTTCCTCCTCTGATATTTAGATCAATGTTGTCAGAGCATATGTGGATTGTGTCTTCACAAGTGAAAGAAAAAAAAAATGGTGGAATAAATGGATGCAACTACTGTTGAAGTAGTCTTATGCTAGTCAATTAGGAGCACATCTATCGCAACACAAAAATACCCCAAACTGTAGGCGATACCATGTGATTAAAAATAAAAAGCTAAAGGTCTGATAAGGGGTTTTACTGCTCTTTAATGTAGCCCAAAAAGCCAGAAGCTCCTAAATGATTTTATATGCATCTATCCTGGCTAAGAAACTACAGCTGATGCTGTCCGCCTGGCTCCCAACTTCCACAGGACAGTCAGTCACTGGAGTAGCTGGACTCAATCACATAACAGCCATTCGGCCATCTAGTCTGCCCATTTCTCCTGATGTAGAGAGACCTGATCTCGTCTTAGATTCAGGTTAGCATTATGCCTGTCCCATGTATGCTTAAATTCCCTCTCTGTATTGCCCTCTGCCATTTCTCATGGTAGGCTGTTAGTTTCATCTTCCCTCATTTAATGTGTCCTTCGACTGAAGCAACTAACGGACACTATGTACAGTAAGAGCTGACAGTGTAACACCTATACTATTAATAAAGTAATACATAGACATTAGTAATATTTACACGATACCCTGCAGCAGCTTCTGCCCTAATACAGAACAAATGTATGTCATGACTCTAGAATCTCAAAATGCATTATATAATGCAAATATTATCTTCATATCACTTGTCACATAACCACTTTTAGCCTTATGGAGGGCAAACCATCAGGCTTACCATGATACCCACTCTTTTTTTTATCTATTTTTTATTACACAATCTGCAATGGGCATTAAAGGTGCCGTTCCACTTAACACAAAACAAACTAGAGCTCTATCAGTAAAGCCAATAAAACACCACATACACTTTTAAAGTGCTTTTCAGATTAGACAACAAAGTGCCTGCTTTTTAGTAACATGATATTGAAGTAATCCATGAAAATGATAATTATGGTTATAGTTTTATATATTTATGCCATGGGCTCAGGCATTCAGCAGTTCAGGGCATGATGCTTCTTACGTTCCATTTGGTTATAAAAATGTTACTTTTCGACGAGTAGGTGGGACAGCACCTTTAGTGTAGTGCCCCCAGTACTGCTGCTGTATCATGATGTCTGTGTACCCCAGAGACCCCCACACATGATTTTGTAATACCTGGATAACCCTCACAATAACACTTAAATTACCACACGATAAATCATCTCCATGCCATTCATTGCACTGCCCCGACTGCCCCTAGGGTGCATTTATTATTACACACTGGTAAAATGAAAGTGCCCGGGTGAGAGCTGTATACTATGACTACAGAGATCTGTTGGTCCCAGGAATAGCAATAATCGTGAGGTAAACATTCATACCAGCGAACTGCATACCACACGCAGGCTCATTCTCCGCTAAACCAACGCTCGTTTTCTATCACACACACTATACCCCGTACCCGATTCGGGTTTCCCGACCTCACCTCAGGACGTTTCTCGTCTGTCGCTGCTGGTTCGCCAGAAACTTCTCTCAGTCTTGTGCCTCCTCCACTTTCCCGCCCTCACGTGACGGCGCATGTCGCTCCGCGCGCGCTGCTAACAGCCTTCCGCAGGCAGTTGGGGATCTGCGTTTGTCGGAAGGCAGGATGGGGTGGTCCATGGCCGCCTGTCTGCTCCTTGGGATATGCGTCAGCATGAGAGGACCAAGCCCGACTTCGGGCACAGGTAAGAGCTGGAGAGACTGTGTTGGAAATGGAAGGTCATGTAAGAGCCAGGGTCCTACTGATAATGGGGCGCTAATAGCCGTTAGTTTGAACATATGCTGCGTGTGAAGGGCATTTAATATAATCTGCACACAAGGCCTACTATGTTCGGATGGTAAATAATGTACTTAATTCTTACTAAGTTGAAACTCAATGTTAGAGGAGAGAGCTATAAAGAGTCAAGAAAAAAATGGTGCAGACCATAGAGAGAAGAGTAACGGCTACTTTATACCTCCTCCCGCCTTGTTACCGGATACTTCCTATCAGTCAGTTTAGTCAAGGGCCCCTTGACAGCAGCTTTCACCGTTATCCCAGTGACCCTCTTTCGTAAATGCCGCAATCGTAATGTCAGAAACAAATAAAAAATCCTATGATTAAAAATATATATGTACATGTATTTACTAGCAATGTAAAAGTAAGGGGGGATTTGGAAACCATGGGAATTAAAGGAATGCCTTAGTTCAGTGGGGACAGAATTGGTGCCTTTTAATCTTTAAAGGTGTCATTTGTTCAGGTTTACAATATACTAATTACATTTACTTAGGGGTACATGTGAGAAGTTTGCATTCACTTTTAGAAAGAGAATTTGATGGCAGATAAGTACCATTCAGCCCATCTAGTCTGCCTATTTTTTAAAAAAACCCAGACCTTAATCAGTCCTTGGTCTTGGGTTAGGTCAGGATCACTTTATGCCTTTCCATGCATGTTTGAGTTTCCTCACTGTATTAGCCTCTACCACTTATGCTAGGAGGCTGTTCCATTTATCTACCACCCTGTTAAAAATATTCTTTTGATAGTATCATATCATTCCTTTAATAAAATATGGTGAAAAAAAGCACCTTTTTCACTTTTATTTAAAAAATATTTTACTATAAAAGCTAATGAAAAAAACTGCTAAATACATTTGTCCTGAGTTTAGAAATACCCAGTTTTTGTGAAATCTGGTAATTCTGTCCCCATGTACTCCATCAAACCATATATTTTTGAAAACTAGACGCCCCAACATGCTGGTATGTTCACACTTTCATTGCACTAATGTCAGGTTATGTGGGGGCTAAAAGGCCACATTTAGGGCATGCACAGTTGGTCTTTCTGCCCTCATGTCCTGTTAGGAATCTCTTTGATCACCCCAATGAAACTCCCCCCCCCCCCCAAAACTAGACAACCCAGGGTATTTCAAATATTGGTATTTAAACAGGTTCCATGCATTCATTCTACCACCGGCCTTTGTCAAAGTTTGTTGTAGTCATGTTTTGTGTGTCTTTTTTTTAACACACATTGTATTTCAGGTATGAATTTGTAGCTCCTGATAAATGACACGACCATACAGCAACCCAATATGTGTTCATCGTGGTGTGCTTTGCCATTCTATTGTATTGCTAACATATTGTGTACTATCTTGTAGGATTTCAATTTTACCTCAAACGAATGGAGGACCTAGAAACTGTTAATAATCTCAGAAACATCTTACTTAAGCTCCTAAACGCTCTTCCAGAAGTAACTGTTCATCCATCAGTAAAACAACACACAACAACAACACATACAACCGGGCAGAATTACCTGAGGACGACAGTCATGCCACAAACAACATTATCCAGTGTTACACAATCAGCAAACAAACCTACTGTTAATGCTTTTAATAAAACAACTAGTTTAGTGAAGGATTTAGAGATAGATGTGTTTGATATAAATATGGGACCTTTGTTCAGCCACCTTGAAACAAATAACCCTGCAATGAAGAATGGAGACGGCAAATTAACCCTTCAAAACATTGAAAAGCTTCAAAGGGGTACAATAAGCATTCCAAATATTACTGGTAAAAGTGCAGAAATAAATAGTAGCAAACACTATCTAGATAAAACTGGAAGAAAGCAAGAAACATCTGCAGAAGGGAAACCACACAACTCCTTGATTGCTTCCCATGGTTTTACACCCATATCCAGACATATCAAATATAACTTTCAAAGAAATAGGAATAAACATTTTGATCAGACCAACAGAGAGAAAGCAGAAACCATTCCACCATCAAAAGCTTATGGAGAGTTCAACAAATTGATGATATTACTAGGAAACTATATTCCTGAAATCCAAACTATTCTCTATAAAAACACTGACATGGATGCCACAGAGAAGGCATTTGCAGCACTTGCGGTTCTGAAGAGCTATCTGTGTTCACATAACTCCAAGATCAACAGAAACACCTACGAGGCTGTGAGGAAGGTTTTGGCAGATGAAATAAAAGTTATTGATTTGCTTTTAGAGAAAGCTGATTGAATAATCGGCAATGATTTGAAGTTTGGTTGATATGTGATGTGGCACATAGCTTCAATAAAAATATATATTGTGTTTTCGTTTGTCGTTATTCATTTCAGGATAGTTTTTAGTTTATTCACTTTCGTCATAATTTAAAGTTAATATACGACCTACTCCATTATATTACCGTATTTGCCCGAATATAGGCTACACTTTCCCCCCCACTTTAAGTCTTTAAAGTGGGGGTGTGGCCTATATTCGGGGTCTAGCGCAGGAATGCGCAATTCGTATTGCCCGACGCCCGGGACATGCAGCTCTGGACGCCGGGTAGGCAGCAAGTTTAGGATACAGATCCCCCGCAGCGGTGCAGGGGACCTGCATCCTATTCTCTGATATGCTCAGACAGCCTCCCCTGCCGGTGCTTTCCGCGAGGGGAGTGCCGGCACGGGAGATTGTCTAAGTGCATCGCGCAGATGTTCACCGGCTGCGGCAATGTGTGCGTAAACAACCTCCACTGCTGGCACGTCTGCTCGATGTTCTTTAAGAATATGGGAAGTCCCAGCAAGGGAGATTGTTAAAGCACATCCTGCTGACGTGCTGGCAGCGGAGGCCATTTACACTCGCATCGCCGCAGCCAGTGAACGTCTGCGTGATGCGCTTTAACAATCTCAATCAGAAGTTGTCTACGTGTAAGTAGTCTGCTTTGGTAAGTCTAGGGGTGGGGGGCACATCTTGGGGGCAGAGTGGCAGCATATCTTGAGGGGGCGACAGAGTGGCAGCATGTCTCGGGGGAGGGCAGAGTGGCAGCATATCTATTCTATGGTTTTTTTTACTAAGAAAAATGTTTCTTTAGAAAAGCACCTAACTTTTAGGGTGCGGCTTATAATCGAGCTAATACGGTATTTAATATTAAAAATGAAAATGTGTATGTTGTGTTCACGTTTTCATAAACGTACTCAGCTGAGTTTATCCTAAAAAGAGTGGTTAGACTGTGTACAATATTTCACCAAAGATCTCGAGGATTAATGTCCTGTCATCTCCAGCTTGTCACCAACAGCAGCGCCCATACAATTGGCGGGTGAGATAGGAACAGACTGACGGGAGATCTAGTGTGACCTCCCCCTTTAACAGGCAGTTAAGGGGCAGACTGCTGGATGCTGTTATGGCAGGTAAGCATTGCCTGCATCTGACGTCCCAGAGGAACTTCTGCTGAGACTTGGACCAC
Organism: Spea bombifrons; assembly: GCF_027358695.1. Classification (NCBI taxonomy): domain Eukaryota; kingdom Metazoa; phylum Chordata; class Amphibia; order Anura; family Pelobatidae; genus Spea; species Spea bombifrons. The sequence goes on from NC_071090.1 coordinate 93,178,884, forward strand.
AGTTTTGTGTAAGTAAAATATAAAAGTATTTTCTCTTTTAATATAATCTAACATGTTTGGTTGTTAACGTCATTATTGTATAATTGTATGAAGAATACAGTTAGGGAATTTAAACATGAATGGGTATAAAGGTATAAAGCTATCCTGAATCTAAGACAAGATCAAGGACTTAATAAGATCTGAGTCTCTACATCAGCAAAAATGGGCAGACTAGATTGACCGGAAGCTTCTTATCTGCCATCATGTTCTATTTAATATTTAAAGGTGGTTTTGTAGAACGCTCAAAAATGTTCCTCCTGAATGTCTTAATGGTAACACGTGACAATGAGCTGAATGTTCCTTTTGAATCTTAGTTATTACCAGCTAATCTTCTCAAAGATGCTTCAACGATTTCTTAAGCCAAAGTTTAGGTACTTATTGGACAGAGTGAATTGAAACATTTCTGCTATTTTTTTAGTGACATAATACGTCTTATGTGTTTGTAAATATACAGCTGTGGGTATACAACATTATCTCAAAATTCTAGTGGCATCTTTACAATTACTTTGGCTTCTTCCAGAAATGCTAATATTAGTTTTTATTCTTAAATGGCTCAATAAAATTGTGATGATCAGAATCAAATATCAAATAAGCAGTGAGAAATAATGTTCCTTCGGGGCATATTGCATATTGCATTTTGCATTTATAAATATTTGTGAATTTTATAAATTGCAATGTTTTATAGGTAATCATTTATGATTGTTGCTGTTGTACATACATTTAGCAGCCAATACAAGGCTATTTCTTCTCATGATCTGCTCCTATACATTGCAATAGAATGATGTCATTGGCTTATCATAATGACGCTTCTAAAGGATGCTGAGTTCATTTAAACCTGAATAGTAGGTGAATATTCACTCAGCGCTGTTGTTGAGTATGTCCTTCTGGGAAGCAGCTGCTTCTGTTACATGGACACAAGGCTGCCTCGTCTCCATCAGAGGATCCCCCGCTGGGGACACATGGCTTTGATGCTGTCAAAACCAGAGGAGATGCCATGCGTCTGTCACTAAAAACAGGTGCATCTGAAGTGGTAAAACAGGGCGATCATGCTGACATTCCTCCTTATCCTATTCTTGTGGATTCACAAGTTTTGTTTTGTAATTAAAATGAATAAATAGCATCGGGCCCGGACGGGCAGCTTGGTACACTAGGCTAATGCCCACTCCAGTGGCAGATCAGGTGCTGCAGTGTGCGGCTGCTGGCTGGATATGCTGCCCTTAGGTCAAATCCCGTCCTCAGGATTTAAAGTACGTGTCCCCCTCAGTCTGGCCCTGGATAGCATTGTTTCATACATACATTTTTATCATGGAATCACTAAGCAGTTAAGGAACTAAAACACTGGCTAAACAGAGGTCAATATTTAATTTAATGAGGCGTGCATAATACTAGCCCATTGTAAATGGATACAGTTTGAGATCTATATAATTAATGTAACATATAATTAAAATATTTAGAGATTTCTAGACAGGTTTAAAGTGAAAAACAGACACTCGGCATACGCTGAGTGGAGTTTTACACTAATAATTTAACCCTTTCAATGACAAAATAACATCATTAACCATAAACCAGCATTAAAAGCGGTTGATTTTAAAACACATTTTTCCCTACCTATGTTTAACAACAGACTTCTGGGGTTCATGCCAGAACTGCTGCTCAATTACAGCTACTAATTCAACTGTTTCCTACAAATATAAAAAATAATTTTATTGTCAGATTTTCACCAATTAGGATTCATACATTTCTGATATGAAGTCCAGGCAAGTAAATTTGCAGGAAACATATGGGAATCTCTGCCCTGTGTACAATGGAGGTCTGGGCAAATGCCATGTGGGCCAGTGTTAGTGTTAGAAGAGAAGGGACCGTACATCGCTATCATATACACATACAGTGATTCCTAATGCATACTGCTTATTTTAATGTGTAAAGCCCATTACATAGGTTTTCTTAGTGTCAAAACCTATTTTTTTATTCTTCTCTGAATTCTAGATTTAAGTTCCTCCGGAAATGAAATGACATAGATTGTGGTGCCTGAGAAATCTTTATCAGTGGTGCTTAATAACTTTTTATCATTTTCTGATAGTATTTGCAGTTATTCAGTTTAGGTATATGTATTGTAAAGGTATCATATACATGCAGAGCCGGCCTTAAGTGCTCTGGCGCCCTGTGCGGACTACTCCTCTGGCGCTCCCTTCTCACTACTCCCCCTCTCCCCCTTCTCACTACCCCCCTTCTCACTACACTCCCCCTCTGCCCCTTCTCACTACACCCCCTCTGCCCCTTCTCACTATATCCTCCCCTCTGCCCATTCTCACTACTCCCCCCCTCTGCCCCTTCTCACTACCCCCCTCTGCCCCTTCTAACTATCTACTCCCTCTCTCTACTTCTCATTATCATCTTCCCGCTTTGCCGCTGTGCCGGCATTTCATGTTTCATTACACATTAAAAATGCTTGGGACAGGGATAAATCTATCCTACATCCAAGACAAGACCAGAACTGATTAAGGAATGAGTCTTTTCCAAGGAAAAATGGGCAGACTAGGTGGGTCGAATGGTTCTAATGTGCTGGCAAATTCTATGTTTCTTTGTTTGTGCAGGCCAGTCGCAAACTTTGTCAAATAGCCAGTCCGGGCCTGATGCTATCCAACTTTTCAATCCACAGGGCAAGGTGGAATGCCACCAAGATAGCCATGTAAAACTGGCCACTGGTCACAGACTAGAAGGGCTGAATGGCTCTTATCTGTTGTCAAATTCTACATGTTTCTTCACTTCTCAACATTCCAGAATTTTGTTAAAGAACAAAAAGCCCACTAGATGGCGCAATAGTGCCTAAAGATAACAAAACATACCGGTAATTGATCAAAAAGTTGGCTCTAGATAAACATCATTAGATTATGATTATGTTTGGTAAAGAGTCAGTAAACTTTTAAAATAATTGTAGCTTCTTTTTTTAAGATGAACTTTTTCACAAAGCAGCTTGTATTTTTGAAGTAACAAACTGATTACTCCCACCTATAGATACTGAATAAAAATAATAACTGAATGGGAAGAGAGGACCACATTTACCATTGCTAATCCCAGCAGGTTGCTGGTCTGCACCACCTCCAGTAAAATACATCATATCTTGATCATATCTTGATCAAAGTTTTTTGAATAATAAATAATAATAAGAATAATTTGATAATTCCTCCAAGTAAGCCAAAGTTCTTTTCTGAATTTGGTGACTCTGTAAGGAGTAAAACTCCATTTGGAAACTAATTTACTGACTGTGCAGTTCACTTATTTTATTTTAAATTATTAAAAGTAGGAGTAACAAACTGGTACAAATTTCATTAAAATCATGCTATGCGTGTTATATGTTATTTTGTCTCAGCAATGTAGCAGTTTTTTTTTTAAACACGAGATAAGTTGTCTGTGAGAACAAAGCATGGTCTGGTATGAGCATGTTTAGAAAAACCTAAATAGGCCGACTCAGGCCCTTTAACAGAGTGTACTTAGAATTCTGTGAACTGATTCTGCAGTTCTGATAAGTAAATAGTTTGTATACTGGATGTGACAATACATTTTCCAGAATTAAACAAATAAGTTACGCATCTCTAGAGTTTTCCGCTATGAGACACCTACAAAAAAGCTCTAATTGGCCCCAGTATCATCAACACAATATATATTTTGTAGAAGTTAACTCTAGATTGAGGTACTGTGATTGGAGTAGAAACCTAGAACCGTCTCAGGCATGAGTTTAGAGCAAGGAAGTCTTGTATCCTATAGTATTGAGTATTGCTGGTGGTCACATTGGGGTGAAATTCCTTTTAGAGCCATACTGCATGTAACAACATGGTAAAACAGGGATTTACTCACTTAGTGTGCCTTTAATGTATAGTGAATACACCCATATAGGCCCAGATGGCAGAGATATGTAAATCCAAGTTGCTCTTTTTGTTGATTTATTACATTAATAGCTATCATCATGAATTGAAAAAAGTCGAAAAGTTTTGGTCTCTTCCAACCCTATCAATGTGAACGAAAACCCCATCTGTGGTCATTGGAAATGTTTGAAATAATGGCAATATATTTTATGTCGCTTAGCGCTGGATAATAGTTACACTTCATAAAAGACCCAGCAAGCACCAGCTATATTGCAATTGCCAGGTGTTGACGGATCACCACCAAAATGATGCCCTTGGGGCACCAAGCAGCATGACAAGTAGCTGATTTAAAGGGCTCGGTAATCTGTGCTTCCCTGACAGATTGGCTTCTATTTCCTAATCTAGAACCATGAGCACAGAGGATGACTCCAAGTGGCTGGAGTGGGTTACAAAACAGTTTGAAACTATTGCTGGAGAAGACAAAGAAATTGACCTGGAAGAATTTAAAAGTGCACTAAAAGTGAAAGAGGCAAGTTTGTGTTTAATCCGTGGATTCTGGAATAATTGCTTAATATTTAAAACTCAAGTACACTGAATACAATTTAATTATTGTATGTCAATACATTCAAATGTTTTAGAATGCATCCCTATCCTCAGTGCTGCCTAGTTATGTTAACCGGATATTTACTATTAGAATACATTGCCTTCCCACATTACCCATTCCGCATATAGCACTATAATTATATGGAGTTTTTGATTTACTTCGGCTTAATTTACAGTGATGCTGTTAGACACATACCCAACAGGTTGAAACCTCACTTCTCTGTACTCTTCAGTCATTTTTTGCAGAACGTTTCTTTGCCCTGTTTGATTCAGATGGGAGTGGATCGATCAGTCTTGATGAATTACTGAAAGCCCTGAACCTGTTAATACATGGGAATGAAACCGACAAATTGCGATTCCTCTTCCAAGTTTATGACGTTGATGGTAAGATTTCCATAATGGAATACACTTCTTTATATATAAAAAAAAAGATTATGGGCTAAAGACAGCAGAGACTGATCATGGAACACTTAAAAGGACTAAAATGAGACATCTAATGATGATTATTTACATAATGTGCTAGGGAGCTCAGTGACAGTTAGTAAATACTCCTCTATGACTTTTAAACCATGAGTTAGTTCATTACATAAAGGCTGATCTATAACAGATTTGTATTGGCTTCCAATACCATCTATACGTGGACAACATCCTAATCTACATTACCTTTCTTGAAATTTCACCCTCTCTTCTAACTCGCCTCACCGACTTTCTGGAATTGCATCTGGATGGCCTTGCACTACTTGAAGCTTAACATTTCAAAGCTTGAGCTTATGGTCATCCCGTCATCCCCTCCGTCAACAGTCCCAGACATCACTATTGCTGTTGAGAAATCCACCATCCAAACAACTGACCAAATTGGCTGCCTTGGTGTCATACATCTCCTTCATCCCTCACATCCAGTCACTAACCAAATCCTGCCGCCTTCACCTGAAAAACATCTCCTGAATTCGGACATTCCTCACACAAAAAAACAACCAAAATATTAATATTATCCCTTGTGATATCCCATCTGTATTACTGCAACACCCTACTAACTGATCCCACCAACTAACATCTCCCACCAATTCATTCTCAACATTGCAGCTAGATAAACCTGTCTCTGTCACTGATCCTCATCTGCGGCTCCTCTGTGCCAATTGCTCCACTGGCTCCCCATACCCTCCAGACCCTCACCTACAGAGCCCTTAACACCCCCCATACCCCTATATCTCTACCCTATCCTAATGCATCCCTAACCGCCTACTTTGTTCCTGTCATAAACTGCTTCTCTCTTCTACAGCTATTACCTCTTCCCACTTTCATATTACCCTGTGCTGTACTCATTCAGTGGAATTCCCTACCCCATTTTATTAGACTTTCACCATCATACTTGACTTTCAAAAGCTCTCTGAAAACTAGACTTGTGCATTCATCAATTCACCAATTGGTTGATGCCAGAGAAAGACCCTGCAGGTGACCAATAGGCTCACTCGCACGGTCTTTGTAGCCCCTGACAGCGAACCTATGGATTTCCGCTCCCGTTAACCCCTTCGATGCTGCGTTATCTAATACAGCATCGAAGGGGTTAACGGGAGCGGAAATCCATAGGTTAAAGGGCCGTGCAAGCGACCAATAGGCTCACTTGCACGGCCCCTTAACCCTTTAAAATAAAGTTAACCCCTAACTAATTGAACAGGGAGGGAGACCAGTGGCATCGGCAGTGCCGATGCCACTGGTCTCCCTCCCTGTTCAATTAGTTAAATGTCCGTACGAGCGACTTTATTGGTCGCTCGTACGGACATTTAACCCGGCACAGACTAACTAATTGAACAGGGAGGGAGACCAGTGGCATCGGTCTCCCTCCCTGTTCAATTAGTTAAAGACCAGTGGCATCGGCAGGGCAAGTTGCAGCTGCAACTTACCCTGCCGATGCCACTGGTCTCCCTCCCTGTACAGAGTTAAATGTCCGTACGAGCGACTTTATTGGTCGCTCGTACGGACATTTAACCCCGCACAGACTAACTAATTGAACAGGGAGGGAGACCAGTGGCATCGGTCTCCCTCCCTGTTCAATTAGTTAAAGACCAGTGGCATCGGCAGGGCAAGTTGCAGCTGCAACTTACCCTGCCGATGCCACTGGTCTCCCTCCCTGTACAGAGTTAAATGTCCGTACGAGCGACTTTATTGGTCGCTCGTACGGACATTTAACCCCGCACGGACTAACTAATTGAACAGGGAGGGAGACCAGTGGCATCGGTCTCCCTCCCTGTTCAATTAGTTAAAGACCAGTGGCATCGGCAGGGCAAGTTGCAGCTGCAACTTACCCTGCCGATGCCACTGGTCTCCCTCCCTGTACAGAGTTAAATGTCCGTACGAGCGACTTTATTGGTCGCTCGTACGGACATTTAACCCCGCACGGACTAACTAATTGAACAGGGAGGGAGACCAGTGGCATCGGTCTCCCTCCCTGTTCAATTAGTTAAAGACCAGTGGCATCGGCAGGGCAAGTTGCAGCATTGGGGTTTTAAAACCCCAATGCTGCAACTTACCCTGCCGATGCCACTGGTCTCCCTCCCTGTTCAGATAGTTAAATGTCCGTACGGGCGACTTTATTGGTCGCTCGTACGGACATTTAATTAATTGAACAGGGAGGGAGACCAGTGGGACGTGCCGGGTAAGTTGTAGCATTGGGGTTTTAAAAGTCTGCACGAGCGACCAACAGAGTCGCTCGTGCAGACTTTTAAAATCCCAATGCTGCAACTTACCCAGCAGATCCCGCTGGTCTCCCTATTCTATCAGTTAATAAATGATAGAACAGGGAGACCAGCGGGATCTGCCGAACAATTACAGCACCAGGAGTATAACAGTCTGTACGAGCGACCCTATTGGTCGCCAGCAGGGGGCTCGTCTGCCATCAACCAATGGCAGACGAGCCCCCTGCTGACGACCAATAGAGTTGCTCATACGGACATTTAAACTCCTGGCGCCAGAGCGGCTTTAACTCCGTTTTAACCCCTTAACCGGGGAAAACGAAGAAAACCCGAGCACGAAGAATGTCCGCGAATATTCGCCCGAAGAGAAGACAGGACCAGGCGAATATTCGCGGAATACGAAGTTTTTTTTTTTGCCGAAGACGAGCACGAAGACGAACACGAAGAGCCCCCTGGTGCCCAAGTCTACTGAAAACCCACCTTTTTCAAGAAGTGTACAACCTTTCTCAGCAAGCAGTCCTCTCCCACTGTTACTTGGATGGGGATGAGGGTGATCTGTAGAGATTGTTGGTCATTCAGATGGCTTGCTGAAAGTGTTGGGTAGTAAGGTTGTATGCTTCTCGAAAAAGGTGGGCCTTCAGAGAGGTTTTAAAAGATTGCAGGGTCATCAGTCTAAACTATTTTACTGACTCTGCTGGTGCTATAAACTTAAATGTAATGCAATGGAACGCTCTGACAACTGCTTGTAATATAATATAATGTGACATGTTACAATGTTACACAATGTCTTTAAGAAACCTATTTTTAGCCTTTGTATGTTGGGTTCATTCAAAACATCTAATCAAACACATCCCAAGTCAGATTTGGAATCTTTACATTTCAGGCAGTGGCTCAATTGACCCAGATGAGCTGCGTACAGTGCTGAAATCATGTCTGCTTGAGAACGCAATCTCACTGTCTGAGGAGAAGCTGGATGACCTCACCTTAGTACTCTTCCAGTCGGCTGACAAGGATGGCAGTGGGTCCATTACTTTCCAGGAACTGAAAGAGGAACTAGAACGATTTCCAGAAGTTATGGAGAACTTAACAATCAGGTGAACTGCTTGTCCCAGGATGGAGCCCCTTGGCTAACACAGATGTATAGAAGTAATGTCCTCTCTCTACAAGAAATCATTTACAAGCTGAATAGCATTAGATTTAATCCTCAACTGATCTTAGATAAAAAATATTTAATTGAATTGAATTGTCAAGCTCATTATCCTTAATGTGTCCAAAATGAGCAATGCTTTCTATTATGTGGTAACATTGCTTAGAATGATGTCAATGACATCACAACATAGCGGAACTGAATTTTGGTTAATACATATTATAATGCATGTTATATATTTCATTTCATGATATAAACATTTTAGTTTTCAATAGACATTACAATCACTCTGTGAGACTTTTATCAAGACTTTGGTATATGTAGAGGTTAGCAAACCACATATTTCAGAGCCAGCTGAGCCAGGAATTGACTCTAACAGCCTGAAAACTAGTTGAGTCAAGTTAGCAAAAGAAATTCCTTAGTGCAGAGGTCTTAAACATTTCACACATGGATCATTTAGCCCCTCACAGTACACTATGAATCAATTGTATGAGTCTTCTTCTGGCTCATCCTTCCCATAAAATGCTAGACTGACCTGAGGAGCACAACTACTGTAGCATCAGTTTGTCCTATCATATTGGAATGTGCAATAATGTATTTATATACTTATATGTTTTTTCCCCAGTGCGGCTAACTGGCTAAAGCCTCCGACTGTAAACAAGAAGAATCACACTCCCCGTTATCTGACTCCCACATACTGGCACAACAATCGCAACAAGCTATTGTTTATGTGTTCATACTGGTGCATTAACGTTGTTCTCTTCACGCTTGCTGCAGTCAATCACAAAATGCTTGGGCCATGGATCATGCTGGCCAAGGGCTGCGGACAGTGTCTTAACTTTAACTGTACTTTTATTGTGGTAGGTGCCCACTTAATCATATCTCCATGTCAAACAAGTTGAGCCATTATGTTTGAGTCTCACATCTACTGCATACTTACCATAAACATAATTACATATTTATATACTGTATATTCTTTTTCCTAATGAATAAACACATGAAACAGAAAATGAGATATTAGCTTGTTAACGCTTCCGGATTCCAGGTAAATAAATGAATTTACTGATGTATGGTGTATTTTTTCTTGACATACAGTAATAATCTTCAGGGTTAGCCCCATCATGTAGGGGTTCTAGGTATACTCTAGGGTGTTAAGCTGATGGGGGTGCCACTATTGGGTCCTCCTTTATGTAGGACATGGGAACTGAAAACACAGTTTGCTAAGGCTGCTGGAAGCCCTGGAGCTGGCTAACACTACTGTATGTCTCCAGGTCCTGATGCTTCGCCGCTGCTTGACCTGGCTCCGTACCACTTGGGTGGTCCACTTTCTTCCACTGGATCAGAATGTCATCCTGCATGAGCTGGTCGGATATGCCGTCTTTGTTCTGACAGTTATACACACGGCTGCCCATATTATAAACTTCAGTAAGTAATAAATCTCCAGTTAAAGGCACGTGATCAGTTGTCCATGGCCACTCATGGCTGTTGAAGTTCATCAGAAACTGTAACATTGCAATCATTGTAATCATTTTATATTTCTATGTCATTATTCATGAAATAAACATGTTTTATCTTTTCAGTAAAACTGTCTGTAAATCAAGGGACATATACTTTTTGGCAGTATCTTCTCACTGTGGCACCAGGCATTGGCTGGATTTATGGAACTGCCTCTATCACAGGAATCTTCTTGCAGCTTCTCATCTGCCTGACCCTGGTGTGTTCTAGTACCTTTGTCAGGAAGGGCGGCCACTTTGAGGTAAGCGCACCTTACTGGCGTTTAATATGTTAAATGTTCAGAAGCTTGCATTCTAAATAAATGACAGATTGACAGGATAGCAGCAATAGGGGATTCATAAAGGATGGCCAGTGAAAGTGTCACACGAAAAACACTCTATTAATCTCAAACCCATAAACCTTTTGTTTGGAATTTGACCCTTTTCATAAAATCTATACAAATCTTTCAGTTGCAGTTACAGTTTTATAGTTGCAGTTTAAGCACAATAAATAGGTAATGCAAATACAATTGTATATTTTGAAGTAGAGTTATAATGATGACTACAAGTGTCTAAATCAGACAGTCTATACAAAGTCAAACTCTTCCATCAGCGACACAGTCTTTAGATATACCCTGTTCTTTTCAGATCTTCTACTGGACACACTTGTCCTACATCTTGATTTGGATTCTCTTGTTTCTCCACACACCTAAATTCTGGAAATGGTTTTTGGTCCCCGGACTCCTGTTCCTGCTGGAGAAACTGTATGGAGTAGCTGTTTCACGTATTGGTGGGCTTTCCATCATAGAGGCGAATCTGCTGCCCTCCAAGGTGATTCCTTTGCATTCCAGATATGTTTATTTCATTTATACTGATGCGATTGACACTTTGTGTTTGAATGAGGTAGTAGCGTGTTAGACCTACAATTTAGATCATGAGATGGGTGATGAGCTTGCTGCCAAAGAGTGCAGCCCTGTATATCTCCTCCAAGGTCTGCTTCTTATCATGGTCACACCATGCAAAGTAATGGTATATCACATCATATTGTAGCGCTCCACACATTGCAGTTTTTTAAGGGGCCAGCTTTAGAGATCTGTACGAGGGGCGAACAAATCTTCACTTACTAATAAAGGCAAAATAAAGGTATGCAATGTGAGAGGGGTGCAAGTGTCTACATATTCCTTAATATGTTTTTATCTGTTTGCTTACCTTGTTTAAAGATGCCACTGCTAAATGTTATAATCCAGTTTTAATGTTGGCTGTATTACCAACTCTCACCCTTTCTTTCTTAACAGATTATTCCATGCAAATATATATTGCTGTGTTTTAGTATGCTTGTTTCTTTCCCACATAAGCTTGTTCAGCAAACTCTGATGGTAATGGTGTGGATGGGTTGCGGCTGGGTTTAATCCTCAACCCAACTACAAGGGGTTAATAGATTGGGACGGGACAGAGTTATTAGGAAAGCCAAGGAGTGGTCTTTGTCAGTAAAATAGGTTGCTTCTTCAGTTTAAAGAAGACCATCAGTGAAGCAAAACAAGTGGCATTGGCCTGAGTGATATACTTGGAAAAACGTTCTATTCTGTTGCATTCACAATGGCTCTTGAGTTGCTCGGGTTTGAACTCTTGTTAAACACAAATGTACTCAACTCTAGGAAAACCCAGAGAATCTTACAATCATTACAAACCTTTCTTTGTGTTTTGTTTTTCGTTCTCTTAATGAAGGTGACACATCTTGTTATTAAGAGACCCTCGTCTTTGCAGTACAAGCCTGGAGACTATATTTATCTGAATATACCTGCCATCGCTAGGTATGAGTGGCACCCATTCACCATCAGCAGCGCCCCTGAGCAGGAAGGTAATATGTCATAGTGTTTGACAGTGTTCAGTCTACTGCTGATCTGTTCATACTAGTAGTGATCCCATAGCAGCCTTGTTTGCATTATATCCATGTTTAAAAACTGATGAAATTCCCATTTCCAAAAGCACATTACACATCTTATAAGATATATAAAAAAATACAACCATTATAATTCCCAAGAATTGCCTGGAATCCCCCCCCCAACAATTATTGAGAAAAAAATATTCAAAAAGGGCCGACTAGATGGAACCATTGGTTCTTTACTGCCATCACTACCTATGTCTGCATGTACCTCTTTCACTGTAGACACCCTCTGGCTGCACATCCGATCACTGGGGCAATGGACAAACCGTTTGTATGAATACTTCAGCAAGACAGAGACAGTCAAGAGACAGGAGGCCAAACGACTGACACAGAATCTGAAGAGGAGACACCAAAGCCAGGTCTCAACAATCACACATACTGTAAAAGTACACACATACTGTAAATGTGTAGTGTGAATCTGCAGCAGTGCTTATGTACCACCGGGTATAGAAGTCAATCAGTTAAACCAGTATATACTAGGATTTATATGACAAGTAAAGCTACAGTGAGTAGAATATCTATAAACTACATAAAGTAAAGTATTATTGCACTAAAATATTTATATTTCTTCAAGCATTGAGTACCACGCTGTATACTGAGGTGTAGATTAGCATTGAAGTAAACTTGGTTTTATTTCATTTTGTGTCCAGTAAATACCCTTTATCTGGAGGCTGTCATTGTTGTCAGTCATTTTGGATCACTTTTCCTGCTTAAACACCATACTGACTTGATTCTTTATAGTAATGCTAATAGAGTCCTGCTTGTCCAATGAACACAGCCATTATTTCACTTACTACAAGGAGTCCGGGTGTCTCTCTAGTAGGTTGTGCCACAATAACAGAGCTAAAACACATATAAATTACTAATATATAGCTGTTCTATATATTGTTCTTGAAACTCCATTTTAACTAATTTTTAAGCAGATGCAAGTATTAGAAAATGTAGGGAGTTGTCCTTCAATGATGAGAAATATTATCATACATAGACACTTCCCAGAATAGGTTAGCCGGTGCTCTGCCTATTCCAGAGAAATTGTTTCATGGAGGGACAGAGTAAGCTTGATCTAGAGGCCGGGCTGTGAGGTTGGGCTAGCCCCAGATGGCCTTCAGTGCATGGGGGGCGGGTATGACCAAATGCTGCACCCCTGTCTGAAGAAACACAAAACTGATCCAGACCCCTGTGGAAGCAGGGCTTCACCTGGAGACTCTGGGTTAAACCAGGTGTGCGTTCCCAGGCATGCATATCATGTAACTTCTATAAACTATACTGTATAATTACATTGTCCACCATGTCAAGATGAGCCCCTGGGGCTTCAAGGTCCACAGTTTCTATATAAACTATAGAGTTACAAGGTCAAATGTTTTATATGAACTTTAAGGCTGCACAGTCCACAGAGTTAATACGAACTATAAAGCTAACCGGTCTAATATACCTGTACGAACTATAAACTATAAAGATACATATGGTAAAGTGTATGTGTTAATGTTCTGTTTTCTCCAGGAGCATCTTTTTAATTCAGGGGAATCCTCTGGAGGTGTTGCTACCAATGCTGATGATCAGATTGAGTTGACCTCATATAGACCATGTAGAAACCCACTGATTGAGGATGTCCATCTTAGCATGGATGAAGCTGGTTTGCAAAGCCCAGAGGTAAAGAACAGCTCCATCAAGAGCTTTCTTATGTTGCTCAACTTTGATTCTAGGAGATTTCCCCAAATTCAGCTACTGGCCTGATTCTACATTTCCTTCAATAGCGACTCAGGACAACTGTGGAAATCTCAAATATTGTAGGAACGTAGAGAAGTTTCTGAAAACTGTTCCAGAGGTCCACCTTTGCTAAACAAAGAACAACTGTCTCCATTTATTTTGTAGATGGCCTTGAAAAGTGGTGACAACCACAGCTTTTGTAACATCAAGGTGAGTATCCTGCAATCCAAGTGCTCTGTTGAGTTTTTAAATGTAACAGAAATACTATGGGTTAACCTACTGCTGATACTATGGGTGAACTGCCGACAGGTATATTAGGTATGTTAATATATAAGGATATGCATTAACTATGTTTCTGGGTTATGTTACAGCATTGAAAAAGGGCTGTTCTGAGCGACAACTTTTCCCTTAACCAAGCATTCTTGTGCCATAAACTTTAAGATTTCTGTAAAATGTGTGTTCTTGGCACCTCTTTTGTTTTTCCTTCTAATAGTGCTACATTGATGGCCCATATGGGACCCCAACTCGGCGCATCTTCACATCAGACCACGCCGTGTTGATTGGAGCAGGGATTGGAATCACACCTTTTGCTTCAATCCTGCAGAGCATCATGTACAGGTTGATATGGAATCGCTGCTTAGACAGCCAGAGGGCCTTCCTGTGTTAAAGATACCTGCTCAAGTTTTGCCCTGTGTGGAACATATTAAAACTAGTTGATAGACACCAAGGCTGTAATTTGTATGGGTTAAGAGGAGCAGCAGTCCCAGGTGCCGCCAAGTGAGCTTGAGTTGCTGATGTGACTTCAGCGCATAGTGGGACCTCTGACCTTGCCCCAAGCAACAGGAACCCCATGGCTCTGACAGGGCCAGACAACTATAGGCACGCGGCTTTGCTCTTTATTTTACCTATAAATGGAGATAATATATGTAGTTACTGTGTCGGTGAGAGGTAACCAAGTTTAGTGGTTTTGGGACAGTAGTACCAGACCTTAAAGATGTGCTTGGACAATTGTTCCCCTAATCTCCAGGTGAGGTAAGGGGGTGGGGTAAAAGTTCCAGGTCTGGAGTTACCAGAGGTAAAAGTGATAGAAGTGATCAGTTGACACCAATTATTATCTTCCAGTCAAATAGACCTAGATGAAATGATACATACTGACACTGAGCAAGTTACTCTTAATGAGCTATATCTGGCATGACAAAGATGTAAAGCACCATATGTTCTGCAGACTCTTAAGGATCCAAAGTCGGTGAGTGGATAATGAGTGGGTTTTTTGAGCCAGCTAACTCCATCTTACTTGCTTATTTGCTGACAGCTGCTGGAGGATTGCTCAGTGTCACTATTATTTATCCCTCTATCACATATTGCCAAAGAACAATGATTGGGTTTATTAAATGTTTGGCACACTGGAAGCCAAACATGGAACATATGGCATCCACACACACTCCATATCTCTTCACAAGGAGGGCTTTTCTGCATGAAAAAGAAGATACTTCAAGTCACAAACAAACAGCTGAGATGCAAACATGGGACATCTTTATGGTTTCGCGACATCATTGTTGAACATTCAAGAGCCTCAAGTGTTAGTGAGACAACAAGGGTTTACAAACTAAGACCATGCTACTGATTTTTTGGTAGGATATTTGCCATTAACCTTCGTTTCCGTAAGGTGAACTTTTAAACTAGGTAATTACATTGAAAGCAAATATCACATGCTATAGGTAGTTTTAGTAAATAAATACACAATGGCCAGCTTTTTTGTGCCCCAGTGTATGGAGCGTAAGACAATGATCTTCCCAACTGGCTCACGGTCCCTGCGGTCTGTGTTTTATGGATGACAGTTCAGTTACTGATAAGAAATTAGGTCAATATTTTGTATTGATTTGTTTGGACTCTTTTGGTTCTGTTAATGTAAAGTGTCATTTAGGATTTCAAGCCTGTCATACTACATTTGTCTTGGATATCAAGTATCACTTTTCCTTCTATAGAGTATCCATATAATTTAGGTACACTATTGGCCAAGCTTTCCCGATATAATATTCTTTGTCATCACCATTATCTTTGTGAGTCATGATATTTCAAGTTGCTGTAAGATTTAGGATTTTATTCTGTGTCTTTACAGATACCGAATGAGGAAGCAGAACTGTCCAAATTGCAAGTACTCTTGGTGTGAGACACTAAAAGATAATGAAATGAAGCTCAAAAAGGTAAGGTATGGCCTAATCTGTACAAATGAATTTCTTGTCACAACATTTTCGGTGTTACAACATAGCTTGGTTTTTTTATGTGAAAACATCCTAAAGAAGGATGCAAGTTACATACCTAGAATCAAGCTTCCTTTATTTAACCACTGCATCCCATGTTAGCAGGTGAACCTCCTGCTTGGGGCACTCGGTGGAGGGCATTTTGTCGCTTGCTGACCTGGTAGCAGACTCAGTGGCATATAACTGTTAAAGTATATTACTAGCATAAGAAAGAGACTTTCCATCCTACACCAGTGAAAAAAGTGACAAGATCATCTGTTTGTAGGTGGAATTGTCTAGCTTCTCCAGTTCCTCACTGGCTTATACTCCAAATGAATAATATATAGCATGTCAGCTAACAGACCCAATGTTGCTGGTTGTTCAGCTGCTGGCAAATCTGGCAAACATCCAGCATATTAAGATTGTTGGCATCTCGATATGCACCGTGCCTGAACCGGGCAGTGTAAATGCAATGGCTGGTTACAAGGGAGAGCACTGATCTCCCCATTTGGCAGTAAACAGTAAAGGGATGTGCCATGTCGGCACGGCCTCTATAGTCACTTTATGTCCGGCACCACGTGTCCTTAAAAGGCGGGGTGTTAGGATATTATATTATATCCCCACACTTAGCAGGAAAGACAAAATGGGCCGCTGGTGGTAAATACATTGCCAACATGTGCTTTGATGTCCTGCGTGTAACAAAAGTAGTTAAAAGTTGGTAAGAATATAACAGAGAGTAAACGAATGACAATGTGACCTTGTGTTCTTATTACATGTGCTTTGGGACAGGGTTTTAGCTTCCATGGGGCAAGAGGGGCAGCTGCCCAGGTGCCACAATGTGAAGGAGACACTTCAGCCAACCAGTGACAATGCCCCAGGGGTCCTTCCTCCCACTTCTAGAAGTGACGGGTCAACCAAGCTCTTCTTTCAAGAGGAGCTCACTCGAGTCGGCCCTCCATAACACATGTAAATTTGGAGGGTTGAAACGGCAGCCCTGCTGGAATCTCCCACTTTAGTTATTTAAACCCCTTAGGCAGGTCTGCATTACTTTCCGGTCCTCTCATCCATCCTATTTGATAACTGAATCTTATTTCATTGACATAATTCATTTACCCCCACGTAACCCTATTACTATTCTTTACACAGACCTGACTACTGTATAATGTCCTATCTAATTGTATTATCTTACCCAGCAACCTTCTAAGTAGGGAAATGAGTTCTCTGCTGTCAGAACTGGAGCTGTCTGGTGATGAGTATATCATGCGGGCGCAGGCAGGAGCTGGGATGTGGGCAAAGAGTCAAATGCATATGCGGGGATTCTGCAGAATCCTTTCGTGTTTTTGTAATGGGGATCGCAGGCCATATGATGGCTAGAGTGTTATTTTATGCACTTATGTGTAGGGGGATCCTAGATTCTGAAGAAGCCAATCATTAAATAGATTTTGCCTTAAACTAATTTAAAAAAATCTTAAAAAAATATTATGTGGTGTTTTTATGTGATTTAAAAAACGTCAATGAATGATTTATGCAATCTGGTAAGGTTTTTCTTACATACTAGTGAGTGCAATGAATTTACTTTTTTTTCCAACAGCACCACTTATATGGGGTAGTTCCACACTGAAAGAAATTGAAAATAGTGTATTTGTCACTTGTGCTAGAATTAAAATTGAAATTCTCATTGTTCATGTATGGTAGGTAGACTTTATCTGGATAAATCGAGATCAGAAGTTCTTTGAGTGGTTTGTGAGTCTCTTGACCAAGCTTGAAATGGACCAGGCAGATGAAGAACCACAGGGTAAGTGTCCATGCTTGCTCAGCACTTCGAGTCTCTGTCACTCTGATGGCAGTACAGTGATCTACAAAGGCATCCAACATGTTCCACTGTTTATCCTCTCGCATTTAATGTTCACCTGTCATTGAAAAATTAAAACTTAAGAGATAAAAACTACAAATATTGCCACTTGGTGGGTTGCGTGTGGATCCACAATCCTCCCTACAGTGCCACAGAATTCTGGTGATAGAACAGAAGGAGGTATGGGTGAGAGTACATGCACGAGCAACACCCAGGTGCCAATCTTGGAAAAGATAAGAAACGTCATTGGCATCTATCGGGTAAGTATGACTTTTATATATACATTTGCTGGTGAGTTCATTAGCACAATGTGTATATGAAGTATCATACTTACCTGTAATGCACCCTGTCATCCAAAAGGTCCACTTTAACCAACGGATTAATAATCATCAGATCTACTAACTGGGCTCCCTGTGATGAACCCTGTTTTTTTCCATTCTCTTGGGTTCATTCTGTAAAGTGTGATTTGTATGCAAGTTAAAGTGAGAATAAAGATTCCATCTCACAAACTTCACAATGTATTATGAAGTGCCAATCTTGACAAGTTTCTCCTACAAAAAGGACTGAGTTGGCGCTGCATAATACATTGCGAAATCTGACAAAATCTCACCAATTTAACATGTACAAAATACATTTTGGAACTCTCAGGTCGCTTTTTGGAGATGCATATGTACATGACCTCAGCTCTCTGCAAGAATGACATGAAGGCCATTGGCCTACAAATGGCTCTGGACCTCCTGGCACAGAAGGAAAAGAAAGACTCTATCACTGGATTGAGGACCCGCACACAGCCAGGACGGCCTGACTGGAACAAGGTACCAACCACAAGACTTTGTGACTAACGTTGTCAACTATTACTAAAAAATTAAATGTTGTGTTGTCCTTTTTTGTTGCAGGTGTTCCAGAAAATTGAGCAAGAAAATAAGGGTAAAGTCCAGGTGTTTTTCTGTGGATCTCCAGCACTGGCCAAAGTGATTAAATCTCACTGTGAGAGGTTCAATTTCAAATTCTTCAAGGAAAATTTCTAGAAATGGAAAATATCTAGATCTGGATTACCGATGTACTACATGAGATAGATGCAGCAATGGAGAGGGTGCAATTGGAGCCATGCCAAACTAAAAAATTTCAGCTCGGATATCGTAACAAAACAAATTACAAATTTACAAATGTAATAAAATGCAAAACCCTTAATTCTTAGGCAGCTTCGCGTTACAAATGAAATATGACTTGTCTGCATGTATTACAGCTGTAACATCAGAAAACCACTTCGTGGAAAATCTGCTTTACATAGTAATGTTGCCCTACTTTCAAATCACATAAAACCCACTGGCTACACGCATCCCTTAATGTCCTCTTCAAATAACTTGTAGGCTTCATTGTACCTTGTTGTGTACTGTTGATTTTTCACTTTTTTCTTTATTTCCATGAAGTAACTGTTTCTTTTTAGATGTATCCAGAATAGGAACACGAAGGTAACAATAATCAAAGCTGAGCCTTTAGTGACTTAGAAAATCCCAATCTTCATGGCTGCTGGTAGCTGTAAAGACATACTTTCTAATTGTATCCGGATCACTGTCTGGAGATCCATTTACCTCTCTTGTAAACAAGAAAAGCAAAAGCCTGAGCACCCTTACAAGCATCCGTGTCTGCTGCCCTTAACCCGCCAATAGCCTCCTTCAAATCTTTTATTTATCCTGAAGAATAACAAGCATCCAACAATGGAATTTATAAAGCGAGCTTCCACTTTTTAATCTGTAGCTTATCAGCGCTCACAGACTCACAGGATTGCAAATCGGTCCTTGAGGGTCGTTCACAGTCAGAGCAGCTTTGTTTAAATTAAACACTGTCAAGCGAAAAGCCACTTAAGAACACATTTACATGTCTAAAGCAGAAGTAGCGAAAGCAAACAGTATGCAGTCTTTCGCCGCAGCCAAAGATTAAGCAGATTGACAGCAAACAGATACAAAAGCTATTACTGGCATTCATATCGCTGGGAAATTATGCATAAATACCAGGCTATACTTAGTAACAGATACATGACTTTGATAATGTATTGAAATATGTTACCCGAATATCCCGATGAGGGCCAGGGCTGCTTTTTTTTGAGTAAGGTACTATAACACTAAAAGTCTCTGTAAGTATGTTACTGTACGTGTGTAAGTGTGATACTGTGTGTGTAGGTATGGTGCATAGGTGTGTAAGTGTATCACTGTATGTTAGTATGCTAACGTGTGTGTATGTTAGTTTATGTATGTGTTAGTGTGTTTAAGTAGGATACTATGTGTAACTTTGTGTAAGTATGTTGGTGCATCTGTAAATATATTAGTATGTGTAAGTACTTTGCTGTGTGTAAGGATGTCGGGGTGTTTATATGTTACTGCGCGTGTGTGTGTAGGAGGAGAGAAAGAGAGTGTGAGCTACATGGGAGACAGGACTGGGCGAGGTAAGAGGAGTAGGGGGAGTAGAGTGTGGGTGCAAATGTTTTAGTCAGGTGTGAAAGAATGCTTTCAAAAACAGACATGTTAATAGTTTATTTTTATCATTTAACAAAAACACAAAGTGAGTGAACAGAAGAAAAACCTAAATCAAATCAATATTTGGTGTCACCAACCTTTAAAACAGTTCTAGGTACAAAGGACTATAGTGTAGTCTGAAATGTTGATGTATTCGCTATGACCTATTATTGAAAAACTGAATATTTTGTTTGCAACAAGTCCTGTGAGTGTGCTTCTGTGGCAGTAGCATCAGTGTATAGCTACATGTAGTTTTAGTGTATTGGTGTATGGGGTTAGCATGTCTGTGCATGAGTTATGGTGTTAACATGTGTGTTACTGTAAGGTGTTGGTGTCTATGAGCATATGCTGTTAGCATCTGTGTGTCTGTTACTGTATGGTGTTAGAGTGTGTAAGTGTATGTTAGTGTATGATGCTAGCATGAGTGTATGTGTGTTGGTATTTTGTGTTATCGTGTGTGTGGTTCTCAGTATATGATGTTATCATGAGTTTGCATGTCACCGTATGGTGTTGGAGTGTCAGGGGCGAGCCTAGAGTTAGTGGTACCGGAGAGATGGAGAAGAGGAGCAGGAAAAAGAATGTGTATGTATGTTAGTGTATGGTGTTAGAGTGAGTTTGCGTGTTATTATGTATGCAAATAAGTTATAGGGGTGCTGAAGAAATACTGCATCCTGGCACTACTAACCCTAGACTCATCCTTGTTCTTATAAGGTGTGCTTATGGGAGGAACTTAAAGATAGAGTGATGAGTGGCACAATGGGTGGACAATGGAATGGACATGAGGCGGGATGATGAGAGGGGCATGGGGGCCAAGGCATTAAACCTATATCTAGCCCCAAGATTTCTGATGGCTATCCTGCGTTTGAGAACAGTCAAGCACTTCCTGCTCTTTCGCTCTCTGATAGAATGAGCGTCAGGAGTGTCCATATGGACTACCCAACAGAGAGGATCTCCCAGCAAGTTATGGGCACTGCTCGCTGCCATATTGTCGGGGAGGGGGAGTGATTTTTTTTTTAGTACTTGTTAACTTCCTATATTTGAACGTACTACAGTGGTGCAGAATATGTTAGCAACTTAAAGGAAAGTCTAATGTCCCTCACATCCCCTCTAAAGAAGAATGGATATTAATACAAATTCATCCAAAAGAAAGCAGCTGCTCTCCTCCTCCGTGGCCCAACATTGAAATCAATAGGAATACTTGGTGTGCATAGGGGATTTCAACAGACCCCTGTCTGCAGTATGAGCAGGGCCAGCGCTGGAGCCGACTATAACAATAACAACAGCATTCCAGCGGGAGCTGATACATTTGGGAAATTTGCAAGACGTGATCAGAAAACATACGTCTGCATTCCTTCCCATTTTATGCCTTTCATTGTACGGGTTGGGTGGGGGAGAAGTGAGATATTAACATTAGTACATTTTAGGTGTGATCATTCACCACCCATCTCAGATTCTATACAATAGCCCCTTTCTTTACCAAATATACCAAATATCTACAAAGCCGTTACACAATAACACAACAAAATGCACAAGTTATAAGTAATTCTAATTTAGTTATGCTAAAACCACAATGGTGACAGTCCATCTTTAAAAAGATGTTCTCAATTACATGGAAATGTTCTTAAAATAAATGTATTAAAATAAATAAAATGTATTATTTGAACAAAAACTGATGCGTTAAATCTACTTGCTTCTAGCTGCCGGTGTCAGATCTGTTCCTCCAAGGACATGTTCAGTGTACCTGGCAACTCCTACTAAGCTGATAATAAAACCACCATGACTGTGACCAGCAGCAGAACAAGAATATTAGAAATAAAATCCAGGTCAGAGTAACATTTACACAGCGCGATGTGTGTGCAACGGAGAATAAAATTCACATCAGTACTATAAACTTACAAATACCAAGGTCGGGTTTCATCCAGTCTCTAAAAGTGACAAAACTATTTGCAATTCTCATCCACCATAAACCCGGGGCTTTCTCGAGCAGTAATTCTGTGCTGTGCTGTGGCATTCACTGTCTTATTCTCTTATTGATTGTCCTCAAGGGAGAGATTGCAGGATTAAAGAAACATTCTCCACTTGGGGCCATTTAACCATGTGATTTATATACCATGGGCTCAATGTGCCGATGCTGTGGAGATGTTTGGCTAGTAGCTTTTCTTATTCACAGGTATTAAAGTACCTAATCCGTTGTTTCTTTTCTCAGACATCTCTGTCAGCATGGTGGTTCTGCCTTGCTTAGGCTATCTTCCTTATAATACTATTGTATTTTGTAATTAAGGCTACCGCAACATAAAGCAGCTAGCAAATGCCAAACATCTTCTAAGCAACGGTACTTAAAAGTGTCAAATGCAATGTTGGTAAATAGCAAGTTCATTTTGCTCTTGATCCCTGCTGTATTATATGTTCTGTATATCTGGTAACACGATTCACTTGGCCCTTGCACTGCCCATGTTCCTCACCTTTCATGTGAATTACCCACAAATAATGACCATAGCTGGGAACTTTCTGGCTCCGGCTACCAAGAGCCCACCTTGCAGGATGCAGTTAGGAGGTCCCACTGATATTAGGGGCTGCTAACGCGGGACCCACACCGTTGATGGAGGGAAAGTGGACGGGCTGTGCCACATCGCTACCCCTGTGACCCGGAGTTTTCCCATACTGACGCGGAGACCCAGAATAAAGGCGTTTCACCAAGAATCTCTGGGCAAAACCCGGAGAGTTCCCAGGTATGATAATGAGACAGGGCTTCAGCAGGATTGGATGTTGAAAAGGCAGAGACATTTATTAAAAAAAGGTCACAACATAATTTAGAACATTTTAACATATTTCGTTCTTGTAACATTTCATTGGTAAACATAAATGGTATCAAATGTGTATCATAATATTATGAGAATCTGTATAACTGGACTTCCCATACCCAAACCATCAGTGGCAACCCTGGCGGGGCAGATCCACCAAACATTGCAGCTTCCCTTTAGGGGACGTCACCAGCTCTAACCTCTTGCCACTCCAAGCGGCCTTTTCCAAACGTCTCCCAGGGCCTCCTCCGTCATCATATGTACTTCCAGAGCCACTTTACCATGCAGATACAAATCCAAGAAAGCATGAGGGGAACATAGGGGAGGGTGGGTGATCCACTTGCTGTTGTGCTGCCCAAAAGAGTGCCCTGTCACATGTGCTTGAGATATTTATTAGCATCTTAAGTTTTTTCGTCTCTCTTCATATCTAGTATCTCCCAATTCCATATTAATTTTGTAGCCCTCCTTTGCACCATTTCTAATTCCATAATGTCCTCTTTAAGGACCAGTGCCCAGAATTGTACCGCATATTCAAGGTGAGGTCTTACCAATGACCTGTAAAGAGGCAAGATGATATCCTACTCCCGTGAATCAATACCTCTTTTTATGCATGCCAAAACCATATTGGCCCTCGCAGCTGCTTGCTGGCATCGTGCACTGTTGTCAAGTCTATTGTCTACCAATATAATCATCTAAATGTTTCATTTTGTCTTGAGTTGTATCCAAAGATGATATGTATAAAATTTATGTATAAAATTTGCCGGTTTATTGGACTATCAGCAAAAACTGATATTTTTTCTTTGAAAAAAAAAGGAGAGAGACGGCTCCATTCTTTCATACTCCAGGACAAACAATCCATTGAAGGTTAAGCATATTCCCGTGTAACACAGGAAAAACCCAGTCTCTACTCTGTGTCTAACATTCTAATGATAAGTATTTTTAACTTAATGACATTTTGAAATTGGTGAATAGAATGATATTTTGTAACATTAGCTGATCTGCAGTAATTACAAGTACAGCACACTGACATGGCCCTTCTCAGTAACTGTGCGTCGATTCTCAATGTGACAGCCGAGCAGGCGGGTGATTCAGAGCCGCAAAGGAGAATTCAGTAGCTTTGAGAAGCTGCCACATGCATGAGAGACTGCCACTGTAATTATAACCAATGTACTCATGCACAATGCCTGCTTATTAACCTGTCATGTCTGGAAGCACAGAGAAGAAGTGTAAATGTTGCTATGGTTACATGACCTGTACCTGGAGATGAGATCCTATTTGTGTGCAGCTCAGGAGCTAAAGGATGATATTAAATATACAGCCAGCAGACAACAAGAAATAAAGAGCAAGGGGGGTGAGAGTACTAGACCACCTCTACGTCAAAACAAAGACACACACATTATATTATTATAGTCTATGTTAGAAGGAATAGTCATGCCATTTTCCATAACGGAGTCCTTTTAATATAACAGTCCTGAGGCTAACGTGACGTTGGCAGGGGGGTCCTAGCAGCATTGGAAACGCGGTAACAGGTAACCCAAATAGTAAGCTCATTCTTATTGTTTATTGGTTCAAATTACACAGCGGAACCAGGTCCCTGAAGACTCTGCTTTTTGGTGAAGGGGCTAAGCCATTTGCCAACCATCCCCCCTTGAAGACCTCAGTGGGTCTCCTCTTCAGAGATCGGGCCTCCATTCACCTCAGTTTGGAAGGGAAGCAAGAGGCTGCATATCCCTGTGATCTCCCTGTGGCCCCAAAACCACTTGGAGCGCTTGTCAGCTTTTCTACACCGATGGAGCGAGCATGGTTAACCCCTGACCTCAAACTTAAAAAACAGTTCACATTATTGCTAGGGAACAATTAGTCAAGTGCTCTAAGTAATCCTAGCATATGCCAACCATAGATAATCCCCCCAAATATCTTTTTCAACAGATAGCAGGCCTTCGCATTTAATTTATATAATTTATACAATCTATAGATAGATACCATAACAATGACTCTTGATCCCTGCAGCAGGCTCAAAAGTCTTGCCCTGTACTAACATTACATTATTTTCCAGAGTTACTGCTGGGGGCCTATCGTATGCCCCTCACATTCCAGGCAGTCAGGGAGGGCTGACACCTTTGGCCTGGGGGGGGGGTAAAGCCCATCCGCCTCTTGTGCCCCCCCTGCCACATATGCACTGGCACACATCTTTATACACACTTACCACACTCACATATACACTCCCTCACACACATCGACATTCATGCTCACACACACATCAGACTTTGCAAACAATTTTAGACCAGCGGGGGGCGAAATTCCAGGGCCAATCTCCCCTTGGATTTTATTTGGTCTGTTTAAATTAAAAACATATTCTATGTTGTTTGTATACATATTATTGTGAACACTTAAGATCAAGAAAATATTATGAGCTTCTATTAAAGAGGGACATCAGGTGAGGTGAGACAAAAGGATGAAGGTCCAATGGTCCCCTACCATAGAGGGGCAGTTCCTAATAAATTAAGACATTTTGGAAGTAGGCATTGTATACATGATTACACAGCACTAACACTCACATTGTACACTTCTGAGAATAATAATCATTACCTTTTAATCGTCACTAGTTTGCACTGTGCCTTAATCTGACCAATAGCAAGTAAGGTGTTTGATGACGTCATCGACCCCCCCGTGCCTTGCTCTTCGTGTTAGAGAGCTTTGCCAGCGATGCATCTATTTTGAAAAAGAGGCTTGAACCGCAAAGAAGTCCCAGCAACTTCGTGAATGTTTCATGTTCGCCTGGTGATTGGCTGGCGGAGTATTAGGCAAACCCCAGGACCGCGTATTCTGTTTCTGATTGGTGGCATATACAGCTATCGCTACAATATGATTGGCTAATCCTGTACCGCCGACAATGGTCTAATTGGTTGATTTGTGCCTGGGGGAGGGCGGCTGGTGTTGATTCCTTAGGCCTGGCCTGAGAAGCAAAACCGGGTCCGGCGCGGGAATCTGACTGGTGCTGCGGTGTAGGTAGGCGCTCGACTTCAGTGTATTTGCAGTAATGAAGGGTAATGGTCAGCGGGGTTGGGATCTCACAAGTTGTCGGGTTATTGCGATGCTAGGTGGCGTTTGCTGCAGTGGGTGTAGACCCTGGCGTTTGCTGGAGGCAGCTCTTCTCTTGAAGGAGGGAGTCCGGTACCGGTTACCCGTGTCACAGCCGGCATTCGGTCTTTGTCCTGCTGGTGCCGATTTTCTGTAGGTTGGTAGTAAGGTGTAATCATAAGCACCAGACTGTATGATGGGAATTGTAGTCATGTTGTGGCTGCTCCGTCTGTTAGCTTTCGGGAATGAATGGGGGTGTGCAGCGTTTCTCGGTTGGTTTCCCTTTAACATGCAGTTGTGTATAGGCGGTCAGTCTAAGGGGTCATTAAACTGCACCCAAGTCACCCAGAAAGTGACCGGTAAGCTTGATGTCTCCCAGCAGATCGTGGCTCTGGGTACGGTCTTGGGGAAAGTATATAGTGGGCGCTGTCTTTAGAGTGTATGGCAGACCTTGCTGTTCCCATAGAGGCTTCTCTAGTATGTGTGCGGCTTGTGTATCCTTGCAGTGTGATATGACTGTTGCAAAATAAGTCTGGGCGACCTGCCAAGTAGAAAACACTGACGGATCTGCATGCCATCTTAAGAGTGGTGGGCGCACCTGAGAGCCTAGAGAAGGCAAGGTCCTGTCCTAACCAGTTAATTCCTGCATCACATCCATAATGAGGACAATAAGAGCCTTTACCTTCATCGCTTGTACTCCTGATCGAGAAAGAAAAGGCTTCCAAGCAGCTGTGCTGATATAAATGGCAACCTACCATACTGTTAAGCGTTACGCTGCCGTTCCTTTAAATCTGATGTCTCATTCAGCACTGTGATGTCTGTCTCTTCTTCCTGACCTGTTCCTGATTACATTTCCAGACTGACCGTTGTGGTCAGCACTTGGTATCGGGGTAACAGCTGTAGATGTAAACAGAGGATGCGTTTTCCTGGCATAATCACGCCACCTCTCAAAATGAGCTTAATCACTCTAAAGGGTTGATAGACAGACATGTAGACAGACATGTTGCTTTGTCAAGAATTTTTATTCAGTTTGCTTTGTTGTTGCGTTCCAAGCTCTCAGGGTCATCTCTTCCATCTGGGACACAGCTGTGTTCTCTCTCGGTTTTCTCAAACTCGTTTTCTGTTCCTTCACTGGTAATTTTGTGAAGACTTGATGCTGGAGCGCCTTCTCTAGAATTGAATTGGTGGCCATGCTTTTTATAGAACAGGCCAGTGCTGGAGTGTAATCCAAAGACATTCCCTGTATACCCATGGTACCTGCTAGCCTTTTATGTTTTTTGCCATTTTGTTCTTGTAAAATGGCATATGCCATGTGTAGTTTGCATGCAGATATTTTGAGTGTTTCTCCATTTAAGCTCTTATATTTTTTATGCGTTGGTACAATGCTTGCATTGATGAGCACATGTTATTTACCTGCTTCAACTATATTCTGTGTTCCGTTCTATAATTTCACGCCTCCATCTGTTAGTCCAGGGGCTCTCGCTGGTAAAACTGCAGTGACTGAACAGCTTCTAAACAGGCATTGACAGATCCTACGGCGTTTACAGTATGGTGATCTCAGCTGTGAGTTCATCTAAACCCAGCAGGGGCTCATCACTAAGAATATAGTGGCAATTTCCTAAGGGGCTTAGATGGAAATGTAATGCCCATGGCAATCAATAGTTTTGGATTGTCAGATCACGTCAAGGCGTGTGCAGCTTGATGAGTAGTGTATTTTCACAGTAGCGCCAACGTCTGTCGGTATTCAGAAAGAGTTGGATGCCATGCAGTGGAGATTAGTGCTTGATACAATTAGGCACCAGTCAAAACAAGCCAGCTGTCAATTATTAATTTTGTTTTGATATAGAGGGTTACAACCGTAGAACCAGTAGTAATTATAGATAATCTCCTACTTGAGGGGTTTGACAAACATTCCTTAGACTGTATATGTGTAGCTGGGGAGGGTTGTCAACATCTATCCAACCGGCCCAATAATAGACTGACCCAAAAGATATATGGCCACCAACAAAATAGATGTGCTTTGCTTGGTCCTGTCCAAAACACGTTAACTGAAACAAAATGCACAGGAAACCTGTAAAGGGACCGCAGATTGGGTAGTTAAAATGTGCAAAAATATCCAAGCAGTGGCCACAAGCATTTAAATCCAAGCTACCAGGGGTCTGTTGGACCTGCCGCACCATCCCTGTGCATAACTTCAGGTGCATGATGTTTTTAGAATGTCATCTGTGTTTATGAAATATTTTAGTACAATCTCTCTAGAATCATTCATAAAATGACTAGTTTCTGCTGTTTTGCAAACATGATGAGCTGCTTGGTGTTCTTTGGAGTCGTAACTTAGAGGTATGGACGCTATTTGGGAGTCACTTTTGTTGTGCTGGAAGTGATAACGCATTCCATTTATTTGGCTTCCCTGAAACCCTTGGGTCTAAAACTCTGGTGTCCGCTGACGCCAGTAGTTCCAGGATCTCTTCTCCAAATCGTCTACCAAGTTTTGCTAGTACTTCATAGGCAGGGCATACATATTAAATCTGCATTTGCCGTATTTGGTATCCACAGTAATAATACCTGACGCTGACTCCTATAGACTTGCGGTGCAGTTGGACATCTTTCCCCTGTTTCAAGCAGTGGACCTTCCTGATATTGTTAGAAGTTAAGGTATCATTACGCTTCAGGAACTAAACAAAACCATGTATGAACATGACCTGCAATTTGCTGTGTTGTCATGTTTCAACATGCTCTACCTGCAGCGTTTCGCTACAATATTAACAAATGAGTCGATGCCCGGGGCTCTGTGTCATGCAGCGTAGGCAAATGTGTCCCCGATGCTAGCCATGTGAACCGATTTCCGTGAATATGTATCCGTAGCAGAGATCTAAACCTCAAGCAGGTAACCTTAACTCCTCCATCACCCTTTCTCTACTTTCTTTATTATTGGGCGTTCTCAATAACTGTACAAAGTCAGATGGCAACAGCCATGTGAATGTGGGAATGTTTATCAATCTGGTTACACGTGTATTGACAAGCATTGCATGAACAGAATATTTTGTACTTATGAGAGGAGACTTGGCCGTTAACAAGACACTCCAGCACTGTAATTCTCTTTAAATTAATGCGTTGGGTCACCTTTGAATTAATTTGTTTTCTGTGCTCAGCCATTGGGGGGGGCCTCACCTGTCTGTCTTCTCTTTCCCCACTGGCAGGACGTATCTCCTGCACAGTAGTGGGGGCCCCCATGTTTGCTCTCTCCATTCTAGTTCCTGGTGTAATTAGACCCCCCCCCCCACATACGTTCGCACAAGGTGCTCCCATTTATTTCAGTGGGAGATCTTTCCTGCCAGTGATTGGCTGCTTTATGCAGGGTAAATCTAGCATAGAGCGTGGATAGGGGTATTCTGCTGCAGTGTCTTCTATAATTAGTTCCGCTGTCTAAAACACTATCGCCCCTTTAACACTAGTCTTTAACCCAAGGTTCTGCATACAAGATAAAGAACCATTATCGCAAAGACTCTTATTTAGCGGAGGTCTAACATTTTTTCAATCTATTTTTTTTTTTTTGCTCCAGTGTGTCCACGCTTTGCCTTTGGGGGTCAGTGTTTCATTTTATAGCTTGCTTTGTGATTTTTTTTTTTTTTTTTCACACCCATTACCGCAAGTACTCTCATGACCCTCAGCTAGGTGATAACCAGACAGATTTAAAGCAGAACTGTTGCCGTTGCCCTACAAGTCCCAAACGTGTGAATGCAGAAACAATATATCATATGTAATTTGAAAAAAAAAAAATAGCAGAGAACATATCTTACTGCATTTGCATAGTACAACCGGGTGTATCATATCCGCTTTAATGAATTATACAAGCGCTCTAAAATAGAAGGCAGATCTAAGGAACAGTTTCTTTTCAACGTAAACCCAGACAGACTCGGATGTCAGGTTGGATGATGAGATGCGGGAGCGCTAATGGAAAGAAGTCAAGAGTGCTTGAATTTAGGAGGATTCTGCTAATGTCCTAGATTATGTGCTGTTGCTAATTGCTGGTTTCAGATATTGCTCGTGTCTATTTTTTCTTTTGGCAGAATGTGTTGGTCTGTAACTCAAAAATGCTGTCAGGGATCAAAGAGTCCTAGAGTCCTTATTTTCATGAATGCTGTTGCTTCGGTTTAATTGACTTTGAACCACTGTTTGTGTGTGGAGGGAGGGGAGGTTGTTTCTACTTTTTAAATTGAGTAGATGGCTTGATGTTTTCATGTTGGTTTGGTCATAGTGTGTGCCCTATTCTGCAGCACGACAATGACCCCAAACGTACAGCCAAAGTCATTCAGAACAATCTTCAGTGTAAAGGAAAACAAGAAGTCCCTTAAAATGATGTTATGGCCCCCCACAGGGCCCTGATCTCCACATCATTGAGTCATGATGAGATTTCATGGAAAGAGACGCAACTGATTCTGCCTAAATCTACAGGGGAACTGTGGTTCTCTTAAATGTTGCGAACTATCTACCAAAAAAAATTATGCACGTGTACCTAGAAGAATTGAAGTCGGTTTGGTTGTGCCAAATATTGATTTAGATTTCTTCTCATCACTCGCTTTGCATTTTGTGAAATGATAAAAAAAAAAAAAGCAGCCTTATTTTACATTTTAGTTCACACCTGCCTAAAAATCTTATATAAATTTTATATATATGAGAGAGACTAATGGCGTAAAGCAACTGGATATTTGTCAAAATAATTGGTTGGAAAATGCTAGGTCTTGCCTGGTATGCTTATTTTGGCTTGGTATCAGGTATGGTTACTTCACTTTATGGTCAGGGGGTCTGAAAGGAGGCAAAATGTTAACATCAGAGCACTTAGCCACATATAGATACTTTTTTCTTTTTCTTTTCTATATACGTTGGGCTGCTCCAGAACTTGCGTTCAGCGGTGACACCGTGGCTTCCATCCAGAGGAGAGGATATAACAGAAGACTTTTCACAATGTTTCTGTACATGGCACTTCTGCAAATCTAGCAAATTCGGGCATGAGTAAATGAATGTAAAAGCCCCTTTACTCTTCAGAACCTATAATTTTGCAGAATTGTTTGTGAATTTAGGGTTTCGACCACTTTTTTTTTTTTTTTTTTTTAAATGAAGAACTGATTGCTCTAAATACAGGATGGCTGGTGAAGAAGCTGGGAAATCTTCCTATTATAAGCTTGAAAAATAGCTTTAATATTTAAGCGTTTGGAGCGCTGCGTCTGGAGACTTCATTTTAGTCTTTAAATATTTAATGTTCCTGAGCGGTCTGGCAGATGGGGTGTTTGTGTCCTCATTTTGTGTTTTGGTTACATAATGTTGCAATTCTCCTGAGTCTGAAACACTCTTGTTTAGTGAAAGCTGTTCCGCGAATGTTTCTAAACGCTGTATAAATATTAGAAGATCATGGCTGGGTAGCATTTTAAACGCCTGCCATGGTCTCATCCGCTGAATTTGAATGTTGTCACACTGTCCTATTTTAAATGTCACCAAAAGTACATAAATAGTGTGCTTCATGCAGGGATAAATGGATTTTTTTTTTTATGCTCTCAGTGTCTGAGTTGCAGGTGTTCACTGGGGCCGATCTTCCTGGCTTTAAATAAAGCAACAAAAATTAAAAAAAAAAACAATAGCTGACGAGCAAATAAATGTAAAGTAGCCCCAAGCGCCGTGTTCCAGCACTGTTCCATATAAATCGGTGCAATTAGTTCTGTCTGCTTTCTAATTAACATTTGATGTTAGATTTCCAGTGCATTTCTCACCCCTTTTTAACTTTAAGGGTTAATCTTTCCAGCAATGGGTGAGGGTAGAGTCCCGCCCCGCTTCCTGCACCACTTGGATCTGGAGACGTGGCACCTTGCAGAGAGCCAGATGTGCGCAGCCAGGAGCAGTTGTTGCTCTTGTGCTTTTTGGCTTTGATACTTCTGCGTCCTACAGCAGCTGTGCGGGACAAGACCGTACATCCCATGACTTGCCCCTACTGAGCCCAGACATCCACTCGTTGCTGTGACCTGGGCTGCACACTAACGGTTAAACACCGATCCTCGTTTATGTTATTGAGAAAAACAGCTTTAGGGAACGTGTTTGTCTGAATTTCACACCTCGTGATGTGTTTGAATTAAGCTGGCACCTCGGATTCCATTCATATGGCCTGGTTAGGCATGCAGTGATCATTGCATAGATCAGCCTGGGTCTTTAATACTGATCTCTTAACGCAAATGTGGACTTCATTCTGTTACCAGACATTTATTGCTTGCAAAATGTGTAATTGTCCACTCTTTAGCCTCCTTAATGCAGTTTACAAAAGATAAACATTTACAGAGTACCTACATGTGCTACTAGGAAGCAATAGATTTACTCTGAATCCCACATCATGCCATTTATCACATCCTCTTGCCACTAGATGTGCATGGCTCCACCTGCTTTAGGTTCCTCGTAATGTATCGGTCACCCTACTGGTGCTTTGCATTTAAAGCATGAATTACACTTAATACTTGTGTAGTATTCATTGCCAACCTGTAAGCTTGTGACGACACCCCCTTGTACCAGGGCTTGGTACCTCCGTCAGAACCTTGCTTCCTCGCTGACCAGCTCTCAGGAGCTGAGGAACACAATATACACCACCATCAGTCACCCAAACCACCAGCCAAAGCTTAGTGTAGAGTGAATAACAAGAACAGCAGGGAGTGTTGGCGATTCACTCGCTCATCAGGCAACACCAATGTAGAGTGAAACAGGAATGCGGTTTATTTGGAAACACACCAGTACAACGGGGAATATTACATACAATAGACACGGCAAACCACACACAGTTCTACAACAGGTCCTCTTTTGCACACGGCTCAGTATTTGTACTCGGCCCGGTAGGGGGTCACTATTGTAGTCTGTGTGGAAGATGGTAAACTTAAACTTCTGTCTGAAACCTGCCGGATATCAGATCTTAGTGCATATACTAGCTTTGGAGGGTTTTTTCTCCCTGTAAGTCCTCGCCTGATGGTGAGTAAAACATCCCAACTAAACCCCCTCCCAAAATGCAGGTGCCCCCAAATCTGTGTCTGAGCTCCACAGTCTGTTGTAGTTGGGGAAATATGGCACTCTGTTCTGGGGGTAAGAAGTAGTCCCAGTGGGCCCCCTGCACCCACCTCAAAAAACAGAACCCCTTCAACGGCCAGGGCTCATAGTCTGTAGGAAGGAGGCTGGTCCTCAAATACTGATCTGCCCTAAACTGCTTGACATGGTACACTATATGACCAAAAGTATATATATATTATATAATGAGCTTGTTGGACATCCCATTCCAAAACCAAGGGTCATTAACCTTTTGTTGCCACCCCTCCCCCTTTGCAGCTATACCAGCATCCATTCATCTGGGAAGGCTTTCCACAAGATTTTGGCGTCTCTGTGGGACTTTGTGCCCATTTAGCCAAAAGAATATTTGTGAGGTCAGGCCCTGGTGTTGGAGTAGATGGTCTGGTTCACAATAGACATTCCCATTCATCCCAAAGGTGTTCCGTTGGGTCAAGGTCAGGGCTCTGTGTAGGCTAATTAAGTTCCAGACTCTTCAAACAATGTCTTTATGGACCTTGCTTTCATGCTGGAACAAGAAAGGGCCTTCCCTAAACTAGTGTCTTAAAGTTTAAAGCATACAGTTGTCTTAAATATTTGCTTTAGCATTATGCTTCACTGAAACTAAAACCTGAAAAACAGCCCAAGACCGTTATCCCTCCTACACCAAGCTTTAGAAAAGGGACTATGAACTTCAGTAGGTCGCGTTCTTTTGACATCTGACAAACCCAGACTCATCCATCAGACTTCCAGATGAAGCGTTATTCCTCATTTGAGAGCACTTTTCCTCTTCTCCCGAGTCCGGTGATGGTGTGCTCTACACCACTCCAGCAGAAGCTTGGCATTGCATGTAGTAATCTTCGGCAGCTCCTTGCCCGTGGAAGCCCATTTCATGAATCTCTCTACACACAGTGCTTGTGCTCATATTGAAACTCTTTAGAAATAGATGCTTCAGAGGTCAGGAGATGCTTCATCACTTTGTGGCACTTGGGGTTTATGCTTACCGTGGCAGAGGTGGCCTATGACAGTACAATGTCACAGCAATGTCTGTCTATGAAAAAGCTGTGCCCATCTACTTGATTTTATACACCTGGTGGCAATGAATGTGGCTGAAACACTCAATTAGGAGGGGTGTCCGCATGCTTTTGGTCATATAGTGTATCTTTTCATTTAGAAAAACATCCTATTTCTCTTACACAGGTGAGTCGGCACCGTCCTTTCCCTGCAGTATTAGCTGCACAGTTTGAGCCGGTTTAATGTAAATTTCAACCTTTTACAATGTTAAAGGACCTGCAGGTCTGGGGGGAAAAAATGTTATGTTAATGAAATGCAGTTTGTGTTTTCTGGATGATGTCTATGGCTCATTAAATTCCTTGCGCATTAAGTACTTGATTTCCATAACACACCTCCTTCTGCTGTTCAGGGTACAGAAATATTGTACAGTGCTTAATTTTGTTTTATCCCCTTTATATAAGAAGCAAAGCGATAAGGATTAAGTGTTTCTGTTCCTTGGTTGAGAATACAATTCTATCTGTTTATAGACTGCCAACAATCCATAACTTGCCTGCTATCTGGCATTGTGTTGTGTTTTGGCTGGGAGGGGTACAGAAATACCATAGGGTTTCAGCCAAATTTAGGAAATTTTGTCCCCCTTGGCTTTCAACATGGAAGTCCAGGACAGGTAAATGTATGTATTGATTTGGCTAGACTTGTCATGTTTGGTAGGCAAAAATCTGTACCATTTAATTTCTGCTGATTTTTATTTCTCTATCTTTAAAAATACCTTTTTATTGTGATTTATCATTGCTCAAGCTGTTTGCTGAGTGGTGCCCATATTGTGCCAGTCAAGTATTTATTTTCTTTCTCATAAAACACTGGGGTCAAAACAGAAGCTATATCTAATCTGTATTGGGGGAAAGGATGTTTTCAGCAGTAAAGTGTCCTTTTGCACACTTGGTTGAACATTAGCTCCGACTCTGTTGATGGGAGAGGAACGTCCTCTCCACCGGCTGATCCTGAGTAGGGAATGGGTCACTGTGTGAGACTGTCACAGACTGATCGTCATCTTGCTTAAAGACTGTTCCGTAATTGTCAGACTACCCCAGCCCTCAATGTCCTGGCCCTCCCCACAGCACTTGTCAACCTTCCCTCACCACCATCCTCATGGGTCCACCCGCATTACAAATCCACTTTTTCTTCTCTGTTTCAGGTCCGTGTATGATAAGTGTTTGTCTCATGTATATTTTTTATTATGGACTGTAAACAAATACAGCTGCAAACATCTATGCTGCATCGCAGTCTGCTTTGTATATGTTATGCATGTTCTGTCCTGGAATAAACTGAATTATGCAGTAATCTGCAGTAAAGATCCATCAGTTTACGTTGTAGGGACAACATTGGGGCAGCACTCATGGGTCCTTTGATTCTTTGACCAGCCCAAAACAGGCTACGCAGTTTAATTATTTGCCAAAATCTGCAATTTGTGTATAAATCCTGTTCTATATATGGGACGTGTGTGTACATCTTTCTATTTGTAAATTATACGTTTAGTAATTACGCTTGTCCTAGTTTTGGCTTCTGAAGTAGTGCAGCCGTGCATCATCTCTTGAGCCTTGTGGTCTCCACTGTTTTAAATACACATGCTCTAAATAAATCCCACTTCTGGATATGTTTGATAGCTGAGCTGCCCCTAATGTATATAGTTCAGTGGGTGAGGAGGCTCACCAATTTAACTAGATATTTAGGGGCACTTAAGATTTTCATACAAGAGAAGCTCACGTTGACCCTTCATAATACATTGTGAAGTCGGGGAGTGGAAATATTCAGTTCTTCTATAAATGCCTTATTGAATAAACCCCAAAGTCTGTGAAATTCAGCACTTACAAGCACCCATATGTATTAATCAAGGAGAAGGCAAAAATAAAGTATTTACTGAAAATGTTAAAATAACCACATGTAGTGTATTCCAGATCTCGCCTGCCCTGACTGTTAAAAAGAAACACATTTTATTTGTATACATACATCGTGAGTACTGTAGACCATAAGTGTGTAATAAGTACATCTTGGTTTGTATTGTTATAAAGTTAATGCATGGTAAATGGAGAAGAATTTAGGGCATAAGTCTTCATGAAGTCGAAACCGGATTTAATCGGCATTCCTGCCAAATGGTTGTCATGCACGGCACCGGCATGTTTGAAGTTTATATAGGTTTTCTTCTCTGCTGTCCACACATGCACAGTAAGGCATACGAGGTCGGCTTGCTGGTACATGTAAGCAAGCTGTGTAGTGGTCGCTCAGTAGTGGTGATGTACAAGCCTTTCTTTAGTAGAAGCAGCCGGTGGAGGAGGTAAATGAGGCTGATATCACTTTCTAGCTCCTGTTCTAAAATATAAACTCTGAAATGCGTCCAAATATGCATTTTTAGTTAGGCCGTGGATGTTCTGGGAAATTACCTGTTGTATTTAGGGCTGGAAAAGTCTATGAATCCGTAATAATGCATAGGTACTTATCCTATAGGTATATTTCGTTAATTCATTTCCTCTTGGATCACGCAGTTGTCCATATCTCTAAGGCGCAGTTTCTTCCCTGATCAATACTTCGCTTATTTCAGCATGTTGCGACATTGTTGATATGCCATTTAAAGTGATGACACAAATGCATCTGATTACAGAGCTCTCACACTACTCTATACCACTGTTATTCTGTAACTCTCATCAATAGCATCCATTATGTAAATATCCGGAACGAATGTGCATCCATTAAGCCAGGCAGCCTCATTTGTCAGATTTCGTGTGGAGCTTGGACATGTACTTGAGGTCTCCTTGGCATAAAATGCATTCTTGGATCATTGGTTGGTCTCTGCTGGATATTGATCTTATAACTCGTTTACAATCTGTTTGCCTTCAATGGGTTAGTAGATTTTAACTTTTTTTTGCTTTAATTGCTACATTTTATCTCCTTATGTCATCAACTAGTTTTTAGTGACTTCCATTAAACCCTAAGTGTTTGTCTTTGAATACCTGGGGTAGGTCATAGATGACCTCCTTCTAATATGACTCCTTGTATAACGTTTCTCTTGTATATTATTGGGCGATATGCACCGGTTTAACAGGGTAGTAACTGGCTCTGTAATCAGTGTTAAGAAACTTTGCGCTTATGATTGGCTCTGTCGGCTGGCATTAATGAGCAGGATAGAGGGTGTTCAGCAGCCAGAGGAGTCCTTTTCAAACATGCAAAGCCTGTGAGAGGCTGTGGAAATTTCCCCCGCTCCGCTGAGTGCTTCTGACAGGCGCATCGGCGGTTCTGTGAGAGAGCCTGAATTATTAAAGCTGCCTTTGTTTATTAAATTCATCCCCTGGCATCGGTAGCGTGTATGTGTGATTTATACTAAGAGCACTGTACTGTCTTCATCAGTGGCCATTTCTAATGTAAAAAAAAAATCCATCATTCAAAGCAAAGAAGAGCGAAAGCACAAGGTATGTGGACTTCACCTGCGTTACAGCTGAAATGTGTCTTCTATAGCCTGCATGTTTCTGGGTTTCCTGAGCGTGCCTGACCTCATTCGCTTGTGCTTTGAATGTTCTCTATGTGCCGTCCCGATTTGAATTTATTTTGAAGTGCTTGCGTTTGTGATCAGCAAAGCCTCCGCTTTTGCATTGATTCTTCTGTTCCTGTGAATATGTATGTGACATGTAGTAGTTCAGGTCAAGTTTGGTGTCTATTTATATCTTATCTAAAGTATAATGTATGTAACAGGCAAACTCGCTGCAGTCCTTACTACAGTTCTTCTGGATGCCTCCATTATGATATTTAAATGCATCTTCATTAATGTCCTGTTTATTTGTCCAACCCTGTGTCTGTGTTTGGAATGCTTTACTCCTGGCTTTTTAGGGAAACTTAACTCCAACTAACCATTCTTGGTTTTTTTTTTTTGTTTGTTTTTTCATTTTTCCAGAAATTCTGTATTTCTTGTGAAAATAAAAACTTTAAAAGTTAAAGTATTCACTCTATAGACTCAATATAACCTTCAGTATTTGGTAGTGTCTTTCATGTCCTACTCATTGACCTGCTGCTGATCCGTGGGCAGTGAGACTTTCATAGCTGGAAATCTTCTTGCGAGTTTAACTTGTGTTATTTGGCTATGAGAGCTGGAAGCTGGTGTATGAATGCTCTGGGCCTTTCATGGCTGTACCTGTCAGGAATCCAGACCAGCAATTTGTCACTGGCTGCATCTGCTGAACCTTCTCAGAGGAGCTCTGTGTATCTCTAATGAGACAGGAGTCGTACGTCCTGTACCAATGCTTGAGCTTTTTTTTTTTTTTCTACTTTCCTATTTCTGAGAAAAAAAACTAGTTGATGTGGAAAGATATACTGTGTTTTCCTTCTTTTGGTGAAGCAGTACATACATGCTGCAGGTTTAGCTTGACTTGGGCCAATATGGGTTAATAAGAGCATTTTTTTTGTACATATGCTGTTATTGGAGTATAATAGACAGCTGCATACATGTACACAGGGTATCCCTTAACACTTTAAATCCCTCTTGCACTGAAATGTTTTCATTATCTTTCCCCATTATATACCATAACTACTGATTTGTGGAAATGACCCTTGGTCAAGTGTGGGTTAGTCTTAGGTCCGGAGGAAATGATGGCCAAGTAAGGACTATCTAGTCGGCACCTTCTTCTAAGAGCTATAAGCCCTTAAGCTTGTTTTTTTTTCTTAGATGTTCCAGCATAATAATAATATCCGTCCATCCTTGAATTCCCACAAGGTATTAACCTCCACTTCTCCCGTACGACTGTCTCTTATATTTTGGCATGTCTTTGATATGATGATACTGCACTACTATATATTTTGACAAAGCACCTTCGGTGCGAAACGTGTCAAGCAGGTTCTCTGTTCTAGCAGCTGGTATGTCTTCTGTTACTATTTCTCTTGCTTTGCATTTTGATATTATATATTTTTAATATCGGACTATGATTCCCCAATAAAGTAATCATTATATGATCTTAACAATACATTGTTTGACTGTTTCATTTCTTTGGAGTGCCAGTGCCTTACTTTCTATATATGTCTCTCCTATACATTTTTGTAACATTTGAGCATTTTAAATATTTGTATTGCATGGTTTTGTTTTGTTTTTTTCCTCTTTAGAATAATAACTGTTAATATCCATTAAGATCTTCAAGACATCACCCTAGAATTGGTGGACATCTATAGACATGCTTGATCCTTAGAGTGCCCCTTAACACCTACTGTTGTCCATGTAATTGCTAATACAGTATAATACACAAATTTTCTTTTAGACGGCACCTACGGGGTGGTTAATAAATGAATGAATTGTGCATTATCTAGTTTGCTAGTGGGTACAGCTTGGGTGCTGGCTCGCTCTTGCTGTCTATTTACAGAAGGTGGCTGCCGCTGATAAGCAGGTTGAACGTCGGGCCTAAGGGAAGACAAGTTCCTGCTGCCATGCCAACTGGAATTGTTTATTTTAATAAATTTCATTTTTGCAAAGCTGAGAGAAAGATATTCTATTTGTGGCGAGGTTCAGACCGGTTCAAGACGCAGCACTGCCTCTTCTCATAGCTTCCCCGGTTTGCTGCACTAAGGGGGGGGGGGAGTACAACGCTGCTCTGGTCTGATATGACCTTTTTTGTTTTTTAAAAGGTGTTCATTTTATTCTCTATAGTCTTATCTGATAGCAGGGAGGTTTATTTTGGGGTCCCCATGCCTAACTACTTTCTGTAGTTTGTACTTTCAGGGGGATTGAGGCTACTCAGGAGAACCGTTCATTAATACCACCTTCTTATCTTCATCGGATGCCTCCTAGCGTGCAATATCACATCATATTCCGGCTTTTTTTTTTGTCACAAATACAGAGGGCAGCAGGGCTGTACCACTCGGCATTCTCCATGGAATTATGTGTATTTATAAGCCCTAGAGACTAGTTTTTTAGTTGATGACACCTTTATTGGGCCTGCTTAGAAAAAAATGTAAACTTGCATACGTGTTCTGAATCTGAGGTCTTCATTTGAAATAGAAGGAAGTTTGCCAAGTATATGATTAAATATTACACTTTTCATAAAAGTGACCATTTATATAAAACACTTCTGTGAGGTCGTAGTCCATCTTCACTTTCTTGGTTTAGAGTACATATTATTGAGGTTGTGACCTCTCTCGTTGGATCGTGGTGATTGAAATGTCTGTTTTTTATTGGCCTCCTAATGTTGTGAAAACAAGACCTGCCATTAAAAAGGGCATTGCCTCGTGCTGTGACTTCAAACTGCTCAGGTAATGGGCACTTTTAAAGTGATCAGGACTTTATAGGAAATTTCTAAGCAACGGATCGCTTGTCATCCAGTTTATATGTATGGATACAAACCATTTTGTAATTTATAAGGTTTGGGAAGGGAATGTATTCTGGGAAACAAATTAAAATCTGAAAGAGCTACACTATGTGGACAAAAGCACTGACCATTACACCAACAGGGACTTTTATGACATTGCATTCAAAATACATATCCATTAATATGAAGTCCCCCTTTGCAGCTAGAACAGCTACCACTCTTCTGGGAAGGCTTTCCGCAGGATTTTTGGGTGTTTCTGTGGGTTTTTGTGCCCATTCATCCAGTAGAGCATTGTTGTCACTCATGGGTGAGAAGGCCTGGTTCCCAATCTCCATTCCAGTTCATCCCAAAGGTGTTAGAGGTTGAGTTCAGGGCTCTATGCGGCCGGTCAAGTTCTTCCAAAATAAATGGGCAAAAATCCCCACAGAAACCTTCCAAAAGAGTTGAATTTAATACGTAATTGGTCTCCCCTTTGCAGATATGTCATAACAATGTCCTGTTGGTGTAATGGTGAGGTGTCTCAGTACTGTGTCCATATAATGTATCATCGGTTACTCTTGAGTGACTTTGTTTTTGATACAGTTTTCAGTTTAATTTCAGACAGCCATAAGTACAGACGGTGTTTGCTAAATGCCGATTATAAGTTTAAGCAAATGTGCTGTAATTATACTGCATAAATAACGGACTGTCACGGACTAATAGCTCTTGAGAGCTGTACACTTGGGGGCTGTATGTGTTATTGGTATTACTGGATGTCCTGCATCTTTACCACGGCTTGAGCCTTAACCCTTGGCATAACAATATTAACCAATTGTTAATTATGCCCTACCCTCAAGCAGTTGGTTAATCCAGGGGCTACAATATCTGTCTCGGAGATCTGGCTGAATATTATGGGAGTTTTCTTAGTACAGCTAGAGGCTTATTCACTCTGAATACGCCAGGACTAGCGAAAAAGAATTGGCAAGTTAACCCGAATAATCCATACTTAATATGGAAATGTATTTAGGGTTAGAACTGTTTTAAGTATGTATTATACAGTGCAATCTTAGCCCTTGTAGCACAAGTAACTTGCCATGGTTACTACAGACGAAGGAAAATCTCATTTCAAAGCAGCGCCTGGATTATTGCTTTTTGTGTGTTTGTACATTAATGCGCACAAAAACCGAGCTGAATGGAATAGAGCATATAATGCCATCCGTGTGTCAAAGGAAGACGTGAATAAGCAGCTCTTGGTTGTGTTTCGTTATTATGGTAGAGATTGGTGGTTGCGTTATATGCAAACAATACTCTGTAAATTTAGGCTTTTAACCTGCATAAAGTCTGAGGGAGATAAATGATAGTCTGGGTTAGTTTTAACGAAGTCCCAGGTAGTCATTTCCTCCACGATGGAAAAGGCGGAAAATAGTTTGCTATTTTATTTCTGCCATTCCAGATCTCTCGTGATGGATGTTCAGTCTCGGGTGGGAGGGATGCTTTCGCAGAATTACCTCTGGTGATTTCTCAGTATATAAGAATGATTGGGAATTGCCGCATTTTAGGCTATGGAGGAGTTTGGTTTTTATTCTTCTAGTTCTTTTGACTATTTTCCCATTCGAGGATATTTGGGAGTAGTTCAAATTCAAAGTGAGCTTTACGTCTCGCGGTATAGATCTGCGCAGTGCCTGGGCAGCATTTCCAAGGCAGTAAGGATTCGTTTTATATACGTAGGCAAGTGGAGTTTGAATGATACCTTTATTGGCTAACTGAGTAAATATAGATTGCAAGCTTTCAAGACCTCTCAGGTCCCTTCATCAGGCATGTTTTATACAAGAATGTGAAAGACATCTCTAAGTATGAGTCAAATAACATGGTTAAAAATGGGAAGCAGATAACCTCAAAAAGTCGAAGGCAAGTTTCTTTGATCAGTCAATAGTGTTAAAATCAGACGTGGATGGGAGTCATAAAAGGAGGCGTCAGGAGGTATTCACACCTCTAGCGGGGTCCGGTTGTGTGCATGTCTGGTTTGTTAATCCACAAAGTGATAATGGCATACAAATTCCCTATCCTGGTTGAGGCCAGCATTTAAAGAGTTGAATGAGTATTAATTGAACCTCCCATATTTTTCTCTCCCTCTGAGTTTTGAACAGTCCCATTAATACAGCCAGTCTGATGGCAAAAAATGTTCTCCCACTGGTGTCTCTGCTCTCTTGTTGTTGATGTTGAATCTGTGTGAATTAAACCTTTTATGCAATGGCTGGCCTGTTTCACCCATAGAGGGTTGTAGGACACTTTACACACACAAGGAATACCACATTTGAAGATTTGCAGGAGAAGGCACCATTGATCTTATGATGTGTATTTGAATTTGGTAAGTCCACCGTGTGGATGTGTGTGCATCTTTTACACCTGACTTGTAGAAAGTGCCATTTTTTGTGGTCCTGTTCAGGGCACTCCTGGTTATCAGTTGTTTTAAGATTGGGGGCTGTCTGAAGGAAAGTAGGGGAGGCTGTGGAAAAATTTCCCTGAGTCTGTCGTCGGTGTGTAGTGTTGCTTGAAGTTCTTTAGATATTCAGGACCCCACAGGCCTCTTAAACAAACTGGCTGACCTGGGCCCACTCCTACAGAACACTCTCCTGGCCACCATGGACATTGAATCCTTATATACTAGCATCCCACACAGAGATGGCATAGCAGCATGCCAGGAGTATTTGAACCAACACAACATTCAAACTCCACTTGTCTCCTGTAATTCTTCGGCTGACACGGTACCAACTCTCATCTGTTATATACGTAGGCGCTTATCTTATGCCTATGTACATGTTCTAAAGCAGAAGAATCCCGGACTGCAGTGGGTCACCTTCTGATATTAGACTGCACAATGCATTTTTAATCTGTTAATGCTGCTGGAGAATTGATACAATATTATTTAAAGTATCCTTATCTGAGTGTAATTCTGTAACCTGAGCATTGTGGCTGTCATATTCCAAAACCAAATGCCCAGATTTCTTCTATGGTTAAAAAAAATTTAAAAAACCAAAAAAGAACACCTGCAGCTCACTTTTTGTAAGACAGATTAGTTCTCACTGTTGAATTTCAAAGACATCGTGAAATGCTTTTGCCAATCCGTGTGATTTTCTTCTGGTAAATTGCTAATGTTGTTCTGTGAGGTTAATGGCTGAATACACAATTCCCGTTTTAATCTATTACAAAATTAGATCCATCATTAGATTAGTAGCTGTGCGCATCATTTCTGTAGTCCTTTTTACATTTGGGATGGGATGTTTACAACATGTTGTAAAGATGAGAAATTATAAACGCAGATACAGTATTTCCTGCAAGACGATAAATGATAGGATAAAAGTCTAATTTACCGTGTGTGTACGTACATACATACATACATACATACATACATACATACACACATATATATACATATATATATATATATATATATACACATATACAATTTTTTTATTTTTTATTTACGCATACGAATTTTATTTTAAAGCAGTGAGCGTAGTCTGAAGATCTTTCAAAAGGATTATTGCTACCAAGGATTATCCTTCCGTGTTGCATGATTAACCCTTCACATCCGGGCAGAACATAATGGGTCTAGGGGACATCTGAGCTCCTGGATCAGGGAGAAGGGTTTCATCATTCAAAGAGAAGAAATGTTGGAACACAAGATCATAATCTAAAACTAGAAGATCAGTGGCTTAGATGTAAGGGAGTTTTTTACATTACGGAGAGGTTGGTAGATAAATGGAACAGCCTCTCAGCAGGACTGATCAAATATATACATGCACGGGATAGGCATAAAGGGTTCTATTGAGTTACGGTATATTTGCTCCAGACTAAAGCCTACTTGTCCGTTGTGGAGGTCTCTATTGTATCCACACATAATACAAACCACACGAGGATACAAGCTGTGGGCAGCTTGTCTGAGAGGAACAAAACACAGGTTTAAAAACATTTACCGTGTTTGATTGTAACAAGTGTCAGGCCTGCTGATTTCATGTCTCTGTGCAGTCAGAAGGTGGCGGGGAATCCCAGTGGGGGCCACAATGCTTCTGGCAGAACATCTCTGGTTTTGTCTCAACCTGCTGGAAAGTCACCGCAGCAACACTCCAGCCGCAGAGCAGGTACTACGAGAGCCTTCAGAGCTCATACAATCAATAGCGACTCTATCTCAGCGTAATGATTTATCTAACTACAAATGGGAGATTCTAACTAAGCCTTGATCGTTATTTGGGGGGAGGCTGCAAGATGTGCATGTGTGTTATCATTTTAATTAGCCATTAAGTAGAGCTGGGGGCCAACATTGAAAAATCACATCTGCCGAAGGTATCACAGTAAGACTGGGGCTTTTTCTTCCCCCACGGAAGCAATTATAAGCGAGGGGGCAGATTGCATTTGCCAGCCTCCCCCCATCGCACTTCACTTTATGTTCAATGGTCAAAAG
Organism: Spea bombifrons; assembly: GCF_027358695.1. Taxonomy (NCBI): domain Eukaryota; kingdom Metazoa; phylum Chordata; class Amphibia; order Anura; family Pelobatidae; genus Spea; species Spea bombifrons. The sequence continues at coordinate 93,223,716 of NC_071090.1, forward strand.
GCCACAATCTAATTATTGCTACTAAATACATTACTTAATATCCAACAGTGGGTTACCTAAATGGAGATCATTTTACTTCCCTGAACTATTACTGTTTTAAGACCTTTAGGAGAATATATGGCGAAGCAAGTTCATTATTCGGTAGGGAGAATCGGGGTGGTAACTTCTGTGGGACAGCAAGAACAGCTTCCCCGGGTAGCGCTTGAGCCCTCCTGGCAGTAACACCTCTGCGCTTCCTTCCAATTCTGTAAGCAGATGAGACTTTGGCATGAGGAGGGATCTCAATATTTATGGGTTTGGGGAGAATCCTGCAGATCCATGCACAAGCAGAATGCCAGTTTTTGGATAAAGTATTTTATGGTAACATTTTATTAAGCTGAATAAAAATAAATATTCAACTCTTGTGCACGGTTATCGTATCATTGATCCCCACCCGTGAACCAAGTTGCTGGCAAATTTCGGTGTAAAAACCCTATTGAAGGATCATTGGTCTGAGTTAAAGAACAATGAGGATGTGCCAGATGTTGGGGATGCCTATAAAATGCATAGGTCATGAAACAGGGATATCCCAAATCTCAGCATGTGAACAAGGAGACGTCAGAGTCCCAAAAGGTGCCCCAAAAAGACTGTTGGCCTATTACACTGAACTCTAGCTCCTTTAAACAACCATATCTGGAGATCCACATAACCCTGGCCTGTATGGGATGGTAGCAAAATCTATTACTTAAAGTATCATCTGGCTGCGTTTGCAAAAAAGCAAGGTCCAAGCATCTTGTTAAAACTCAAGGAAGAGTGTGAAGCAAAAAGCAGGGAAGTCCTGTTCAATCCACTAAACCCAATAATCTCAAGCACAAGGTCAACATTGGAATGGCTGAAGAACCGAACAGTCATTGTTTGAGAGCTACCTAATCAAAGTCCTGTGAAGAATATATTGCAGTAAAGTATTTGAATATTGTGATCTGCTTGAATATCCATCCATGCTAGAGTAAATCTGTCAACAATAATGTCAAAATTATACCTGACACTGCTGGTACATATGTACCCCCAAACAGTGGCATCCCCAGAGATCGTAATTGGGGGACAGGGACAAAAGTATAGCTAAATATAATGTATATTCACACATTATTTGCAAAATATTTATAAAATAACTGTGTGTGTGTGTGTGTAGACATCCCATATTAACTATATAATAAGGACTTGCCCCAGCAATCGGGTTACATGCCTGCATGTGACTAGCCGTTCCTTTAGAAGGAGTGCTTCATGTAGCCTACACTGGGAAGTCATCATAGTATGCCTATGTACAATGAAGGAATTTCTTTAATATGGCCTTTATATGAATTCTGCATGCTGCTGGGCTGTGTTGATGACTGTTCTATGTCCCGTAAAATTGTGTCCCCTTCTCACAATCTTATGTGAAGATGTTCTAACATTAAAAGCGTTTCAAGAGGCCATGTTTCAATATCAGCGATGTTTCAGCTGATACCCACACATCGGTTAATAGATTGCACAGACTTGCATCATGCAGTGAAGCACTTCTTAAGGGATGGGTAATCTGCAGGTATCTGAGTGTTTGCAATGGAGGACAATGTTACGCTGGGCACAGATTTCTCAACTGGCTAGCAGGTAACCGCATGTTTCTGTCACCGATGCGTTTGTGTGAAAGTGGCCACCACACACCGGCCCTGTGCGTGACGACCCTCTTGTTAAAGAGTATGTCTCGTGTAGCTGGTTATCTGCGTGATTTTTCCCTGCCATCCCAGGTGACACAAGGATAGACTCCTCCTCCATACCTGATAGGGCAGGACTCCAAACTTTAAAAGGGCCCTCCCCTCCTACTAACACCAGTGTTTTTTCCTGCCCTACCAGGTAGGGGACTCGTCTACCTTTTTATTATTTTCTAGGCTCTAGGTTGAGCCGTTTCCCCGGGCTAAGCCCCCATTCCTGGGGGATACCTTGCACCTCAGCCTGATGGCTGGTGCTGCGTCGCCCAGCGCTTGTTCCGGCGATGATCTCGGCCGCGGCGGCACCGTCGTCCCGGCGGTGTTCGCGGCCGCGGCGGCGCCGTCGTCCCGGCAGTGTTCGCGGCCGCGGCGGCGCCGTCGTCTCGGAGGTGGCTGCGGTGGCTCCGTCGTCCCGGTGGTTATCGCGGCCCCCGGCGGCGCCGTCGTCACGGTGATCGCGGCGGTGCCGGCACCCCGGCGGTGTTCGGCTGTACCGGCGTCCCGGCGGTGATCCTGGCCGCCGTCCTGGCGGTTAGCGGCAGCTCCACCGGCCGTGTGTACGGAGATGCCAGCAGGTTGCCAGCACCTCCTATAGCCGGGGACGCCTGCCGGTCTGTGTTTCAGCCACTAGATGCCGCTGTTGCGGCTTACTGGCTTCGGCCTATATGGTGTCTGCTGTCTTCCGATTGGGCTTCTGCACTTCTGGTTGTGCATTCCAAGCCTCGTTTTGGTCAGAATTTGAAAATTTGGCGCCAAACTCTCTGCTGTTGCAGATTCCAGCCTAATTTCAGCTCCTTTTTCACTGTATATATGGAAGGTAAGCTATTTGAATGCTGTGTGTGTTCCTGCTGCTTCTTTTGGTCAGGTGCTGTTGCATCTTTCATCATGTCGGCCCCTGATAATTCTGAGCCGCCCTCTGTTGAGGACAAGCCCAAGAAAGCTGTTATGAAGTCTAAACATGCCCAATGCTCCGGGTGTCACAAGGCTTTGCAGGATTCAAGGAAGAAACTCTGCTCCGCTTGCCTGAGATCTGTAGCGGATTCTGAGCCGTCTGGGGGTAGGGAATTTTTGGTCTGGCTTAAAGAGGAGATGCAGTCTACCTTCTCTGCCTTCCGTCAGACGGTTCCTGTTCCTGTTCCTGCCTATCATCACCTTCCCGCGGTACAAGACCCTGCTCTCCTGGGGCGTCAGCCTTTGTTTTCAGACTCTGAGTTTGATTATCCTGAGGTAGAGGAAGGTTCCTCAGAGGAAGGAGAAATCCGGGAGGAAAGTTCTTTTTTGTTCCCGGTGGAGGAAATTGAGACTTTGATTTCTGCTGTGAGGTCAGCTATGCATTTGGAGGAGGCCTCCACCCAGAAAAATGACTCTTTCTTTGGTGCCAGCTTCTCCAAGCAGTCTGCCTCGTTCCCTGTTCATCCTGCACTTTCTGACGTTATCAAGCAGGAATGGAACCACCCGGAAAGGAGGGTTAACATGTCCAGACGGGTTAAACGCATGTTTCCCTTTGATGAGAACTTTGCTGATTTTTGCGCTACCCCGCTGGTGGATACTGCTGTTATGAAGGTCTCCAGAAAGACTACTCTGCCCCTTGAGGATGGCTCTCATTTTTCTGACCACATGGAAAAGAAAGCCGAAGCTGCAGTTAAGAAATCTTTCGAGGCTTCGGCTGCGGCCTTTAAACCTGGAATTGCTTCTGCCTCAGTTTCCAGAGCTGTCAAGATTTGGCTCTCCCAGATCGAAGAGGATATTGCTGCCAAAACCTCCAGGGAGACTATCCTCAAGAATGTTGCTGCCGTGAGATTGGCCGTGGATTTTCTCTGTGATGCTTCAATCGAAAACATCAGAATGACAGCCAGAGCTTCGGCGCTTTCGGTGGCAGCTAGAAGAGCCTTGTGGCTTAAGGCCTGGGCGGCGGATAATGCCTCTAAGAACAGGCTTCTTAATATCCCCTTTAAGGGCAAGACTTTATTTGGGGAAGAGCTGGAGTCCCTTTTGGAGAAGACCACAGGGGACAAGCATTGGATGCCTCAGCGAAAGCCTCCTTCGAAAAGACGGCAGTCCTTTCGGCCTTTTTTCCCGGGACAATCTAGAGGCCATAGTTCTAGATTCAACCCCTCGTCTAGAGAGCAAAACTTTCGAGGCAGATTCCCTCGGGGAAGGGGGAGATTTGACAGGATCGCCTTCCCCAAAGCGTTTCAAGACCCCAAGAACGCTGCATGACGCCTTCTCCATTCCGGTGGGAGGAAGACTTCGTTTTTTTCACCGACAGTTGGTTCTCACTCACCCGAGACCCCTGGGTGAGAGCCGTTGTATCGCACGGCTATCAACTTCAATTCCGGACCAGACCTTCGGACCATTTTTTGATCTCCCACCTTCCTCCAGACCAGGTGAAGCGGTCGGTCCTGTTATCCACCATTCATCAGTTGACAGACATCAGAGTCCTGGTTCCTGTTCCTTGGCCAGAACAAGGCCAGGGGGTTTATTCTCCGGTTTTTCTGGTCCCCAAGAAACCGGGTGGCCTTCGCTTAATCATAGACTTGCGTTTTTTGAACCGTCACCTCCAGTTCATCAGGTTCAAGATGGAAACAGTGAGATCCACCCTCGACACCTTATGCCTCAACGACTTCATGGCTTCATTAGACCTAAAGGATGCATATTTCCACGTTCCCATCCATCCGTCTCATCAACGTTTCCTGAGAGTGGCGATTCCTCGGGGTTCAACTGTCCAGCATTTCCAGTTTCAAGCCCTGCCATTCGGTTTGTCAGCAGCACCAAGAGTTTTCACAAAACTCTTGGCAGTCGTGGCGGCCCATCTCCGTGTTCAGGGTATCTCAGTCGTTCCTTATCTGGACGATTGGCTTATCCATGCCCGGTCGGCGCAGATTCTTCGGGTTCATCTTTCCACGGTGATCAACACATTACAAAGTCTCGGCTGGATTCTGAACTGGGACAAATCCTGCACCATTCCCTCTCAACATCTAGTGTTCCTGGGTCTTCGCCTGGATTCCTGCTCCGGGAAGGCTTTCCTTCCGACTGCCAGAATAGAGGGGATTCGATTCCTAGTACGCAGAATTCGCTCTGCGCACCGCAGCCCCTTACGGTTATGTATGTCCCTGCTGGGCAAGATGGTCTCCGCAAATTATGCAGTGCCCTGGGCTCTGGCCCACATGAGAATACTTCAGAGATTTGTCCTCAACCATCTAGAAGACACCCCCTTGGCTCTGGACAGGCGTGTCTGTCTTCCTCCGCAGGTCAGAGCTTCCCTCTCCTGGTGGCTCCAACGGAACGTCCTTGCAGCCGGGAAAAGATGGTCTCTTGTCTCCAAGGTACTTCTCACCACCGACGCCAGCATCAAGGGATGGGGAGCTACGTATCAAGACCTGTTTGTGCAGGGTCTCTGGTCTCCAGCTACAACACTTCTTCCCTCGAACTGTCTGGAGTTACTTGCAGTAGAAAAAGCTCTGCATCACTGGGAGCATCTGCTCGCCGGCAAGGACATTTTGCTTCGTTCCGACAATCAAGCAGTGGTAGCCTATGTCAACAGACAAGGGGGCACAAGGAGTCCTCAACTTCTCCGTATATCGCTCAGGATTTCCTTTTGGGCAGAGGCCCATCACATGACTCTGTCCGCCGTTCACCTCAGAGGAACTTTGAATTCTCAAGCAGATTTCCTGAGCAGAACTCCTGTGCTAAGCGGCGAGTGGGCTCTGCATCCGAGAGCCTTCAATCTAATCGTCCAAAGGTGGGGCTTGCCCGAGATCGACCTCATGGCTTCCAGAGACAATGCTCAGGTTCCGGTCTTCTTTTCCCTCAGGCCTCAGGATCATCCCTTGGCAATAGATGCCTTCTCACAGGAATGGGATTTCCGTCTCGCATACGTTTTCCCTCCGTTTGCCCTAATCTCCAGGGTCCTGCAGAAGATCAAGAAGGACCACGCCTCTGTGATCCTGATAGCACCAGACTGGCCGAAGCGAGTCTGGTATTCCGACTTGATCGCTCTAGGTCTCTCTCCCCCTCTGAAGCTCCCAGCTTGGAAAGACCTTCTACATCAGGGTCCATTCCTACACCCAAACCCTGCCGTGTTCCACCTGACGGCCTGGAGATTGAACGCGGACTGCTGAGAGCGCAAGGTTTTTCTTGTCATGTGGCTGAGACTCTTCTGCAGAGTAGAAAGAAGGTTACCTCTCTGCGATACATTAGGATCTGGAAGAGATTTCACAGTTGGTGTGGTTCCAAGGGGATTTCGCCAACTTCCTGTTCCTCTGCCTCTATTCTGGATTTCCTCCAGGAAGGATTCGACTGTGGCCTTCAGCCTTCTACGATCCGGGTACAGATTTCTGCCATCAGTGCTCTCCTCGGGTTCGAGCTTATTTCTCTGCCTGTGATCAGACGTTTTGCCAAGGCCATCGTCAGGATACGTCCTCGTTCAGTCACCAGGATGGTTCCGTGGGACCTGAATCTCGTCCTTCGAAGACTCACATTACCTCCTTTTGAGCCTCTTCAGTCGGTTTCCCTGTATCTATTATCGCTGAAGACGGCCTTCTTAGTAGCCATTACTTCCGCTCGTCGGATTTGTGAACTCCAGGCTTTATCTACGAAGGAACCGTTTCTCCGTTTTTTCCCGGATAAGGTGGTTCTCTCTCTGCCACCTGAATTTGCACCCAAGGTTCAGTCGGCTTTCCACAAGAACCAGGAGATTGTGTTGCCTACCTTTTTTCCTGATCCTGGCTCGGCTGAAGAAGAAGTTCTTCACACTCTGGATCTGAAGAGATGCCTCACCATCTATTTGGAACGGACTCTACCCCTGCGTAAGTCCTCTCGTTTATTCGTGGCCTCTTCAGGGCCCAACAGGGGCATCAGTATCTCCAAGTCTTCCATCGCCAAGTGGATTGTTGCAACCATCAACTTGGCATATTCTGCAGCCGGCCAACCTGCTCCTGTGGGGATCCGTGCCCACTCTACTAGGGCGGTCTCCACTTCCTGGGCTGAAAGATGTTGCCTTTCGCCTGACCAGATCTGCAAGGCGGCTACTTGGCGGACTCTCCACGCTTTTGTGCAGCATTACCGTCTCGACCATATGGCTCAGGAGGACTCTCTTTTCGGTCGGAAGGTCCTTGAGGCTGTTTTGTCTCCTTAGTTTGCCCACCCTTCTTCTTTGGTAAATCTATCCTTGTGTCACCTGGGATGGCAGGGAAACAGGAAGTTCTACTTACCGAGAGCTTCTTTTCCCTGTCAATCCCTGGTGACACATTTTTGTTCCCTCCCTTCTTTTCAATAAACTTTGTTGCATCAGATTTCTTTGCCTGTGTGGTCTTTGATATTCACTGGTGTTAGTAGGAGGGGAGGGCCCTTTTAAAGTTTGGAGTCCTGCCCTATCAGGTATGGAGGAGGAGTCTATCCTTGTGTCACCAGGGATTGACAGGGAAAAGAAGCTCTCGGTAAGTAGAACTTCCTGTTTCTGATGTATTGTCACAGAATGCTTGCACAGTATAGACACACGGTATAGTATAGATGCCTTCCTTACTAGCCGGCACAGGACTGGATTTACAGTAACACACTTCTCTTCAGGGATAGCCACTAGCATTGCTCGTGGTGGACATTTCCTGGGGTCTGTGGTGGGCAATTTAATGATCTGTGGACCTTCTCAAACCTTGCCACGGACACTGGTGTACAGACGTCGTGCCTACCCTTGCTTGTCTTACATGACATGGGGGATTTAAATGTGCTCTGGCCATTCGAGGCCAGTGGCCGATGGGATACATGCAGCCACCTGAGTGGGGGATAACTGGAACAGCCTGCCAGTAGAAATGGTAGAGTTTAATACAGTAAGGGACTTCAAATATTCTTGGAATTGGCTGAAAAAAAAATCATATTGTTTCTGTACCTATTGCTGTATTACTCATGGCATGTGACAGGCTTTCCATGTCTGTTCTTTCACTGTACTGTCTACCTACATCTCTGAAGGTGACATTCAATTTGTTGTGAGATGGGGAGGTTCTCCTATTATGTGTGCTGCATACTGCTCTGAATTCAGTTAGGGCCGGCACCAATTAGCCTCCATTTGTATTCATGTTTTACTTTTCTTTCTCCCACTTGGAGATTAGAAATGCACGAAGCAGAGCAGTAAATTGTCTTGTGTGTGGGCTTTGGGTTCCGGTTAATTTATTCTCTGTGCACTAGGGCGTGGGGGCAGGGGGCTGTCTAGTAATGAACAAGAAGAGTGGACAACCACTATGCTATAATAGTATATGCGTACGCAGTGGGGCAAGGCTTTTTTTTTTTTTCTAATGGGTCTGACAGAAGCAGGGCAACAATATTTAGCTGGGGGTGGATGTTGTTTTTTCTTGGCCTGTTAGTGGCATCTGAGATGGGTAAGAAAGTAGGTACCGTGCAGTTTTTTAATAATGTGCAATGCTTATCAAGATTGTTTTCAGTGCTGTACAGCCACCAGTTGAAATGTAAACCTATACTTACCACCCTGCTGTGTCTCCCCTTAGGTATGGTGTGAACATGCGTTGCTTGGCAGCTCGGGTCAACTATAAGACTCTGATCTTCATATGCTCTCTCTTTACACTGGTGACTGTGTTGCTGTGGAACAAATGTTCTTCAAACGATCATTACTCCAGCCTGCCATGGAGCCCTCAGGAAGGTTTTAGAGTCGATGGTCTAGACAAGAGGGCCTTGGCTTCAGAGAGCAATGCAGCCAATGGACAGCTCCGATCAGAAGAAGCTTCACCGCAAGAGCAGCAGAAGGCTCCACCTCTGGTGGAGGCCAAAGGAAATGGGCCGAAATATGAGGATATCGACTGTGTGATAAATGAGGATCAGGTGGTGCGATGCAGGAGAGAAGGGAATGAAGTGTATATGCCGTTCTCATGGGCAGAAAAGTACTTTGAAGTATACGGAAAAATTGCACAGTACGATGGCTTTGAACGGTTTGAATTTTCCCACAGTTACTCCAAAGTATATGCCCAACGTGGACCATACCACCCTGATGGGGTCTTCATGTCTTTTGAAGGGTATAACGTGGAGGTGAGAGATCGTGTGAAGTGCATCAGTGGAGTAGAAGGTAAGGAGGTAGAAGATTCAAAACAAAGGAAATTGTAATTTGTCTTAAGACACCACATGGAAGGGGAGTAACTTTCCCCTGGGATGCTCTGATTTGAAGATTTTAGGCTATAACCACATATAGCTGGCAAGCTAGTTGCTATAACTATAACCAACCACTGTTAGGATTCCTGTCGGTGTATTTTATCATTGAGATCTGTCAAGACTAATTTAACCGCTAACTAAGAAAAGCGTTCTGTGTCATAATTAGCTATAAATTGCAATGGTTTTCTGAGAAGTCAAAACATTGAAACATAATTGGCATGATGATATTTTTGTGAAATATTATACTGCCTTTAATTTAACTATTCAAATGCCTGGAGTAAGAATACACCCTCATTTAGAGGCTGTGTCAGATTTCACAGGTATATTTAGTTAGCAACCTTATAATAATGCATCTCCCAAAGTAAAATGTTATGCATATATTTCTTTCCAGGAGTTAATCTATACATAGAAACCTAGTTTGAGGCAAACAGTGCAGTCTATCACATCTTATAATGCTCAAAATATTTAAAATATTTCCCCATTTATATTAAACCAAATAGGTAAAGATGTTCACGGTGCGAAAATGTACATTGCACGCAAAGCCCATATAGGTGACACAATGCATCACAGGGTAGGCACACTTAAAGGGTTAAATTTCAGAATTATGCCAAAGACACCATTTAGGTTGACATACATTTCTGTGACACCATCTTCTGAGGAATACATATCATTTTTGGAGGGTGGTGAAAGTTGTCCACAAAAGTTAATCAGCTGACTTATTCTATGTAATATATTAATATATTACACGCAAGTCCATCTGCATTTTTTAAGGTGTGGCACCTGTGACAAAATTGATCCTTGCCTCTTAGCTTATTTCCCCTGCATGCTGGCAATCTGATATACTGTGATAGCTCAGCTGCCAGCATGCAGCCATGTCAAGGGTTAAAGGTGAAGGATACAGGCAGTAGAGTTGAAATGTTCTGTAATTGAAGCTCACTGTAAGGTAAGCAGGAATGTTCTTGCACAACAGAATGTAAAAGTCGAATGTTTTAGCCATGCCTTTCTCGGGGACTTGCCAGCCTTTGTTGTTGAGCGCAGAATAGTTCTGTGCCACTTCTTTAAACTATGTCACCAAACAAACGCAGGATATATTTAGTATCCTTTAAATCTAAACGTATTTGTAGGTTGCAGTTCTTGTTTTTTCAGTTTGTGTCACGGTGTCTGGTGTAAAAGTTTACCTTTTCAGGTCAGGGTTGTGTCAGACAGAACCTGCGTGGGAAATTATTCATCTGCCCTGAAATGACACTTCTACCTCATTCTACCTTTCTAAGCTTAGGAGTGTTAGCAGTGGAACCTTTATTACTGTGGGGGATGATTATCCAGATACTGTTTGCGGTTGATATGGTTTTGCTAGGGTTTGGTAGCATGCTCCTAGGCAATATCTAGTATGACAATATTTATGTGTGCTCTTTCCTTAGGAGTCCCGTTATCCACCCAGTGGGGGCCACAAGGCTACTTCTACCCAATCCAAATCGCTCAATACGGTCTAAGTCATTACAGCAAGAACCTGACTGAGAAGCCGCCGCATGTGGAGGTGTATGAGAAGGCAGATGAGACCGATGGAGGGGTGGCCGGTGTGTGGACAGTCCCCAAGGGAGCTTCTGTCAGAACAGTGTATGACAAGACCAGATATAGCCATGTCAAGCATTTTGTGGTTCCAGGTTAGTAACAATAGTCTCTTTGTATATTAGATGTAAAGGCAGCGTGAATGGGCCCTTCAGCCTCTGGCTTTGTGCATGATACACAGTAAAGATATTTTCCACCTCTGAGATCTGCGTACCCCATGACTGCTTTTTGTGTGCGTCACCTTAGCTTATAAAATATGAGAATCCCCCCTGCGTTAATTAGGGGTCTGTGTTACAGCTTTATTCTCGGAGGGCTTATCTGTAGGTGACTTCATTGTCTCCTGAAGTGATTGTCTTGTTAATGGGTATTGATCTGCCAAACTGCAGTACGTTAAAGCCTTCTTAAAAGCCCATAAAGGAATGTGGATTGATAGACTGAAGCATGATTGTCAATAAGAGGGAGCACTTGCGCTCCCCCTGGAAACTCCCTGGCAATGCCTATACCCTACCCCTTGGACAGGGCAAATAATTTGCTCCTTAACATGGGAAGAATTACTGTGGATGCATATGCTCCAAGTATACAGTTTTTAATAAATGAGTTGTCCTGACGCATATTTTCGAATTCTCCATGAACGCTAAAAATGTAAGCTTTTATAGTGCATCTTTGAGTCTTTTAATCTTTTATGTATGTGTGTTTTCTTCATCAGGAAATTCTGAGGGTGCATCACTAACGCTTGGGAACACAAAAGACTTCATACTATCTCTAGACTTAAAATTCCTGACTAATGGCAGCATATCAGTGGTGCTGGAGACCACTGAGAAAAACCAGATATTCACTATACACTATGTCACTAATACACAACTCATTGCTTTCCACAATCATGATGTCTTCTATGGGGTGGGATCCAGACAGACCTGGAGTACACTAACCCGTGACCTAGTGACTGATCTGAAGAAGGGGGTAGGACTGTCAAATACAAAGGCTGTCCGCCAGACCAAGATTATGCCGAAAAAGGTTATTCAGATTGTTGTTAAGGGCAGCGGCTTCCTTGACAATGTCACAATATCGACTACTGCCCACACAGCTGCCTTCTTCTCTGCTAGTGATTGGCTGTTAAGAAATCAAGATGCTAAGGGCGGGTGGCCAATAATGGTTACCAGAAAGCTGGGAGAGGGTTTCAGGGCATTAGAACCGGGGTGGTACTCTGCCATGGCTCAGGGACAAGCCATATCCACACTGGTCCGTGCGTACTTGTTGACCAAGGAGCAAAAATACCTGGACTCGGCGCTCAGGGCAACTGCTCCCTTCAAGCTACCCTCTGAAAAACATGGTGTGAAAGCAGTGTTCATGAACAAATACGACTGGTATGAGGAATACCCTACTACTCCTAGCTCCTTTGTGTTGAATGGCTTCATCTACTCCTTGATTGGCTTGTATGACCTGAAGGAAACTGCGGGAGAAAAGCTGGGAAAAGAGGCTCGACAGCTGTTTGAGAAAGGGATGGAGTCCCTGCGAGCCATGCTGCCTCTTTATGACACTGGATCTGGGAGCATTTATGATCTGAGGCACTTCATGCTAGGTATTGCCCCAAATCTGGCTCGCTGGGACTATCACACTACCCACATCAATCAGATTCAGCTCCTATCTAGTGTGGATGGATCTCCTATTTTGAAAGACTATGTCAAACGTTGGAAGACCTACCTGAAAGGAGGCAGAGCAAAGCACAACTAAAGTCAGAACCATAGCCAGAAACCAAAAGCTGCCAGGGTCTGACGGGTACCTCGACACATCCCTCTCCATCTGGGGTCTGTCATGCCTGAAAATATATAACGTTCAAGTAATTTAAGGTGTGTTAAACATGCTAGTGTTTTAGATTTCATATTAGTTTGACTCTGGAAAGTTTGAAGCAGGTCAGGAAATGTATGTTTGTGTGTGTGTATATATCTATATGCGTTCCAAAGAGTTGGTTACTTTTTCTGTTTATTCCCCTCCCCCTCCTTTGTCTCTTTATTTAGCCCCATAACATAATCTAAAGAGTCCAAAATATTCAATCTCATTATAGTTGGTAATGGGGCAGAAAAATACTGTTTCTGAAATGAATTTCAGGTGGAGACATACCGTGTTGACAATCATATAAGGTAAGTAGCTGTATTTCAAGAGCACCTTGAACTGCAACCTACATTACACACACACACACACACACACACACACACACACACACACACTGACACACCTTCTCTTTGGGCCTTCTTTCCGAATTCTAACTAATATATTAAGAGCAGAATACTAGGGATCCTGTCTAATGCACTTTAACTTTTCATACTTTGACAGAATGCTGTTCCCGACAATAATAAATGTCTCCTGGATTCCAAAGATTCTGCCCAAAATACGGACTCTTGTGAGCTGCTGTTTATTTCCCTGTTAAACAAGGAAGTTGATCATCCGTGATCTTACAAAAAAAAATACAATCTTACAAAAAATAGTTTTTATAACCCCTGAAATAAAGCAAGTTTATTTTTACTAAAATGTTACACATGAGAGAAGTATATAGGTATTTACACAAACTATTGTGATTGCTGCTTCACTGTACATTTATCCAACAAAGACCGCTGCTGAACACTGTGACAAGCTAGTCAAGGGGACTTATATATAATTTTTTTTTTTTTTTTACATGAATTTGAAGCCGAGCCGTTTCCACCTGGTCAAACCACACCACTTTATCCCATGTAGAAAGAAGGCTAGCATGTTTTAATTCAGAATGAATTGGGAGTGAGCATGTGCTCCCGGTGCCTGCACGGATGCCTAGGGTTGTGATAGATTTTTTTTTTTATTCCCACAAAACTATCATTGATTCAAAAATGTAATCTGTGGTTTTAATAATGAACCACTAAAACGGCATATTGGCACAATTTATGTTCCCCGTTTTCGTTGCATTGGTAATGGGGCCTGCAGCAAGTGACCGTGCCTACCCTACTGCACTGCCCAATCCACATGTTCCTAGATTTCTGGCCTTTTATTACCATATAATCGATTATATATTTGTGGTACAGAATACTACCCTACCTTATGGTGTTCTGAAACTTTACTCAAGCCTGTAATTTGAGAGCATGACGCTCTCACCAGAATACATAATATAAACTAGTTATAATATTTATCACCGTTTTCTCCCCATGGAGACTTGTCTGTGTTCTTAAACCGTGGATGGTGAAGATCAGCAACCCTTTCCACATGTAACAGGGAAGGAATTACTTTCCAGGCTCAAAAAATAAATAAAGGTTTTGTGTTTGGGACAAAAGTGGGATTGGGTGGGACACGAGGAGAACTGTTGAGTGTAAACAGTTGTGGGTGGAGATGATACACAGTCCCACACCTACGTATAGGTGCTGTAGGGCATTAATGAGTGTGCCTTATGGGAAACAAGCCTGCTACCACCCGGTTCTAACTTCTGTACTGACAAGAATATGCATGTTTATTGGAGTAGTGCAAGGCCACCGTCTTCATCTTTCGTTTACTCTTGTGAGGTCAATTGTGTAATAATTTGTGGTGACTGACCCAGTTTTACTGTATATCCGATGTATGGGGGTCAAACAGTGGGCAGAAGCAGCTTCTCATGCTTTTGTAGTTTCACATGTGAGGTATTTTACTTCCTGACTTCTAACATGTGGGTTGTATGCCATGTGTTTATGAGTGTGTATGTGTGTGTATACATTCAGTGCTGTGCGCACACACGTAAATATGCAATACTTTGTTTACTGGATCCCTTGTGGTGAGGTGGTCCTACTGAACTCTGTATAGACTCTGCATTTTAAGCACAATGTGCCCATGAGAATTTTTTATACACAGTGAGATTTTTTGCAAAATATAAGAGGTACATGTTCCTATGTTTATATACTGGAGGCAGATGAGCATCATGCTTTATGTAAGCTGCTTTATAATATTGTAAAATAAAATTTTTATCTTCTGAATGGAAAATATTTAGCTGTTGGTGTCTTATTTAAGTTAACGGTTATGTGTTTTTTGTCATGGTAGAAATGCAATGATCCTCATTTCAGCAAATTATAGGTGGTGGGGGAGGAATGATCATCCAAATTCATACATACATACATAAGATATTACACTTGCTCTAACAGTCATTCCAAAGGTTTACTGTGAAAATGGGTCATCTGTTCGAGCCACACATACTGCACGTGTGTTGGTGAGTAAGTGTGTATACATACATACATACATACATACATACATGTGCCAGAGTGCATGGGGGAAGGCGCAGACAAGTTGTTTGAAGGCAATGATGGCACAGGCCAGCTGTGGAGTTGGGGGCCCTGGGCTCAATCCTCCTTTTATTAAATTGTCTGGAACTGTGGAAGAACATCATAGACCCTATCAAATAATCATCCAGTCTAAAATCCATTGACCTCAATACAGAATGCACCTGTAATCATGGCTATATTATTATCGTTTATTATATTTCACACCGGACATGCTTGAAAACAAGAAAAATCTCAATGTATCCTTTCTGGCAAAATACTTTATAAATTTACCATGACTCTTGAGATGGCTCCGGGTTTAGCCGGCGTTGTGCTGTAGAGTTCAAGCCACCAAGGAGATGTGAATATACAGAACTAATCTTTAGCGGTCTGTCTGTGTCGCGGACAGTAGCCAAAAAATCCAATAACATTGCTTAGACAGCTTAATTGCTCCATTGGATGGTGAGTGATTGATTACTATAAGGAAAGGAAAATATATGACTTTCTCCTCTTTTACACTAAAAGCTTTTATCTGGCATTAAAGAGACCGTGTTGGCTTAACCCTAAAGCAAATGGAATAAGCTGCACCGGCCTCCTGTTACTTGATTATCTGGCAAGGAGGAGCGTTTGCTAATCACTTAAATCAATCCACACTGATGTTTTCAGTAATGTTCATGTGTACTAATTACTGGAATGAAAGCTATGAATTGTTTGACATTTAGTACTAGAAGTGCACGTTCATGTCAAACAGGGATTGGATTTCTTTTTGTGCAGTTAATTACCTTCTAATACATGTTTCTATGATTTTATTTTATTTTTTATAATAATTATACCACAATTCGCCCAAAGGTTCTTTTTTTCTGATACCACAATAAATGCTCTAGGTATTTGCTTAGCCTGACTTATGGAAAATCTGTCCCTGATCTCAACTGCCTATGGACACTTAAAATGACAGCTAATTACTGTGACCTGTCATAAGCAAGATGACAAGACGTATGAGAAAAGCAAGAGAGTACATTCTGGAGCTCTAGAGTCTGTTCAGCATCCAAAGCTGCACACTCTGGTCACCCAGACCATGTAAAGACTATTGCATTGCACAAAATGTCCCCTTCAGCATGGAAAGTCATTTTGGACAATGCTATGCTTCCAACTTTGTGGGAACAGTTTGGGGAAGGCCCTTTTCTATCCCAGCATGACTGTGCCCCAGTGCACAAAGCAAGGTCCATAAAGACATGGTTGGATGAGTTTGGTGTGGAAGAACTTGACCTCAACCCCATTGAACACCTTTGGGATAAACCGGAACAGAGATTGTGAGCCAGACCTTCTCATTCAACACCAGTGCCTGATGTCACAAATGCTCTACTGGATGAACAGGCTACAATTCCCTCAGAAACACTCCAAAATCTTATGGAAAGCCTTCCCAGAAGAGTGGAAGCTGTTATAGCTGCAAAGGCAGGGGGCAACTACATATTAATATCTATGTATTTAGAATGCCATGGTGTAATGGTCAGGTGTCCCAATACATTTGTCCATATAGTGTATGTATACATAGATACAATAAAAGTATAAGGAAGAAAAATGTAAAAACTTAAAATTATGGCCACATATCGGAGGGCCTCTCCTGTTCTTGTATTTGTAATATCCATTTTCGATTATGGAGTAACAACTGAACCGTGTGTATCTCTTGCCTCTGTGTGCCAAGGGCAGTCCTGATCAAAAATGCCACCTACTGTTTGATGGTAGGCCTGCAACTCCACTGCAGGATGATTACCGTGTTTTAAAACATACTTGGAATGCAAGTGTAATTACGCTTCACAGAAGTAACATGCAACAAGATATAAAAATTAAAAAATTATGGCAGATAAGAAGTCGCAGATGTACCAACAAATAAGATAATGGTAGATAGTTAAAAACAACTACTGCTCTGCCAACGGAAAGGATACTTTGGATAATTATTTTTCTTCAGAAAAATGTTAGTTC
Source organism: Spea bombifrons (assembly GCF_027358695.1). NCBI lineage: Eukaryota > Metazoa > Chordata > Amphibia > Anura > Pelobatidae > Spea > Spea bombifrons. Next base: position 93,240,379 of record NC_071090.1, read on the forward strand.
AGATTCTACCAACAAGTATGTTTAAGGGGAAAAAATGTTTCCTTACATTATTATTATCATTTTTATTATTTAAAAAAACACCCCATGCTATTCTCTAAATAAATATAACTTTCACAAGTTCAAAACATGTGCTTGCTGTTTGGGCTGTTTGTACCCAGGTGCCATGAGCTGTATACAGATTGTTTCTTTGGTCGGTGGAGTGCAGAGGACAATGAAATACGTGAGAGAGAGAGAGTTCCCCTAATCGCAAAGAATGTTTACAAAACAAGATAAAATTGATATAGATATATAATTTAAAGCAATATTCAGTGGGACACTAGGCATCATTAGCTTCTCAACTTAAAAATAAATAGGCTACAACAAAGTAACAAAGTAGACCCTCTTCCCATAACACTGTAGTATTCACAGCAACAGGCGGTTTAGACATTCACCATCTAACTTACTCACAGAAGCAGCCACCGTCCACAGCTTCTGCACTCATGGCAAAATCTAATAAAAATTGCAAATACATATAAATGCATGAATTTAAAGGTGTATACACTTGTTTATTTGCTTAAAAAACACCCATTGTTCTTCATCCTCCATATGTCAATATTCTTTCTGACTCAACTGAACCCATGTCACCTCTCCCTCCTAAGACTGCCCATAGAGTTTCAACGCTCAATGCAGCTTTGTAACGTCATGTCTTACAGACTGGCATACAAAATGGGCTCTGGCACTTTAATGCCAAAGTCTCACAGGTCATCTCTTGGATAAATGCAGCCTATCAAGGGCCATATACTACGCTATTACATTGGCCACCTGACAATGGGATGTCCTGCCTGTGACTGATATCTCATATCCCCGCCAGCCGTGCTGAAACAAGACGTTCAGATGGGAAGGGTGATTTACAATTGAGCGCCAGAAGAGCTCAGTTACTATACCAGGTAGTGGCAGCAATAAGCGTGCAGGGCACTCACTGATCGTAATTATTTGCCATTAGGCTTCTTACTTTACCCCATAAGGATATAGCAGGAAGATTAACAGGTTGGTAAAATAAAAAGAATTTAAGTTGGAGGCAGGAGGGGGCCACTGTTAGTAAGTCCCATGTCTTTTAACCTCTCACAGAGCCCCTAAATATGATGCCCTGGCAAATACCTAGTCTGCCTAGTAGCATATCCAGTCTGACTGTGCTTAATACATTTTTTATGAAAGTGGCTCTAGAATAGAGTATTAAAGGCTAGTCACTGTTACTAATATGTGAGAGGTGGCCTATGAACCTTCCTTACACATCTGTAAATTACCAACGATGTTAGTTATAGAGCTTAGCCAACTCGCCATTTACCATGCAACCTTCAGCTTGTGCAGCTTGAGCTGTCATTGGTAACGGTAGGCAACCAAAAAAAACTCACTGGAGTATGAGGTGAATCAAGTAAACATATCTAACTTACCTCATTTGGCTATTTTTGAGCCAAATTAATAAAGGAGCTAAAGAGCTAAAAAAAAAGTAAGCAAGCCCAGGGACACTCGGGTAAGTCATTCGGAAACCAGCATCAATCCAAATAAAGCGTGTCACTCCCACACGCTTAGAATGCTAATGTGGGCCGCAGACCTCCTGTGCCCACACCGCCATGCATTGGGAGGCTTCCACAGCACCCCTGTTAGGCCCCAGATCTACTTTAGGGGACATTTTGTGGGGTAACTAAGACTGGCCCTGACTGTAGCCATCACAGATTTTAGCATAACTACATTTAATAAAACTACACCTCAGGCTTTCCATTTCACACTCAGTGATATTTTAAAGCATAAAATAAACAGACATACAAGTGTAAAGTTGGGTCTTTAGGGCCATTTACTAATCTGAGGGCAGAGAGAGGTAGCTACTAAATCCACCCATTCCCTGCCCTTTTTTTACCCTTTATACCCACTCCACTATATTCCACCAGTCCAACCCCATAATGCCACCCATTCCTACCCCACCGGTTCCTGCTCATTCGGTTTGGTCGCATCCCATTAATACCTCTTCCAAGATGACAGGAACACCAAATGCTGACTTTCTACTTTCTGATAATTAAAAGGGGTACCACTGGCAATTAAAACGGTGCCACTAATCTTAAAAACACGGACTTGTTTATTCATACTCATGGTATGTGACCAGAAACACCAAATACTATTCCAAATCCCACACCATGAGCAGACACACCAGAATACCGGCCCACAGGCATAGTGGGATTATACCAAACCAGTTAGGTCATATTTATCAGAATTAGGGTTACCAGGTAACAGGGAATGTGTCTGGGAAGAAATACAGGATTAGTTCTTTGTTTGACATTCCTGTCTCAACCTGTCATGAACAAAACCGCTTTGTTAAACCGTACTTTGTACTAATGAAGTCTTCTTTCCATCTCAGTATTATATATCCAGGTTTGCTTCATGGCCATAGAACCTGCCTACAAGCTGTTATACGTATTCAAGGGAAGCCGATTCACAGGTAACAAAGAACGTGTGGAAATGGTGATGCATTGGGCTGTATGTGGTTGTTATGAATAAAGAACTTTTAGGCACAGTGATAAAATCAGAGCAGTCACCAAGGACAGCCTGTTGGATGCTATGGTGACTGCACCATAATTGTTCTTTATTATTTCAACTACTACATTTTATTTATAGAGCATTAGCAACGTGGTGCAATAATGTGAGCATACCTAACACATGCTAGTACAGAATGAAAACAGGGACATAGGCATAATAAAAAAAAAAAAAAAAAAAAAAAGATACACAATACCTACTACACAGTTATCGGGACATATGGCTTTTATCAGAATCGAAATACTTCTTAATACACATTTCACTGTATTCATCACCTCCTGCTACTACTGACATCAGGACATCGCTTTCTGTCTCTGATAGAATTGAACACATCTTTGTCTATAATCATTATCATAAGATAGCTGTAAATAATTTCTGGGTATTAGGTGGAGGTTTGTGTCATGATTAAGATTCCATGATTGAGCCGTTTGGATATTTCGTGTCATAGAAACATAATTTGATGGCAGATAAGAACCATTCGGCTCATCTAGTCTGCCTGTTTTTCTGATGTAGAGACTTTAATCAGTCCTTGGTCTTGTCTTAGATTCATGATAGGTTTATGTCTATCCCATTCATGTTTACATTCCCTTACGGAATTAGCTTGTGTCCCTATATATTAAGAGACATAGGAGATATACGGTATATATATGTTGGGATTAGTGCCCTGTACCCGTGGAAGCAGGAAGAGTGCATATCAGTACAGATGAGAGGTATGTAGCCCGATTTGCATTAGCAAGAAGTCTTATAGTTGATTGCTTGAGGGGTAGTGGTTTTAGCATTTACTTGCCATTTGGTTAGACTACTTATTACAGGTTTGAATGTATATCGATATCTTTCCGTTAGGAAGGTGTGTATGTTTATATGTGAGATGCCTTGTAACTTCACAGACTTTACATTATGTTTTAAATTAAGCAAGCTCCACGGTGGTAATGGATGCCCTGGATTGCTAGGTTTATAATACGGGTTATATGTTGTCCACCCATTTTTTTTTTTTTTGCACAAAATTAATAGATAAATGCCAATATGAACACCTGCAGTAATAATAACATGATTAAGCTCTTAGGGAATAAGCTTGCCCTCAGGCACTCCAAATATTAACCCTTTAATACCAGTCACAAAAAGGTCATTTTTAAAAATTTTGGTGCAAAGTTATAAAAGTGAATCTTAGCAATCAATAAAATGGTCCAATCAGCAGGAAACGTCCTTTGGTTGTTAGAACGATAAAGCCACTTTTAAAGGTTGCAGACTCTTAAATCCCCACCATCAGGTGGCAGGGACCTTAGTGCTGAGAAATGTGTATGAAAAGTTGTTATGGGGCTTATGCACCACAAAATAAATGCAGTATTTGTGTGGCTCGGACTATGCATGATTGTAAACAATCTACTCGATCCTCAGAACACGTTAACTAATGAACGTTTGGTTGAACAGTACAAGACACTACAAATCATTAATCAACATCACTCACACATCCTCCATAGTGTAGGCTTCTGCTAACACAAGCACAGGTGGCTCCTCAATTACCAAGGGTATGGAACACTAATTCATCCACCTGCGTCTAGGGATATCCTGAAGATCATGTCGCGTTTATCATACACATGTAATATCAGGAATTTTACATGGGTTAAGTAATTTGATGGCCATTCTGGTTATTAACCAAACCATGTGTAATGCATCAATAAACGAGTTGTATTGAATATAACCTTACCAATGCTGCTATGCATTATGCAGGGCCAGCTCAACTCAGATACAAAGGCCACATAACACCCGCAACCTTCTCATCCACAGTCCCTAGAGTCAGCTACCCCTGATTCCCCCCCCCCCCCAGGGATTTGTTAATTATGCAACACCTTGGGCATACCTGGGTAATACCTAAATCCTGGACTGTTAGGTGTGCCTTGAGGATAGGGTTGGGGAGCACTGGTGTAGGCCACCACAGCCCCAGTCTATAGCTACAAAACCAAAAAGGTGGGGAGCGTGTGTAAAACTAGTAGTGTAAAAGGTTCAATATATACAATAGAATAACAATCAAATCGTATTTATAGTAACAATTTACATGACATTCAGACAGAAATATGGCTGGCTAAATATTATTGTAAATTATTGTTGCTACTGTAGCTCCCCATACCAATCGACAATTACTAGCTACTACTCCACATTATTAACTAGCAAGGTTTCTTGCTCAACATCATGGGAGTTGCAGTCAAGAAAAGCAGACACACAGCAAACATTCTAAGGCATTACAAAAAAAGGGTAGTTTGAGGGGGGTAAAAAGGGACATAAAGGCTAGTTTTGCAGCAGGTGTGGTAACATTTGGCACTTGAGGTGATGTTATTACATTTCCGATGATGTTCAGCCAACCAAATGGATGGCTAAGAATTATGAGATCTGTATTCCACAGCAGCTGCAGTACCAATCCATAATGACATAAAAGCTAACTTTTTTCCACTCTAGTTGTTAAGTACTCGCTTTCCCATAATGCTTAACATACCAGACTGTATGAGAGTCATGGGAAATGTAACCTTAGCTGAAATACATGTATGAATTAAACTACCTTGTATCTGCAGCATGCAAACTGTGTCTCTGCCCAGGTGGGGGCTCTGTGCCTGTGACACAGCAGCTGCCAGGGGGAGGGGGAGGAGACCAAACAACTCTAAAAGCAGGGGGTGTACAGAATTAAATAAAAGCTTTTTTTCTGCTGTCTATGGCTAGTTAACATACTCTTAACAGCCGACTGTTCTTCCTCCCCTGCTGCTGCTCTACTTGGCCTCATGCTCAAGTAGATAAATGCCCACCCCCCTTCAGACACCCATATTATCAAGTACATTTCTCCTAAAATGCTACCTGAAAGCAAATAAAAGCTTCCTGTCGGGCATGCCTGACATTTTCTTACATCCTTAGAGGCTTTATCAGGGGCCATATCTTCATTCATTGATATAACACTGTGCCGTACTGTACTGTTAATTTCATTATTTCTACTCAAAGGATAGGTCAAAACGATATGTTCCTATACATTAATATCACCATCATGCATATTGGTTGGGTTTTCTCATTTTCTTATGCTTAATTTGAACACCCCCAATAGTATTGTGTGTTGTACATGGTTAGAATAAAACTCCAACTTTCAAGTGTTGTAAAGAATAATTGTATAATCACTAATATTTTGTAATATACGGTAGATTTTAATTGCTATCTTATTGATCATTCAGAATCAGGGCCGGCCCGACAATGTAGCCGAGTGGGGCAACCGCTCCAGGCGGCACTTTTGAAGGGGCGGCACTTCGCCGCCCCAAGACCTCTTACCAAGCTGTCAGTACCCGCTCGGCGCCCCTCTCTCTCTCCTCTGCAGCGAGTCTCCCTGTTCGGTCTCGGTGCCGGCTTGTAATGCTGAGTGCCGGAAGATTTCCAGCGCTCAGCATTACAAGCCGGCACTGAGACCGAGCAGGGAGACTCGCCGCAGGACTGCTGAAAGGTAAGTACAAGGGGGGGAGGGTAGATAATGGGGGGGGAATGGACGGAGGGAGAGGAAGGGTAGATAAGGGGGGGGCGGCATTTTAATTCGCCCCAGGCGGCATTTTGCCTTGGGCCGGCCCTGTTCATAATGTTTCCCTTCAGCTAACACCCATTAGTCTTTATGGGATTATAAGTGTTTGGTATGACTTTTCTCCACAAGTGTTTCAGTTTATATTAAAATACACACTATATGACCAAAAGTATGTGGACACCTGTATGAGCTTGTTTGGGCATCAGATTCCAAAACCATGAGAATTAACATGGTGTTGGCCCATCTTTGCAGGCATTACAGCCTCCAGTCTTCTGTGGGAATTTGCCCCACAGTCATGCTGGAACATGACAGGGCCTTCCCCACATTAGTGCCACAAAGTTGGTAGCACACAACTGTCTAAGATGTCTTTGTTTGCTGTAACATTAACATTACCCTTCACTGGAACTAAGGGGCCTGAAAAACAGCCCCAGACCATTATCCCTCTTCCACCAACATTTACAGTAGGCACTATGCATTGCAATAGGTAACGTCCTCCTGGCATCCACCAGACATCCAGATACTGAAGCGTGATTCATCACTCCAGAGAGCAGTGGCCTCTAGAGTCCTGTGGCGTTGTGCTTTACACCACTCCAGCTGACACTTGTCATCGTGCATAGTGATCTTCAACTTCTGTGCAGCTGCTGAGCCATGGAAACCCAGGGTCATGGGCAGCCCAGGCTCACTGATGCATGTGGGGGACGAAGGCTGGCCCATGTGGTCAAAGCCAACAGACAAGCTACTGTAGCTCACATTTCTGAAAAAAGTTAATGCTGGTTCTGATAGAAGGTGTCAGAACACACAGTGTATCGCAGTTTGTTGCATATGGGGCTGTGTAGCTGCAGACCAGTCAGGGTGCCCATGCTGAACCCTGTCCACTGCTGAAAGTGCCTACAATGGACACATAAGCAAAAGAATTGGACCACAGAACAATGGAAGAAGGTGGCCTGGCCTGGTCTGATAAATCACATTTACATGATGTGGATGGCCAGGTGCATCGCTTACATGGAGAAAACATGGCACCAGGATGCATCCATGGAGGCCCAACCTCGCAACTTACAGGACTTAAAGGGCCTGCTGTTAACGTCTTGGTGCCAGATACCACAGCACACCTTCAGAGGTCTAGTGGAGTCAATGCTTGACGAGTCAGGGCTGTTTTAGCAGCAAAAGGGGAACCTTCACAATATTTGGCAGTTGGTCATAATGTTATGGCTAATCGGTAATATATATATATATATATATATACCGATATATACGATTTTACAATACCAACCTGATCAAAATGGATTTATAATGCCCATTATTATTACACATCTATAATCTAAATTTAAATTTAAACTCCCCGAATCATCCTGAGCTCCAAGAACAGAAGATTATTAAGGTAGAAGCTACAGCTACTTGAATCCCAAGAAGGGATGCTGAAAGCTATATTATAAAACACTAACTACATATAATGCACAATATTAATAATAATAATAATAAAGCAGGAATAGCGAATTCTTACATTCAATAGACTGCACTTTGTCAAGTGATAAAGTGGGGATGTAGAAAGGGGAAAAAAAGAAGGCGAGTTTAGGTAATATGGTTCACTTTCTACCCTCAAATCTCAAACATCTAAGCACCTTAAATTAAAAGGTAAAGACTACTTATGATTTCAATTATCACACCACAGTTGTACTTTTAAATAATACAATTTAAGGGGAAAAATGTAAAAATAATGAGCAGCAAGACATATTGTGTTTTTTTTTATACAAGTAAATCTGTGAGTGGCATACATTACTCTTGCAGTGAAAGAGTTAAGAGTTATGCTGTGTGGTGGATGTACCTTTTCCTGCTAGTTTGTCATGTCATAATGGAAGCTACATACGTATATTACACTGATTTGAGGGGCCATCCCATGACAGCTGACTTCTTGGCAAAGTGAACTGCGGAGTGTCTGCTATCCGTCAAAGGGATTTGCAGAGCGTCAGGATTATAGCAAGATATCTATGAACTCTATGAAGTGTGGATCTTTTTTTAAAATAAATAACCCTAATTAATAATATTATTTTCAGGGTTTTTTAATGTAGTCAGAGTTAACCTCTTAGTGCCCAGAGGAAAGGGCAGTTCTTCAAGCCATGGTTCCCCGGAGGTTTCCTGCTGAAAATGGGTGATTTTCCCGTCCTGCATGCTGATGAATGACTCTTCATGTGTGTCCAGAGGTAGCTCTTTCTCTGTCCCCTTGCCCCCATCCATACAATGTTTTCTATTATTTAATAAAGCTTTGTCTCCATAATCATTGTTGTCTATGACTAATTCTTTTGAAATCATAAAAGGGATTAATCACCCTTAGTTAAAATATATTATTTCCATAAATAGCACTGATGTGTCAATGAACATTCTTTTTGGATTAGCCATCTGATTTAATGTCATTGAAATTTGGTTTTACTGTTCAATAGACATTACAGTTTTTTTATTTAGTGTAAAAACAAATGTAACTAAAACAACACATGTAAGCTAAAGCATTAACAGATTTTGACTAAAATCAATAAAAAAAGTCAAAAGAACATCTTTGTCACCCACTTTCTGTGTGACAAGGATCCAAATGGGTATAGTCACTGCTGGCACTTGTACTGTTTGCTCCCCACAGCAGATCCACGATACAATACAGAAAGTGAGTGGCTGAGATAAGTTCCTTTGCCTTTAACATAAACAGCTTTTTTATAACATCTAACTAAATGTCCAAATTGCCCCACTGTGCCGCTTTTGAGAGCAATGAGGAGCATGGGACCATTGGGGAGATCCTTTGTTCTCCATTGACACGTGTGGACAATGGCCTATTATCCAGCTGCCCCCTACATGCCCACCATCCTCATTGCAGAGTGCCAGTATATGACATCATATCCCAGCACTCTGTCTCTTAAAGGCTCAGTGCCTTTTTAAGTATTCTATAGATTCAGCACAGTCTTCAACATTATCAATGCACCGGTAATGTAGATCATGGGTCTCCTCTATAACCGGGCCATTGAGCAGTAGCACGACATGAAGGCTGAGGTTTGGAAGATGGGTAGCATAGATACATTTAAGTAAGGAGGAGACTCTAATACATAACTGTACCGGACAGCAGAAACCTAGTGCTAGTCTTATTATTTATACTTGTTCCGGGGTGTAATCTATTGTAGGAGCATTTAAGCTCCTACAATATAGCAAGTGGATGTCTTTGTTTCATTTGGTTCCTTAAAGATATATTTTTTTATATTTTTCAGATATTTTAAAAAATGTTTATATCTAGGGACGTAATCATGAATGAACTGGATAATATAAGGAGAGGAAAGGGATAAAAATGAAGAGCTTCCTTTTCACAAAAAATGTTTTTTATTCCGTTTTTTAAATTGTTTTGTGCTGCACTTCTCTTTTTGTACAGATTATTTTATATTATCAAGCATGGGCGTCCACAGGATTTTTTCCAGGGGAAGGGGTGAGAATATCCTCTCCATCTTTCGTCTCTCCCACCCCAATACTGCTTTACCTTCTCCTCATTGCCTACCTTTGTAAGCCCAGGAGAGGAGTTTCCTAGTGGGAGACAAATGTTAGTTACCCATTAATAGGAACAATTATATGACTATGGTAGTAGTAGCTAACAGACCATCATGAGCCCACACAACATGAGGACTTACTATAGCTGGAGTGGTAAAGATTAGCCACAACTACTCCAGTCTTAAACTCCTATGTTATGGTGTAGAGGACTGCATTGGGAGGCGGGTCCCGCGGGACCCGCCAAGAAAGTTGCGGGCGGTCTTGCTGGGGTTGCGGGCGGGAGTGGACGGTCAGGCACTGTACCTGCGGGTCCCGGTAATCCCGCGCAGTCCCGCAAGGCTGCCTTCTCGCTGCTCCCTTACAGTGTCTCCTCTCTTGCTCCGCCTAGGAACAAAATGGAGTCACGTGATGTGACGTCACTTCCCATGACTCCACCTTGTTCTTGGGCGGAGCAAGAGAAGAGATGCTGTGAGGGAGCAACTCGAGGGCAGCCTTGCGTGACTGCGTGGGAAATCTGCAGTTCAGGTAAGGAGGTGGGCTTAATTGGCCACAAATGTGACAGGAGTGGGCGGGATTGGCCACAAATGTGGCGGGAGCGGGTGGGAGTGGAACACCCACATTGCGGGAGCGGGCGGGATTGGTCAAAAAATCAGCGGGAGCGGGATTAAAAAAGCCGTCCCGTGCAGGGCTCTACTATGGTGTTCAGCCAGCAATGTCTGACTGTATATCAATTTTTGTTATTTGTCGAAAACAAAAAAGTTAATGGGTAGTATAGGCCAACACAAATTTTCATGAAGTTCAGCTAGCAATAGGGCCGTCTGAATATTATTCCAGTCAACAAACATTAGTGTTTGTACTGTAGGCTTATTGTAGCCCCCCCCCAAAAAAAAAACAACAGTTACAGCAACTATTCCCATAAAAATAATTGGCAATGTTGCTGCTCAATATCAGTAAAATGTAATGTTGTGTAGTGTAGCCCAGTAGATCCCAGGTCTTAATGTAATAACCAAGCACCCTTAGTGCTTCTGTATAGCGACTAGTGAGAATAATGAGATCCAGTCTTCAGCCTCCCCTGTGAAACCACCTGGAACCAAGATCTAGAATGCTCCTGCTATGCACACAAATAAAAACTGTGAGGAGTGGCGAGTAGAGCTGTCCAACTGCATACTTCATAACAATCACCTTACTTCTGCATAGACTAAAGAACTGCACACCAACCCTTCTACCATTATACAGACGTTAAAGGCCCATCTCACAGAGACATCACAGGTATATTGCCAATAACCACAGGCTTCTAATAGGTGTTCTAGCACCTTACTTTGCCGCATATGTTATCTAAACCTGACTTGTGCACAAGGTCCAAAATCATTTTGTTTCCCTCTCTTTCGTTTCGGACAAAGTTTAGTGGATTTTTTAAATTTGGAAATTAAATTCAGAGGCCAAAAACTCTCTCTTTGTTCCCTAGTTCTGTTTGTGGCCCTGCACCATCCGTCTGCTTTGTATCTGCCCCCAGCCGCTCACTTACCCTTTTCTGGCCATTTTCTTATCTTCACTGATCACTTGGCAGATGCAGAGACCATGCTGACAGGGAGTATCTGACACACATGCACTGCCTACTATAGAAGCTGCTCTAAATTATAATATAATCCTTGCTTCTCTGTAGAGGTAAATTAATGCACAGCTTTCGTTGGAGACACTGAAATGGTTAACTGTCATTTGCATATTAATTATGTTCCTCCTGAGATTTTTTGTTTTATTTAATGTAATAAACTTTTTCTTAATATAAGGTAGACTTACTTTAATGAGAGGGTGGTGGATATGTGGCACAGCCTACCAGCAGAAACCCCTTGAGGTCCACCCCTGAGATCTTTATTTTTCTTTTACTCATCTTTGCACCTTTCTAATACAAGTTGGTGTTTTGGTTGAGATTTTAAAAGATATTATAAAAGTTTAATTTTAGAGTGATTGAGTTATTTGAGATTTTTTCAGTATAGATATCTCTGGCATTGCAATGGTTAACTATAGCCTTTTTTTCATTTTGTTGTAGCACACAAAATGACAACTTAATAAGCAGTAGCTGTTAGATTATTTGGGCTCTGAATGCATAACATTAGACATGTGCACGGGAGCAAAATCGCTTCGGACCAAATTATTTAGTTTTTGCTGCGTTCGTTTTCGAGCAACAAATTTTGTTTCCTTCCTTTTCATTTCAACCGAAATTCGGGGGGCATTTTTTGATTCAGAGCGACATTCAGGGGGGCATTGCTAAAGGGGGAGGTCCCTGACACCCTCTGGACTCACTTTTTTTTTTTAAAAAAAAGGACAATTAGGATGGTCAAAAAGGTGCAGCAGGATTCGGAAGGGCACTGGGCAGGCAGACCCTTTATGGTTTTGGGTCTTCGATGAAGTTCTTCTAAAGGGAATGTATGCTGGACAGGAATGGAGATTTTTGGGCTCCATTAGTATTGGTCCACTTATTGTGACTTTCACCCCTGGACTGAATGTTGTCAGCCCCACATGGACCATGGGGACACATATCTCCTACCTCACCTTAATACACAGACATCAGAAATACATCCGTCCTACCCCATATATACAGGCATATATTCAAAGGGTATAACAAAACTAGAGCTGACTGCCTAAGATGACGATACGTTATGGAAAGAGGTCCCTGCTCGCACGCGTACACTCTAGAGACTCAACTCATAATTATTTGCTCAGTACAAGGCTCCCTATAGCCTAATGGTCCTGACAGCTGGCTAGTTTATCTATATTGTAGAGCTGGCCCTGCACTTTCCATATTCAGACTCTCACCTCCCAGTACTAATGAGCATCCCTCACCTTCTCTTAATGCACGTGGTTTGTTTATAAACATAGACGTTTTGGATATATTTACTCAATAACAGCAAACATGAATTGTTTCAATGTGACTCATCAAACAAGTGGATTCTTTCTGCAGAATAAGGTTTGGGATGGGAGTGTATCATCGGGACTCACCCTGGACAGGTACCTTCCACCCTCCCTCAAAGAGCCCTTTAGTCATTGTCAGCCAGCTAAAGTAGTTCAGTTACTGTCTCCCCACAAACCAGTCTGACAAGTCTGGAGTGTTTGGGGCAACAGAAACCAAGGGCATGTAAAACATAAGAGATAAAATAAGGTAAAGACAGGCATGATCAGAGAGTCAGAATATAGGCGACTTGGAATATAGGAAGATTTGGAAATTCAGAGATACCAAGGAAAAATTCACTGAGGAGTTATCCGGACGGTACAGGAGTAGAAGGTGAGTGCTTGTGTGTTTTTGGAATGGGCTGAGGAAGTACGTTCAAACCTTAACAATGGCTGTATTTGCATTCATCCTGAGCAAATTTCACTGGCGTTATGGGGTCATATTAGTATTCTGGCTCGTATGCGTTCAGATGGCCAGAAGAAACAATGGCTTTGAAGTGGACCTTTTAGCATTTCATATTCAGCTTTAGCATGTGATTAGGATTAAGCAGAATAGTATCCTTAATATTCAAGATGAAGTGTCAGCTCTTAGGAAAAGTACATCTCTCCTTGGAACCTAACTATTAATATTTTACGTGCATTTTGGTGCAGCTTACACACTTTGCCCCAGTCTATGTGCAGGTGCGTGTAGGACTAGTTTGGGCGCTGCACTCCAAGATTACACTTTAACTGACCCATCCCCTTCTAGTTACATATTAACCCAAATATCCATCATGATTTAAATTCAGTCAGGACATGACATTGAATGGCAAACAGTCCCTCAGGTCATACATTAATATCAAATGGGTGACTGAGGCATTTTAACTATATAACTGCCCAATGAGGTGCAGAGATGTAAACATGCCTTTTGCAAATGTGTGTTTAGCTCCGGGCATTGTAGGATTAGGATTGTAGTGTAGGATTAACTATTTGAATGCCACAGAGGATCAACTCTGCCCATATTTTTTCAGAAGGTAAGAACTGGACAACCCAGAGATAGACAAGAAGTAGCTCACCTGCTGTTGTGTGACTACAACTCTCATTGTGCCCAGCCAGCACCTTGTAAGGAAAACTTCTTTTGGGTTGCGGCTGGCTGAGCATCATGAAAGTAGTGGTCCCAAAACTGCTGTAGCTTTGGTGTTGGCTATACCTGCACTAGCCCAAACGATCTTAGTAACTGACCTTTTCACACTCTGCCACACCTGTCACGCATACAATAGAAGAGATTCTTTTATAAATGGCACAAAAATCTATATACAGCAGAGACTGACGCCAGGGAGACGTTGCACCTAACAACGTTATCGCTGCTAACGCTTTTGAGTTTGTCATGTTGCTCTCTGCACACACTCTGTATATAGATGTCACTTTCTGTGCTGTCATTATAGTTGATCTATATGTAGGTGCCAGTAATAAGCCTCCCCAATACCAAAACTCCAGGGTCACTTAGGTGCCATCATATAAAGGGTAACCCTTGAAACATAGAAACTTAGAACTTGATGGCATGATCATTCGGCCAATCTAGTCTGTCTGATTTTCCTGCTGTAAAAACTCAAGGCTTTAGTCAGGCCTTAGTCCTATCTTACTTTCAGAATTCCTAAATGCCTATCTCATCCAAGTTCCCTCACTGTATTAACCTCTACAACTGCTGCTGGTAAGCTGTTCCACTTATCCACTACCCCCTCAGTGAAATAAACATTCTTTTATCTAAGCCTGTGACCCTCTAGTTTTACATTATATTTTCTTGTTCTAACATTTCTCCTTCTTTGAAGTAAACTCCCCTCTAGTACTTTGTTAAATCTGTTTATGTATTTAAATGTTTCTATCACATCTCCTCTCTCTTCTCGGCTCCAGGCTATACATACCAGGATCCCTTAGTTTTTTCTGCTCATTTTAATCCTGCGAAACCATTCCCCATTGCTGTAGCCCTTCTCTAAACTCTCTCGAGGAGGTCAGTATCCTTCTGGAGATGGGGTCTGCGGAATTGTACACAATAGTGTATGTGAGATCTAGCCAGATTTCTGTAAAGTGGCAGAACCAGCTCCTTCTTTCTTTTACTGATGCCTTTCATTATTCTTGTCCTCTTGGACATTCTTGTCCAGAAATCATGTTTTGTTTGCTGTGCCTATTAGACCAAATTGGGTATTTCTATCACGGTTCCTATAGCAGTGTTTGAGAACCTTTGGCCCTCTACCTTTATTTGCCCTATAGATCACGTCTGAAGCTGATAGGAGTTGACAGCCAGCAACAACTATTGCATATGTGAATGCCCGGTACATTATACTGACCTGCCGACGCACTTTATAGCACTGACTTTCTCACGTTGTCAAAAACACAGACACACCCCATAAAGCAAGTGTTATGAAAGGGGAGTGATGGATTATTTTATACCCTAGTTATGCCCGCTCACTGCTATCACGCTGCAGTGTGTATAAGTGTTGACTAGTTACTTATACTTTATCATTAACAGTTTTGCCCAACTTCGGGTCACGAGGCATCAATATCTGCCACCTGACTGCTCAGCAGAAGTCTCTGAAGGAGAAAAAAAGAGCAAATAGAAATTGTGTGGAGTGACTGGAGCTCCCGCACCATGATTGATAAAATACAGTAATCTCCTGTGTGACCAAGAGCCTGTGCCTAGTAATAGATGTATGTGCTACCTGTGTACTCAGGAAATCAAGAGGAGGAAGCAGCAAATGAGCAGGGGTGCAAGGACCAAACCCCAATCCAAAAACATGCTGACCTGGAAACTGCCCCGACTGGTGACCGTTCAACAAGTGCCCAGGGTAAGTGTCACTGCAATCTGAGATAACAGAGACGTTGTCATGTAAGTTGTACATGTCATGTGTCAGTTCTGTGTGTGTTCCAGGTGTTTCATGAAGACAGTATCATATGTGGCTATCGCTGTCCACAGAGCTCAGCCACTGCCTGCATCCTGAGTCTCTTCCAAATGACTAATGAGACCATTAATATCTGGACACATTTCATACCCATATGGTAAGATCTTGCTCCTGGGTATCATTGTCACAAGTGTCTGGGCATATGCTTCTGCTTGTTGTACCAGTATTTTATCTCATTACCCCATTCATCCTTTGTTTTACTTTGTGTTGGTGAGGGTTTCTGTTCAACGCAGACTTCTCACAGTGACCTCAATCTCTCTGCAGGTACTTCCTATGGAAGATGTTGTCCATGCTGTTTTCTCATGACTTCTTGCATGATCCATTTTTGTGGCCCCTACTTGTCTTCATACTGTCCTGCTGCATCTACCCTTTGGCATCCACCTGCGCTCATACCTTCAGTATCATGTCCACCAAGGCTCGTCACATTTGCTTCTTTTTTGACTATGGAGCACTAAGTCTGTACGGTCTAGGTATGTAAATTTATGTGCACAAATTACCACATAGGAACCAACTTTTTTAAGGCCGCACTTTCAGATTGGGTTGGAGTCAGTAGTGTAATACAAGAGAACATGTGGCTTTAACAACAAGATAGGGTCAGCAAAAACCTTTGAGGCCACCAGCGGTTGAAGCGCTTACCTAAGACTTCAGTCCACACTGCACACCTCTATATACACATACCATTCATTTATATCAATTTATTAACCATGGAAGTTTATCTGCTTAGTTTTATTAACTCGATTAAGAAGTTACATATTTTATTATTTTGTTCAATTGTATAAACCATCACATAACTGGTTAGAGTAACTTTTCCCCCTTATTTCAAACCTCCTAAATAAATAAGTACCAAAAATAAATACTGACAATCACAACAGGAATAATAATACTAAGGGTGCTTATTTAAAATAATCATTTAATATTGTTTTGTGGCTGGAAAAATTAGTGGAGTTGGGTGAACATTCCTTTGCATTCCATGGAGACTGCAGGAGGCCAGGAATGCTTTATCTAAAGATGCCCTGCTGTGTTTTAGATACAGAGCTGTCTTATGGGTTTATGTTTCTCTGGTCTCTTGTTGTGTCTAAGAGGGGAGCTGTCCTAGGCCTGACCCAGGGCAGCACAGCCAGCACTTGCCTCATGCAGGGTCAATTCCTTGTGTCGTTGCGCCTCTTTGTTGGGTGCCAGGACATAACGTTATATCCCAGCCCTACACCTTAGATGGACGCATAGAGGAAGAAACATTATAGAGGCTTTGCCAGCCAGGAACAACTGTGCTGGATTATGTGGGAGCCAAAAGGGACTGCACTTGGTGGTTGAGGGAGCTCTCCTGCAGAAGTGGTATTTGCAGAGACTGACCCCATTTCTGGAGATAATTATTCCTGCGAACTGTCCAGGTGAAGCCCCATTACCCTGGGTCCATCAGGGGAGTGACATTTGGCCACATTGACTCCCTGTCCACACTCCACATACTCGCCCCCCACTTTCTCACTGCTTCCCACCCAGTACCAGTAGCCTAGCCTGAGAAGTTCCGAGGTGTGATGATCGGTCATGGCAGGTGAAGCTTCTAACTTCCTGTCAGGTGACAGGATCAGTCAGTAAGAAGCTCATTTTCTAGTCATATGTTACAGTCGGTAAGAGTGGAAGCTTCATGGCAAGGCTTATTGAGTTAGGGTCGCCTGGCCAGCAGTCACAGGAGCAGACATATTCTGTGCAAATAGGAGCTTGGATCCCTGTGTATGGAACTAATTAAGTATGTACGTGGTGGCAATGTCCCTGTAGGAATGTATGAGCGTTTTAACTGGATGCATATCTGTGTTTGTGCTCGTATATATGCATTACACTTTTATGGATCTATGTATATCAGTTTATCACACTAGTGTGTAGTCTTGTGTACTGTGGCATTTGCAGCATTTATGTGTGACATTGTGATATTTTATGTGGGGTGTTTGGTTCTTCTCACCCTGACTGCTCTTTCTCAGTCCAAACAAAAGAGAAAAGCAGCCTTGATTGGATATTTTTTTGGTCTTTATAATGTTTAAAATGCTAATCCATATAAAATAGGTGACATCATAATTGTTGTCTCCAATGGGATTTGTCATGTAGTTCTGTGTCTGACATAATTGTGTTATTGACTTTACGTAGATCCTTTAGCAACATTATAACATAATGACTGGTTGAAAATATATTAATGGCTAAGTGTCTCACAGAACACAAGGCCACTATCTGTCAGCTCCTCCGTTATGGGAATATGGGTGGGAAAGGGTTAATAGAACAACCAGCTCTCAGGCAAACTTGTGGTTCATCCTGCAGGGCACGGGGCAACTTCACCTTAATCCAGGCCTGTTCATTCCACGACCCCAAGAATTTTACTCCCTTCCACCACCACCAAGTTCTATTTAAGGTTTTAAAATATCTAAGGAGGCTTTGGTAACCCCCTGAACTACCCAAATTATATAATAATCCAATGTAGCCAAAAAGGTATAATGTCAAAATTACGGTTTGACATTATACCGTATCTCAGAGAGCTATTGGTTTAAAATTACAATTTAAACACGGAACTAATACATTTATATTTAATCAGAGTAAAAAGTAGTCACAATGCTTATACAAACAAACAAAACATACATACGTTAAAATAAACAAAATAAAATATACAAAATTCAAATAACCCATGTGACTCTCCAGATTCAACGTTTTTTCCCACAGACCCCAGTTTTATAGGAATCTTCTTTCGTTGTCTTTAGGATACCGCCAATTCGGTGTCACATGGGGGGGGAGAACGTGTAGCCCCCGCACTTTACAATACTATTAATGAGTTGGATGGTAAAGTCTGGCAGCTAACTCTTGCCATTTTAAAATGTAAATGGCACGTTGTACGTTAATTATGTCCTCCAGGTTATTAAAAATGTACAGGCACCAAACACCTAAAGCCATGTGACCCATTCTTAATGCCCCAGCCTTGTTTAACGGCCCCCTGTCATGGTTCCTATCATTCGGGAGGGCACACTCTCAGCACACACACAACATATTCATTTTCTGAATCTTCTATGGAAATATAACCATATTTCTTACATCATAAGTCTGAAGATGCTAGGCGTAGCTTCCTCTGTGTGACCCCAGTGCTCGGCCCCTGTGATGGCACCCAGGACGTCATAACTGTCATCCTTTGAAAAGCCCCTGTATAATCATGTAGTGTGATTAATAAGACAGAATGATCGCTACGATATAGGCTGCACATAAAGAGCTAATGCAGAAGCGCCTTAACAAAGCTCATTTACTCAGTGTGTTTTGTAAGGGCCCGTCAGCTCTTTTAGATGCTTTGTCAGCATATTTTGACAAGCTTTGAAATTGCATGCTAAATTCTGTTAATTACTTTGTTTGTCAGCTAATTGTGGAAAAGTACTTTGTGTTTCAGTATACATTATATAATCATAGTGAATTGCATAATTGTGTATAGGTACAGATCTATTCTTACACAGCAGCAATCCATCTGATTGCCCTATCCTTTCATGGGTATAAAAGGTTATGCACAATCTTAACAACCCCCCCCCATCATCTCTATGTCAGCAGTCTGGGGAGGACGCATGCACTAGATTTAGAATTTTAGCACTAGATTTAGAATTTTAGCACTAGATTTAGCATTTTAGAATGCTCTAGAACCATAAAGTAGAACTTCTTGTATACACAGTTTATATATAATATCCTGCACTGGACCACACTTTTTCAGATAATAGGTCAAATGTAATGTCAAACTTGGCCGCTTTCACACAAAAAGCTCACTTTTTCACCCATTTCCACGGTAACTTGCAGAGGGACAAACACTTTTGAAAGCACACAGAAATGTGCAGTGTATTCATTGAAATACTTATGATGCCCTTGGAATAAACACCCAGACTAGACTCTGGTTATGCTGGTTACATGGTCTTGTACTGTTTGATAGAAATACAAAAAAATGATGCTTTGAAAAAGCCCCTTCCCGCAGCACACGTTTCCTAATATACGTCTGCTTCGTAGATCTTCATGCTTGTTTTGTGAGTCCAATGCCACTGTGTCTTATTTTGCAGGATCAGCCATTGCTTACTCGGCGTATGTGTTTCCAGATCGGTGGGTGAACAGCACTTTCCATCACTGGTTTGTGTCGTGTGCCGTGGTGAACACAGTCATATGTACTGGGATGTCATGTTACTCCAGGTAAGACTGTCAAGGGCCGCTGCGCTCACATTGCAGAATCTGAACGTTGTGGGGATCATTGGAAAGGTCAATGATTGCACGTGAAAGAAGATCCATCAGAAATGTGGTTATGGGGACTATGGTGACATGAAATGGGGCATATTGTTTATTTATAATGCTCCTACACCTGTAAATTCCACCTTGTAGAAAAAAAAAGATTGGAAAATTCATGAACCCAATGATGTATTCTTCTAATTCCTATTGTCAATGTGACTTTACTGTTGGAGTCATCCCCTGATATCCGATCAGGTCTATTTGTCCTCTGGTTTCCTTGCGGCAGAGTGTCTCTTCGTATGTATGTTATTTAAGTTCATAAACCGTGGAATATTTATAAAAACTAATCGTGAACAAAGTTTGAGATATGATGTCATTGGCAAAGCAATCAATGGCATAATCAACAGATGGCATAATTCAATTACTTGCTATGGGGATAAGAAGACTTTTCAGTGTTAGCACCAGTATAGCTTATAATACATGAACCCCAATGTATTCAGGCACCAAGCTGTTAATCCCAGAGCACGCCTGGACTGGCCATCAGACAGATGCCCAGTGGGCTTGGCCCCAATAACACTTCACACTTACCATTATTGACGCTCACATGGGCGATCCAATCCTTTACTTTGCTGCTGCCTGCAGGCCAATCAGGCAACCCAAAAGTGTAGCGGTCATTTCATCTCCAACCCCAGTTGGATATCATGGTCACACAGTCCGAAGCTGACTTATTCATACCCTACATTGATCTGATAATATATGTGATTCCTAAATTAGCGCGTGGTAATCAATTAAGTCACGGTCTAATTAACACTAGTAATGGGTCGCTACACAAAATCTGCATTATGGGCCATGAAAGGGATAGAGTCAGATTATTAAAGAGACTCAGGGTGACCTCGTTTCCCGGGTATGGCAATAAGGGTTGGGCGGGCACCGTATTATGAAAAGGTACGATGGTAAGGCTTCTCACTCATATAAGTTATGCATGGCCTGCTCAGCCCTTCTCGGAGAAGAAGCCCACTGGGGTTGGCGTTTAATAATGCAAAGCGAATTCAGGTAACTGATCTGCTTAATACAACTGCGTCTGTGAATACATCCATTACATTCTAAACTAACAAGTCACACTCCCTGCAAACCTAAACAGCAATGGGTGCAGTGAGAGGGTCGTGAGGCATTTATCACATGCCTGCTATAGATGGAACGTTCCACAAAGTATAAAAGCCCCAGTGATTTTCTTCTGAAAGACCCCGAGGAGAGCAGAAGCCGGAGTAGTTTGAATTACGGAGGGAGTTGGGTACACAACAAAACAAGCAGCTTTCACAGCCCTGTCTGATAATCACATATCATTGTGAGAAAAAACATATCGGACAAATATCCTTCCAGAGCTTTCATTCACTATACAGAAGGTGAGAGAATTCCAAAGAATACAGTGAGCTTTATGAATGGCCATCTTCCCTGTCCATGCAGGAGAAACCAGCCAGATCTTGCCACTTTTGTTTCATAATATCCTTTTATAGTCCTCTCATGCGAAACATGGAGCAAATATGTACCATGGCCCGTGCAGCATTTAGTATACCACTGAATGAGTGCATCCGTTTATAGAGATGCATTTACGTGGTACTTTTGGTGTGGGTTTTTATGGGTCTCCTAAGATCCTCTAAATATTCTAATATTTGCTTCTGTAACTGTCACCAACAGGCTGGGTGCGCCTCTTCTGCATTATAACCAAAAAGACAGGTAATTGGTATACATGGAGCTGGCATCACCTTATCCTGACCTCTGACACCACTAATTAATTCATTAAACATCATTTCAAACTGGGGGAGCAATCTGGGCCTAATCTTTTTGGGGTTTAGTCTCTTTCCTTCTCCCATAACATCTTCCAATAGATATTAACAGTTTAATGTACGTTCTTAATACATTACAAGTTAATGAATCGACCCCTAGCTTGTATTTTGTTGCCATCCGTATAATTGTTTTAAGGATTGAATTAACTCAGAAAAGCAAAGATCAGCGGCAAAGGGTAACAAAAAAGTATCCTGTCCTGAAGTTCCCCCCCTCTTCTCTCTTATATAGTCTGCATGATTCAACAGCAACTTAACAGCAGAGATAATTAAATAGGGAGGAATAATTATGCAGATCCTGAGAAACAAGTTAAAATGGCTCTTCCTATGGTATACTCATAGGTGGATTTCGAAAACATAGCTATTTTAAGATGTAAACACAATTACATTGGTATAAGGCAAATGGTAGGGGTAGGATTGCCATATCAGCAATTCTTTCCAGACAACTGCTGCCTTGTAGTATGTTGGGTGTATTAAATAAGTAATAAGTAGAGCCCTGTAGTATGTGAGTGTATACATCATACTGGAGGGCAGCATGGTACATGGCCAGTAAAAATGGCCAATAACTCCTGAGCAAATATGCAGAGGTTTCATTCCATATCCTCTAAAAAACAAAAACTTGAAAAAGTGCCTGTTTTAGATACTAATGTTGAAAGGTGTATGTTGTAACTTTTTAATTCCTTAGTACTTAGTACTATACTTACACTCTAACAAACTAATGTCAACCAGATCTTGGGCTATTGTTGTTTTCTCTCAGTACCCCTGCAAAATTCTTACAAAGTAAAAAATGGGATCATTAATACTCAATTTGGTATTAATTCTATATAATTCTGTACATGTTTTACGTTACTGTATGTTAACTGTTTGTATGGATTGCAGCTTAATTTGAAGACTATAATTTCATGAAACTGTTTTAATTAAAACGTGAATCTTCACAAGATGTGTGTATGTGTATGTATATATATATATATATATATATATTTCTATATATATATATATAGAGAGAGAGAGAGATATATATATATATATAAAGAGAGAGAGAGAGACCCTGTTTAAATGTTTGGCGTAACCTAGCTGTTTTCATGGAAAACAAGGGCATTTCTAGCTGTAACTTAATTGCTTAAAGTTTTTTTAAGCAATTAGCTAAAATAATTATGGCTGATCCATTAACCTTTTAAACTGAAACATGTGCCATTGGAACACGGGAGTGATAAAGGGCCTCTGTATACCTATGAAGATATTTCATTAAAAATCAGCCGTTTCCAGCTACAATAGTCCAAGGACCCAAACTTTTGAACAGTAGTGTATATGTATTATATGCACATGCACCACATCTGCCACATCTATATTTGCACAAGCAAGTCTTGTATGCAGAGCAGCCTAGATTAATCTCCACTGATCTTACAATCAACTTTTTTTTGCAGATTCCCAGAGGAGGCACATCCACGGATCAGTAAGGTTTTGCGCACAGCAGCCTTTGGATACCCTTACCTGTTCGACAGCATTCCTGTATTCTACAGGGTACAGTCTGAAAATGGGGAAGCCTGGGTCGTGGGGTGGGATGAAGTGGGCATAGCATGGTTAGGGGTAGCGCCTGGGGCAGGACCATGCATGTATCTTACCACCTTGCTACGCAATGAAGCAGGATGCCTGGATATGATGTCATACTCCCTTAAACTACATCAGTGCATCACAAGGAAGCCATGTTTACAGCTTGGAGTACAGATCAGGGGATATTATCTTCTCCTTCTAACAGGCCTATAACCCCACAGCCCACAAAAATCACGACTCTCAATATATAAATGTATAAGATTTTCCATGCTTTTCTAGTAGGGATTGTAGGCATACACCTCGCGAGGACATTCTAACAGGCTAGTGGGCACCGTCAGAACCAGAGTTGGGGGCCAATGCAGTACTGCTTGCTGTAAGCATAACATCCGACCTTTTCTGTGCAGCTGTTCCTGTGCTCAGGTGAAGACTGCACTGACAATGGTACTTTTGCTTTGCACGTCGGACACACCATCCTTGCCTTTCTCACAGCCTTCCTGTTTGCCACGCATCTTCCAGAGAGATTGGCCCCTGGCCGATTTGATTATGTGGGTGAGTGACTAACTTCAGCACTGAAGGAAACATAACCAGCACCTGGGTGATCGCTGCTACCTCCCGCAGAGTAATACATACCCAATGTAATTTATGATCAGTCACAGCATTGTGCTTAGAATATAATTTGCAGTGCCTCTCCTCTGCAGAGGTTGGCACCCAAGCCTGTCTGTCAGCTTTTTTGCACTTGGCATAAACAAAACATTGCTGATTTTATTGCTGAGCCCAATTTATATGGGATGTGCACTTTTGTAAGCATGTTCCCAATGCCTCTCCACACCCTTACATGAAACACTGCTCAGATCTGCCTGAAATATAATTAAACAGACCTGACTGCTTCTTTAATTCTGCATATTGCTCTCCGAAGCCAAAATAATCTCTATATCGCTATATATCGCAACTTGGAAAACCTTGGCTCTCCCATTATTTAATTAGCTAGAAAAGGGAGTAGTCCGCAAACGCCGAGGTCCCAGATATATATGCAGGAGGAGGAGGAGAACTATTAGTCTAAAAATTATCTGAAAATGATATTTAACTTTCCTAATCCTATTTTGGTAAAGATGATACCTTTATTGGCTAACTGAAGTATAATGGATTGCAAGCTTTTGAGACTATATAGGTCTCTTCTTCTTCAGGCGTATCACACCCAATCATGATGAGATTTGCTTTAAGGTGTTGGTACAGAGACTCCATCACTGTTCAGAAGTATTTTTGATGGCATGCAGGACATTTTCTTTACATTATAAGGGTATTAGTCTCAGTGTTATGATGTTACCTATTAGGAAGGATTAAGGGGTCTCAATATGTATAGCTTGAAGAAAAAAGACAGAGGGGAGATGTGACAGAAGTATTTTACCACTTAAATGCATTTAGCAAAGTACAAGAGGGATGTTTATTTCAGACGGGAATTGTTAGAACAAGAGACCAAACTCTAAAACTGGAGGGTGGGAGGTTTAGATGCAATGTGGTTGGTAAGTGGAACAGTCTTCCAGCATAAGTGGTAGAGGCTAATACAGTGAGAGAAGTTAAACATACATGGGACAGGTATAAAATATCCTGAATCTAAGACAGGATGAAGGGCTGATTAGGGTAGAATCTCTACATCAGGCAAAATAGGCAGACTAGATGGACCGAATGGTTCTAAATATCATGTTTCTGTGTACAGCATGTAATGTGTTTTGTCCTTGCAGGCCACAGCCATCAGCTTTTCCATGTGTGCGCTATCCTGGGCACTTACCTCCAAATGGAAGTGCTGATTATGGACATGAATCTTCGTCGGGAATGGCTACAGGTTAATGGTCCCTCTCCATCATTCTCCAGTACCCTGGGAGCCTGGGGCTTGGCAATGACCCTCAGCCTGCTACTGATTGCTGGCTTCTCTTGGGCTTTGTACTGGAAGCTACAGCCACAAAAGAAAAATAAGCACATGTGACTTTGGACATGAAAGCCTGTGCAAATGTGTGAATGTATACAGTTCAGAACGGTTTGAATTTTCTTTGGGACTGATTGTTGACCCCACATGGCCAGAGTGCATTGAACAGACAACAGGAATGCCAATCCTCATACAAATGCTCCAAGGCTGTGGATCTTTCCTGAAATGGATGATAAGCATTTTCCATTGAACTGGATGGATGACCGGTTGGCTTCTTGATTATCCATCTACTTTTTTATTGCTCTCCTGTTGGACAAATCCATTGTAAGCCGTATGACTCCATTCAACTCCTTATATGCTCCATCTGGAGATTAACACAAAATATGTATTTCTGGTGCTCAAGAACATCACATGCTGGACAATTTGTATGCCATCATTATACCTCTGTTTATGGAAATTTACATAAGGGAGCCTCCAGGCGAGATCGCATCTGAGGTCATTCACGGGTATTGCAAAACATATGGCCTCTATATGAAGGAGATCTGTTGACTGTTTTATATTGTTTGCCATAGTTGAATCTATAATATACTTACTATATTTAAAAAAGTGCATTCCACTGCTGGCCACTACAGAATACCTTTACACACACGAACATACCAGTTTAGCAAGCTGCAGATAAGATAAATAACGTAACATTATGTGGTCGTGCAGTTAATAAAGCTTGAAAAAGCCGACTTAAAATAAAAAGTATGGAAACACAGAGGAAAACAATATTTTCACGTGCCTTCCCATGATCCACATACCATAATTACATGCATTTACCGTCCATCATACGCTTAAAGATTTACTGCCATTTTGCCTCTGTATACACAGCATGTCCTCTTTCTTTCTGGCATATATCGTCATCACCATCATTTACTCTCTCAGGAGGCCCCATCCTCATGGTAAATGGGAAAGAGAAGGGACCACAAAGCTGTTAGAATTTCATGCAAAACAAGCCTTTGTTTTCACAAAGTTCCCTAAAAGATGTACAAACATAACTACGTATCCATTAATATAAAAAGTTACCTTTACATATCAGACATAGGTCTTGTGCTGCCTCAATGATTTGCAGTACATACATAGGCACAAAAGAGCTATGTTCTACTCCCTGATTTTACTATGCATTTAACAGGGCAAACCCCACTAGGTTTCTAGTACAAGGGCTCAGCTGATCCTGCATAATGCATAGATAAATCAATGAACGTTTTAAGAAACCTTCCATGTTACTTTTTCATAATGCAGAGTCAACTTCTTTTTGCAGAAATTCCCTTGGGTTTGCCCTTGATAATGCGTAGTGATATCATGGAGAAGATATGTTCAAGTCTTCTGCAGACTGCCCATTTTGTGAACAAACCATAAGGGAATAATGCTTTCACATGCATTCATACATATACAAATCCCCAATTGTGCAGCCACTTAATAACATGGAGTTGTACAAACACATAAGGATGACCACATCACTAAAGGACACATGCTTTTCACGCGTTGTTAACCTGTACCTGCAAAGTGCCCTGCAGTGTGTGGGATGTGGAAGGGACTGATTTTGTTTTTTGTGAATGAATGAATGAATGAATCCTAAATACTGCAAGCAGAAACATGTCAACAACATCTGAATTATATGTGTATATGGTGTTGTCAACCTAAGCCATACATGTACATATGCCGACCTCCATGCACATAGATACAATCTTCTGCCTGCAAAGACTATGAGAGTATACCATCTGGGCCACATATCACGCAGCACAACATGCAATCTGTTCCTGCTGTACAATGCCGGCAAATACATCAATGACACAACACACAGGGGACCCTTGTCATCAGGGGCCCTTGGTTAAGTGTAGTAAGTTACTTGATGGCTGCTAAGACTTCCCCTGTAAGGGGTGTGTTGGTTTTTAGAAAAATATAAAGATGATACAAACAAGGTTCCGGCAATATTAAAAAAAACAGGTAACGCCACTTAAATTAGAAATGCGGCACACATCACCAAATGGAACTGCAGCGATATAACAGTCCTGTAAAGATATGATCAGGAAATGAAACATCTTGTAAGTTTCTAGTATGAATGACATAGAAATTGTAGAATTCCCTTCGGGGGTTCATCCAGCACAGACAACAGAGAGAATGGACCATTTAAAGACCATAGCTGCTAGAATATGGAGGAAAGAGAGAATCGCTCAAGCAGCAGAAATAAGTCTTCCAAGGCGGTGCACAGTAAGAGGTGTAGGGCAAGGCTCATCACGCTCAGCCTGCAAGGCACAGCAGATACAGGTAGCAGCAACACTGGAATGGAAACAGAGGTTAAGGAGCAGCAAAGCTGTGACCACTGGGACAGACAATTCACAGGGCCACAGGCTAAAGGTGCCCTGACACGATAGCGCCATACAAGAGCTCCGGTGAGTCAGGCAAGCCTTCTTAAGTAGGCCTAGAGAGACACTCAAAACATTTAAGGGCATAATGAGCATAGAGGTCTGTTTTATTACATCCCCCAGAAGAAGTCTTGTATGCTTAAGAGTACATGCAAGACTTCTGTTAAAGATAGATGCCTCGCATTCACACTTAAACGATGAGTCTGGAGATGAGAAAATACTTAGTCTGCGACTGCATAGCAGCGTCTCTGAGAAGGTAAAAAAATAAAAAATAAATCCAATAGCTTTAGGCAGAGATCACTCCACGGAGAATGCAGCCTCATATGGATGCTTGCTACCATGGCAACCAGTTACAAAAAAAAAGAAGATAAAGTTTCGACATGCTGCTAACTAATTTATTGTGAGATCCGATTTTCACACCGTAGGTTCACCCTATCTAACCCCAAAAACAAAATGGAATAAAAAAAAAGCAATGTACCTGTGTGTAAGAGTAGAGGTTTTAAGAAAAAAAAAATTTCTTAAAAGCTCTTATTTTGTTTTTCTTTCATTTTACTATGAGTTTCGGCAGATATGGGGAAAATTGCCGAAAAAAAATGTTTTCTTTTTGTGTGGCGGTTGTATTTCTCCCTGGCACTCAAAGGGTAAGATGCACTTGCCTGTCACATATCACTTTAAGAGGAACAATCTAGGCTTTATTATTATTATTAATATTATTATTATTTTCTGTTTCAATGTATAGTTAGATCTGGGTAAGATACACAGTGACTTGTAAGTTATATTAGACTTTTTTTAACTCATTTGTGATTATGTGTAAAATATGTTTTGGTGAATTCTGAAACACTGTTCTTACTGAGTGGATCAGGTTTGAAAACTTTGCACCAGATCATATTTTATGCATCACCCCCACTGACTCGTAAGGAATGCTTTATAAATGAAGCTGATCACACCCCTGGGCATAATAAATGTTTCCAAGGAGACAAAAATATGTTTGTCCTTCGTAGAGAGATTTATGCCACTGGGCATCACTAAATACCAGATCCAAATAAGGAGAAGGTAATACGTTTGCTATTCAGTTGAAATACAATATGTGATGAGGAATATATATATATATAATCGTTTCAGTGCTGTTGTCAACAACATTGCCTTTGGTACTAAACTTATTTAATTTGGCATACATTTCACAGAGGATTTTATGGGGACTTTTTCATGGACCTTGTGAACTGGGTAGGAACTTTTTGTTTGTAACCAGGTTCGTTCCCAGTTTTCAGCTCCGCTGAAGAATCTTCAATTGTTACAGTAATGTAAGAAAATATTCCAGAAAAAATCTCATTGTTCCTTTGACATCTCTTGTTTTGGCCCAATGATGTCATGAATGGCCGTGCTGGCCACTGGTGGCCTGAAGATGACAAACATTGGGATTAATGATCTTGAAGGGTTTGAGGCTCATGGCTTGGCGCTTCCATGGGATGATATAAAGAAGGGATCCCATGACAGCAACCTCTTATAAAAGGTTATGTGCACAAGAAGATGAAGATGTGGCCTCGTGTGTGCAGCCAAATCCTGGACACCTAAAGTGCTTTTTAAATCTTACTTTCCTACAACCATTACTGATCATTTAAAAGGAGGACTAGGTTTTCCCATTCTTGCTCATCTTTTCAGCCATAGTCTGCTTCATTGACCATGTTCAGCTGCAAGTACATGATTCTTTTGATGAGCAGTATACTGTCAGTGGTGCTATACTGGCCATGTTATATACTGATTACCAGTATACCATCAGGGTTGCTATACTGGCCATATTATACACTGATGAAAAGAATACTGTCAGTGGTGCTATACTGGCCATGTTATATACTGATTACCAGTATACTATCAGGGGTGCTATACTGACTATGTTATACATTTATGAACAGTATACTGTCAGTGGTGCTATACTGGCCATGTTATATTTATTATTATTATTATACTTTATTTATAAAGCGCCGACAGATTCCACAGCGCTGTACAAGATGAACATTTTTACAGATAACGACAAGTACAATACAGCAATTGACATACAGATCCAAGAGGAATGAAGGGCGTATTAAATTTAACGGATGGTTTTGCTGGCAGCATTTATCGTAGACGTGCATTTCTTAACACGGGAATCCAGCATCCGGTGACACTGTTAACAAAGCGTTTATTTTCCCGTCGGTAATCAAACTCCGCTGATTACACCGAATTATTATCACTCGCCACCGGGAGGCGCTGTCCTCTCCTGTTTACCTTTTGCGGTTTGAAGCGCGCTGACGTCATTCAGCGACCCTGCGCCCTGATTGGTCATATTTGAAAAATACCATGCGCGGGAAGCGGAAGTTCCATACCTGATCGCCAGATACCGAAACCGGGAATCCAAGGGGACTAAATCACAGACTGGATCTCGGAGACGCCAGAAATAGAGCGGTTTTAAGAAGTGTCAGAGACCGGAGGAGACATGAAGACTGCGTACGTATCTGGGTCTTTCCATGGGAAACCCTCGGTGCAATCCGGGACTCGTGTACGTTGGGAAAACCCGATTCACGGCTTTGGGGCTGCCTCGGGATTTATATTATTCCGCTAGCCCGGTCACTAAGTATTTGAATGAATCGTATTGTGGCCCAAACGTGCGCTACCTTCGTGTTGTCCGTTTAAAATCCGGGTGTCCCGCCTGTCAAATAGCTTTGGTGGCCAACATACGATATAAACGGGATACTCTATTATCTCAATGCCCGGTGCTTATATGCCACATTCACAGCAACACCGGCAAACTGTTCAGCCGCCGACATATAAAGCACATACTTGGTACTTTTACATATGTTCTTGGGGTGTGTGCCGAGTCAGCAGTTAGACCGATGTATTGTTACACCTATAATATAACGCAGGCCTTTGCGGCCCCATAACATCCGCGTTTTGAGCAACCGATTTATAGTGAAAACAGCCCTTAACGCAGCAGGAGAAACAGTTCGAAGACTTATATGTTGGGCAGATCGCATGTGAGATTTCCTTTCTCCATCGGTTTAAAACCACATTGTAAGCAGTTAAACTCCTTAGCCTTGTTTCTTCACTTGATCCTGTGCTTCTGCATAACAGAAGGTGAGAAAATACTTTGCTTTCCTGTTAATGAATGGCCTGCATTGTGTGGGCTGCTGGGGCTGCGGTTTCTGTAGGGGGAGGCTGGGGCTGCAGTTTCTAAGGGCTGGGTGGGTGTCTTCACCCTTCAGGAATGTGCTGGCCTTTGCGTGGAGGTAGAAAACTAACATCTCCCACTTATTCACCCGCTGATATGATTTTAAAATGTAAATCCATGGAAGGCAAAGTATTTCAGCAAAGGGTTAAAAGCAGGAATTGATCTAGAAACAGTTACATTCCCGATACCAATCTGGTAACATTGTAGAAAATAATATTCCCTAGAATGAGGTAAGAAAGTAAAACCCCTTTGTGTGGCTGATCCCCTTGGAACTGTTGCAGTAAAGGGTTTTGCGGATGTGGTCTCTGCACAGCTGAGCCGGGTGTCTGATTTATAAGAGAGGAGCTGTTAGATGATCAAACATTTAATCTATGAAGAAAACACCATCGAGATGAACAATATTTAAAAGATACAATGAACGCAAAACTACCTTCCTTGGGAATTTTAATAGAATGCAAACAGACAGCTTCTTTGACTGAGAGATCCCCACACAAAAAAAAATCCACTCACTGATTTATCGCCACCAAAGATGTTCTGACACCAGAATCCAGGCGTCTGTGTGGGTGAATCTGCTCGCTAGCGTTTCCAGCGTTTAATTCCCCGTCCCGATAAATAGGATCATTGGAAGGTAAGGATTGCGGGTTTGTCAGATTGAGGTAGAGGCAGGTGGTAAACTTTTCAAATCTAGGAAGGAATGCAACCGAAAGCGATGTATATAATGTTACCGTCAGCGAGGTTTTGGGAGGAATAGGTAATTGAGTATAATTTGGTTTATGCGTAGAAGCTATAGACTCACAATGATCAATCTATTTATTCCTTCTATTAGCCGGACTAAAACCCCACGGCGACCACCTCCCAAAAAACCATCTAATGCAGACCAGAAGGATCCAGTGGGGGTAAGTTTACATGCATGTTAATAAATAGTGACTAATGCCAATTAGCTGAATAACAATGGATAGCTTTTTGTTATGAGCTTCTTGCTGTAAAATCCCTTTAATAAGGCTGTATTGCCCTGCTTTGAAGCCAGTTATAGTATATCCTTTATTCATGCTTAACCTTTCCTTCTTAAGTCACGTTTTATTCACTTATTCAAGGTGCGGATATATTTTGGAAGAACTGCTATGTACCAGAATTCAATATTAATTAAAAACTAGAAAAAGTGTCTGGTGTGAGAAAAACGAGTACAAGATTAAAGGACAAAATATTTTGATCCATAAAACAAAGGCATCCCTCTTAACAATTGAGTTGATTTGCCCCACTTCAGCTCTATTGGCATTATAAGCTCCATAATAGCTAAACTATACGTTTATCTGCTGTAATGCTACGACTAGCGTTAAGTTGCTGCTAATTCTAATCTAAACATCCTCAGCCGGACCAGTGGTGACGGGCCAATTCTCTTCACTGCTTTCATGCCGATCTATAAAGCCAAGCAGGGGTTGTTAATCTTAATTGTAATTTTAGGAACCATGATTGATATTCATCATATTCTTTATACTTGCCTGTTTCTACAGGTTTACTGCAGAGTGCGTCCTCTGTCTCCCTCTGACCAAGAGTGCTGCATTGAAGTCATCAACGAGACCACCGTACAGCTGCACCCTCCAGATGGACACAAGGTGAACCGGAATGGTGAATATAAAGAGGTGAGCGTTCAAAGATCTGTTTCATGTTATGAAACAGCCAATCGTTACAGCGCAACCACTTCCCTGTTTATTTCTGCTCCCTTTGTGATAAGACGCATAACAGCATGACACCAACACATCTTAGTCTCTGCACATCTTTTGCGGTGGAAATGACGTGACAATTGCACTGCGGTACATCTTTTGATCAATGAAAAAAGGGTAGTGATTCACTTTAAGTACATTTTCACTTTACATACGTGCTCTGGACCCATTGTGTGCATTAATGTGGGGTATGCCTGCACATATTTGCTTGTATAAAGTATTGTCGATTTTCCTTTTAATGTCTCCTGGTATTACTCTTGTCCATGTTTCAACAATTAAAGATTTTTCTTAAGAGCATTTTGAGTTCTTCAGTTTTCTGTGCGATTGCTTATAATTATTATTTTTCCCCCTCAGACACAATATTCTTTTAAACAAGTATTCGGAACTCAGATAACACAAAAAGAACTGTTTGATGTTGTAGCCAAACCTCTAGTGGAAGATCTGATCCATGGAAGAAATGGTTGGTATGGGGGGGTACACACCAGCTGCAGGCATTTGGTGGAGCTTTTTCTGTAAACTAAAATTCTGTTGTGAATCTAGGTCTGCTTTTCACGTATGGTGTAACTGGAAGTGGAAAGACACATACCATGACTGGATCCCCCGGGGATGGCGGTCTCCTGCCTCGATGTTTGGACATGATCTTTAACAGCATTAGCAAATTTCAAGCTAAGAGATATGTACGTGGTTGTTCTTTCCTGTTTAATATTTGTTTGTCATGTAGATTCTGAATAGGGAATGGGAAGAATAGCTTATTGTTGGTTATTTTTGGGTTCTTATATATTATTGCAGTTCGGCTGGTCTGATTTCTCATGTGGCTTGCAGGTTTTTAAGACGGATGACAGAAATGGCATGGACATACAATGTGAGGTTGATGCTCTATTAGAGAGACAAAAGCGGGAAGGCCACTCACAGCTGGCTAGCAAAACTCCTCTAAACAAGTAAGCAAAACTCAATTATTGAGCCTGATGCAGGCCTTGCGAGGGAATCCCTGTGAGTAACCCTTTGTGCTCCACAGACAGAGGATGGAGCCTGAGTTTGCTGATATGATAAACATTCAGGATCACTGCAAGGTGGAGGAGGTGGACGAGGACAGCGTATACAGTGTCTTTGTATCATACATTGAAATCTACAATAACTATATCTACGACCTTCTGGAAGAAATGCCTATAGATCCTATAAAGCCAAGGTAAGTTACTGCATGAACTTGCATTGGTCACCTGTCTTCCGAATTGTAACACTAGCGACCTGTTTTATCCTGTGACCTTTTAATCTTAATGTTAAAACTAAAGTTCTCGTTTATATAAATGACCATGAAATGTTATTTTGCCCTTTCTATGCACAATTAACTCTTTGGGTACAAGAGTGGTAGTGGAGTATTGATTTAATGTCATGGCACTCTAAAAGGTCTTGCCTTTGTAGGAGAATATAAAGTAAACTGTATGGAAACTTCTGCGACAGGCTCCCCCGTGCCATTTTTTTATTTTTTATTTCTTTGAAATCCTTGTGTAATGTAGTGGATTTGGTTACCAGACAAGGTACTGTTCACTACGGTGCAGTGATATATGCATTAAGCCGATGCAGACATTATAACCTGTCCCTATTCCTTTGTCAGGTGGAACACGCCAGGAAAGAATGCTGAGTTTATGTATGTGTTTGTTTGTAGCTCGTGCCATAGCTCCATCCCTGAGTGTTTAAAAAATAAAATCTCTTCTCCCATAAACCTTCCAACCTCTCGCATCATACTGCATGTTTGCTTCCCTTTGCTCCTAATAGTTCATGTAGCAAACCTTTCATGCTGGCTCAGCTAGTTTAGCTTTGTTACGTTTATCGGTTTACTTTAATTTCAGTTCTTTGCATTTTGCAGGCCACCGCAATCCAGAAACCTACGTGAAGATCAGAACCATAACATGTATATTGCTGGATGCACAGAGGTGGAGGTGAAAACTACAGAAGAGGCCTTTGATGTGTTCTGGAAAGGTGAGGGCTTTGTCTGGGGTCATAAAGTAGGAGCTTGATAAAGACGCTGATTGCCAATGAGCTTCTGGCTCATGAAGTTTCTTCACCTAAACTACAGAGATTCAGAAGAGTAATGTGAGGAAATTCCAATTTACGGAAACGATAGTAGAGCTCTATTGGAAGTTTGTTCCATGTGCATAAAGCTAAAGTCCTAAATAATTAAGGGCAGTCTGTTGGTATGCGAGTGGCTATATATAAAGTCACTAATTGGCTTTCTAGTCTAGTGGTGTTTCTTGGCTGAGTAAGCCAACTCTAGCATTTTTTTTTTTTCTGCAAGAAGAGTAAAATTTTAGTTCACGGCTAGAAATGTAATGCCTTCAGTGCTCGATTAACCAGAACGGCTGCATCCCCAACAAAAAGTGTTCATTGAAGCAGCCTTGTTAATAGACCTGTTGGGCTCATACATGCTCTGTTTTGTATGGGAACAAACTTATTTGAATTATTGGTCATGAATAAGATTGCCCCGATACGATCCTAACAAGGGAACTCGTTTCAGGTCAGAAGAAGAGAAGAATTGCAAACACCACGCTGAACCGCGAGTCCAGTCGCTCCCACAGTGTCTTCATGATTAAATTGGCGCAGGCTCCGCTTGATGCTGATGGAGATAATGTGCTTCAGGTAAACGCAGCTGATCGTATAGGCTGTGTTGTCTGTCCTCTGTTGGAGAGGAGCATGTGAGCAGGGGATATGTTTCAGGATGGCTTGCCAGTCCTAATCGTTAATGCTTGCTGTCATGTCACATTTTTTTATCAGGAAAAAGAGCAGATCACTCTAAGCCAACTTTCCCTTGTGGACTTGGCTGGAAGTGAAAGGACAAATCGCACCAAGGCTGAGGGTAACCGTCTACGGGAAGCAGGTAAACGCTGAATTATTTTTACGCAACAGTTTATTTATGCTATGCGTGTGGGTTGCATATTAAATGTGTTTTTTTTTGTTTTTTTTTGTTTTTTCTTTCCTCAGGAAACATTAACCAGTCATTGATGACGCTAAGGACATGTATAGAAGTTCTTCGAGAGAATCAGCGTTATGGTACAAACAAGGTAAAAAATTATTTTTTTTTCTTAATTTTGTTGGTGTAATTGACCCTGGGGATGTTCAGCTGCCAGGTAAGCTGGAATTCTCAGGGTGTTTGAGTTGTTGAGATGCCAAGCTGGATGAAATGACTTACTGCTCCTGGAAAATATCCTAAAATCTTGTGTGTTCCTCTCCCAATAGATGGTACCGTACAGAGACTCAAAGTTAACTCATCTGTTTAAGAACTACTTTGATGGGGAGGGCAAAGTCCGCATGATAGTGTGTGTCAACCCAAAGGCTGATGATCACGAGGAGAGTTTGGTGAGTATAAATAACGTTGAATAATGTATTTCTGATTCTCTTTAATAAATGGGCGCTGATTGGTTCGTTATATCTTGTTACAGCAAGTAATGCGGTTTGCAGAGATGACGCAGGAAGTTGAGGTTGCCAGACCTGTAGACAAACCAATCTGCGGTCTGACTCCAGGCAGACGCTACAGAAACCAAGCATTCAAAGACGAGCTTTCCCGCAGACTGGAGGAGCGTGGGGGCCCAGTAATTGGAGGTGATACTAGGGATCTGATGCTGGGATATCTACCGCTTCTTACTTTTGTGGTCTTTGTGTCCTCATTTGTTCTTTCTCTCCCCCAACTAGAGCCTGACGATCAGTCTGTGATAGAGGTACTTATTCAAAGCTTCCCTCCAATCCCATCTTGCGAGCTTCTCAATGCTAATGATGAGAATACACTCCCACTGCTCATTGAAGTCCTGGAGAAAAGGAGAAGGATCCGCCATATGATGGCTGAGGAGTTCAATAAGAACGGTGAGATACAGATTATGCCGACTAGTCACAACCACTGCTTCTTATCTGCTGTCAAACTCTGTTTCTAAGCATATTCTGCCTCCGAAATAGCTTAACAAACTATGGGTGTAAATACAGCATTCTTAACTTCTGCCTAGCCAAATATGTGCCATGTGGCTGTAATCTAACTCGCTCTTACTTGTTTCTCTAGTATCCTCCTTCAAATCAATGTTACAAGAAGTTAATGGGGTGGTTGCTGCCAAGGAGAATATTGTTCAGGGCAGAATGTCGGAGAGAGATAAGATTATAGCGTCACAAAAATCTGAAATGGAGCGACTGGAGAAGAAAATCAAAACCTTGGAGTACAAGGTGAGTGCAACACCAATTTACCTAAATTAAATTAACAAAATTAAGCTGATTCCAATTAAAATAAAGTAAAATCTGCTAATAAAACTGGCACATGATTATTACAAACATTTGAGGCAATCGGACAAAAAGAAACACATTACCCACACAGTTCCACATGGAACCCAGTGACATTTCCTTCATGCGTTTTTTTGTACGTGTTCTTGTATGTGTTACTTGGGTAGCCATGTCTGTGTATTTTTTTTTTTCCATTTGTACATGTGAACCATAAGTTTAGTTAACTATTTAGCGCCTCCATTGTTGGCTATGATTTCTGTAGATTGACATTCTGGAAAAGACCACAACAATCTATGAAGATGAAAAGCGCTCCTTGCAGCATGACCTGGAGAACCAAACCCAGAAGCTGCAGCGGCAACTGTCCGATAAAAGACGTCTGGAAGCCCGGCTGCAGGGCATGGTGTCAGAGAATTCAATGAAATGGGAGAAAGAATGCGTAAGTGACGTTATTATAGACATAATTTACCTTTGCCATTACTCATATTGGTAATCGTCTTAAATGTTTTTATATATTTTTTGGTCATCTTGAAGCTGATTTATCCTCAAAATTATGCTTTGCATAATGTTTTAAAATGTCTCTTGTCAAAGATATAAAAAATGACAGCTCAGTAAGCTGTTACTCTGCGTTAAGTCCTTGCCGTGAAAGTTTCCAACTCTTTGGCCCGTATATTTGGAGCGATGCATCTCGGCTCACAAACTCTTCTCCCTTGAAGGCCCCCAAAAAGTTTAGATATTGACCGTCTTAAGACGTCTGTGGCCTTATTTAGGGTTAAAAGAAATAAGCTTATTAGTCCGCTGAATTCATATGGTTAACAAGTGTTTATAATTAGTAAAACCAATCACTCTGTGCCTTTTGCAGGAACGCCGTGTGGCAGCCAAACAGCTGGAGATGCAAAACAAGCTTTGGGTAAAAGATGAGAAACTGAAGCAGCTCAAAGCCATCGTAACAGAGCCTAAGAGTGAGAGGCCCGAGCGTCCGTCCCGAGAGAGGGACAGAGAGAGAGAACCAAGGGTACCCGTCAGATCCATCTCTCCTTCTCCTGCACCTGTATGTCACACATCCGGTATATCTTGCATGATGGTTGGGGGAGGTTGAGGGCACTTGTGATGTCTCGCTACGTGTTTAGATCACACGGTCTGTAGTGGGTGGAGGGCTAAGTGGTCTCCTCACTAAAGATTATTGTTCTTTGTCATCCCAAAGTTCCTAATGTAAATGGGTATCATGCCTTCACGTTCATCCCTCTGTTTATACTGCTTGCATTTCACCGTCATTTCACCTCATCTGAAACATTACAACCGGAGCGCACCCATTCACTGATTGCCCAAGTGGGTTATATTACAACTGATGAGACTGC
Organism: Spea bombifrons; assembly: GCF_027358695.1. Lineage (NCBI taxonomy): Eukaryota > Metazoa > Chordata > Amphibia > Anura > Pelobatidae > Spea > Spea bombifrons. The sequence goes on from NC_071090.1 coordinate 93,278,351, forward strand.
CAGTTATCAAATGTTGAATGGCGTATGCATCCATCATGCTTTATTAAACAATTGTTTTCATCTCCAAAAGTCAGGAACAGCACAAAAATAACTTGTTTATTATTTCTGATGATCTACTGAAATCTGTTATTTTTTATGCAGATTGTCTAGTCTTTACGGCATTTTCCTTTCAGTGACACGGTATAACGGCCTCCTTTTTAATGCGTGCATAGAATCTTGTGCCATACTGTATATAATAGCTATTCAGTATTGTAGTCCGCCTACATGTCGGCTCTGTAGGTTCATCCTCCTGTGTTGGAGTAACATACTCTATAAGGATATTCTGGAGCCTCCGGTATAGGAGCTGCTGGGGTTTCCTGATGCGCGGACTTCTTGCAGTGCAGAGCGCATTGTTGATCCTTTGACATGTGTTTTGTCTCTTGGTCTCTCTAGTTGACTGGTAATACCGTTGCCCAGTCACTCTACAGCCAGCCGTCCGCAGCTGAGCTGAGGCTACATAGACGCTCAAACTCCTGCGAAAGCATTTCCGTGGCTTCCAGCATCTCTCAGTGGGAGCAGAAAACTCCACAGCCCAACACTGCGAGCCGCAGGCGGTGGGAGCCCGAGGCAGCTAGGAGGTTAAATACAGCAGAGGGCAGGTCTCCGTATCCAATATCAAGGCAGCAGGGAGAGCTAGAAGAGGAGCAATGTTCCAGGGTTAGTCAGCTACTAAGTACCGACCGCTAATAGAAGCAACATGGTATAGTCTGCAGCAGTCCTGCCAGCTGCTAACCACATGTGTTTATCAACCGCTCTGGCAGAACTGCTGCAACTACTGCAAATAAGCTTTCACTTGCCAAAATAACCTGCAATTACAGCTCATTGGGATGCTTTAAGCCCGGGGCTATGCTTGCCCTGCGAATGTCCTGCTCGATCTGCAAACTGTTGCGCTGATCACACCGCGCTCCCCTTTGGGAGCTGTACATTTTGCATTGTAGCTGCACTTAAACTCCTCTGTTCCTGATTAGCTCAAAAAACACCTTTTAGATCAATGAACTATTGGCATAGCACCAATTTTGCATAAAGCAAGCAATCCACTGCTAAACGACTCCCAACGTAGTTTAGAAGTCGCAGAGGGACCCGTTCTGTAACATGCATGTTTCCATTCTGAATTACCGTATTTGCTCGATTATAAGACGAGGTTTTTTCCAGAGCAAATGCTCTGAAAAATACCCCTCGTCTTATAATCGGGGTCGTCTTCTAATCAGACCCCAAAAAAATGGCTGGGGCCATGCTGCTTACCGGTCGCGAGCAGCGTCTCTTCCGTTAGAAGCAGGAGGACAGGATGCTTGTAGCTTCCTCACAGAACTCTATCTCCCCCTCCCTCCTCTGGGGGCGGGGCCAGAGAAGTTGCTGGTACAGCCGGTCCCCTGCAGAAGTCTTCGAGTGAGAGATCTGCAGTTCAGGTAAGGGGGTGGGGGAGGGTTTTTGGGTAAGTATGTGTGATTAATGTGTGAAGTATGTGTGATTAATGGACTGAATGAGTATTTAAATGTTTGTGAATGTGTGTTTGTGTGTGATAGCATGGATGTGTAAGGGGGGTGGGGGTTGTAGCATGGCATAGGGAGGCTGTAATCCCACTACTATCATCCCCAGGTTCCAGCATGTACTGGCTGCCTTGGCTTGATAGGAGTGTGATTGCTGTTAGCAGCAATCACACTCCTATCAAGCCAAGGCAGCCAGTACATGCTGGGTTAAAAGGCATATCATGGGGCTGAGTGGCATATAGGGGGTTTAACCCCCTATATGCCACTCAGCCCCATGATATGCATATATACCTCCAGAAATGCATTTTAACCCCCTATATGCCACTCAGCCCCATGATATGCCTTTTAACCCCCTATATGCCAGAGTGGCATATAGGGGTATAAGGCATATCATGGGGCAGAGTGGCAAATAGGGGGGTATAAAGCATTTCTGGGGGCAGAGTGGCATAACTGGGGGGGGCAGGTTGGCAAATAAAAGGAAATGTAAAAAATATATTTACATGAATTAATATTTACTGGTAAAACTTTTTTTCCTATAGGGTCGTCTTATATTCAGGCTTTTTGTTTTTTTCCTAAATTAATATTTTGATTTTGGGGGGTCGTCTTATAATCGGGGTCGTCTTATAATCGAGCAAATACGGTATCACCCAGACGTTTCTCACTGCTCGCTGTCAAAATGTAAAAGACATACCCAGGTATAAAGTCGGGATTCTATAGGCGTGTGGCTGGGTAACTATTGTGGTTATTTTTTTTCCCCCCACGATATAAGCAACTCTTACAGGAACGGAGCCCGGTTCTCTGCAACAGTGACAGGTTTCTCTTTAATAAGGGACCCTTTTATTTCTTTACTATATATTTCCTTATTCTGGGAAAGGCTATTTGGTTTCTGCTTGCTGCTTTGTTCAAATATATTCTCTAGGAGCAACTGTATTGAGACTTTGCTCCTTCCTGTCCAAATTCTGTTCTTCTGACAGCCGTCAGTATTGGTAGATTTTATTTATATAATGTATAGATTACACATGCATTTTTTATTTTGTGTGTGGCCTGGTTGAACTCCCACTAATGTGTGTAAAATAGTTGCAGTGCTATGGCTGAATTGAGCCCATAGTTGTATTTTTTGTATTTTTGATATACTGTAAACCATTTGATGCAACCCATCTTAACCAATGAACATCTTGATACCAAATTGCTTTAAATAGGACATCTGCATGGCGCTTGCATGTTTTTTTGTGAAATTTGTGCTTTACAAATTAAGGCAAATCATGGTCTTGAGCACTCACAGGTCTGGTAACTATATGGTCCATCTGCTATCTAAATTGTCCCTTACTGTAGGCCGTTTCCAAGCTTATGACTGCCTTTTTTTAAGGACTACTTGAGTGCAGGCTCTTGGGATCATATCATTGGTATAAAAAAAAACCTGCTTACTGATAAAGGTGTCTGAGTAGATCCTGAGACTAGCATTAGATCAATTTAAATGATTTCCAAGAATTTTTTTATTTTTATAAAGCAGGTTATAGTTTCCTGTGATCACCTACCCTTTTAATTGGCTAAACTTATTGGCATTATACTTTCCCCCTTGGTTTATATTGGGTGAACTTTACGATCTGAATGCTTCAGTCTCGGTTACCAGGCCATCCGAATGCTCCTGTCTCTGCACTGGAATTAATCGGTCACTGATTTTCCCTGTTTGTCTTGATTTGCTCTCTGGACCTGTTCAGAATGTTCCCCCGGTGCATGCCCGGCACCGCCGCTCGCGTTCAGCCGGGGCGGAGAGATGGGTAGACCATAAGCCGCCCAGTAGTGTGGAGACCGAGACGGTCATGCAGCCCCATGTCCCCAACGCCATCAAAGTTTCCGTTGCCAGCGAAAAGGCGCTGGCAAAGTGTGACAAGTACATGCTGACACACCAGCAACTGGCCTCAGATGGGGAGATTGAGACTAAACTTATTAAGGTAAAAATAAAAGTGCCGTGGGGGGGGTGTTCATTCATTACTGAGAAACGGTTAACTGATGCCGGCAGCTACATGAATTTTATGATCAGAACAGTGTTTTGCAGATGCCTTTCTATTTTGTACACCAGTTTCTTTAAATAGCGTTCTGATAAGTATATACGTGTATCTGTATCTGTCTTGAATGTCACATTTGGGTGTTCACTTTGAGGTGTGAGGGAAAGGTGTCCATTGTCTGATTAGCATTCGCATTTTAACCTCGTGCGTGTCTTACGTTGACAGGGGGATGTTTTCCGGACTCGGGGAGGAGGTCAAGCAGTTCAGTTCACGGATATTGAAACATTAAGGCAGGAATCTCCACCTGGATCCACGTGAGTTGGCTTAGAACCAAAGCTACACAGTAATGCCCGTTTCCTCAGACTTTAGTGACAAGTTGCATCATTCATGCTGCTTATTCAGCTAAGCATGCCGTGTCTCATTCATCAATGCGGCGGTAGACGTAAGGAAGCTGTAACTACTGGCTGGTTAGATGTTGCGGTGCAATGTTGGTGTTAGGCGTTGCACCCGCTGTATAGATGATCTGGGGTCTCTGCACTGGTGAAACATTTTGCTTTCCTTTTTAGCCGCAAACGCAAATCGTCACCAACAAAGCCTCCCCCGCAGGAAGACACAACAGAGTCTGAATGGACAGATGTAGAAACCAGGGTATGTGCAGGCTTCAGTCGTGTATAGTGACTTTTATCCGGTGACAATGATTTACCTTAATCATGATGAATCGGGTGAACTAAATTGCCCAGTGCCAAAACAAATATTTGAAATAATATACAGCGCCTCCTACAAAACAAGACAATAGACATGCATCAAAGCAAAAAAACTAACTAGATATAAGATACCAATCGGCCCAAATATCTTGGTGTTTAAGTACATAATTTTACTTGCTTTATTGCTGTTTTTTGACTGCTCCTTGTTTATCTGATACTGGTTTGGGGCCAGACCATTTAGTAGCGCTGCGTGTAGGGCTTCACGCACTTTTTGAGTGTCGGATCATTAAACGCCATGCTTCCTCTCTGTATAGTGTGCTGTTGCTGTGGAGATGAGAGCCGGCTCTAATCTGGGTCCTGGATACCAGCATCACGCCATTACCAAGTAAGTGATTCCTCCACTGATCAGCAGGAAAGGGTTAATATTTTAGGCTCTCAATGCCTTTGTTCTCCAGTATCCCCCACATACATTTGCCAATCTAATTCTAACATCCCACTCACTCATTTCAGCGCGATCTTCTCGCAGCATATTGCTGTTGGATGTGAACGCTACCCATGATGCCTCTTTGTAATGTAAATTAATAATCCTAATACTGTTTTAGGCTAACTTAATGGTATATGAATGCACCAATATAGTGCAAAACTTTTATTGGGCAATATGCAGACACTTATCTGATTAAGTGATTTTAACCATTTAGTAAAGTCTGACAGATGTGTTTATTTTTTTATTTTTTGGGGGGTTTATTTATACTTTTTTTTTTTTTTTCCTTTGTTTTAGACGCAGAAAACCTTGAAGTGAAGACTGCTGATGGCGTGGAATATGTGAAGTTGTATATAGTGGGATGAGTGGCAGCCAGCCTGCATCTCTTGGATTCACTGCCAGATAGACTTTCTGTGCTGTTCTGCTGCTGCGGCTGTGGATTTTATTTAACCTTTCATGAACCTTCGGACAGTGGGATATCGAGCTACTTATATACACAGTTTTCTACATTAAACATGGAAGGGTTTTTATTATCTATTATATCTATTTTTTTTTCTCCATCATACTGTTTAAACAAAGAAAAACTGCTGCTCCTGATAGCGGCAACAATGCACTTTACCGTCGCGTTTCATAGCGATGCACTGCATCTATTTAACACATGGTGCTTTGTTTTACGCAACATGTCTCTAATCATACTACTAACCTCCAGCAAGAAATATACAAGCTGATTTTAGAGACTTGTAAATAAAATTTAAAGGGCTTTTCATGAAAATGATAACTTAGCCTGCTTGTACCTTTTTTTCGTTTCTAAGGCACAACTGCTTTTTCCTGTAAATTAATCTGTTACAGCGATAGTAGAATTACAGATTTTTTTTTTATACATATGCTGTTTGCTGGTGTCCCTTTTACATGTTTATTTTGCAACAATATATATACATACAATCTCAAGAGGTTTGTCCCAACAGGCATAATTTGATATCATTGTCAATAATTTATTGCTGTACAAAAGGTGATGGTTGGCCACTTACATATTGTCTCTTTATTTTTGTTTAAGACCTGCCACTTTTTTTTTTCTCTCATCAGTGTCACATTATATAAAACAGGTGTAGTTATACATTCTTCCTTCCAGGAGAGTGTTGGGTGAAGATTTTGGTAATTGTAGTTTAAATACATGTATGTTGGCCTGTACCTAGAGTTAGCATTAGTGTGTGCCCCCCATATGACACATCTAATTTTACCATCCCCTTAACATTGCTTTTCTTCATTAGTGGGGATGTATAAACTTGCTTACTGTGGGATATCACTATGGGGCTAAAGGAAGAGTTGTTTCAATTAACTTCGTTATGAGTTATAACGGTCCAACCCCACTGAGCTTGTGTTTGTAACAAGATCTTGGATTTCCTTGTATATAATCTATAGCTTAAATCCACAAGAAGCATTTGTGGCAGATAAACTAACATTTGTTAGGCAGATCTTTGCTCACAGATTACACTTAGTGCAGATTTGCTCCGCTGCCAGCAGGTGGCAGTGTGTCACCAGTCCCGCAGTACTCAGTGCTGTTTCTCCTCCAATGCATGCTTTTGCTGGTCTGGGTCCTTCTTTTCAGTGTTAATAATACCGTCAGAGAATTCCTCTTGGCTTCTGCACAGCTTTTGAGGTGTGGGGTTTACACGTTAATCTATCTCTGTGTAAAATGTAGATTTCTTATTAACGCTGTGGGCTGGGCGGCCACACAGGCTTTAATTTAATGGACGGTGTTCTTGCCATGTCTGAGTTAAGTGTAGAAGGGCTCTTTATCATAAATCCCTGAGCTGGTATGTTATCTGGGAATGAGCGGCTCTGGCACAGGACGTTTAGTAGAAGTAGATCTTGCATTCCAGGAAGCTGTTGGCAGCAATTCTGCAGGGATTATTATGGATTCATGTTAATCAAAAAAAGTTACTCCAAACCATAGGTGAGAGGAAACACTGGGAGCAGGGGCTCTGTCAATAAATCTAATGTCTTGAATTTTTTTTTATATATTTAGTGTCCATTTTGTGTTTAGGAATCAGTGTTACTGGAGATAAACAAAGAGGTTGTAGTGATAAGATTATGCCATAGTTTAGTGGCCTGAAGTGTTTGTTCCAACCAATAAAATGACGACTATTTATAAACTCGCGTTACCTCTGAGCTTAAGGCAAATGGTTGATTAACCGTTTGTTACATAAATTAAGCTATTTGCATAACATGGGTTCTTTCTGAATAGATAAAAAAAAAAAAAAAAAAAAAACACTGTGTGGAAAGGGTCTTGATTACCTTTATTAGCATTTCAGAATGACTTTGCAAGCCTTGTTTTTTCCTGAGGAAGTTTCTGAGAGGGTTTTAGTTTTTGTACCCAGAGAAGTGGGACAGTTCTCTTCTGGTTCTGAAAGTAGCCAAGAAAGTAATCTGTCATTCTCCCTAATGCTGCGCTAAACTGAGAACGAGCAAAGGACAGCCTGTAACGTTGCTCTATGATGTCCTGTAGAGCTACTTTAAAATGATATTCAGTTACGGGTAGGCTATTACCTTTTTGGTATAATGTGGTTCGTATTCATAAAAAGGAATTCTAGAACAAAGATATAAATGTGGAATCCAGGAATCCAATGGAATGTTCCTGACGGTGGTGCCGTATCTTTATAAATGTCTGTCGGCTATGGTGTATGTTATGATGGCTTTCCAAATACGCAATACGTTAATCTGTAAATATCTACAGGGCCTGGCTTTCTATGAGCAGCAAGTTGGATCGTTGTGGCGCTGTTGGATCTGCTTGTAGCACCGGACATAGCATCAAACAAGACTGGTCCCGGAATTCCAACCGGTGGCACCAGTCTAGGGCTGTCCCCATACGGTCAGCTAGAGCCAGAAATACCCCAGCCTGGGTTACAGGACAAGCCGGGTGCTACTTGGGTGGTTAGAATAGCTCTGGGAAGAAATAGGTTGAGGTTGTTAAAAGAGATTTATTATCAAAGGACTTGTCATGGAAAGACTGCTGATCGCAGGCCCCGACGGCTGTTAAAAATAATAGCTTCCCAGACGAGCCCAAAGTCAGGTTCAGGAATCATTCCTTGTCTAAACTATTAATTTACAGGAATACGTCACTCCTGAAAATACTTCTTGATTGTATTTATAAAGCTGAATAACATGGAGGGACTAAATATAAAAGTCTGTGTCTTTAAACTATGGCATTCCAGGTCTAAACCGTCTGCCTCCAGCATGACCGTCTCGATATCTTATGTGCAGCTATTCAAAACGATCCCCTCCAGATTACTCAGATTACGATTTCTGTGGCGTTTACTCGCTATAATCTTACTATATTAACTATGCGTTAATAAGGGGCCAGGTTGGTCCAACGGGGTTGAATTGACCCTGTATGTTAGAAAATGAGATTCATGTCACTGCGACCCACCTACAACTCCCTCAGATACCCCGACTTTCCCAACTAACTTTTGGAGCTCAGTTTTATTACATGCTGTATTGCGTGCCAGAGCTGGTATTCTGACAGAGTGGATAGTGCAGTTTATAAGAGACACGCATACAGTCACTGTGTCCGTGTATAGTCCGGGTTTGTATATGTGTGGTTACTGGAGTGTATAACTTATAAGAGAAAACCTTAAAGTAGACGGTAAGTTTTAATACATTTAATAAGATTATAGAACCTGATACAAAGTAAGCTTATCTGTATACAACAGATGGCAATTATTATCTTTTATTTATATAGCACCAACAATTGGGGCAATTTCCTTGCAATTCCACATAAGTCTTGAGTAACCTGGCATTTAAACTGCATTTTGCCCCCGGTTGCAGCGATGTATTAAAGGGGCTCGGTTACTAGGGGCAGATTACCCTGTTGTTGCTCAATGGACGGATTGGGGTGATGAGAGACCCTTGTAACTGGTCCATTTACATTACATTGTGAGAGAGGGACAGTTTGGCCTTAAGGCTGGGAGTTGCGTCAGAGAGCCCGAGGCTGTTCTAGCGTCCCCGGGTACGCCTCACAAACTGTGCACGGGTTGGTAAGAGCGCTAGATTCACCCGGATCACTTCTTGATGCACTTACCCACGCTTAAAATAGCCCTGGCCTATGGCTAGTGGGGGAGGGGGATTCTGTTTTAACGTATCAGCCTTCCGGCTGGGGCCTGTGGATTTTTTCACTGGCCCGTATCAGGTGTTTTTGGCTTCAGTGCTCGTGGCTTTTGGTGTTGAATGAGTCAGTGGAATGGGTGGGGAGGGAGTGGATTGTGCCTTCTGGCCCCCGCTGCCCTTTGAAGACTTCAGTGGGTCTGCTCTAGGGGCGATCCTAGAAGATCTGCCCCCCCCCCACCGTTTGAGCAGCAGCCCCCTTGTTTTCACTGGCATGGTAGTAGATGACGAAGAGCACAAATGCTCTCAAAAAAATTAAAAATTACATTAGCGATCTAAGTAAAGCCAGTAATATGAATCCCCTAACAATGGATAAACCAGCTGCCAGACTGGTTCCTTTCTGTGTTCCTTCCATGAGTTTGTAACGCATTCCCTTTCATTAAGCGTGTTTGTTAGACAGGGCTGTACTAAGCGTGTTGTCTCACAACTGTGTGTCCTGATACAAAATTGTAAAACATAAAAATGAGAATATTCCTTTTATACATCGAGCTGCGAATTAAATACACTGTGGGGGGAGATTGGAGTCTTTGTCACTTTTCTGAATGATACGGAAGATTCTAGCTCTTTAATCACTTAGCAAAGGGCCATCAACATCTCTTAAATGAACAATCATCACCCGGCAGCCCACCACGCTGACAGAAGTGGGGCCGACCGCTCCAATCCTGAGGGGATGAAACAGCTGGACAGGCAGGAGCTAAAGCCGGCCAATTACCGCATTACATGATCCGGGGACTAATGTGTCGGACGGCGCTCGAGCCTCTGTCTCCTTCCATATATACTGAATGCGGGATAATTATGGGATGCGGGTCCTGTCTGCTACTCAACTTCTCCGCGTAGTAAAGCTATTTTCATAGCCCCTACTTCAGCAGTTTCTAAACTAGGGCTACAACTACAAAGAGACTTTACCCAGGATCCACCTGACTCCAAGCATTCGCTCTAACACTGTGCATACCGGGGTAGGTTTAACTCTTTGTGCGGCGGGAGTCATGACATTTTTCATTGCAGGAGCCAGGCCAACTTTTGCAGTTTTACCCAAGAAAATGTGTTTCTTTATATTCAGGATAAATTATGCTATTCATAGATACATCGATTAAAGCAAACTGTGCACAAATTTCCAACTAAATAGTACATGTAACAAAAATGAAATCGTTTTCTTTAAGCCCCACCCCATTTAGTAAATTTATCCAATAGAGGTTGTTGTACATGTGAAAATACAAAGGGTTAAATTAAATAATTTTGCTAAACAAAATCTAGGTAGAAAATGTTCACAATCAGGCCAAGATGATAGCGGCGGATAAATGGCAGCGTTTAAAACAGCGAGGGAATTTAAACATGCAGGGAATAGACATAAATCTACCCTGAATCTAAAAAGCTTCATAAGGTTCAAGTGTTTAAATCAGGAAAAATGGGCAGACTGGACGGCTAACTGGGTCTCTCTGCTGTCAGACTATGTTTTCAATGTGTTTGCAGCTAATTACGGCTGAGGTGAAGGGATGATGGATTACATCTCTCCAATTCATCCGAAGGGGTTTAATGGGGTTGCAGTCAGGGCTCTGTACCGGCCGCGCGAGTTCCTTCACACCAAACCATGTCTTTATGGCTTTGTACACAGGGGCACCGTCATGGCGGAACAGGAAAGGGAATTTCCCAAACTGGCGCCACAGCGTTGGAAGCGAACAATTGTCTAAAATGTGTTTATATTCTGTAGCATTAACACTACCCTTCACTGGAACTAAGGGGCCCAAACCATGAAAAACAGGCCCAGACCATTACCCCTCCTCCACCAAACTTTGACGTAAGAACTATGCCAGGGGCGTCCAACATGCGGCCCGCGGGACCACGAGGTGCAACCGGGATCAGAAGGCATTTCTGGAGGCAGTGGCATAAAGGGGGTTAAAAGGCATATCATGGGGCAGAGTGGCATATAGGAGGTTAAGAGGCATATCACGGGGAAGAGCGGCATATAGGAGGGTATAAGGCATTTCTGAAGGCAATCACACTCCTATCATGCCAAGTCATATTGTTGATTTTTTTTGTCCAATTTTGGTGTGTTACTTACTTTTAATAAAAATGTGGTTAGCACACCAAAACTGGACAAAAAAAAAAATACAGTAATTAATTTATATATGATTGTTGACAGCAATCACACTCCAGTACATGCTGGGATCTGGGTATGCCTGAGATTGCCGTTATATATATAACATTGTTATTAAAGTTTGTGTACAATTTTGGTTTGTAACTTACTTTTATTAAAAGTGCGGGATTTTTTTTATTATTTTTAAAGGTGGGGGTCATTTTCGGCGTCCCGGCATCCGGCAAACTTGGATAGCAGGAGTTCATGAGACTTCCACATAAAAAAATGTGCAATTAATGACCCCAGAGAGAACCTTTTTACTGCTCCAATGCTTGGTGCTGCACGTGACAATCTTTGGCTTGTGTGCAGCTGTTCTGCCGCGGACGCCTATATCATGAAGCTGCCGACGCACAGTGCTTGCGCAGATGTTGCTTCCGTTAGTAAAGTGATGCTTCATAGGACAGGCAATTGTTAAGGGGGGTGTCTGTTTTATTCTATGTGCCCAGAGTGTTGGACTTTCCTGGTGGGGAACTTGATGAATTTATGTAATTTTACATTTAAATAATGACTAGGACTTGGTAATGACAAAGCGTTCCTTAAATGTAGGATAAATGTAAAGTTGTTAGTCTTTTACAGTCATTTGAGCCCGTTAGGACACTATATACCTTATTATTCCTCAAGACAACTGGTGGGGTCAGGGAAGTGCTTTTGGTAGCAGGCCCGCTCCTATCTAGTGACAGCTTCCTAAATAAGAGGTCTCAATGAATCTTAAATAAACCCTGGCCAGCTGACAGGTTCCTTCTAGCTCTGGGGGCCGAGTGTGCTCCCGCCATACACAGATTTCTGGGTCTACAGCAAAGGCCTGCTTGGCATGCTGGTGAAAGCATCGCTGGTTTGGAACATACTTTGGGTCACAGAAATGATACCTGGAGTATAGATAAATCAGCGCCGTGGCACAGAGCTGTATCCTAGTGAATATGCAGAATGCTTCTTGCAGGACAGAAAGCCATTGCCCACTGATAGCTGGTTTTAGTGCATCCCAACCTGTATTGCCAGAAGCGTAAACTAAATAACGGCGTATAATCCAAGTAAATAGTCTTCTCTTGGGATAACAGGCTTCGGAACACCTTAGAAAATACTCCATGTCACCTGTGGGTGCCACTGTCTTATTTTATAACTCATGACACAATTTAAAAAATAAAACTAAACAGGTGATGTAATTTCATACACATTATACTAGACACATGAAAGGAAATTATACACACAAAAGAATTGCCAAGGACAAAACAACTCGAGCAAAGTATATATTTATTGTAGTTTTTATTGATCCATTTCCATAAGTGTGCCGAACACACAGCCTTTTTCCTCTAATACTATATAGATCAGATAGTATAATCAAAGCCAGGCAGCCTGTACATCCCTCTGCTCATACGATGCCTGCCATCTCATAGCCTGCGGCGCGGAGATATTCTTATATAGCCACAAGCTGCTGTCCCTAGTACTATAAGGCAGGCAAGGTGCAAGTAGATACCAAACCTCTAGAACAACAGGTTAGGCATAAAATATCACCCTAGCACCTCTATGACTATATGACATCAGTTCTCATGGAAAAGGAGTCAGACCAGCTGAACCTTCCACAGAAAAGGTAAATGATCCAACATATTCATACAAAATATATATATAAATATAGAGCTCTATGTCTATTTACGGTGAGTGTAAACTGCTATCAAAGTGTGTAAACGGTTAGAAAGTCTCCGAACCTGGCCAGCCAAGTTCTCTGGGGCGCTATGGAGCCGCCAGTAACTTTGTCACCTTGTTCTCTGCCTAGAGGTCTCAGCGCATTCATTCAGTACTTCTCTCCAGCTGTTTCCCCCCTGAGTCTTCCGCATGAACCCAGTTTTACACTTTTCATGACTACTTCTACCTTTTAACACGACCACGCAGAGATTCCAACCTCAGAGGTCAGCGACAGTTACATTTTATAAATATCCTGAACTAGTAAGTGTGGGGCAGTTATAAAAATGGAAACAACTCACTCAAGTGAAGAACTAAAATTTCACCCAACAAGTGTGCAACAGGATCAGGTCCCTCACTCACCATCCCTACTCACAATAATGCACTAAAGAACTAGAAGGCTTACTAACCGGTCTACTTACAAAAACCCTACGGTAAACGTGTTTGCTTTGGCCTTCTGTTTTCCCCAATCATCTCCCATTTCCCTGCCACATCTTCCTCTACATTTCTAAAGACTTACCTTTTGCCTTCTCTTCCAATCTCCTCTTCCTCCTCGCTCACACACCATATTTATATCAATCCCCCCTTCCTTCTGCCCATACATGCAGCTGTCTATTATTCTCAGTTCCCACCTCGCCAACTCCTCCAGATACTGTTCTGCGTCAAATCACCCATCACAGGTTTCCTCTTACTTCTTCCAGATCTCCAACTCCCTACATCCCAGCTCATTCTCACTCTGATCGCGTGTCAGAGCTCTCACATCCCACCGCACCCTCTCACTTCCCTTTCACCATTATCTCCCACACTCCAGATCTTGGTCACTCGCTGCTCCGCATCGCCCATACCCCATATATAATGCCTTCCTTTTCCAGTCTCCTATAACATACCATCCATTTTCCTCCCACTAGCACCTCCATCTTTTCCCTCTTCTTTCCCGTTATATAACTTCCTAAACCATTCTCTCCCATACTCCTTTCTTTTTCCCGCCCCGTCCTGCTTGTTTTCAATGTGCTTTATAGGTCATGGTTTCCCATTGCTTGTAGCTTGATATGTGTGGTTATTTCTGTATATACATTAGAAGTCAAAAGTCCTGTTTGGGAATAAACATTTCACGTAGCTTTCAGGCCACTAAGTATTTAAGAATCAACAGACGAGCTCTTGCCGCATGTGGATAATCTGTAATAAAGCATCTTGCACCTCGGCATCCATGTGACCCTGCAAGAAAGAGATGGACTGTGTTACCAGAACAAGACATGTGCCAAACACAAGGAATTTCATAAACGTGGCCATGTTCTCCGTCCGTGTTCAAAACGATCTACACTAGAGGTGAGGCAGACCATGGCTTGTGGACCCAGAGTGTTGATTGCCCCTCGGCAGACACAACCCCCAGTGAAGAAGAGAGAAGAAAAGAGAAGCGCATGCCACGGAGCACCTAACAGAGAGGGGATCATATTTATCTCTGGTTCTGGGCTCAGACCCAACTGCCCGGTTATAACCTAAACTTTCTTACCTGAACAGCATTCAGCAGATGCGAGCGATAAATGGAGATTACTTCTTGATGTCTGTGCTGAGTCTCCTACAATGAATTAAAACGCCATATTATACAAAATATCATTAAAAATGATGGTACCGTGAATTTATATACACAAATTTACTATTATTATTATTAGAGCCAAAACTAGCAGGATTCTCCAGCTAGAGACTAGAAAAGGCCCCAAACTATGCATAGTTAAAATGAGTAAGGAGACCACACCGAGCTAATTATGCATTATACAGGTCAGCCAAGATCTTCCACCAGCCAAAGCTCACTGGGGCTGGCTCTTCATAATATATTAGGAAAATCCCAATTATGCTGTAAACCCTTCTGCCAACATGAAACATCCCACACTTTGCCCCACAGTAGGGTGTGGGGGGGGAGAATTTGTATTTTGTGTTCCCGCCACTTGTGTGATATACACAAGTGGCGGAAACACAAAATACAAATTCTCCCCCCCACACCCTACTGTGGGGCAAAGTGTGGGATGTTGCTATTGTGCAAAGCCAATGGCGCTGAAAGGAAAGAGTGGCTGTTTGTGGTATAATGTATACCCATTGTACAGCGCTACAGAATATGTTGGTGCTATATAAAAAAAAATAATGATATCTCACTGGTTATGTGTAATAAAATGTTTAGTTTTTGTGCTTAGATCACCATAAGGACCGACCTTACTGCTCAATGTTGTGGACTAATTGATGGAAAGTACTAGCTTTAATATTTAGCGTAATGCCATTTCATCAGGTTTTGCAGAGAGGCCTAATTTCTGTATTTTATATTGTTATATATTATTTATAATACATAATTTTAAAAAAAAAAATCACAAGACAAAAGAAAAAAAAAATTGTCTTCAAAATGCGTGGGTCCTTTAATTTGGTAATGCACCCACATATACAGAATATGATAAAAGGCACATCAGGTAATGGAGTATACTTCCAGATAGTTCTTCCAATACAATCCAAAGGCAGCTCTTCAATAGCACTGCAGCAATTGGCACAGAGTTAATTAATGGCTACAATAAAGTCCATCAAAAGTAGAAACAAAGTTACATCTCACTCACCCCGAAACGGGCTTCAACCAGGTGCATCGACCAGGACGTGCCTTTTATTACATTCCTCAAATGCGATTGCAGTACCAAATTAAAAAGATTAACACACACCTTTAAGACAATATTACACTATATGTATTTGCGTTTGTTCATCACATATATATATATCCGAAGCTCAACCGCATCATTCGGAGATATCAGGTACCATACATTTTATTACGTCCATAGATTTTCACCAGCGCACAAATCACACTTTTTTGGTTTAAAGGAAAATGAAGACTTAGTGGATCAGAAGCAGAGCTGGCGCTTTACCTGGCTTCATCCATGGCCGTCTTCAATCTCTGAATGGGGATGCAGTATTTGGTGACGCAGACTTTGCAGTCTTTCAGAATCAGACTGGGGTCAGCCCTCCTTTGGCTTGGCTGCTATGTACAGCTATAGCCCCACTACTTATCACATCCCCTTTCTGCTTTCTATAAGCAGGAGAAGGTGAGCTCTTGGAAGTTCCAAGGTACAATTGTAAGTATTTTAATATGTTTAATATATTTGTACTGTGCCAGAAACGCATTTTTGTGCGTGTGTGCCACTTGTGGATTTTTTTTTATTGTCTTTAGGAAATCTGATCAGTTTAGAATGCCTCATTGTGTTATCACAGTATTTGTATACCAATAATACAGTTTTAAATCCACTTGTGTATTTGGATAACCGCTAATCTAGGAGTGACCCCAAGCTACTTACATCCAACTGGCACTGCAGGGATGTGACCTGAGCCTGCAGGTTGTCCACAGACTGGCTCCTCTCACTCAATTGGGACAAAGTCAGCTTCAGCTTCTCCACATCAGTATGAAGGGCACGGATCTAACAAGAGAGATCACAGGTCTGAAACACTAGATATGTGGGATACAAATGAAAGACTGCTGGGCAGAGACTGTTTTATGGATTACAGAGACTAATGGGAATGTTCTCAAATACAGTCAAGATGCTCCTTGCAGCTCACCTCTTTGTCTTTGCCCTCCACGTTTCTGGCTGACTGCTGAATACGTCCTTGCAGTTCTTCTATGGTACTCGTAGACTTCTCGCATATTCCCTTTAGCTGAGTGAGCTCCTGTTCTAGGTCATTGTTTTTCTTCTGCAGCTGTTTGCTCTGCTCATGTGCCATCTGCAGCTCCTTGGCCATTTGCTTGGTGTCTTCTCTGTACTTTCTGCAGGACTCCTCCAGCTGAACAACCCTTTGCTCCAGCTCTGTCTTTGCTGCTTTCAGATCTGTGCCTTCCCGGTCCTTGGAGCTCTGTAGCTCCTGTAGGCTGTGATGAGCTTGTCGTATCTCCTCCCTGAGCTGCTTGACTTCCAGTTCAATCACCTGCACTGCCTCCTCCTTTACCTGGAGTTTCTGTTGTGCCTCTGCCATTTGCCTCTCCCAGGCGTCCTTCTCCCGGATGTGCTGGTTTCCAGAGATATAAGTTCCTTTCAGCTCCTCCAATTCCTTTTCCAGAGCGTGAACTCTCTCTTGAACTTTTTCATACAGGTTTACCTGGGTTTTCAGCTCAGCTTCTAGAGATGCTCTGGTGTTACTTAGCATAACCTTCAGTTCCTGGTGCTGAACAACGGGAATGTACTGTGTATTTAATGACTCCTGCAAAGCCTTCAGTTTGCTGGCAGTCTCTAGACACTCCTCTTGCAGCGTCCTCTGTTTCTCCTTGGCTTCAGACAGTGATTTCTGAACTTCCTGCAGATGCGCATGCACTTCATCCAGCTGGCTTTGCATCATATCCCTCTCTTGGTTCCAGGAGGTCCGCTCTTTGCTTAGCACACACTCTGCACTTTGCAGCTCTTTTTGCATCTTCTGGATCTCATTTTGCTGCTCTTCAAACTTCAGCTGCGTCTCCCGACTTATCCGACACTGTTCTTGTAACTCATTCTCCAGCTCCCGTCTTGTGGCCTGGAAGCTCTGCTCCTTCTCCTCCATGCTGGTGAGAGGAGCATACTTCTCGGTGATGCAGCGCTGTAGTGTGTCTAGCTCCTCTCTCTGCTCCTGGATAGCTGCCTGCAGTCTCTGCACCTCGCTCTCTGCTTTTTGGTACTTTGCATATATCTGGGTACACTCTTGTTGCTTCTGTTCTACCAGCTTCTGGAATTCTGATACCCTCACCTCATGTTCTTTCCTTTTCACATATTCAACATCTACTTGCGCTATCAGACTGTCCAGTCGAGACTGTAAATCTGCCCGCTCGGCAGCCTCTTTCTCCACTTGGGACTGCAGTTGTGTCCACTCTGCAGCTTTGCGCTCCAGCTGTTTGTGCAATTCTGCCTGCTTTTCGCTTGCAACCTCCAATTGTGATTTCAACCCAGCCTGCACCACAGACTCATTATCCAGCTTTGCTAGAAGTTCTGTCCTCTTAGTAGTCTCTTTTCCAAGCTGTGTGTGTAGAGCTTCTTGCTCTTTCCTACAACAGGCCAGTTGCTCCCTGCACGTAGCCAAGTCGGCTTTAGTTTTTTCTAGCTCTGAGGTCAGTTTGGCGAGTGCCTGGTGGTGCGTTTTCAATGGTAGGTGGCTCTCTATCAGACTGGTGTTCTTGGTCTTCTCCACCTCAAATTTACTGGTTGCCTCAGCCAACTGCTGCTCTAGTTGGGTAATCCTTGAATTCATGTCTTGCATCTCTTTTTCATGCTGCGCCTGAGAGGTGCTGGATGCCTGCAGTAGCATCAGATCTTCTCTGAGTGTTTTCCTCTCCGCCTGTAACCGCTCCAGTTCAAGCTCAGCCTTCCTCTGGCTTTGCTCAGAATCTGACAATTTCTGGTGGAGCTGAGCAATAGTTTCCTCACAAGCTCTCTTGGTCTCCGCGTGAAGCTGTGCTGGGACATGCTGGCTTCTAATTTGTCCCGTGAGGTCTTCAACTTGCCTCTGCAGTAAAACTTTCTCAGTCTGCAGCTTCTCCCCTTCACGGACCTTGCCGATAGTCTTTATTTTCAGGTCCTCCAACTCTTTCTTAAGAGTTTCCCATTTGGTTTCGGAACGATTCTTCTCACTCTGTGCATTAAAGAGCTCCTGTCGTAGCTGCGTGAGCTCACGCTCCGTCTCCTCTAGACTCCTGGACTTCTCGTTTACCTCGTTGGTTAGAAGGCATTTCATATTCTCAAATTTATCAGCCGTGACAGAAAGACCTAGTTGCTCTCCTGCCTCTTGAGCCCTACGTTCTGCTCTCTCCTTATCTTCTTCGCACACGGCAAGCTCATCTTGCAGCCTTCTGTTTTCCTTGCGCAAGCGTGAATCCTCTCTGCGCAGCTCCTGTACCAAAAGCTCATTGTGGCGGAGCTGGTTTCGCAGTTTCCCAACCTCTGCAGAAGCTCCTTCATACTTGGTCTTCACCTCCCGCAGCTGTTCATTCAAGTCTTCAGCACGGGAACTTCCACTCAGAGCTTCTTGTGTCAGGTGGTCTTTCAGCGCCAGGAAGTGAGACTGCATCTGCTTCACTTTTGCTTCTGAATCCAGCATTCGCTTCTGCACATCACGGAGAGCTTCCTCCAACTGCCGAATCTGCTGATCAGACTCGGCTTTAGTACGATCTCTCTCAGAAGCCAGGGCGAGACATTCCGATGATTTCCTGGACAGCTCGTGCTGCAACCTAACCGTTTCGTCCCTTGCCGCTTCACAGAATCTGCGCATGTTCTCCAACTCCTGATGTTGCTCTGCATTGTTCCCAGGGAGCTCTAAGGGCCGCAGCTGAGACCTGGCCAGCAGGTGCGCAGAAAGCTGAAAAGATAAGAAACACGGTAAAGAGATTATTAACGATAATAGTCATACCAACATTATTTCATCCTTATCCCTTAAAACAGAACTGTTATAGTTGACCGAGAATTTAGTCATTTCATGTAACCACAAATACTTAACAGGTAGTAAAATGTCAGCTGTAGAATGTTACGAACATACAGTTGTGCTCAAAAGTTTGCATACCCTTGGAGAATTGGTAATATGTGCATTCCCTTAGTTCTTAATACTGTGTATTGCCCCCTTTGGCATCAATGACAGTGTGCAGTCGTTTGTAATAGTTGTCTATGAGGCCCCAAATTATTGCAGGTGGTATAGCTGTCCATTCGTGATGGCAAAATGCCTCCAGGTCATTCAAAGCCTTTGGTCGTCTTGCATGAACTGCACGTTTGAGATTTCCCCAGAGTGGCTCGATGATATTAAGGTCAGGAAACTGTGATGGCCACTCCAGAACCTTCACCTTTTTCTGCTGTAACCACTGGAAGGTCATCTTGGTGTTGTGCTTAGGGTCATTGTCGTGCTGGAAGGTCCAAGAGTGTCCCATGCGCAGCTTTCGCGCGAAAGAATGGAAATTGTCTGTCAGTATTTTCTGAAAACATGCTGCATTCATCTTGCCATCAATTTTCACAAGATTCCCTGTGCCTTTAGAGCTCACCCCCCCCCCAAAAACACATCAGCGAGCCACCACCACGCTTCACAGTGGGGATGGTATTCTTTTCGCTATAGGGTTTGGTGACCTCTCTCCAAACATAGCGCTTGTGGTTGTGACCGTAAAGCCCTGTTTTGGTCTTGTCACTCCAAATTAGCGTGCCAGAAGCTGTGAGGCGTGTCAAGGTGTTGTCTGGCATATCATAACTGGGCTTTTTTGTGACATTGTATCGTATTGTGCTCCTTGAAGCAACCACACCATCTTTTCCCAGAGCAGCAGGTATTTCTCCTGAGGTTACCTGTGGGTTTTTCTATGTATCCCAAACAATTCTTCTGGCAGTTGTTGGTAAAATCTTTCTTGGTCTACCTGACCTTGGCCTGGTATCAAAAGATCCCTGAATTTTCCACTTCCTAATAAGTGATTGAACAGTACTGACTGGCATTTTCGAGGCTTTGGATATCTTTTTAAATCCTTTTCCATCTAAATAAAATAACATTACCTTGTTACACACATTTTTGACAGCTCTTTTCTGCTCCCCATGGCTCAGTATCTAGCTTGCTCAGTGCATCAACGTGAGAGCTATTATACACAGACACTAATTGCAATTTAAAAAGCCACAGGTGTGGGAAATTAAGTGTGTGTGTGTGTGTGTGTGTGTGTGAGACAAGGCCAAACATTCATGGGTCTGTTATCATTATGACTTAAAAAGGAGCCCAAACTATGTGATAATAAATGGCTTCATATGATCAATAGCCTTAAATTTATATGCAGGCTTTTGAGCACAACTGTAAATTTTGTGGATGAACAGTGGTTTGTGGAGTGTTAGCATTTGAGGCCAACAAAAAAGAAGAGACTCCCAGTACAACGACAAGAAAAAAAACCAAAGAACGATCCCCCTTTACCCCAGAACAGGTACCTGCGGATTTGCACTAAGCATAGGAATTTGCTTCATGACAACTTCTTCTTTACCTAGACACAAAGAGCGTCACGTTATTTTGTGTGAAGGTTACTTGGAATAGCTTGAGGCATTGAAGCTTATACTCACTATTACTAAACGGACTGCCGGGGGCAGAATGAGTCATCTGCTGGAAAACAAAAAGAAACAAAATCTTATTGGTCATGATATATAGAACTCTAAGAATCATATTGGATATTTATCTTGGGGTTCTAGTGTTATCCACACATGTTCAGAAGGGTGCAAGCCTTATTACCAGCATATTATTCAGTAAAGATATCTAAACATGGCTCTCCAACCTTTCCTCCTTTCAAAACATCAGCTCTCTTAGCTTCCGATCAGTAATTATCAGCTTGTAGTACATGCACATGCCCAACAATCACAGTTGTGACCCTTCCTCACCTCGTAATATCTCACTTTTCCTCTTAGATTTTCCATTGTCCTCAGGCTTTCTTCCAACTCTTTTTCTTTTGCTTGCAGTAGTAATTTCATTTCCTCTTTCTTTTACAGGAAGTGGAGAGAACAGGGAGAAGAAAGGTGGTCAGGGAAAAGTACCGTATTTGCTCGATTATAAGACAAGGGTTTTTTTTATTATTTTTTATTTATTTATTTATTTTAAGGGGAAATGCCCTGAAAAATATCCCTCGTCTTATATTCGAGGTCATCTTCTAATCAGACCTCAAATATTGGTCTGATTACAAGACTAAGATTCAGATCCCCCACATCGCTGCAGGGAACCCCGGATCCTCCTCTCTGGCAGCCTCTGCTGCTGCCGGCACTTCCTCTGGGGGCTTCTATGACGGAGCACCTGCATCACATGACCTTCCGCTGCGCCACCATAGAAGCCCCAGTAGCAGCAGAGGTTGTCTATATAACAAGTATATGATTTCTCCGCAAGTCCGTTCTGCAGAAGCACCCGGGAGGCCCGGTTGATAAAATTGAAAGCAGGGAGAGGTGGATGGAGAAATAAGACCAAGAACCAAGAAGAACAAGAGGCAAAAGAAGAAGCATGACTGCACAAAAGGAGATAGGACACGTAAGCAGTTGGCGACGTAGGTAGGGAGACATTAGCGTGAGTAAGAGGGTGGAAAAAAAAAAGGAAATGCAAACAATTTGGAACTCTCTAGTTTGTTTTCATTTGTTTTGTTGGGGGTCCTGCCTCGTGCTCAGACATTTCTACAAATAGATACATATATCTTCCTTGATTCATCTGCCCTTACCTCATTTTCAAGGTCATCAGACATCATCTGTTCCTGTAAACAAAGCGATTCCCAGGTTAGGAGACATACCTCCCACAAGTAAAAAGAAATACATCACTAACAACGGCACAGTTATTGGCAACTTCATAAACTTATATTGCAAGAAGATATCCACATTCTCATTGTACAGTCACTCTAAGTGAGCACAAAAGACAATACATCACAGCGAGCGGTTCATTTAAGAATATTCAAAGATCATATGTAAATCTCTACTTATGGAGCAGCACACTCCATACAATAAGCGTCCAACTGGATACATAGCATTGGGTAGATCCATACCTGGCTAAGCTGCATCTGTAAACTCCCTACTTTGTCAAACAGAACCCGCTGCTCATGCTGTATTTTCTGCAGTCTCTCCCGTAAATCCTCATTCTCTACCTCCAGGTCCTGCGGGGAGTTATGGGAGAAAGATGGCTGTGACCTAAGCACATAGCATTCATCGCGGACTATGCCAGATTACAGTTATCTCCAGATGGACACAGACCTGCATTTGCTCCTTTGATTTTGTATGGGCTTCTTCCTTTGAATTTTGCTTCACTCGTTTCTGTGTAAAAGAATCACAAGTATTACGGAATCTGCTCTTTGCAGTCAACACGCACACACAATAACTTATTACAGCCATCCATCTGTTCCTTATAAACCAGATCAAAGCTATAATAGGCAAATAGTACCTAATCTTCAGAACAAAAAGGGAAATTTATCAAGATCAAGCCCAGGGCTTTAAAGTTAAATTCTGGGCCAAGTGGATTAATTCCAAACACATCTAGTTTGGAAGCCAACGCACATTAAAGAGGCCGTGCCTGAGTGAGAATAGTCATAGCGA
The DNA here is from genome assembly GCF_027358695.1 of Spea bombifrons. Classification (NCBI taxonomy): domain Eukaryota; kingdom Metazoa; phylum Chordata; class Amphibia; order Anura; family Pelobatidae; genus Spea; species Spea bombifrons. Next base: position 93,301,071 of record NC_071090.1, read on the forward strand.
GTCCCGACTCGGTTGGTAGGCCACCTAAATCTAGCATTGCATATCAGAGGTACATCCACCAGCAAGGCACAGGCTGAACGGGGATTAATTAAAACTTGGGGGGGGTATTTAATTAGATTGGGGAAAATAATATTTTCATGTAAAGAAGGAATATACATGCAAACATAAAAAGAACGGCAACGCAATACATTTGTGGATTTATTTGGATTTGGCATGGATGGTATAATAAGATAAAAGGTCTCACAAAAGGTCTCTAAAACATCTACCCACTTTCCCCACCATTAAATTATGTGTATTATATTCTAAAGTCAGGATGGAAACATTTACGCGCCGTTCCATTACGTGTATTCTTTCCTGTGAGTGCTCCAGCCTTGTGTTTAGATATCTATTGCAATGGGTCAAGTAAGCCCCTTTAATTTTTCAGAGAGAGAGAGAGAGATTGCCTGACTCCCAGCATTTATCAGTTTGCGTGCATACAATTCCACTCGTATGGATGCCTGTAAGAAGATTTTACATATGGTTCTAACAAATTTCACATATTTTTACCATAGGCAGTAGCCCCCTTCTCCCCTCTCACTAGAACATCTGCTTGCTGGCTGGCAAAGCATGAAGGCTTTCGTTCGTACAAATATTACATGTTGATATCAACCGATGAGAGGCACTTAAATTCATTAGAGTGCAGAAAACTGCAAGTAAAATCAGCTAACAGCAGCAAACTTGTTATTAAACCCAAAGCTGCCCCAACATACTTGCTTACAGAGCAGATTAACCTTATATTATCCTTAACGTACTCATACTCACCGAGCGCAGAGACACAGCACTCCTCAAAGCCTCGTGTCCTGCAATGAGATACAGAGATCAGACCTTCACTTGTATTGTATCTTCTAGCTTCCTGCTTTAAGAAAGATAGGCTAAATATTTGCAAAAGGGCCCAGAATTACTAATTTGCACGCCTAACGAAGTGACGAGAAGGCTACAGGTTGTCCAACCCTGTTTCACTGCTCAGACAATTACCTCTTGGAGAGTTCTCCATTGCAGTCCTAATCAGAGACAGAATTTCCAAGTTGTCCCCAATTCTTCCATAATAAGCACAGTCATGTCCCAGAGAGTCCACCAACCCTATGTCCGCTCCTCCTCTGAGCAAGACCTCCACAGACTCCTTACAGCCATACTCACAGCCCAACATCAGCGGGGTCCTGATAAATACAGATTTAGAAGCATTATAGGTAATCAGACTAAGGCCAAAAGGCCAGCCAGTTACTGAAAAACTATTCCCTGGTGTCTGCTACTTACTTATTCTGTTTGTCTCTGGCATTGATATCAGCTCCCTTGTCAATCAGAAGTTGGCATATAGCTGGGCGGCACATCTGTGTGGCGAGAGACAGGGGAGTCCTCCCATCCTGTAGTGTTAAATATGGAGGGTTGGGTAGCAAGAAAGAAAAGGACTTTTCAGCCAGAGCGTACTTAAAAGAAAAATTCTGATTTTGGATAAGTTTTTGTTAAATTTAAATGAAAAGTATTAAATGTCTTACCCCATCCTTTGCATTGACAGAGGCTCCATGGTCACAGAGAAGTTGCACACTGGAACAGCAATCAGACATGGCTGTGCGAAAGGCAAAATAATCATGAAGGTACAACTAAATCATAATCACAGCATAAAACAGACCGTAAAAGAACTTTGAGCCAAGTCCAGCCTGCCCCGGACAGAATCCAGCCTTTAGGGGTAGGTTCCTTCTCACCTGCATCATGAAGAGCAGTCCTGCCCTGGAGATCTACATTCTCTGTCGGGCAATTAAACTAGAAAGAGAGAGAAAGAGAAAGAGAAAGACACTAACATCAAGAAAACGCGTGGGTTAAGAGACTGCAAACCCTCTCACTCCACCTGGAGCCTCACTCACCTGCAGCAGCTTCTGGAGACACAAAGAGTGACCGTACTTGGCAGACAGATGCAGTGCGTTCCGACCTGAGTTAATTAAAAATATAAAATAATCAACGCTCACAGTATTCAGTGAGAGTTATTATTAGCAGACCCACATAAAGGCTATCAGCACGTGTCTACGGAAATTTATAAATTCTGGTGAGAAAATAAATAAAAAAAAAAAAATTAACAAGCCACACCAATATTATGTAGATGGCAAAGCTCAACACAGGCTAGTGGAAAATTCATGCCCCATCTATAGCTGCATTAATTAATTCATTCATTCATTTATTCATTAACGGGCAGGGTATATATCAGAGGTTGGGTTTCCTAAACATTGCGTTATCTTTCTTAAAAGGGCGACAGATATTTGTCTGATTTACAGCCACCCTGCCAGCTAATTATTTATTCTTCCGGCCCACGTACCAGCAGCATCTGGAGCCGTGAGGTCCACCCCATGTAATAGGATTGCATTCAAACACTCCAGGTGACCTTTTGATGCCACAATGTGGAACCTAAATAGTAAGACAGTAATAAAATGTTTTATTGTACGCTTTATAGACACAGTCATTGGTATCATTGCAGTTTTTCTTTGTACTTCCTTTGAAGACATTTGCTATAAAACACATACATTAAGACGATCACCCTACCCAGCTTTATTGGCATGGCCCTCTAATATGCATATATGAGATAATGAAACATTAATACCTGACAATATCAGAGCAACGTGGATTAAGACTAAGGTGATATTTACCTAAACACCCTCAGAAACTAAGCAAATGATAGACTGGTACTAGTATTGGGGGTGCAAGTTAAAACTAAACACCCCACCTTTGGGTTGTGTATCCCTGCCATAAAAGTTACTATAAGACCAAGTCTAATAGAATATATAGAATGCTAGGGTGGCAATATAAGTCTGAGCAGTGGCATTGGGTCAGGTTTGATAATGGCTTTTAAGGCGACACTGCCATATTTCCCCATGAAGATTTGCATCATCAGAGAGCTTGCTTGGTAGACTACAGGAGATTCTTAGGGAGCAAGAATCAGAAAATAAGAACGTTTAGGAGGCTAGTGATGACAGCATCTGTTGAAAAGTCACCTATAAGGATCTACTCCTTAAAATGCCAGAGTGGGTGTTATAAAGTTTCCTTCATGTCCGCCATAACACAAAGAAGGACATCTCTGCTCCCCACGACACACTTCAGCCTACATTGTATACTGCGATACTATACAAAGTTTGTCCCAGACAACAAGAGCAGCCATGTTACAAGCACCATGAGTGGCGTGCCACACGGCTATCTCAGTCATCCAGTAGGGGGGTTTTCCTTCTTCCCATAACCCATTTCCGAGTCACCATAAATCGGGACTTACGCTGAGCGGCCCTCCAGGTCCAGCTTGCTGGGATTCACTCCCTTTTTGGCAAGAGTGGATGAAATCTTCTCGACATCTCCTCTTTCTGCTGCCCTCATAAGACGTTCATCATACTTACTCCAGTCTACTGTTTGCTAATAATAAAAAAAACAAAAAAAAGTAAAGTAAAACAAGATATGAAAACCAGACTTCAGAAGCATATTATGAGTAATAGGACTGTGACGCCTCACAAGAAATAAACCTAATGAAAAAGGCAGCATCAATACATACGATCCAACACCCACTATTAAAACACAAGAGGACATTATCTGTAATAATTATCTAAAAGTCTTCCGAACAGAAATCACTAAATTGTGAGGATCTCTCAGAGTAAAAACAAGACCGCATTGACTGCCAAAGTTTGTTCAGGTTCTTTTCCCACAGACACATGCAGGCCCCAGTTTTATAAAGTTATAAAGAGAGCGGCTACATTAGCAACAGATTCCAGAACGTTGCAATTTTTCCAAAGCCCTCCTTTCTAAAACAAACATCGGCAGAGAAAACGAAACCGAACAAAAAGACATAGGTTTGACCTCCTCCTGCCCCACAGGTGTCTCCTTTCTGGTGTCCAGAGAAGGCTTTCAACTTGGGTTTAAAATGCGGTGCAGTCCCACTGATTCAGCAATATAGCCATACTTAGGACTTGTCAAACTTGGGGTACTTTGATGTAGTTTCTGGCTAAGCAATATATGGCCAAATAGCGTGACGGAATCCCCAATATTTATGATTTTTTTTGAATAGCATTTGCTGGGTGTGCGCTGAATTCTTGCTTTGTTTTCTGTACCTTTTAGACAAACACAGGTACAGCCTGGTAATTGTTCCACTGGACGACTTGCATTCCAGAGCCGGCTACATAGCCCGTAAGGCTTTATAAGAACTTGGCAAGGATTTGCACCAAGGTGGAGGGCAAAAGTGCACATCGGGAAGATTAAAGTGTAAATCAAATACACATTCGCCCTGCACAGCAGCTCAGTAAAGATACCAGAAGATGATCCGATAGACGGAAGCAACAATGACGATCGGATTCTCGGAATTTCAGCTGGGTGCTCTGGTTAATGTATGGAAAAAGTCAGAAACGTGCAGCCATTACAAAAACACATTGGGAGTTTAATGGTGCAGCAAAAGTATTGAAAAGTGCCATTTTTTGTGATGGTGGCAGATTTCTCATTTGCAATGTGCCAATTACTAGGTCACTGTGACATTATTTTTGGGCCTTTTCATTCAAAGTGTGCTGCATATAATTTCATATATATATTGTATTATCAGCATCCCATGTCATACATGTACAAATACTAGCAGTTTCATTTACATTCACACTAAGTTGTTCATCGTAAGCTCACAAGAGAAGTGCCTCTTGTACCAGTGTGCCATTACGTGTGATTTTATTCCACCGATTGTAATGACGCTATGGAATCTGCTGGCTCTATATAAATAAATGTAATATAATAGCATAGTAGATTCGGGAAGAGAATATATACATTAAACACTATGCCAAATATATAGTGCAATTCTGAACAAGCTCCAACCCAGAGAACAACTTGTTGGCCCTCTTGAGGTTATCTACACAATCATGGGGGCTAACGATTCAACAAACTTGTTTGCTTGCGGGAATACATTCTTTCATAAATTAACATTTTGTTTTCAGACCAGACTTGCTCAGGACTCGAGGATGATGATCTCAAGAGCCTACTTAATAAAAGGTAATAATGTTTTCTTAACATACAACCGCACATCTTGCTGGATCAGCGTAACCCTCCTTGTAGCATAATCTCCCCAGGGTTGGCTCTTCGTAATTCATCAGTGAGATGAAATCTTTCACCTTAAGTATAGTAAATAACGCTTACACGTGGATTAAACACCCAAACACACGCACACAGCAACCTTTGTCCAAAAAAAGCACTGCCTCCAATAGTATAAACTTACTGTGCGTTTAGAAGAACACGAAAACCAGCGCGTCATCCTGATACCACCAGAACCTCCAGGAGACACCTCAGAAATCACAGGGATGTAAGCGTGCCAGCGCTGCGGCATCCCATCCCCCGGGGACAAACGGACATCACATACACAATCCCAAGAGCCATCTTCCTCAATATGGGATGCCCAGCACCTGCCCCAGGACCGGGCAGCTCTGTCAGGCTAAAGCCATGTCTGCCGCTGAGCCCCCGCCTTACGGACGCTCCGTGCCCCCCTCCTCCCTCTCCGAGGCTCCGCTCTCCTCACTCTTTGAGGTTCTGCTTCTCTGCTCCTCAAACAAATAGCGGCTTCTCCCAATTCACTCCCCTTGTAAACACGGCGTCTCTGGCCTCTTTCCCAGAGGGAGGTCTGCTCTATTTTTGCCGGGGAGGAGGTTAACAGCTGAGATAGTGAGGAGGATCTGCACACACATGCTCCGCATTCCCATGCACTGAGCCATCAAGCCTTGTAATTCAGGGCAGGGAGCATTAGAATAACAATTAAGAGCATTTACACCTTGTGTGAGCAATATAACCGAGAGCAGTCAAGGGCACAGCTCAGATCTATATAAACAATTGTATATCTTACAGCTTACAGTATCCAAATCATCATTATTATTATCACATAGTCGTATAGTGCCAACAGCATCTGAAGCGCAGTACAATAGGGAATGCCAACAAACCGATGACATTGGAAAAGGAGGACTATGTGAAAAGCCCTGCGTTTAAATAGAACTCCAGAGACCGTGAGAAGGTCTCATAGAACAAATATTAAAACCGAACGACCAGCTCCTCTGACAATAGGGAGAGGCGCTTAGGGATATGTTCACTTTTTATTTTTATTATTATTTATTGTTTTATATAGCGCCATCATATTCCGTAGCACTTCCCTATATCTCTGCTCTCTATAAGATGACACATGCCTCTACAGGCTATATGGGCTATAAGAGATGTTTTTATTCACTTTCATTACCACACTGTGTATGTGTTGGTATATCGTTATTTATTAATCGCTAACAGACGCTCTTTATAACAAAAGGGGAGACACAATAAGTGTCATCTGTATGAACACATTAGGAAAGGGAGCAGAGAGCTTACGGTTTAATTTACACCTTTGTTTAGTGAATAAATGCCAAGCTCATGTTGACTTCATATTAGTGAATCCCGTAACTGTTATGAAATCACTTGCCTATCAATATATCTATTAAAGAAATCAGACACAGGACTATAGACTGATTTAAAGGTACTGTTCCACCTACTCTGCAGTAACTAAATCCAGCATTAAAATCATCGCTTCTGATTACTGCCAGGAACACATCGTGACGCAAAGCACGGAACGATCCTAAAAAGATTGTTTTATTTCCACGTGAACAAACCTTCAAAAAGAAAGAATACAATTATAGATCTGATAAGGTTTACTTAACATGCCAGAGAGAGCCAACAGTGTTTCGCCCAAGTAGAACAGCGCCTTTAACCAGAATTTGAATTTTAAACTTTAAATGTATTTAATGAGCGTTGATTTTCAATAAACAATGTCCCAGCAGGACGGAAGGGATCTGGCCGTAAGCACGCTGATCGAGCCGCATTGTCCTCTGGAGCAATGATGTAATGGGCTACTTCGTTGGTGTGTAAAGGGAACAAAAGCATCGGCAGACAGGAGGAGACGCAGAGGACTACTATCCCTGAATACAAAATACTTTGGTAAATAGCGTCGTTTAGGATGCCCATCCTCAAGCAATTCAAAGCCAGACACACTGATGTAAAGCCTGAACTGGGGGAGAATTATTAGTGTAAAGGGTGGGTATTTCTCCCACGGCTCATATCAGAACATGAAGCAGCAGAACAATGGATCATTCTCCAATCTTATTATAACAAGCGCAGGACGCCAGGAAATAAAGAGCAGGCATTTCCTCCGGCCCCTGCCAGACACACCGCGCATCATTCACAGGCAGGCAAAGCTATAGGGATATAGCCATATATAAACTGCTTGTTACGCCCCATGCATAGGGCTACCCAACATGACAGAACTATTTAGAATTTTTTTTTTAAATAGCGCCATCATATTCCACAGCGCTGTACAATGGGTACAATATATACGCATGTATACACACACCCTGATAGAGATCCATGATAAATTCCATATATGTAGTGAATTATTTCATTATTTCTTTTTTTACTTTAAAACTCATGTGTACAGAAATCTTTTTCTTCTTTACCGTTGTGAATGCCTTGGGAGGTCACAAGAGAGGAAAGAAATTTAACAAAGTACCTGTAAAGTTTGTATCTGCTGCCAAAACCTATTAATTTTGTATTTTTACAAAAATTTTTACATTTTTGTCCACCCCCCCATTAAATCGGACAAACACTTCGTATCGCACCTCTACTTTTTGCTTTATGTTATAGGGTGCGCACCTCGGACTTTCTGTGTTTCTAAAACGGAGGCCAAACATCAAGTTACCTTTTTTTTACTAATCCACCCGTGCGTGCGGTCATCCAATACCTATAACGCCCATACGCACCGGGCCCGTCACTCAAACATTTACATGTCGCCAGTCAAAGAAAGGTTCTCTGAAAACATATCATTAAGAAAGCGGCATTCCTCCCATTCCTGGCGGAGCAGCCTGTACTAGTTACCACGTCACCCCTACTGATCTTACTACAAAACGTTTCAGATACAAGAAGACAGACACAAGACGAAGCTTGTGCACAGCATATTCCCAAAATACAGTATTACTGATTTATATAGCACCGCCATGCTCTGCAGTGCTGTACAAAGTAAGCTTGGCTATGTTTTGGATGGTTTTTCCTGCAGGTGGCCTCTTATCACGATGCAAAAGTGAACCAGCCCTAATCTGGAATAAATTACATTTATAATGTCTAATTACTTTACAATTAATGTAACAACAAATTCATGGGTCCACAGAATCAACAACAGATGAGACAGAGCTCCGGAATTTGGATTGCGTCACATCACCCGATCTATATCAATGGCATGGAAGCCACCATCAAGATGAAAGGAGAAGCCGGGGACTACACAGGGTGTTATCATGAAAGACAACCCAATGCAAAGAAAGACAGAAAAAAGGGTATAAAAATTTAAAAAAATTAAAAAATAGAGATATACATTTTATAATTAATTCAGAATGCATTTATAGGAGACAATTCTCAATGAAAATTATTTTCCTAGAAGAAGCTTAAAGAGTTCAATTTTTAATTGACATAGCTTGTCTTCTGGCGCTATGAAGTAAAGTAAAGCACCGTCTCCAACAAGTCACAACACCCATCATCACCGCATAACAACGGCAGACAGTGCAGCTTCACTCAGTTTCAGAGAGACTTTGGGTTCCGCGCTCTGTAATTAGCATTCTGCATCTACCCGCTCAGCCATTATTAACAGGCGAGGGCTCCCCGCTCCCATATTAACAGGTGCAGCCGGTGACAGGCGAGGAGGGCTCCCGCTCCCATATTATTAACAGGTACAGCCAGTGACAGGCGAGGGCTCCCCTCTCCCGTATTAACAGGTACAGCCGGTGACAGACGAGGGCTCCCGCTCACATATTATTGACAGGTACAGCCGGTGACAGACGAGGGCTCCCGCTCACATATTATTGACAGGTACAGCCGGTGACAGACGAGGGCTCCCGCTCACATATTAACAGGTACAGCCGGTGACAGACGAGGGCTCCCCGCTCCCATATTAACAGGTACAGCCGGTGACAGGCAAGGAGGGCTCCCCGCTCCCATATTATTAACAGGTACAGCCGGTGACAGACGAGGGCTCCCGCTCCCATATTATTAACAGGTACAGCCGGTGACAGACGAGGGCTCCCCGCTCCCATATTATTAACAGGTACAGCCGGTGACAGGTGAGGGCTCCCCGCTCCCATATTATTTACAGGTACAGCCAGTGACAGGCGAGGGCTCCCCACTCACATTAACAGGTACAGCAGTATCTACCCTCCCAACTTTCTGCTGCAAGATTGACTGTGTTGACCTATGCACACACACACGAAAACCAATTGCGCCACAAAAAATCTTTCTACACTCAGAAGTTACTTTTAAGCCACACAGTTTCCACATAATATATATAAGGGCAAGCATATAATGCTGTATGTAGCCTACTATTGAGATTTATAACACATTACAGTAGAAGTACGGATACTAAGTTTAATTGTGACAATTTGCCACTACAAAGCCATGCTCAGATCTGGTCTACAAAACACCGCGCAGAGCAAAGAGATGTTGGTGATAGATATAGATATATTTTTTAATAAATATATATATATATATATATATATATATATATATATATATATAAATATATATATATATATATATATATATATTTTTTTATTATTTATTTATTTTTTTAAACAGAATGAGCTGTTGAGGGAGATGGAAATCGCCAATCGTATGGATCTTTCTATAACTACCGTAATATGGTTTGGGCAAAGAAAGGATTACTTCTTAATACCAATTCTGATTTGTAGGAGGTTGACCTACTAATTAATCTGATCTCCTAAAAAATGTGCTGAACCTCAATGCATTTTGACTTAACTAAGAGGAAAGTGAGAAAATAACGCATGCAGCAAAATAGATTCACTTAGAAGGGGAACTGGGCGTTCCTTTGACAACGAAAATACCGGTATATTTAAAATGTGAACACTTTTCTGTTACTGGATAATAAAGTACAGTTTTAAGTAAAAACAAAACATTCCATTTCAAAGCATCTCAAAGAAAAGCAACAATATATTTTCAATTGTTTTTATTATAGCGAAAGCATTAGAGGGCTTGTATTTGTTAATATTTTTTTTCTAGTAAAAAGGCTACGCTTGCTTCCAACAGAGCTGGAGTAATGCCAAAATACTTCCAAGAATAGAGGATAAATGCCTATTATGAAAACGATAATTATTCTGTAAACCAAATAGTTGCATACATACATACTCCTACAGCGCCATCTAATGGACACTTTCAGCAGCTGCAGCTAAAGAAACAAAAGCATGGCAGCTCATTCCATCTATAGTGTGTACATGCATATAATAAATTATATTTCTATAAAAGGAGGTTTGGCCCATGTCTCTCCCTTTTTCAGCCAAAAATGACCAGCCGGGAGAACTGAATCATTTGCGGTTCCCACCAAATAGAGGAATGCATTCTCCTCCTACCCGTACTAAACCTATTTCGCCTCCTAATAGTTCACAAAGCTGTGTTTATTTTACCTTCCCAGTTGTTTCACTCCTACTGATTGTTGACTGTAACTAACAAATACATTTATTTAATCTGTGTTGGTGGGGATTAATGTATATACGATTACTGTGCAAAGTTTAAAAAGGGGTCTTGTTACCATGACAACCAATGCAACGCCTATTCCCTCGTTTGCTATCCCTTACGAAAGATTACTGCAGTTGTTTCTGAAGTAATACTGCAGTTTTTTGGACATGAAAAAACTGCAATTTTACTGCATTTGTACTTCACTGTACTGCAGTTTTACTGCAGTTATTTTTGTACGGAAGTACAAATGCAATAAAGCTGCAGTACATTGAAGAACAACTGTAGGTTTGCAATATAAAAAAAAGTGCAGTAAATGTGCAGTATTGCAGTTTTTTCATTTCCAAAAAACTGCAGTATTACTTCAGAAAAACTGCAGTAATTGTTTTCGTAAGGGATGGGACGACCAACATTTGAAGCTTTGTAACCAAGATCACTTTTGAAGCACAACTCCCTCTGCGATTTTGCCGCACTCAGCAGAACACCCAATTCTCATTCACGTGTAACATGTTAAAGGCAGAACATGTATGTAAGTTAATATATAAAAAGAAAATGAAAAATGACTTTTTACATAAGGCCTCACGATGGGAATAACAGGGCCAGGTTTCCTTTTGATGGACATCTAAAGATGTGAATTAAATTTTACATATATGCACCAGTCCAGAAGACTGCAGCTCTTTTGAGCTTCCAGCTTCCTTAAGTAATTTACAGCAGCTTTTCCTAGAAGAACAGAGGAACGCAGCCAGAACATACATTACCGTGCCGTGAAAATATGCTATACAAACTCATGGGTGGTATACGTGATAAATAAGAAGGTTACAGGAAGCCCTAACCGACACGTTAAGGGGTAGATTCATGTTACACATTTTAAGTGTCCGAAACTAACTTTTTGTAACTGTCGGAACCCTTTAAATTCTTATATTTGTACACAAAAGGGACACAAATATTAAGAAGGATTTGCAACGTGTATTCATTCTGAGCTAGCAGAGAACCTCATGGTGGCTCCCTCTTGCAGCTTTGTTCCCTGTGGCAGGGCTGGCCCTGACCACCTTGCTATTAAAAAGGAATAACCTGGGACTAGGCTTCCAAATTAGGATGGATCCAATGGAACATGAGGACTGCAAATGTACAAAAAAAAATAGAGACATTTAAACATTAACAGAATGTACTTAAGTAGGAAGTAGACATCCGTATAGAGTATTGTGCATAGCTTGGGATATATTGAATATAAATAAAAACACCTTTTTTTTTCTTTAAGTGTTTCAGGTGTGATATTGGAAAAATGGTCTTAGCAACCAATGGAATGTTCCAGTCATCAAATGCATTCTATTGGTTGCTATGGCAACAAGACCACTTTTCAAACTTTGCAAAATGGCCAATTCTTCTACAAATCCCTTAAACGCCTTCCTGTATTACATGGATCCAAGCTGTTTGTGGACTCTTCACAGCAAGTCAAATCCTGTATGTTGTGGAAGATGAACACAAAAATACCTTTTCATATACAGTACGGACTTAAAGGCTTTGTTAGGCAAACTATTGTTAGTGGGAGATACCATAGTCAAGTCCTCTTTTTCCAGAAAGCAGAAAATTTCAACCTAATTCTGAGAAATGTTACGAATTTTGTATTATCTTAGTACTCATAGTCTTTGTACAGCAGAGCTGACGTTTGATGTGTGTCTTATTACCGGAGCACCCAGTGTGGCCTCAAATGCTTTGGATATAGTCAACTAGAGACAGATGGATACATTTATCTTGGCAGGAAGGATGGAATTGCAACGCAGTCAGGATAGATGATTAAACACATGAAACAATTGAAATGTGAATCCCCCTCCAGATCATCTATCCCCTCTTCCTTCGCACATAGAGGACGAGGCTACATTCATTCTTGTTCATTCATTACTTCAAACAATGAGAATTCACACCACCATGTGTCATGGTGACCTTGTACGGTTCCACTAAATCAATACTAAACTCCACGGGAGCTCAGAGAAAGCCACAAACCCTGTGGGTGTGAGAGGGGTTATGTGAAACATGATATACACCATGTTGCTAGCTTCTGCAAAATCTTGTTTTCATAGACAAAATTCTGGCTATCTCAACAAAATTTTCTGTTTCAATGAAAGAGTAGATCTACAAATTACCATAAACCAATTTGGGAGGACACCAACCATCAACAAAAATACCTGAATAGGGCTGAAAACGAATGACACATGGGGTAACTGAATCGTCTATGGGTAACAAGTGTAAACATAAAAATCTGTTTAAGGCTAAGTTGGATTTAAAATAATAAAATCAGTTATCATAACCATCTACAGTTCAAGGAGGTGACCATCAGGTTATCCAAGTATCTGACATCTTCATCATTTTTGTAGTTTGGTGGTGTTCTCCCTTCAAGCCAACACAAGATATCTTGTTGGTGGAGGTAGAGGCCTGGCAAATCGGGGTATAGAAAGGAAAGGAGTTCACTTACAGACGTAGCGGTGATGGTAAAGATAAGTACATAAGATGTGCAGAATGGTTCCCACATAATGTTGGCATCGCTGATGAGCACGAAATCATGGCAGCCTATCATCAATGTTACTAGAGTTTAATGGGACAGTCTAATGTCCCTTACACTTCATTATAAAACACAGATCTGTGAGTACTTTAATATGCAATCTTCAAAAATTATAAAAAAAAAAAAAAAAAAAAAAAAAAAATACAAATGAAGCACTCGCCACCAATAGAAGAGGCTGTCCTGCTGCAGCAACTGCCCTCCTCCATGGTCTGACTGTTGTTGCCACCAATTGGTTGCTTGAAGTACCCAATCAGTGGCATGAAAGTGAAGTAAAAACATGCTCACAGGGGTCTGAAACAGAGGCCCACCCGCAGCTTGAGCAGCTAAAGGTGAGGATATCACATGCAAGGAGATGTGTTTGGTCAAAAGTACATGGGGGACGCTTTTCCAGAATCCCCAATACAAGTGTCAAAAAAAAAAAATTTTTAAGGATCACATAGCTATCATATGAAATAAAGTGCATATGATGGCTGGAGTGTCCCTTTAACGTACTTCATAGAAAATAGTAGGTTAATGATTTTTTTAAATCACCATTGGCGTGCCCACCACATTGGGTCATACATTCTTCTCTCTGGTATGAGATGAGGACACTACAAGAGTACTTGGGGTATCGCATACGTCCGCCCCATGTAGGTAACGTGAAACAGGTCATGCAATCACACGCTTGTAATTCTCACCCCTTAGTAGGTAATGTATGGAGCGGCAGCTCTTAATCCTACAGATCAGGTTCTGTCTGCTGAACGTGGAATGTCCGGTCTCTGATGTCACCCCAGCGGGGAACGCCAGCAGTCAGATTAACAGACAGGATGGAATAGCTTTGGACTGCACTCATACTACTTACAGGAAGGACAGGCAGCATGCGTACACAATGCCCAACATAAAATCTATTTCAATGTCATACAGACGCTGTCCTTAACAATGTACGTACAATTCACATAGTTAATCACCTCCCTCGCAAGGCTGACAGCCTAAATACAAGTGCTCATGCGGTGTTTTGTTGGACAGCAAATTATTCAAGTTGACAAATTCCTGGTTTTGAGATTTACACTCCGGTCATTATACACAATAATGTATAGGATGTTCCTTGGATGCCTTGTGTTTGCATCTTCCCAGCTTCAACCTGCTAACGGACACACCGCTGATCACACACATCATGCAATATAAAGCCATTTAATTAGGGACAGAGAACAAGCAGTTTTACAGCAAGGATAGAAAATTAAATTTTACCTAAAAAAACAAAAACAAAAAAAACAGTTCAAAAGCAATAAGGAACACAACCCCCACATCCACACACCCTGCGGCTGGAATCTGAGGCATGCAGAGGTCGTACGCGCATGTGGGAGGCAGTCCACAGCCAAGCAGATTACTGGAAGCCAAACCTGGAGCCTTTATACGTCCGCTAAACCTTGAATTCCCATAAAAAAAAAAAAAAAAACTTGCCACAGCAGCAAATACATGTAAGCCTATACATACAGTATATAGAATATATATGATTTATATACACAGACAGGGCCCTGCTCTTGTGATCTCATGCTATGCTAATATTTAGATTTTTTTTAAAATATTGTTGATATAACTGAAGAAATAATCAATTGAATATGTGAAACATCTGGAAAGATTTTCCTAGGAGAAGAAAGTCATGCAGCCTTTGGAAGAAGCTTTAGGTATTCGATGAAAGCCGCAGCTGCTGTTATCACAGAAAGGGCAGTCACGCAACCTTCATATCCATTAGCAGATCTAAAAGGGAGGGCGCAACCAAAATTCAGTAAAAACACACTAAATCTCAAATCTAGGAATATGCTAGGACACAATATATGGCAGGATCGCAGGGCGCTCTCGCAAGTGGCAGTAATTAATACATAACAAGGAGATGTCCCAAACGAGGTGACCTCTTCACCGCCATGCTGGCCAGCTACCTTGAAGCGTTAGGATGAATATCTGTACAGCTCAACATTCACTTTCTGGACCTTCGTCGCCTTTACTTTCATAGAAATAACAAGACCGTATAGAAAATTCAAGTCATTTGAGCTCATAGGCCGAGCAGAAGAGATTAATCCATATGTATAACGTAATTATGAAAGGCAAACACTGACAACTTTCCCCAACATGAAGGGCTGAGATGGCCCTGTATAATGTATAATTTAATGGGTAAGGAGATCTAAAGCTAGTTTAAAACAAATCATGGGGTGCTCTGTGAATTAACACTTGAGTGGTTTGAGGCGCTGCATCATCTTTTGGTTCATTAATTGGTTTTGCTACCATCAAAAGGATGCCGACACTAAAGTCACTATTTATTCCTTCCAGTTGGCTTCTTCAATAATTTGTAGGAAACAAACTAATGCAGATGTAGAAGACAAAATGTAACATTTGGCCAATAATACCAACATGTTACAACAGTTTACATTCTGCCAGAAACCATGGTAACACTAATAGTCCCTGGTTGACACAATGAGAAACTTCACCAACAGACACATGGAAAGAAGAAAGCTTAAGCGCTGAGTTCTAATACTAACCAAAGGACTGTCAGGACCAGAGTGAGATAAATATAAATATATATTCACTCACACACACACACACAGCAGGGAATTTTATGACATTACATTCTAAATACATAGACATTAATATGTAGTTGGTCCCGTCTTTGCAGTTATAACAGCTTCTACTCTTCTGGGAAGACTTTTCACAAGATTTTGGAGTGTTTCTGTGGGAATTTTTGCCCATTCATTCAGTAGCATATTTGTGAGGTCAACCACTGATGTTGGAGGAGAAGGCCTGGCTCACAATCTCCATTCCAGTTCATCCAAAAGGTGTTCGATGGGGTTCAGGCTCTGTGTGGCTGGCCACATTCTTCCACACCAAACTCATCCAACCATGTCTTTAGGGGTCATGTTTTGTGCACTTGGGCACAGTCATGCTGCAATAAAAAAAGGGCCTTCCTCAAACTGTTCCCACAAATTTGGAAGCATAGCAGTGTCCAAAGACACGGAAACACTCCAAAATCCTGTGAAAATCCTTCCCAGAAGAGTAGAAGCTGTTATAACTGCAAAGGGGACACCAACTACATATTATTGTCTATGTATTTAGAATGCAATGTCATCAAAGTCACTGTTGGTGTAATGGTCAGGTGTCCCAGTACTTTTGTCCATATAGTGTATACACACACACAAATTACTGTTTAGCGGATTCATATCTTAAATCCTACTTGCTTGGGGCTGCTCGCAATTGGGAATGAATTTGTAATCCTTTAAAGGTGTGGGCGAGATGACGCATGCCAGTGACCCAGCTTAACCATGCAGCAATGGACCAACACCAGTAAGCTCCTCCAACAAAGATAAAGAGTCAAGTTGGTCCATGCATAATTATATGAAATTAAGAATTCTTCCCAATCAAATATCAGCCATGGCCAACACATACACTTCATTAGAAAGGCATGACATACAGGGATATAAATAGAATATTTTAGAGCTTCCTGATCCAGGGAGAAATCCGATTGCCTCTTGGAGTCAAGAAGGAATTGTTTTCCCTGATGACAGAATTCAAAGTAGCTTAATTAGGGTTTTTTTTGCCTTCTTTTGGAGGAAGAGTAGGAAGGTTAGGTAGAAGGGGTGAACTTGATGGACTTAGGTCTTTTTTCAACCTTATGTACACAAAATTCTGAGAGGAGGTGAAATGTTTTTCTATGTAAAATCAAAATCACACCGCAAACCCTACTACATATAAATTAACTAACACAGAGGAAACAGACAGGAGTTACCGGTTTTGGTACACAATGAGCCAAACAGGTAAAAAATGTAATTATGGGCTGGATATTTTCCCTTCCAGTAGAAAAACACACCCAAAAAAACATTAAATTAGTGAAAATCCGCTCCATGACAAGCGTATCGTCCACAGAGGGTGTAGGTGTAGGTAGAACAGCAGCTTAATGGTTTTACAGCGCGAGATATGAAAGAAGCCAATTAGCCTCCCTGGCACCCTCATTAGCCAGACAGAAATGGAATCTGCTTAACAAACCAAACGTGTCCCCTTCTCACAGAAACAGACGTGTCAGGTGACATTTTATACAAATGAAATTTCACAAAACAACATTGAGGGCCAGAAAAGCCTGGGCTGGGACACTTTATAGCCCGCAGCAATATAGTCCAAGTGTCACGTCACACAGATCAACGACACCCATCTATCACAAACAACACATAGATGGTATTGCAGCGCACATCCGGCAGAAACGAGATGTGAAGGAAAAGAATACGCAAGGGGGTTTGGACAAAGACTTTTCTTTAAGTAATAAATACATTATCACATAAAGTAGGGGGCTGAAGAAAAGTTTTGTTTTATGCTTTATCTGCTGAGCTGGAGGTCATCATTGTAGGGAGTCACATGCATTTGGGATGACTGTATTAAAAAGCTCACACAGCCGATTGTTTATATGGAACTAATGACGTCTCAGAGTCATACCATAAATCAGAGAGTTCCTCTGGGGTTTATTCACTAAACTAGGAGACTGTTTGAGTGCGGAGTTTTCAGCTCATTGGCATTATGAAGGGGCAATCCCCCTGACTTTTTAGTGCAGAAGAGGGCTTAAGGAGTTCGTCTATTCGACAGGACAAATATAAAAGAAAGAACACATACGTAGGGGATTCACGCCGCAGCCATTAGTACTGTATTATACTATGGGGGGGGATAACTGGGTCAATGAGGAGCCCTGCTCCTCAGAAACCACCCAGTGTGGCATCAAGTACGTATTCTCATTGGAAGGAGGCAGGTTAACACAAATTTATTGTCATCATCATCGTTATTTATACAGCGGTGACAAATTACACAATGCTGTAAACTAGAGCAGCAAACTGCGCATCACACATGAAACAAGGATCTCTCCATCAGAAGCCCAACGTTACCTTCGCCACAGAACACGGCAGCAGATTATTATTCATTGATATATAGCGTCATCATTCAATGAAATACCGGCACGCATCTATAAAAATATTACCAGGTCTACCAGCTCACACACCCAATACTTTCTCTCCCAGGTTCAACAAGGCTCAGTAGCCACGCTAACACCACACTAGCCAGCAAAAGTGACTAACGTACCACCCGTGTGAAAGCCAAATGGCACAAGACACACAAACACTCTGCAGGAGAGAATACATTTCTAAGAACACACAACAAACCTAGTGACTTATTCCTATCCAGATACAGCCATGTTTTAAATATTGTGTTGTATACAATAATGTGGCGAGCCGAGCATTATGCCATTATAGGCAATCATGTGATTTTTCCGTCAAGTTCCACACACTCCGCTGCTTGTTCGTGCTAAAGAAGTCCTTCATATATTAATTAAGCTCCCTTCCCCAGGCCTTAATTTATCGAGAGAGTCCCTCAGGGTGATTAAGACTGACACATTCTATTGTTCAGCACAAGGCAGTATGACAAGGAGTCAGGGTATTTAGCTAACAGATTGGGCCAAACCAACAGATGTAAAAGGCTACTATACAGCTGTTACATCAATGCCGAGACAAAAAACGGCAGTATTTTAATGATAATATTAAAAACGATAGAATAAAGGTTGGCGTTCTCCTTTAAAGGGCCTCCAAAATTAATTAGGGCTGAGGGACATTTGCTATCTAGCTGTAAACACAGAGAAGTGCTACCGATTTGAAGAAAACTATGACCGACTTACTTGCTACGGATCATAGGCATTGCAGTCTAGCAAGAACCTGGGCGCTACCTGTCTGTGGACTCTGAAGTGCAGATCACATACTCTGCCACACCCTAGTATCATCCTGAAGGCTGCCATGAGAGATCTGGGGCCACCAACCGCAACGTAAGAAGCACAACAATGACAGGGAAGTATCAACCATAAAATACTGTAATCAGGCATGTGATTAAAGGGATACCAATTAAGGCATGTGGCATACATGACCTATAATCCACTATTATATATATATATATATATATATATATATATATATATATATGTATATATATACACATACATACATACATACACACACACTCATACTTATACATACATATATAATACAATGAAATATCCCCATGTCATGGTCAGTGTGATAAAAAGCACATAGAGACCATCAGTCCCCAATGGATGGGGCAGGCACAGTACACGACAAAATGTGCCAAAGACCTCAAATGTCCCCTCATCAGCAGAGAAGGGGCGCTGGTTACACCCCATTCTTCCCTCCATGAGTCACAAGCACCGCGAACGGACACATGGCCATTTAACAATGTGATGAGCCATTTAACAATGTGATGAGCTGCATGCCCCGCGGCAGCCTCACGTGTAACACCCGCGGACAGTGTGTGACAGGAAAGCCCCCCAACCCCCCTTCACTACATCAGACTCGATGCATGAACTATAACCGAGCTCAACAAACCCTCAGCTAACTGCCACCGGATAAAACTCCCATCACCCTGAGCCATGCACCATTTCCTGTTTCTCAGCTACCCCATGACACCTCTTGTACCCAAACTGCCCACACAACAGCATGCTCCCTTCACACCCCCCAGAGCCATTCACCCCACTCACAGTGATTGTCACTTCGTGTTTCTTCAGCCGTGATTTCAGACTCTTCATGGTGACTCGTTTCTCGTGTCCGTGGATTGCTATTCGCCGAACTTTCCTCCCACCATTCCCGCGGGTCTGATTTACTGCGAATGATCTGCTTTCCTCTCACTTTCTCTAGCCTTTCCTATGGCTTTGAACCGCTCCTCTCCCCTCATCCAATCGTATTCCACACATGCTGCAGACGGACTGACTCTTAGCCAATCACGATGAAGGAAAAGTTTAGAGGCGGAACTTCCTCGGGGAAGTTTTTCCAACAGTTCGGACACACCTTTCAGCGGGCGTATGACGTCACGCAGGTGGAACGGCTTATTTATTGCTTGGAGTGCGTAAAGAGCGAAGCGGTGCGCGCACCGGAGGGCGCGAAATAGACGGTTATTCAGAGATATATAAAGCCCGTTGTTTTAGGGGGTGTGATTAGAGCCATGCCTTGGAGGGTACGGCTTCACGAAGACAAATGTCATACCCTGAAACGCTTCAACTATTAACCCTTTAGTAGCCCATCGGGAAAATGTGTTAACCAAGTGGCTCTAATATTGGGCATAGAAACCCTGAGTTGTCATTATTCAACGATGCACTTAATTGAGTCACCTGCATTCAAGTAAGGATATCAACCTTACCATACTGGTGCAAAAGCAGTGAATGGGAGGCTCAGGTACCGTCAGATCTGTAAAGAATTTGAATGACTCTGGGATTCTGACCCTTTACCCAGAGACTGGGGCAAATACCTCGAGTTCCTGGTATGGCTTTTGTGAGTTCTTTACGATGTATTTTGTTTCCATTGTTTCTATAGAGTACACACATTATTATTGTGGTTGTTATGGCTGTAGAGCCCTGGGATACACCGATTGCCTCCAAATATGCTGAAAAGAGACACTAGAGGGGTAAGCCATATGTCTTCTAACGTTCCCTAAGTATCTGGAAGCCTCTTGTCCCAGCAGTTTCCTATCGGAGAGCGTAAGGGAGGTACAAACGTCATCAGGACTAAAACCGTAATAATTGGGATTCCTTTCAAGTTTAGCAATTTGTTCAAAATTCTCCGATAATGGTTTAGGCTAATTAGGAAAGTATTGGATTCCTGAAGTAGACCCGATGTTACGGTCCTGTTTGCTGTCATTCTCCTGACATAGCGACTCATTGTCTTCTCTACAGTTTCTCATACAATAGTCTGTTATTCACAGAGGATGGGTGCAAACAGAATCCCAAGAGTTCCACGCATTCCCCTGTGCCTCAATGCCCTTCAGCTGCAACATGCCATCCATTTCACTTCTAGATAGATAGGTGGGTGGATGGATGGATAGACAGATGGCGGATGGAAAGATAGGTGGATGGATAAATGTCCGCTTGCTTTTCTTCTTCAAACCCTCCGTTCCAGGGTCGATCAAAGCATGGCTGACCTGACATCGAAAGTCTTGTAAATACAGGCAGCCGAAGCGACACACGTGAGGCCGGTTCATGTGGGGTATTTCTCCTTCATTGTCTGTTCTTTTATTTCATTAGTGGTTAGGTTTGCAGGGGGATGAGGAACAGATTAAAACATATTTGAAAGAAAGCATGTCCACCTTAAGGACAGCAGTTAGTCTCAGCACCACTTTGTAAAATAAGCAAATTGTTTTATATAGCACCATCATATTCCGTAGCGCTGCCTTTGTGTCCTTGATGACATTTTGCTGGCATTATACCGCAATTAACCCTTTAGGTCAACAAATATTTAGTTGTAAGAACATACCGTGCATTGTTGCAAATGTCAGGTATAACATAAATGAACGATACCGAACCCGTGGCTGGAGATACTGCTGTGCACGGTAGCATGAATACCATGGAGATTCTCCTTTCATTTTGAAATAAAGGCAATTTCTGGTTTTGCAGTGAATAGAAACAAGAATCTTTTACAGACTTTGTCAGGTTGGAATATATTTGTCCCGATCTGTATTTATTCCGAGGCAATTGGATGTTGGTTTTTCTAGAGCTACAGCTGATAAGGCGGTCATGGTGAAAATGCTTCATAGTCGCTCCGGGTCGCTTGGTATCCTCAAGCAAAAGGTTTTTTTTTTGGTTTGTTTTTTTACATCTTACATCCATGAGCAGGGTCCTCCTCACCTGTTTCTATAAGTCTAATTGTTGTTATATACTCATTATGTCCTGTTTATCCATTGTACAGTGCTACGGAACATGATGGGGCTATTTAAAACAATACTTAATTTCTTTGGATGTACCTGTAAATACATTTAACTAACCCGGTTTGGTGCCCACTATTTACCTCTCATGCTGCCAATACCTGCACAGCTATCCAACAAGTTGCTGTGTGCAGAAGCCTCATGCCCTTCACCTTTGGAACGCACACTTTTAACTCTTCTGGTTTGGTAGAATACTTTCAACATCCTGTTTCACTGAAAAAAAGGAGGCTTTTTTCATCTTTAGACCCATCCTGTTACTTCTATTCCATTCCTTAGATGGGCTGCTTCACTCAGGATATATGCCTGTATATAATAGATATATATATATAATCTATATATAATAGCTCAGGAAAACTAAACTTTCTTCCCTCTTTCTTTAAAATAGAAATTATAAAAACAAATTACACAAAATGTCTTGCTCTCCAGAATCTTTAATGGGCCACTGAACATGGCACACGTTTGCGGGTCAAATATAACAACCTTTGTGAAACCACGCTAATTTGTTTAATGAATTTAACGAGAATGAAATTGAATCAAAGACCACTTACCAACTTAAATTTTCCCCATTAAAAACTACTTACATGAAAGATAAAAAATAGTTTGTACAACAACTTTAAAAGGAACAGTTGTGTGTTTTACCATTTCAGTTCCTCTCATTCTGTCTCTGATAGAAGGCTGCAGCGCTGTTCCCCTTTATACACAGGTCAATGGCAAATGCGAACTCTGCGTGTGGCCCCTGACAGCACAAACCAGGCGAGTGGTAACATACTGCATATATCTTTGTAGATGCCCAGCGGTATTGCATGTTAACGAGCGACTGCCAAGAAAGTAAAGCAGCAGCCTTTATAACATATCATTAAAGACTGGACTAGCTGCCACGCAATCCCTCTGCATCTGCTGCGGCCCAATATGTCCACATTCTAACACCATGCAACACTAGATCACCAGTTACACGCAGGAAGCCTCAGAAGCAGGTGCTAGCTCCATCCGTGAGATCGCCTTGTGCGTGTGCCCAGGAGCGGCTTACTTCTTACACTCACTCAGTGATCCGGAAATACGATCCACTGACGTGCAACGCGAGGAGGTTTTGGATGCCACCGGTATACACAATAGTCCAGGCAGAACATTCATTTGACAAGAATAATCCTCCCTCTTGCATGAAAAAGTTGCCATGTTAATGGACACCAATAATCCATCACGAAACACTGCGTGTGATCAATACATTGCGTAACGAACCTTCACAGTATTTCAAGACAATCTAATAAGACAATTTTTTTTGAAGATTACAAAAAAGCCAAAGTTACTATTTTAAAGTATAGCAACAGAAACAAGTGCTTATTCAATAGTTCTACTATTGTGAATGTTGTAAATTCACTAATTTAAGGCAGGGCAAAAACATTACAGTACTTGGCAAGACCCCATCCAGAGAGGTAAGAGGAAAGAAAAAGGCATTTTTTTTTATAATGCCCCAAGGCATAATAGCGCCT
The DNA here is from genome assembly GCF_027358695.1 of Spea bombifrons. Lineage (NCBI taxonomy): Eukaryota > Metazoa > Chordata > Amphibia > Anura > Pelobatidae > Spea > Spea bombifrons. Next base: position 93,324,420 of record NC_071090.1, read on the forward strand.
TTATTTTATACAATATCTTTTGTACAAATGTATTTAAAAAAATACACAAGACAGCCATGCATTAAAAAACGTGAACACCATAAACGTGCACACTGTATTGAGCATTGGATCTCCGAAGACAAAAACCCGCAACAAGGAAGAAAACACGACATCTTCCAAAAATCCCTGTACATGAAGAATCTCTCATCTGGACAGATTTAATCAATATACAGAACAGCGACTAAATCCATCATTGGGCTTCTCGTCACTTTTATTCTACACCTGCACACACTCACCATCTTGACATATAACCTTTTTAAAGGTTGCAATAAAAATGGTTTCTTTTGCAGGCCCTGTACCCTCAGCCTCTTTAGAGCAATACGTTTTTTTTGTATGACGCATACAGACATTGTTAAATGCTTCAGCTGCCATGGGAAGGGAGAAAAGGAAAACAAAATACATGAAAGCAGCTTGCCACAACACAGAAGTCCAAACTTCAAAATCAAGTAATAGCTATATACAACAAAAAAAAGTTGGCAGAAGAAATGGAATGAGACTAAACACCCTCCCTGGGGGGCAATGATTCAAAGCATTTCAAGCAGGTACATGGCAAGGAGCGACTGTTGGCGTGTTGTATACATGTGAAGGGACAGGCATGGTTGCAGTGCCCAGAAACTCTGCAATGAAATCAGCATCGCATGTTGAACACACCTACAATACAACCATTTACTAGTCCGTCCGTGACGCAGCTACTTCTTACATGTTCCACTTAATTTCTGGCATCTAGCAGTCCAAACTCCTTTCAAAATACACAAAAACTTTTACAAAAGACGCGACAAGCACGATCCTGCTCCACACCAAAGAATGTTTCCCCTTTTGTGGGGCATCACGCTCTATTGACAAAGCATGTCCTTCAACCACAGTCCGCATCAGTCAATTTTGATGAAACTCAAGCCGTCTTCACGTAAAGTCTCAAAGGAAAAGACCGGTGAAAAGGACCGAGCTCATCGAATCAGGTTTACAGCCGGCCAGGTCTTGGATTGGAGTGTGTGCTGAACAGAAATTGTGGAGAATTGGGAATATAGAGATTAATTTCCTCCAAGTATATGGAAGTACTCGGAAGATCTGCTGTGTAACAGGATGGGTGAAGTTATGACTGGTCAGATGTGTCTTCCTGCCAATAAATTCTTCAATCCAGCGGCTGGTTGTTAGAGAACTTTTTTACAGTTAACTCAAAAATGTACTCTTCATGTCCGGCATGGATTAGGGAGGGCAGTGAACTGGAAAATGTCCTGTATCACCAGTCAGACACAACTAACAGTCGCCAAAGCGTTATCCAGGACAAATAAAAAGGTCATCATGGCATTATACTGCTTTCCTGTGATATTCCGGGGGTGCCACCTCATAGTCACTTGCACTGAACAGCGTGGTTGAATTTTTGGCTAAATACCTGAAGAAAGAGGGAAAAATAATATCTTATAAGTACTTGCAGATATACAGAGATTATAAAATCTACAGTTCTCTATCTAGATAACTTCAAACCACTCTCTGAATAATAAATACCTAAAAGAAAACAGAATTCTGATAACACAACATTATACAGTCAGAAAGCTGGACTAATCCAGTATAAGATGGGCTGTTTACGTAAAGGATTTTGTTCTTCAGGAATCACTGAAGCAACCTGGTCCTTGTGTATCCTCTAAATGGCTGCCGGTTTCCTTAACTATTCCACTCATTTCCCAATGTACTCAAAGGCTACTTCGTTTTCACAGCTAAGGTTGAGTTTAATTAAGTCAGTCTACCTAGTAGGGCTGCAACTAACGATTATTTTCATAATCGATTAGTTGGCCGATTATTTTTTTCAACAAATCGGATAAAAAAAATTACATTTTTCATTTACTTTAAATTTAATAAAGTAACATAGGATGTTAAAAACAAACAGCAGAAAAAAAATTTTTTTCTTGTTTTTATTTTCCCAACCTGCCCCCCCAGTTATGCATATTTGAGCCCAGGCTTGCCACACTGCCCTCCCCGACATGCCACACTGCCCTCCCCACATATGCCTTATATACCCTATATGCCTTATACCCCCAGATGTCACTGCGTCCTCCTCAGGTATGCCGTATACCCCCCTGATATGCCATAGTGCCCTCATAGGATTTGCAGACTCGTTCAGACAATACTTTTATAAATAAATACAGGATTATTCTTCACTGCCCCCAGGATTTAGATTCCCCTCAGCTTGCCCTCCTTTACCTCTAACTGCACCTTACATTAACCTTATTAAATTAACCCTCAGTCCTCATCATTAAATTAACCCTGAAGAGAAGACCCCATTAACCACAACTGCCCCTAAATTAACCCTAAATACCCCATCAACCACCACTGCCCCTAAATTAACCCTAAACACCCCATTAACTATAACTGCCCCTAAATTAACCCTAAACACCCCATTAACTATAACTGCCCCTAAATTAGCCCCCACCTCCCCTAACTTTCAGCAGCCCAAATATTAATTTTATACTCAGTTAGATGAGTGTCACAGCCATGGCGATGCTAAGGAAATGGGCGGAGCCAATCGTCTGTTTGGCTCCATCCCTTTCTTCCTCCCTGTCCCTCCCTGCAGTCACTGCCGATTGGCCCCGCCCCTTTCTTTGTCCAGCAGCGATTGCAGGGAGGGACTGGAAAAAGGAAGTGGGCGGGCCAATCGGCAGTGACTGCAGGGGGGAACAGTAAGTAGCAACTGCTGCTGTAACTCCTGTGAGTCACACTAAACGGATTATAACACGAGGGGTATTTTTCAGAGCATTTGCTCGATTCAACTAATCGATAATGAAATTCGTTGGCAACGAATTTCATTATCGTTTATCATCGATTTTATCGATTAGTTGTTGCAGCCCTACTACAAAGATGGATAGTATAAAAATGTAAAGGTACCACACGGGTATCATTTGCGTTAAAGTCCATACGATGGCATGAGTGTCCCTATAAAACAAGAAAATACTCACTTCAGGAAATCATGGAGATAGTTCAACAGAAGGGCCAGGCTTTTCTCATCTAAAGGCGTGTAGGACAGCATAGCTCCGATGCGAACTAAGGGCAACAGGACAACGGTCAGATAAGATAAATAAACGCGAATCGTAGCACAAAATTTCAAGCTTTAATATATAACAGCGTATTTTTTTAAATAAGTTACCAAAAAGACGCAGAAGGTGGGGTGCTCCGTAAACCTGTGACATGGGGGCATCAGGGTGATCAGCCAAGATGTCTGCATACTGAGGACGTTCAAACTTATAAAGAAGCTGAGTACCCAGCATGACATTGAAATATTCCTTTATTCCAGCCACAACCTCATTCACTGCAAATTCCCTGGGAGACAAACAGAACTGTTAGCAGTAGCACGTACAGCCAAGATCAACATTGTGAAAAATGTTGCATGGCTAATCCAAATAGGTAATTTTTCCTCCCCAGCAAGGTACATTAACCTTACACTTACATTCTAGTTATTTGGGAATGCCCAACAGCCCCCAAAACAAAACACTAATGTGATAATGCTGAATAACTGGGGTATCCCATACGACCACTGCATGTTTTCATATATAGAGTGGGATCTTACTTATTGTCTGTGTTCCCACGGGATTTCTTATATGTGGCATAATCCTCCAAAATAGCTTCCACATTCTTCTTGGCAGGAAGATTAAAAAGCTGTAGACAGAGGGTAGAAATAATTCAGCAAGAAGCGAACGGGTGAAGCACGATATTTATACATTTAAATAAATAACTTTGCCGTCTACAATTAAAGCTTTCATTAATGATAATCAGACCTTGCCTTAGGGGAAAAAAGTGGTTAATTGAACAAAATTTTTAACTGTTGAATGAAGTGCCAAGTTTATGTTATGGTTTCAGAAACCTAGCCGAATCTAAGGGGTGCTTTTAACACCTTCATAGATATACATAGAGTTCAACCTGTCAATAACGTTGGCAAAACATTCTCTGGGAAAAGAGAACCGCATCATACCAACATTTTAACCCCCATACCTGTTTCTGCCGTGTGATGAGATCCCAGTCATCCACAAGCCAAGGCTTCAATTCTTCAGGGATTTTTACTTTCACCTCAACCCTGTTCATAAACGTCTCCTCCTGAAAAACCAAATAGTCAAAATACACATTTCCACAGCAGCACTTTTTATGTAGTTGAACATAGCGTACCTGCTTGCTTCTTTTATGTTTATATAGACACGTCGCATGTAATAAGTATACCCATTTTGGGTTATTCTTATATAAATGTCTACTTTATTTTATAAGTGTTTTCTAAATATTGTAGGGCTGCGACAACTAAATCGACAAAATATATAATGAAAATCATTGCCAAAGAATTTCATTATTGATTAGTTGAATCGATTTTTTCGAATATAAGAGGAGTGTTTTTTCAAAGCAAATGCTCTGAAAAATACCCCTCGTCTTATAATCAGACCTCAAATAGAGGTTGGATAATAATACTAAGATCCAGGTCCCCCGCAGTGCTGCAGAGGACCCGGATCCTCGTCTCTGACAGCTGGCGGGAGCGTCTGTGCGATGCGCGCAGACATCCTCCGCTACTGTCCTCCACTTTCACTGGGACTTCTATGGAGGAGCACCAGCGTGACATGAAATTTCGGGGAGGCAAAAAAAAAAAAGAAACCGGCCAACTAATAGAGCATGAAAATAATCGTTCGTTGCAGCCCTAAACTATTGTGCATGGCCACACATAATTTCCAATAAAAAAAAAAAAAACCCAGAATGGTTACACCCAGAAGACACATTTTTCTAACAGTTGATACAGCGCTGAAACAGAACACATGGGACACAATATTTTGTCTAATCTGACACTATTATAATAGAGCTCTCTAGCACATTGGCGAATACAATTTAGTCTTTCCTCTTTAGTCGTGTCAAACCAGAGCCAGGCCAGCTCACTTAAAAGGGTTGGAACCAATTAATTCACGTATGTTTAAATCAAGGCATTAGCAAGACTGTGGTCTTGTTTGTCCAACATTCACACACACCTGTTTTAAAGGTGCTGTTCAGACATTTTTCTCTTAGAAGGGTTTAACAAATTAAAACATTACTTGGAATGCTGTTTCTAATGCTGCATGTAGTTACAGAAATTGTCAATTTAAAAGACTAGGTGGACAAGCACAATTTTTCTTAAACATATATAAAATCAAGGGGAATATACATTTTAACCCCTTAAGGACAATGCATTGTGAGCCTGTACGTGTACGGGCTTTGTCATGAAGGGGATAAAGCTAGGCATATTAGAAATTGTTTTCAATGATGTTAAGAGCTTGAGAAACGTGATGAATGCCACAAATTTTCCAAAAAGATACTTACACTTTCTACAGTGGGATCCACACGAGCCCGTTTCTTGCGCGGGGGCTGGGGTGTCTCATTGGTGCTGCTACCCTCCCCACTGCCAGGGCCTGTAGAAAGAATACACATCAAAACGCAAACTTTTTAAAAATGTATTTTATTTATTTTTTAGGGAGAATAATAAGTCTCAAGTCCTGGGAAATATCCTACCTTTCTGTTTGTTCTTTTTTGTTTTCCTGAAAAAAAAAAATATATATATAATAAATACACAAATGCATATAAAGAACATCCCAACATCATAAGTTGAATTGTGCCCCAGAGAAAATAACTATATAAGGAAATGTACAATGGATATATCAGAGGAATACTCCCCTGTTCATAAACACTAATTTCCTCTATCTTAAATTCAGAATTATATGTATGCTGCTATCTGACTTGTACTTTATGCAGAAAAACAGAATTGTTAAGGCTGATCGGCTCCTTTTTTATTCAATAAGTTGTGTTCTAAACACTAATCTAGTGAAAAAATGGTTTGTGACAAGATACCAATGTTGAAAACAGGATCCCTTTTACGAGAACTGAATGCAACTGATTGCCAGAAGAGCTTACACTTCTACATTCTTCTGTTGAAGGGCAGCAGTCTTCTTTCCTGGAGCTGCTGCTCTCATCTTCCCTTCTGCATACTGATCCCTGCAAGAAAGTTCCAGAACATTGGCTCGGACACAGCACTTTGTTACAGGAGGTCTGGACGTCTCATCAAAACACTTACTAGGTTTAATCCCAACGCTCAAAGCGTTGAAATGCATGTTCGGCCCAAGCCGATTTCATTAAGATTTGAAAAGACCCCTGCCAGGTCCGCACTTACTGATTGGCTTTCTGAAGTTCTTTCTGCTTCTGTAGGTTGGTGTCCACGTATTTGAGTACTCTACTCTCTGGTACCCACTCATCCCAGCTGCAGAAAGAGAGAACAATCACCAGAGCCTGAGAATGACATGACTGTTCACTAACGCAGGCTACTGCGGAAACCGGCATCTTGCCCAAATGGATATTACGCCTGTTTACAAAATGCACACAGAACGCCCACGACAGGCTTTTATTGTTATACTTACTTCTTATTCCAACCGCTGTAGTGGATGAAGTATTTCACCTGTTTCTCCTTAATGGAAACTTTCACACACTGAGAAAGAAAAGAGACCACTTAAATTCAGGACCCACAGGGGACAAATAAATAATAATAAAATAGAATTCATGCAAGAAGTTCTGTTTTATCTATTGATTTTGAAAAGGTGTCATCTCTCTAAGCTGCAGAAGCACAATATACAATTGATATATACGGTACACTTAAGTGTCTGGTTTTGGCTTTAATTAAAGTGGGGGAAAAACAAAAAACAATAGTTTACAGAAAAAAGTCTGTAGTTTTGCTACAGCATTCTTTACAAGAGGAATTAAACATTTACATTAAACTGCTAAAGATTAAAAGTTAACCTACAGGGAGGAGAGATGCAATTATTTTTCATGCTTCTCACATGCACAATCTGTTAAATAAAGTGTTGCGAACAGAGCTGTACCTTTGCTTCATAAAGGAGAGGCCCATGGAAACACAAGACACGCTCACCTGTTACAGAAGAAGAATGGACAGGTTACACACCGGAAACAATACAGAGAAAGCAATAGGGCATTGATATTAATGTTTGCTACTTAAGTAGTAACAGGGTTAGCGGAAGTGAAGAAAGTTATAGTAATGTACAGATGGACATGTTTCAATGTGGTCCTTTTTGGAACAGATAAAACCCATGGTCTAGAAAGGCATGCCACCTCAATGTTCATCTCATGGTACTGGATTTACAGCTCTACGCACCAATTCTAAGCTCTCTTGTATGGCAAAATGAGGAAGAAAAAAAAACCAGAAACGTCACACCCAGTTTTCAAGCCACCCGTGTGTTTAAGAGATTTTATTTCGCAAGAGCACTGATCCAATAAATCGCTGATAGGAGGTAGAAGAACCCACACAAAAAAAATCTTGGCTGTGGGTTCGGCTGAACGCAGAAACAGGTAGGGAGCAGATCATTAAAACATACAATACCTACAACTAGATGTGTCTTTATTTTCACATTTAGACGCAGAGCAGCACGTTCACGAGAGGAATAAGCAATTTTCTCAGAATACGTTACTAATCAAGATTTTGCTCATGTACCCTCCCATACCCAACCTGTGCCCCTAACCCACCTTACACGTCTTAGTAATTGTCTGTAGTAAATAAATCAACATACTTCTCAACCCAAGCAGTGAAAACTCTGGAGCCTCCTTACTAAATAAACCTTGCAATGGCGTAAATGTCCATCAATAGCAGGGGAACAGCCTAACCTGCGAGGAAACAAAAGAAATCAGGAAGAGTTTGAGTCTCAAACTACATGAGTTGAGAAGTATGAGTCAAATAAAACAGTCTGTTCAAAGTAGTGGTTTTGGAAGAGAGCCCACAGAAAGTAGCAATAGCATGTCCGGGAACCTCCTAACTCCCATATAGATAAATCCGTTCTGAGGGACAGGCATGCGATGTCCGTGATACTTCCCAAGAGATCCGCCCAGGAAAAAGCAAGAAGTAACATGCACCCCGTGTAGTCATGTTATGTACGTAGAACCAGAATGAAAAAGGGGTAAGGCGTAAGCTGGCTGCCAAGCCAACACTGGCTGCCAATACCCTTCTATCCAATAACTTCACCACAAAGGGTAACGCCGTACGCTACCCGTCTCCACTTACCATAAACAGACTCCCTGTAACAGGGAGCCCACACATATGCTTATCACGCGGCCCCCACCCATGTTCCATCATTATTTCATATGCATTATTTTTTTTTACATTATTATTGTACTCATCCCCTACACACCCGACAGCTCTTTCCCCAAACAGCCCCTCCTTGACACCCCCCCAGACAGAAAACTTTCCGTAAAAGGCCATTACCATATTAAAGCAACCTACCAGTCATTAAACTGCTCTTCTTTACAAGGGTTACCAAGTATAAATGAGAACGTATAAATCGCCTTGTGTTAGCATACATTCATCATCTCTAGTACCGCAAGTAAATATATGCAAACTACACACGATGTAGCATTTATGTGCAGCAGGAGCCCACTGTGTGTTTCTGGGAATACAGCAAAATAACTGTATGCACATATACAATTATAATATAGATGTTATAGTGTGTGTATATAATAAATAAAAAGATACAACACACACACCCTCATTCTCAGGTAAATGGTTTACTCGACTGCCCTTATATTTCAATTTGAAAAATCTTTGGAAAGTCAACTCACCGGCTTATACATTGTGCAGGGCCAAATCAGCCTTCCCACACAGAGAAACTAGCCAGGGATGGCCCTTCATAAAGCAGAGGGAGTCCATGGAGTCGAAACTCCCCTGCCAACTTGCAATCTAGTGCATGAACCTGTCAGAAGCTCGGGGTTTCTGAGCAGGCACAGAGGCGCATTCACACACTTCCAATTTATGGCTAAATCGATCAAGCAAGCCAACGGTATCCGCAAACAGCAAGGTAACCTGCTAGAATCAATAAGGTGCCAGAACCAACAAAGAGGTTTCGCATGGCATTCTTGAATAGTGTTCCTCGTATACTATGTGAAGCACAATGTCACTACTAAAACAAATTACACTAATTTAGCAATATTAATCATAAATAAAATAAAAAACTTGAAATTCCTGGTTTTCAAGTAATTGCTTTGGAGATTTTTGGACCAAGCGCTGTCCCACCCACTAGGCTGTCGAGCAAAAAAATACATGACCTGGACACGATTGCTCTAGCGTAGGGTCTAACTTACCACCGCCAATGGTGTGCCAAGAATGTCTTAATTCTCAAAGTGCCATGCTTTCATCCACAGTGGAACAAGATCTTGAACACCCGGGCAGACTGTCTAGAAGTGAACCGCTCCATTAAGCTTTTATCATACGTCGCTCGGCAGACTACCAAAGTTCATATTTACATTAAATCAGATTCCTACATTGGGGGTTTTCTAAACCACAAAACTTACTCCGGTGTAAAATACCAAATATTAATCCGCTGACGGCCTAGGATTTGTTCATAAAAACAGAATGTCACACTGGGTTCCACAAAGCAAATCCTAGTTGCCGTGGCAACCAGGCAGAGGTTAAGCCCTTTCCTAATAGATCGTCAGCTCGTACGAAGAGGGCTCTCTTCTCCTGTACCAGTATTTGTTTGAAAACACGTAATGCTCCGTCTCGGTAACAGTGCTATGGAATTTGATGTTCCTCTACGAAAATATTGTAAAGGAATAAACAGAGCCACTCATTTACTGAAATCAGGCAAATGGCCCAACGGTCTGCCAGCCGAACAAACCTGCACTCCTTAATCTTAATGATAGCACATGCCCATGTCAGTGTATTAGCCCCTAACACCCCATCTCTCCACTCCCAGTACAGTATAGCTTATGTGTAAGCCTCAGCTAGTTTTAGACTTTGACCTCTTACCCAACATTTCCCCTCCTCTGGAACATCCTTCCTTCCTATACTTCAGGTATTTAAAAGGTTTCCATCATATGCCCCCATCTTATCTCACATCCACAAACGTAATGTGGAAATCAAATATTACCAAAACTACATTTTATTGCCAAGTTATTGAAAGTTGTGATAACTACAGCCGGCCTTTATTCATTTTGGCGGGGCCTATGTGCCAACCAGGGCTGTATGATGACACAGCTGGGTTTTTACCATGCTAAACCCTTTGCGACTCGTCTTTTCATGAAAGACATTATTTCACCAAGAAATTATGATTTTCAAGCCACTTCTAGGAAGATCCAGACATATGAAAAAAACACCATATTCTCCATTCCTGAGGCGTATGACGTCTATACAACTCCATCCTTTCCTGCGTGGAATAACTCCTCTCCCTCAAGACCCCAGTAACGGGCTATTCCACCTACCACATTTTGCTTTTGCTGCAAAGAACACCTTCCGAGCATTGAGCGCAGCAACCAATTAAGCTTCCGCTTTCTAGTTTATTCTAGACGCTTCCACCCTCTGAATATATTTTAGATGCAACCCACCCCAGTACAATAGACCTTACCGCTAAGAGCGTGCTGGCTGAGACTTTAGCACAAACAACGCCGTTAATTCTCGCTTTACGGAGAACACAGGCCGAGAAGATGTATCCGACAGACACGCCTGATTCTTCCTGATTGCTAAGCTAGAAAAAAAACCCGCTCCCGTTCCTCATACGAGCGAGCGCTATAGGCTCAGACGGTGGACATGTTTTGCCGCCACCAATCTCCTAATGTTGTATTCAGGTACCCGGCATCTCTCTTACCCTCTTGGAACTTGGGTTTAGGGTCCTGCTTCGGCGCCATTTATAAAGTCCGCGGCTCCCGGCGACGGCTCCGCCGCATTTACTCACCGCGCGGGCCCGCACGTTACCGCGCTCCACGCGCATGCGCAGGTCTCAGACCCTCTCGCGTTACCTCGCAGCACGCATGGTCAATGAGTACGAGCTGCCGCTCTGCATGATGGGTGTTGTAGTTATGTGACCTTCCCGCCATCTCAGGCTTTTCTTTCAAATCCGCGTAGCGCATTTCCCCACGGTTCTCTGCTATAAAAGATGCCGTTTACAACAGGCGTACTACGCGTGTAAATAACAATGTCCGAATACATATGTAAATTACGATTTTATGTACGCTGCTGAGTTTGTATGCCTGGTATGAATATATCTGATGCTACGTATGCGTTTTATCGTGAAATACTTTTGCACATAATCCCTTTATAATTAGCGATAACACAATAATTAATATGTTTTCTTTTGTGTGCATGTTTCAATTTAATTTAATTTAGCCTTTCAACAAAAAGTGGGGAAAAAAGCAACGCGCCCAACGTGGGGCTCGAACCCACGACCCTGAGATTAAGAGTCTCATGCTCTACCGACTGAGCTAGCCGGGCTGTTGTGGCATTGCTTTGGATTTTCCGAATACTGAACAGAACTGCTTTTACACGAATTTCTACGCAAACGGGTTTAATCCTGTCTTATCTTTTTCCGCACCCACATTTTTGTGATTCCAACTGTGGTTCTGTTTCTAAACTGGCAGAAGACTCTCTTAGATACTGTGTTACCGGTTTTCTTGCAAACACATCCATGCTTTTATTTCTAAGTTAACTGTTCCAGCTAAATGCTTACCATTTTTAATATAATATATTACTTAAGTAGGAAGTTTAAAAAATAGAGACAAAAAGTAAAAATTAAATTTTTGTTATTACTGCCTTAAGAAAGAAAGATGTCTTATTATCGCACAAGGATGCAAAATACTACATGATATAATATATAGTAAGTCATTCAACTACCAACTATACAGGTTAATGCTTCAATGCTATAAATGCTGCTGTTTATTTTCTATTAGTTTGTCCTGTAGTTTCAAGAGGGTAAAACAAATAAAAATATTAACACTACAGAATATATTTGGAATGTGTCCTCATACAAACTATGCATGCAACCCTCACATGTTGTTAGTGTGAATGTTAGTGTTTGTGTGTGTGTTGGTGTATGGTGTTACAGAGTGAGAGAGTGTGTGTGTGCGAGCGTAAGTATATAGTAATTGTGTGTTAAGGTGAGTGGGTGAGGGAGCACCCAGGTGCTACTTACCCTAGGCTCACCCCTGCTCCTGCCATAATACTTCACTGACTGATCACGCAATGGCATCAGAGCTGTCATTATGCTGCAAATAGTAATCAAAGGTCTCCCTATAGGATTCCCATGATTGCTATCCAGGGGGGCCCTGTGCCGATTGAGATCCCTGGGGTCAAAAAATGCCCCAAAGGATTTCTGGAGAGTGTGTACTGAGCAGCATATAAAAGTGCTGCTGAGAAATGTTTGCTGGGTTGGTATGAGAAATTGGGGCTGGGGATAAAACAGAGAGGTTAGGAGAAAAAGGGAAATGGAGATACAGAAGGGTACAAAATAAGAGGGAGAGTGAAAGAAAGGGAAATATAAGAAACTAAAACAGAGAAAGGAGGAAGAAAGAGGGGGAAGTAAAGCAAGAGGGGAAAGGGAGAGAAATAAGAAGGCGAGAGTGAAAAGAGTAAGAAGAAATGAGTTGAAAAAAGGACTGGAGAGAAGGGAGAGAGAGGAAATGGGAAGAAGAAAGAGGAAGTATTATAAGAAAGAGGGAGAGTGGAAAAGAGGGCTAAGAAAAAAGAATGAAAGAAGAAAATAAACAGGGTTAAGAGAGGAGAAAGAGAGGGAAAATTAAATAGGAATAAAAGGAAAAAGAGGGATAAACCGGAAAGAGAGAAAGAAAAGGGAGGAGAAAGATGTGAGAGACAGGAAAAGAGAGAAGAAAGAAAAGGGCAAGGAGAGTGAAAGAGGAATAAAGAGACAGAGAAAGGAGAAGGAGAGATATTTTTTATTTATGATGAGTGTATATATCCTAGTTTGTTACAATGTAATAACTATAAGTGCCTACCAATATGCAGACCTATGTAGGCATCTCCAACACATCCCATAGTACTGTTAGATTAGCACCAGAATAACTTTTTTATTCCTTTGTTGTTGTTTTTTATTAATATAGCTCTTTGTGTCTTGTGTATAGTGCCTTTGTGTTCAGCTGCAGTTTTTTTCCTTTAACGCCCTTTGACTTTTTCTCATTTTACAGAAATATAACCTTTTGTACACAAATATAAAATATTGAGTGGAATCTGCTTCTTCTCTGTTCTGGTGGAATCCTGTTTTTTCTGAAACACACCCAGATTCACAAAAAAGAAATCAAGAACAAAACAGTTGAAACAGTTTGCGTTGCTGCAAAAATAGGTTATAAATCCAAATTTGTAAACATGATGTAAAAAAATAAGATTGTGTCTGTGGATAAATCTTTGCTTATATCGAAACATAATGAAAAAGAACGCTATGTGTGTTTTGTTGATCGTTGCCTGATGAAAATATGACAAATCACGCACCAGGTAGCTCTTTATTGTAGCCAGGACCTCTTTGTAATTATGTTGGTGTTAAAGGAGTTTTCCTTTTCATCCAACGTGCAATGTTAGTTATGTTGAGAAAAAGTCAAGTTTCATCAACACAAACGCAATCTTATAACATTTTTTATTTATTTTTATGAAATTGCCATTTTTATAGTTTGTGATATTAGTGGTTTTAAATCTGATGTGTACAGCAGCTATACCTGCTCAATGCAAATGTGTACTTTAGTGATTTTTAAAACAGGAAAGTATCACAAACAGGGCTGGCCTTTGGGGTGTGCGACCTGTGCGACCGCACAGGGCGCCACACTCCAGGGGGCGCCGCCGCGGGGTCCGCCGACGCCGCAGGGTCCGCTGCCGCCCCCTCTGCACCTAAATGAAAACATCGTTTTTTTGTTGTTGTTGTTTTTTTAACTTTATTTAACATCCACCATGTTAAATTAAGTTTTTTTTAACTTTATTTAACATGGAGGATGTTAAATAAAGTTAAAACAAACAAACAAAACAGAGGAGTAGTTCGCACAGGGTGCCAAAACACCTAAGGCCGGCTCTGATCACAAATAGGGATAGGCGACCTCTGGCCCTCCATCCGCTTCGTACGACTTCTTCCAAGAAGTCCAGGGAGTCTACCATAGCTGGAATAACAGAAGATGCTTTTTTGATCACATGTAGTGTGTAAGAATGATGTATGATAATACGATTTTCATGCCATATTCCAATGGAATAACAAAGACATAAAAAGATTGTGATAAAGTTATACAAGAATTAAAATATTGCTCTTTTAGGTGCCAGATGCAATAATTTGGTATTTTTCTCTACTTGGAGAAAGTTTCAGATACTGTTCAGTTAAGGGGTATGAGTAGAGTCAGCAGGAGGTGGCTGACAACTTTTACCCAGAGACAAGCCAAGTGAGCCAGTTCTACTGCCCTAAACACATTTGGCGGGCCTTTCTGTCTGACATGCATTCACCGAATGGCCCTGCATACAAGTCAATATGAAAAGGGTGACTGTATCTCAAAAAGAAACCTTTGGGAACAACAATTATATCTGCAGGTACAAGCATCTCATAAAACACATAGGAATCAAACCACTCTTTAGACACAGAGATAAAAATAAAAGAAATATTCTGGTACATAGTCAGAAATCTTCAAATCAGAGCAGCCCATTGGACACTTGCCCTTTGACTCCATTGCCTGCTCTTGCCTGTAAAAGAGGCACAAACTATTCCAGTTACAAGATGAGCTCATGCGCATGTGGAAGCTGTCTTTAATGCTCCAGTTGATGCTGAACTACAACTCCTACAATGCCAGGAACAGGCAAAGTTAACCATAGTAGGTAAGCCCAGTGTAGTAGCTAAGAAATGATGTACTCTGGCCAAAGCTTTTGAATAGTGCCTTGCACGCTATATGTATACAGATCTGTTCCTCCCGCAAGTTCATCAAGCACCCTCATATTTAGTTATCTTTTCTTCCCTCACTCAAAAAGTTAGCACCCCTCCATCATCACATGCCCCCTACTACCTCCATATGAACACCTATCCTTCAACTGCATCCACCCTTGTGAAGTATTCTGCATAAGCTGCCTTACTGTTAGGAGCCTTTTTATATTCTGCTCTTTACAGTGCACAGGGCAGTTACATCATGGTAGTCACTAGACATTTGTCTCTGCCTAATTTTCAGACCCCATAAAGCTAAAGAACTGGTAGCCCATTCTAGCCTATCATGATATATTATTTTGATAACAGGCAGCAAACTCCAAAGCCTCTTGCAGTTGTGCAACTCTGCCCAGGCAGTATTAGTCTAAATCACCGTTACATCAGAGGCTTAGATGTAATGTAAGGAAGTTCTACTTTATTGAGAGAGTAGCAATTACATGGAACAGTCTTCCTGCAGAAGTGGTGGAGGCTAATACAGTCGGGGAATTTAAACATGCGTGGGATAGACTTAACGCTATCCTTACTATGTGACCAGACCAAGGACTGATAGGAGTTTGATTCCCTTACATCAGGGAAAAAAATGGCAAAATGGGCAGCCTAGTAGACCTAATGGTTCATATCTGCCATCATTTGGAAACCTCCTTATGCCCATCGTTAAGGCTGAGAGATGGTTGTCTTAAAGTGCACCTGCCATTAAAATTGATATTGTATTTTGGTTATGAAATTTCATGGTTACATTGTGCTTCTCCAGATTTATCATCAGACATATATCTCCTATCATGTCCATTAGCAAAATCTATTTTAGCATGGTATATTTAGGAGCGTTGCAAAAGCGGGAGGATTTACTGAGATTTCTTTTTATATTCCTGTGTAACAAAAGTTATGTGTAGTGTAAGGTGTTGATAAGAATAATGTTTTTGTAGTTTGCACACTTTAATGTATAAAAATGTTGCAGGTACAAAACCAGAGAAAAAATAAGATTGGTTATATAATTACAATATGAATGGGATACCAATGCAGAAATACCAACGAATAATAGGATATTTGAGACAATAGAGGGACACTTGTAGGTGACACTTTATTTTTGCTGCTGCTGTTTACTAAACTTTCGCTAGATGGCGACAGAACTCCATCTTTAAAAGCTTAAGGACATCTCTGTTTTTTACACCCACCACAATACACATTTTTATTAAGGGGGAGCATTATAACCCATGAAAGGCAAGACTTGAGTAGCAGTGTTCTTATGTGGGTATAAAGAGCTTGTGCATGAAGGCTGGAGATCCTGGAGCACATAAAGAGAAAGATGTAGCAAATGCCACATATTTATTATATACGGGGTCTACATGATGATAGGGGTTGGGATGAGCTGCATTATAGATAGAGAGGCAGGGGCAGTACACTGGGTGTGGGCAGGACAAAAAGCAGTTGGGGGCAGTACAGGAGGAGGGTCTCTAAAGTTTAGAACCGGGACAAGAAACAGATGACAAGAGACAAAGAGTTGTAGAATCCCACGGATGAGGGTAATCTGTCACCAAATCCCAGCACAGGGAAACCAAAGGGGAATGCGTGGCCAGGGATCTACTAAAGGCGAATCCCTCCTACCATCCACACAGACACCCCAATACAATGCACACCACTAACAAAGCATCCAAGTACACACAGTGACAGAGCTCAACATCCCACAATCACACTCACTACTCTAACCTGCTCTGCCTCACACCACAGTACACAACCTGCACCAGATCGACACAATGTGCTCCTGATCATTCAATGACAATATGGCTATCAGGATGTGGCCCCTGCTGCTGGCTCTTTTCTGCTTTGCTCCTCAGGACGTGGCCCCCCATGTTTCAGGTCAGTAAACCCATTGCACCTTTATTTCTCTGTGTAATTGGTGCAATCATGCTGAAATCCAACAAAACTGCTGCTCTCTTCATTCAGTCACTTAGTTTCTTGTTTTGCTCTTAAGAGAATGTGTGTAGCTAATGAGTAAATATGGTCTGTCTAACAATGAGTTAATAGTGAGAGGGTCCCCTCTGCTTATCCAGACTCTGCCCACAGTCTGGAAGGGATTGTTCAAACTTAACTCTTTTACATCTTTCTACCAGCTGTGAGCCAGCAGCCTGCCCAGTAACAGAGACACTGCTACATACTAGAGCAAAGTTCAAAGCTCTACTTTCATATATAAGAACACAAAGCTGTACAACCCTCTGCTTTCAGTTAGAAAATGATACAGGTCCCATTGTTCTTCCAGACCAAATGTGCTGCACTATTAGATCTATACACAGGTCAGGGCAGGATGAAATATGTTACAATTGTTTATTGCAGGATTCTACTGGAATGTTTTTTTAACCAACATTTTACATTAAAAATTAAATTAAAAATTAAAATGTGAGCATGGTTTGGGTACCTGTTGCTTTGCAATTACAAGGTTGATTATAAATAGCAAATGGCCCCTGCTAAGTCAAGCTTAGCGAACTACAACTGCCAAGAGGTTTAACAGCATTGTGTGATTGTATATTTTACATTGCATTGCAGGTGCATGGAGTTGCATGGTGACTTTTATGTCACATATATACAATGGCTTACAGTGTCTGCTATCCTGTAGACACTGATAGGGTTAATAATTCCCCCAGGCAGCCCACAGCTAGTGTTATATAAAAAAAAGATGAAATGTACAGCAAGATTCTAAGACTAAAGGGACGCTCCAGTCCCTATTATTTATTTCTTTATTTGTTATTAATTAAATTATGTTTTTTTATACGGGTTAAGAAAATGAGATGCTTTGGTGGTTTTTGATATAATAATGATATAAACATGGCATAACCCCTGCCCTTCTTTCTTCTTTTAACTCCTTACTATGAGCTCTGAATGTTTGCTGGGTATGAGTGTATCGCAGTATTATACAGCCCTAAAAGTCACAATAATGTGTGTAAAAACAACAATGTGTTTATAAATAAAAGGGGCATTCCATATCCCATGACGAGAAGGTACTTTTGTGCATCTGCTCCAGTGCTTTTTATAGCAATATACAGTAATTCATGCGTGTGGTTTTTAATATGGGTTAGTAAATTACACTTCTGTCTCATTTTGCTCCTCCCCTGCTCATTGCTCCAGTAGAAGGTAATGTACTTAAGTACACTGGCTACACATGCACAGTAATGCCCGTCAGGTCATATAGCAAAAATGCCAAATGAGCTCCCATTGAAGTCTATTCATAATGTCTAAGAAGAATACAGCTCTCCTCCCAACTCTCCCTTTAGTGAATAAACCCCCTTGTGATTGGCTGTTGACAGCTTGCCCAAGTTATGAGATGAACTTCCAATAAAAATTAATTTGCCCTAAAACTATACTACCGTTCAAAAGTTTAGGGTCAATTAGCTTTCGAACATGAAATGGATCAGAAATCCAGCACAGGTGGGGTTAATGCTGTAAATGGCTATTGTAGCTGGAAACGGCTGATTTTTAATGGAATATCCTCATAAGTGTACAGAGACCCTTTATCGCTCCCATCACTCCTGTGTTCCAATGGCACATCGTGTTCCCTAATCCGAGTTTAGGTTTAAAAAGCTAATTGAAGATCACAAAACCGTTTTGCAACTATGAAAATGTCCTTGTGTGTTTGGGAAGGGGTAAGGTGAAGTTATCAGCGATGAGGGTCACCGACGCCGGACAATAGGCATTATTGTAGTGGGAAGTGCTTACGTATTCCTGTTGGTCTGCTGTTATTTGAAAACTGCAGGTAATGAGCTAATGTTGATTTAACACATTAAGCAAGGCTCAGCCAGCAGAAGTGTTTATCCATGGGTTTTATTGGGTCTTAAAACCTCCAGCCCCATCTTATACATCAATGTGAACATGTATCCTTCTGTCCATGAATTCCGTCAGAGCCTCCTTGTATAGCTGAAGCAGGTGGGCTCTGTCTGTTGGAGTCCGCATCCCTCTACATTGGCATACAGGGAACCCTAAAGCGAATAATAATTGCACATTACGGTGCTGTAACATCCATCGGCAGGAATTTCCTTCACATCTGGTTAATAATTACTCTGCTGTGGCTCGGCCATCAGAGGCTGGCCAGATAACAGCTCAGTTTTTGTTTTATTGTCAGACCCCTGGGGCATTATCATTTTCCAAAAGCTTGAACCCACAGTGCTAACATTGTTAGGCACAATGACCTTGTACATGGAAGCAAAGGGAAGCTCTCGCTGTCTCAGGTCAAAATCAGCCTAAAAATATTATAGTAGACCATTTGTTCTTCATCTCCAGTATAAAAAAGGCTGTTCATGTCAACCTCATCTTTAGAGCAGAAAACATCAAAACTAAGTCCCTAGAGGAGGAAGACATTGCAAGAATGTTTTTTTAAGTTTTTGTGTTAATTATGACTTATTCAGCACTGCGGTCATAATAATAATGATGCTGCTGATGATAAAAAACAATAATAATAGGTTGTATACAGTTATGATTGAACTTCTCTGGACACGAAGCTACATTATCAGCTCATAGTAAGAAGTTGTATTGAAAATATGGTCATGATCAGCTATGCAAAGTGTTTTTAATAAGTTAATTATCAGAGGCTGCTAACATTTATTATTATTATTATTATTTATTGTTTTATATAGCTCCATCAGATTATGCAGAGCTCGGCGACAAGTCCAGCCAAGTGGCCCAGGAATACTTTTGTAATCACTTTTGGCAGACAACAGGGTCAATGTGTACAATCCTGTCCTGTCTAAAACACATTTACAGGAAGGATATTCCCACAACAGAATCACAGTAAAGACCCAGTCAGGGTGTAATCGCTGCCTAAAGTTCTCCTTAATGTATACATCCTATTGGATATATGTAAAATTACAAATAACGTACAAAAGAAGCTTCAGACAGTGGGCCAAAATCCTTAAATCGGGAGATCCCAGGGGACACTTCGCTGCACCCTTGCCAGCACCCCCCTGTAAATAATTCACAGTAGGTGTTAATTCATCTAGCAATCGAAAAATAACTAATGGGGTGTCATTTCTAAAAGCTTTACATAGCTAGTTCTTGAGATGTGTTAAAATTATTGCATGCAAGAATCAACATGGACGTATTGTATACAGCTGTGGACCACTGGAAGGAGGAGGAGGCGGGAGGACCACACAGATTCAGAACTATGCGAACAGTTAAATTGTGTAACGTTTGTCCCACACACTCGGTTTGATGATGGATGTCATTAAATAACATTCTAGGTCTTGATTGTATCAAATAATATTTATGTTTCGTGATGGGTGAATTTGTATTCAACCGCTGGGGTTACAGAAACCTGCTTCTTAAAGTGTTTGACAAAAGGTTTCTGCAGCCGTGGCAACATCATTTGTAAAACTTTTAAACTTTTAATGAAACGTTCCATGATAAGGAAGCAAAATGTGTTGTAATTAAAACAAAGTTATTTGTGGACAGAATTTGGATATTTCAGCATATGTGAGCAAGAGCCCTCATCTTTCAATCGAATACCCCTCAACATCTCAGGCCTTAGCGAATAACCGCCTAGTGTTATGAGGAGGTCACTTAGAGTTACAAATGTGCCGTCCGACCTCCTTTAATTTTTTTTACCTGTCTGGGGCCTGTTAGGGCAGATCTTACGAATTGGCCTATGGACCCTACTGCCAAAAAAAAAAGCTGGACAATGGGGCAGATACCCAGGACAGCTGTCTGTTGAAAACCAGGACTGTTGGGAGGTATGCTGTCTGTATCTGTAATGTCTGAGCAGGCAGCCCTGGCTTGCGTCTGGCTGCAGGCCTGAACTCGCCATCTGGCAAACCGAACTAATCTAGTGCTTTAATGGGCTTCACTGGCTGTACCTGTTAATAATATGGGAGCGGGGAGCCCTCGCCTGTCACTGACTGTACCTAATAGTATATATAGTGGCATTTTTAACATAGGGTGTTTTTTGTTGTTATGATATTAATGTTTGTTACACTCTTCAGTACATTGATATTATTTGATATTCTCTCTGTAAGATCAGAGCTTATATCCTTCGCCTGGCCCTGCTTTTACCTGGGATATCTGTGCAGTGAGCCTTTATACCTAAAAGAACTTGCTGTTCAGTCTATATGTATGGGGTTTGAATGTATGGACTTAGCTGACCCCTGTCACTACAAATGTCAGATACAAATGCAGATGTGAGTGGGAATCTTGTGGACATATGAATGCTAATTAGGAGCCTGGTGGGGGAAGGGCTGGACAAAGACAAAAATTCCCACCACTTGGTTACTGGAGAAGCATCAAGTGCACACTACTGTGATTAGGGGATATGGAAAGAATTCCTGAGCTTTCCTGGGGAATGGTTTAATTAACTATAATGGGCAGGTCATGGTAGCCAAAGACAACCACAAGGTTTATAGCTTTCAGAACAAGTGTTCAAGTATTCTCCGCTCTAGTGAGTCACTCGTTGGCTGAAGACCAAAGGTTGTGGGAAACCTGTTAAGCCCCAGGGCACGTTTTCACGTGCGATGTTATTTCACTGCCTTTGTGTTTGGAAGACGCACCATATTTAATCGGTTTTATTTAGTCGTTTAGAAAAGCTCACACCTACAGCTGTCATTGGAGCAGCTATTTTTAGATGGATCTTGATGCGGATTCCCAGGGAACTGAGGAATTCTCAGAAACATTGGGGATGATTAGACTTTAACCCCCCCCCCCGGTGGCCAGAAAGGTCTTTAAGGCAAAGTGTTGCCTGATTGCATGTTTAAGGGTCTTATATCAAGCTGGGAACATTTTTACATTGGAACCCTCACGTATAAGCAATCCTATGTTTCTCCAGCTGTTGCAAAACCGAGACTGACCTAGCATGATGAGAACTAAAGAATATAAAGTAACAATAACTCATTTTTTAATTATTTTAACAATAGCAGAAGGGAGTAGAAAGGTCGGTGCATTGGATGGTCACAGAGATTCACTTAAGTTTTAACTCCTCAGTTTCCTAATGCATTAAGTGGAGATCTGTGCTGGCCCTGCTTAATTCATAAGTAAATCAGAGGCAGTTCCTTATTCAAGCTCAAAATAATATGACCTCTGCTTGTTGTGATTTAAGCACGTGCATCATACAATGTTGAGGAAGTTAGCAGAGTCTTTGTGTGACACGGCAACTATAGAATACAATGCAAACGCATGGCTTTGTTCAGCCTTGATGTCATTCTTCTGTAACATGTTTTATTTGTAAACTTGCTGGACCATGGCTTGGCAATGGAATGTATATATTGGCTTAGAGGAGTCAGCGGAATGAAAGTGTCACCAGTAATTACCATGTTACTCTAAGTAGTTCTGCTGCTGTTTGCCAGCATCCTTCGAGCCGATATAACGGAAATTCCTGTTAGCACATAGCTCAAAGGCTGATAAACACAGTACATGACCATATATATAGCATATAGTCTGATATAGGTATATATATACACACCTATGCATAGGCTGTATATACACTGTGTATATAGTAACTTAAAGTGACATCCTATATATAGTTTATAAATGCACTCTATGTGGGATAAATTATTATAGGGCATTTAGCGTAATAAGATAGGAAATAGAAGTATATTGAAGGAAATATTATACACAGCCACAAATGGGTTTATTCATTAAAGAGGGAGATTGCAGGAGAGTTTGCAGTTTCATCTCATTAACTTCACTTATGATTATGAGCGGCCATTCCATGCTCTAGGAACATCTCGGATATTTCTGTATAAAACATATATAAATTCATGAGATTTCTTGAAAGTCACCTGAATAATTGATCTATTCATTATGCAGGCCCAGTCCAGAGGTTTAACAGAGATGACCCCTTATAATGCATAGTGAATTCAATGACTTTCCTTCTTTACAGAATAAATCCTAATATATCTATTATATAAACGATGAATTTATTGATAAATATGAACATGGTTTGGAAACTGATACAATGCGTTGATGTAAACAGACATAATATCAGCATGCTGTATACAGTCTATTGAACACTATTTCTTCGGGTTCTCATTTCAGATCACCCTCTCACGTTCTCTCTGGACTCAGACATTGTTCACCCTGTCCGTGTGGACGAAAGAGGCTCTTTCTTGACGTTCGACCTCACGCCACGGACAGTACGAAAAAGAGGTATTTCTCCCCGCCATCCTATCCCTGTGTACTATGCAATCAAGTACCAGGGAGTGGAGTTGACCTTTAACCTTAGTCAAAACCACCAGCTGCTGTCCCCTGGCTATGTGAGTGAGTGGCACAGCGGAGGCATTCGAGAGGCGACAATCCACAGCCGACCCCCCAACTTCTGCCACATGAGTGGAGAGGTGCAGAACGAGCACCGATTTATGGGGAATGCAGCTGTCAGTATCTGCAGCGGGCTGGTAAGCTAACAATAATGTTTGTTCCTAACATCTACGTCTTCCTACTTTCCCATGTCTGCCTGTTTGGTTTGATGCACGCCGAGATGCAGGAGCGCTCCTGGTAATTATTTGGGAGTGATTAGTAATTGGTGTGTCTAGTGGTGGATCCCAGATGTGCAAACTTCAACATGTCTGCGGGCTGTCAGGTCCCAGGTGTGCAAAGGATGACAGTGAGTTTGAAGGGTGATGTGATGCCAGGTGTGTGAGATCTTACTTGTTCACACATCTGTTTTTGGATGCTCTGTCTTTGGAGTGTTTCATTCACCCCCGGGGGATACATTCACTGTCACTTTCTTACTTAACCCTTCACCTACTTGTCTTTTTTTTTTGTCCTTCTATTCTTATCCTGTGTCTTCTGTCCCAGAGCGGAGTTTTTCAGCTGGCGCAGGAGGACTTCCTGATTGAACCAGTGGAACCAAATGCACCGTCATCAGGAGAATCAATGCCCCATCGCATATACAGACGCCACCTGGAGGAGACCGCGGCAGATGAACAAACTCGGCACAAGAGCTGCGGCGTAAAGGGTAAGACATTAGTTCAAACAGTCTCATGGTCACAAATTAGTTGCAGTTTAGAGATAATTCAACAAAAAGTTATTTTCTAAAATCTCCTATTTATATACCAGCATTTCTATATACTCTTTACACATCTTCCTTCTCACCCATGTCTGCATTCTGAGAGTGCACCCTCTTATCTCAAGTTCTTTTTCTGTGATGGTTTTCAAACTGCTTTTTTAACCATGTAAGCACTTCTGCCTGGGAATGCGCAGACACAATCATGTGTGTGTGGAGCCCTTTATCTTAAAAGAACTCATCAGTCACATGTAGTTCTTGCGTCATGAATGCGCACTGTATGGAAACCATGGGTGTTTATTTTCAGCTGGAAGTAAATGGTTTGAAGGCTACAATGCATCCCTGTCCTCTCTGCTGAATACAGTGATATACATCTCTGTACAGAGACCAGAAGGTCCTAAACTAAAGGATGAGCAGAAGGGCAAATACCTATGGCAAAGTCATGTATCTCCTAGTATTTCAGTATCCTGTGAAGAAGAGGTTTCTGCTGAACCATTGAGAGATACCTCAAGGAATTCCAGTTCCTAGGATGATTAGATATAAACGTACCATGTCCACAAAGCCCTAAGTGGGTAGGGGTCCTTTTGTGAAACAAATAGGGCCAGTTAATTCATTTTTGGGACATAACAGTTGTATAAGTTTATGTTTCTGCTTGCTCACTGATATCCAACGTGGACTAAGGTCTAATGCATGCTGAGGAGAACATGTCAATCTCTAGCTGGATGCCAGGTACAGAAGGTTGATGCTCTTCAACTCCAGTCCTTGCCATGTTGCCCCTAAAACAAGCTTGGCTGTCAACCTGGTGTGACCCAGTGAGGGGAGGGGGCTGAATATGTAAAGGAGTAAATAATAACACCCCAAGTATCATTATAGGTGGAGATTGAAGTGGAACACTACAAATACCCAGATCAAGCGCATAGCAAGACCACACATATGAGTCGGCTCTGTATCCTCTAGGTTGTGTCTGTGTGACATTTTATAGAATTCTCCCTGGAATTCTAGCTGGTCACAACTGGGCTCTCTAGCTGTGAGATACAATCAGGATGTGGTTAAAAGTGGATTATTTCAAGTGTTCTTCTTTGAAAGCACACCAGATCCTATGGGAAAAAGCCAGAACCCAGTGTTTTTCAAATTTTAAAAACTTAAAAAAGCTAAATCCTGACCTACGTTTGAACTGGTATTTGTATTAATGTGGATGGGTTAGTGTTGTGGGTATACTACTTTCTGTCTGTCTGTCTATCTATTTATCCTGTCTTTTAAGGTAGTATTATGAAGAAAAGTTGTGCATTAATATATCCTATTGTGTTATGCCACTCCTCCAAATCAGAACAATATCATCCACAGATATTTTGTGTAATAGACAATGGGCTCTTTGTTCCTCCTACTATCAATAATGAACCGGCAATTGTCCCCATAAAATGCTGGCATATGCATCGATGGTGTCAGGCTGTCATTACCATATGCTATATATTTCAGCAGAAAGACTTGTCAAAATTTAACTAATTTGTCTTTAAATACCTGAACTGGGTCTCTACTGAATTAAAAACTAAATGTCTGTCTTGGCGATTTTTTGAAAGACATTGATAGGGTATTAAGATCTCTAGGACAATTACCCCTTTTTCAAACATGTTTGTTCAAAAGAGGAAAAAGTGAGATATGATAATTTAGGACTGCGTCAGTTCCTAAAGATAGAGCAAACGGGTATAAGCACAGGAGAGAACTAAACTAAAAAAAAAACTAAATCTGTCTGGAATCATCACGTGTAGTGCATAATATGGCGAGTTCTGTCATTATTAGAGGAAAGAGAAACAAAGAGTTGGACTTCTGCCTCATCAATTGATGAGTATAATTTCACTTTAAATCAGTTAATATATTGTTATGTAATCACATTAATTTCACATTAGTTTGTAGCTTTCATACCATATATCTATTTCAATAGATAATCCAAATGCTCAAAGTAAGTGGGATAAAAGGAGAGAGCGCTGGGAACAACTACAGACAAGGAAGTACCAGACCCGTCGTATAAGGCCACGGTCCATTAGCAAAGAGAAATGGGTAGAGACACTGGTGGTGGCGGACCACAAGATGGTTGAATACCATGGCAGAAGCCACGTGGAGAACTATGTCTTGACTATAATGAATATGGTAAGAAATTACTTCAGCATCATACAGGTATCCTTCGCATCCTACCACTTACTATTCTTCATGTCTTCACTGGCATTGTCTTGCTCCACGTTCAATGTTTCTTTTGTTTTCAAGAGGTCATAATCTAAAACTAGATGCTTAGATGTAACTTAAGGAAGATTCACTTTATTGAGAGGTAGTAGCAGTGGTAGTAGCAGCAACACAGTAAAGGAATTGAAGGGAATAACATATAGCTATCCTGAATCTAAAGTGAGACCAAGGACTGATTGAGGTTTCCAGTCTGACTCACTTGATTTTTCACCCCCAGGTAGCTGGACTCTTCCATGATGCAAGCATTGGGAACAGAATAAACATTGTCATTGTGCGGCTGATTCTACTAGAGAGAGAGGAGGTAACCAAAAGGGAGTTTACATGGGAGTGAGTTCATTGGGCTTAATGAAGAATTTGGGGGTTAAGATAATGAATTGTGGAGGATGTGAAATATAGCTCGGAGGAATGTTTAGAAATGTAGCTTAAAATAACGATAGGAATCAGCACAGAGTTAAAAGATATGTTTTTCTAGTGTGTAGATGGGTATATTTAAACATATTTCCTGTTTGCTAAGGAGGAACTGAAGATAACTCATCATGCAGACAACACTCTGCGCAGTTTTTGTAAGTGGCAGAAGAGCCTGAATATGAAGGATGAGGAACATCCTTTACACCATGATGTTGCTGTGCTCCTCACCAGGTGACATGATGGGGTCTAAGGACTGTAGTAAATCTAACCAGTTTCATATGGCAGCCCAAAGCACCGTATTCACATCTAGAGCTCTCCCATCATATTTATTTTACCTTATTTCACACCCAACACTCTACTTTCAGTGCCATCACCAGTATAGATACCTGCAAACATGGAATCACTCATCCTTAATCTATACTTCATCAATCTATCACAATGTATAGCATATGCATGTGTGTGTGTGTGTGTTATGTCATTACAGAAAAGACATCTGTGCTGCTATGAATCGCCCTTGTGAAACCCTAGGACTCTCTCATGTGTCCGGCATGTGCCAACCGCACCGGAGCTGTAACATTAATGAAGATACTGGCCTCCCCACCGCATTCACTGTTACTCATGAAATAGGACACAGGTACTACGTGTTACTTGACCGAACACAAGAGGTGCCCACCTTGTAAATATCCTTTGTGTCATTATATCCTGTTCTATTTACCACGAAGTTAGGTGAAAGCATTGATCCATTTGGGTATCACCTGAGAGTCTATATAAGATTGATATTTTATTTAAATTAACGTGTGAGACTAAATGTTCTTAACAACCTGACTCATGCCTCTCATCACCTAGTTTTGGGGTACAGCACGATGGCAGCGGAAATGAATGTGAGCCCCAAGGAAAGAGACCGCACATCATGTCACCGCAGCTTCTCTATGATAATTCTCCTCTCACCTGGTCCCGCTGTAGCAGAGATTACATTACCCGCTTCTTGGAGTAAGAGACTGAATCTTTGTCTTATTAAATGCATGTTACCCTAGAAGTTACAGGATTGTTCTGCATTCCACCATTCTCATTATTCATGGCTCTATAAAGACTTCATGTCGGTGTGGCAGCCTATTCTTTTTTATTACATAACGACCTCAAGCAATTGTTCTGTTTCTCCAGAATATCTAATTCTCTGCTTTTGGATAGAAATTCTGGCTGTATGCTCATGGAAACTTGTGCATATTCCATGCCAGATATCAGTTAATTACATCTGATTATATTTACATCAATATAAATCGTACTGAGCAGCCTACGCACCTACTGACCAAACATGCTCCTCACGCTGCCCTCCCCCCCGCTGACTTCCTACAGCATTTCCAAACAAAAACAAGAGGATCATCCACTTCCTGCCACATCATCATGACAGGATGCATTGTAAAAGAGCCCTGCATGTAATAAATGTCTTAGATTGCAGTGTTAAATAATGTTGAACGTTGTATCGTAGCTACTCCTCTTCCCTCTCTCCGTGCGTGTCGTCTATTTTAATTAAATCTGTTTATAATTTTACAGCCGGGGCTGGGGCCTCTGTCTGGATGATCTCCCCAGTAAGGAGCTTTTAGAGTTCCCATCTGTGCCCCCTGGGGTGCTATATGATGTTGGACACCAGTGTCGGCTGCAGTATGGCGTTGCCTCTAGCTTCTGTGTGGACATCGATGTAAGAGTCTCACCAACGCGTTTGTACCCTGCAGAGCTCATACTTTAAAATGTATATGCATTACATATTGTGATGCCGAGGAATAGACAGAACGTTCATATATTTTCGCATTGATCTACCAGGAACAGTACAAATCATTTATGACAATGGCCAGTGTGCAGATAGCCAAGGCAAACTATGATCATCTGAATATATTGTAATGTATATGTTGATGGCTTTGTTTGTAGAATGTGTGTAACACGCTGTGGTGTTCCGTTGGATCAACTTGCCACTCCAAACTTGACGCTGCTGTGGATGGAACAACCTGCGGGGAAAACAAGGTGTGAACACAGATAATCACTTTGTGTTAAGAGTTGCTTAAAGCTCTGCCACTAGCAGTCTCTTAGTCTGTAGGAGTGGAGCATCAGTAATTCAGGTTTAGGGAGCATGGTGGGAGTAGCATAGCCGATAGAGTTACGCTTCCACCAGGAAATATAGTGAAAATAACGCGGCAGGGTATGGTGGGAATAATTTATTTGGCTGGAGTATTATACGAGTATTAGATGATTTCTAATAAAGAGGGTATAATTAAATAATTTGCTAAACAGTTCTGGGATTGGTATGAAGAGAGATCTTGTGACACATCATTTGGATTTTATGCAGTGGTGCTTTGGTGGAGACTGTGTTCCAGTTGGCCACCGCCCTAGTCCCGTGGATGGCTTGTGGGGTTCTTGGAGCTCATGGTCCCCGTGTAGCCGAACTTGTGGGGCTGGGATACAGAGTGCGGAGCGGCATTGCAGTAACCCTACGTAAGTGACTGATGGAGGTCTAGGTCTAGACAACTTAAAATGAACCATAATTTATTCGTTTACTCAACCCAGATATATAATTATTTATTATAATTGGGGAGAACAAAAAGGAAATGGGTACCGGATCAAATATTTAATTCAAATTTGTCTATATGTGCTGTATATGCTAAGAATGGTTGAGCCGTTTGATCACTGTGTGATAGTAAAATGAAATGCGAAGCAAATGATTTATCGTTAAGTGTTCAGTAGCTCTAGTTAAAACAAGAAATGTAACACATGAAAAATATTGTGAAGATTGCAAAATGGCTCACAGCAGTGACAACCCAGCAAACTAAATGTGAGAGTTGATGTAAGAGGCAAAGAAAAGGCTGCCCCGGGCAAGACTGCCAGCCTTTTCATACAGAACCCTCAGAAGTTGGAACAAAGGAACTGGATCTTTGGACAAGAAGAACATTAATTCCTTGGAACTCTAAAGCATTTGAAAATAGTGGCAGCAAAAACAGATGTTGGCAGCAGGATAATTCTTCAGCTGGAACATTTTCATTTTGAATGCAACAACAGATGTGTCCCTGCAACACCCTCTCAACATCACTTAGGCAGATATACAAGGACAGACGAGACGATTTCCCGCCTGAGGACAGAGAGAGAAAGATGATTCCAGCTGTTGCCAAAGGTGATGTAGTAGCAGGGAAGGCTATTTGGTGTCTAGGTAAACTGCGTCCTTAGTGCCTCCCCCACATGCATTTGTGCCAACACAGATGAGAAACGGCTGGTAGCACCCAGCTCCACACCTGCTCAGCGACACGGAGAATCACCCAGATCACTAAGTCTACCCAAGACTTTTTGTGAGACGTCAATCACAGAAAAGGGGATAGTCATATCCACGGAGTGTAAACAATGTCACATATACACCAAAAAATATTATTAAGTATTTGGGGTGTCCAAGGGTCAGGACAATGACTAAATTGCAGAGCAATAAATATACTGTGTGCATTTGCACATTTGCACAGTGAAAGTGCCCCAGTCATGTATTCACAAGACGGGAGGTTAGGCAGAAACAGCACGCTGCATGCCGTTTGATTCAGAGAGAGATTGCTAGCAAGTTGGTGGCTTCGCAGCAAGTATAATGCAGGCAGGATCTGGCCTTGTCAAAGAAACTACCGTATATCTCATGTTAGGTAATGTGTTTGATCATAAGTCCATGGACAGGGCTAGACATGTAGAATTGTCCATTATTTAAAAGACCCTAACACACTTTTCATACACTCTCCTAATGCAGTCAAGGTGTTGAATGCATGGCATGGTTGTGCGAGAACATGCAGCAATGAACACTCCACATTCACTCGCATAACATGTAGGTAAGACCTACACCAGATTAATGTGCAAATGGCAAAGGTCTTGCACTCTTACCATGCTGGACATGGAAGGAGATCGAATAACAATGCTGTTCATGAGAGCTCTTCTCTCTACTGTAAACCCGCTGCCCGTCTTGCTTACACCCCAACCCTGCCAAGGTACCGTTAGAAGGGAAACACGCTACCCGTGACTCCCTTCTGTCTGTATGTATTGTACTGCTGCACAAAGGATGTATTCTCAGAAGCTCTGTCTCACTGAACCTGGGTTTCATCTGTCACGGACTCATAGCATTGGTGACACATGGTGTCAGGTGTCTCTAATATGCCACAATAGATGCACCCTGGCCTGCCTTTTAGAAGACCATGAAAGCCGCCATTCTTTCAGAAAATGTGGATTTGCTTATACTAATCAGTGCCAGGAAATGCGAACCCTTTCATAGGCTGGAAGAGCAATGAGCTATAGGAATAATCGAAGGCATGAAAGCTTTAATATTATACAGAGATGAGGTACTGTGCAGTTTTTGAAGTGCCTCAATGTTATCCGCCATGATGATACACTGTGGTGCTTTATACTGGTCAGAATTATACGTACCGATGTAGGAATCAGTTTTGGGGCTGTACGTTATCTACAGAACAACATTAAGTTTCAGTATTAATTACAAAATGTAGACATACATCTTTTTTTGTATCGCCATAGCTTGTAAAAGTTACTTTTTTGTTTCTGCAGCCCCAGATATGGAGGGCGTTACTGCCTTGGAGAGCGGAAAAGGTACAGAGTGTGTAACATTGTCTCCTGCCCCCCGGATACTCCTTCTTTTAGGCAAATGCAGTGTTCTCAGTTTGATTCTGTTCCTTACAAGGGGAAGCTACATCGCTGGAGTCCTGTGCCAAGCAGCAGTAAGTTCCAACTAATTGTCTTAATGCTGGAATTAAAAAGTAAATAAAAAACAAACTGAATGCTCGAATATTGCAGCATGCCAAACCACTATACTTGGACGTTCTGGTTTAACTATGTCATTCCACCATTGATGGGTAGGGGAATTTGTGTTTCTATCAGCAAAACAAATCCTATAATTGACCCAGAAAAGGAAAAGAAATGTTTCAATGACAAAAATGAACATATATGTACTATACAGAGGGTGCCCTGTACTGGGATATGAAGTCTGGGATATGGGCTCTGCCTCTCTTGAGGCAGAGTGGAAAAATTACGGTATAACTAGGACAATTGCAAGCAGAGATCTGATCTCCGCCCAAAAAAACTTTTTGGCCAATTTCAAACGAGGTGGATCAGTCCCAGTAAAGCAACCCAGGGACTAGATCCTCCTTCCCCATCCTAAACCGCAATACTGTTCATACAAAAAAGGAAGAAATTGTGTAGTACAATAACATGTGTAATAACATGTAAAATGCACTGTATTGATTTTTTCCCTCCTCTTTTACAAGCCCCCAGGGCATCTTTCATCTACTGAAACATACCTGCCGTCAATACCTACTGTTTATGTTTGTTTTTTTAATTCCCTCCTGCATTGATATTGATCATTATAATCTGGTATTGGTCAGTTAATCCATGTGAGCTGCACTGCCGGTCACACAAGGAGCACTTTGCAGTGAGATTGTTGGATGCTGTGATTGATGGAACTCCGTGTTACGAGGGTAATAGAAGCCGGGACATGTGCATTAATGGCATCTGTAAGGTAGGTTCATTTTTCTGAGTACCTTTTATAGCTATTCATGATTTTCTAAGCAGAACCAACTTTTAAAGGCATCCACATGCACTGAAACTGCTTTCTAAATAATTTAGTTATAAAAACATTTCTCTTTGTTTTCATTCAGAACATTGGATGTGACTATGAGATTGACTCGAATGCAGTTGAGGATCGATGTGGGGTTTGCAGGGGAGATGATTCTACTTGTCATACTGTGCACAAAACCTTTGAGGACACTGATGGCCTTGGTAAGTTCTGTAAAATATGTCTTGGTCCTCTAAAATAAGGTAGTGGTCTAGACTTCAATCCATGTAAACCAGATTTTCAATTGCAAAGCTTGTAGTATAAGTGCTTAAAACCTTTTTTGTTCTTGCAGGGTATGTGGATATTGGTCTAATTCCTCCAGGAGCACGCGAGATCCGTATTGAAGAAGTGGCAGAGGCTGAGAACTTCCTAGCGCTGCGTAGTGAAGATCCAGAGAAGTATTTTCTGAATGGAAGGTGGACCATTCAATGGGATGGTGACTACCAGGCAGCAGGGACAACATTTACCTATACTCGTACCGGAAACCTGGAGAATCTGACTGCCCCTGGACCAACTTATGAGCCAGTCTGGATACAGGTACAACAATAAACATGCATATTAGGCGTTAAGGTCTAGACTATTGTTTTTTGTTGATCATTCCAGTGTTAAACAATGATACTTGTCAAGTTTTCATTGACAAATATACATTTATCATAATATGATTATATAAGTCAATGAAATCATGGACAACCAAGAAGAAGCACATTTTCACAATGTCCATCCCATAGACACACCCACACATCTACATATATAAAGAGAGAGTCTGTATAATGAAGTACTCTTTGAACTAAGCATGCATACCGGTGGATTGTCATCTTCTCATGAAGATTGTTGAATGTAAACAATACTAATTGTTCAATTTTGTCACAGCTGCTTTTCCAAGAAAAGAACCCAGGTATTCGCTACCAGTATACCGTGAAAAGAGACCAGGACAGCAGTAATGAGATCCAGCCACCAGAGTTCTCTTGGAGATATGGGTCATGGACTGAGTGCTCTGCCACCTGTGGCACCGGTGAGATATAGTAGCTGCCTACTCCTACAAATAACTGCTTCATTCTCACGCAAATAATATATTTGACCGTTTGTCGACATTTCATAAATACTTGTTGGCTCATGCAATCTGTCTGGTTGTTGATATGCATATATTATAGGTTACTGTTTAAATTGCTCCGGCTTTAGTACATACATCTGTTACAGGTGTGCAGAGGCAGCTGGTGCACTGTGTTGAAAAAACGGTTGGTCTTTTGGAAGAAAGATATTGTGATTCCCTGTCACGACCTGATGATAGACAGAGAAGTTGCAATGAGGAGCCTTGTCCCCCTAGGTGAGGTGCAGCCCATGTCAGTACTACGCCTTCTTATACATACGCTCATCGAGTAAGTGTCCTATATTGTCCATATAATACTGCCTCGGGTGAGTCTTTATAGGAATATGTAACATAATAAAATGTTTGGGGATTTTTTGCCTTAAATTTCCGCCCAAGGTTTATTCATCAACTCAGACCTTTCCTACCAGTATGTCCTGTGCAACTTTACTTATGTGTTCACCAGACATTTTAAATTTTATTTGTATATAGTATTCACATCTTTGTACTGAAAATGATCATATTCTAAATGAAACAATATAGGTGATAAACTGTATCATACACCTATCATTTAACTATTTTGCACTCCTTTATGTTTGGTGTGATGTTTCCTACATTATGGGTACATGTTTGAGCACCAGCTTGCTGCTCTCTGGTGGGGTGAGCATTCTTGCCCTGGATACTCATGTCTGCGTCTGTCCTTGCAGGTGGTGGGTAGGAGAATGGCAGCAGTGTTCTACCTCCTGTGGCACAAATGGTGTGCAAAAGAGAACTGTCCTGTGTATCCAAAGAGTAGGCCTCGACGAGCAGCGTGCACTACAACCCACAGAGTGTCAGCACCTCGCTAGGCCTGAACCTAGTATCCCCTGCAACCACCACCTGCCCTGTCCTGCTGTGTGGCACCAGGGCAACTGGAGTGAGGTAGGTTGGGTGAGGTGGAGAAATAAGTTGTTCATTGAGCATCTCCTCCAGCTGACCAGTACTATGCTACATAATTCAGTATTGATACAAAGTATCTGTTTTCATTACCATACCTGGTTGATATTTATTACAATGGCTTTTTAATACTTGTGATTGCATACAGTGTTCTTAACGGACACTTTTCTGTTCTCTACTAGTGTTCTGTATCTTGTGGAGAAGGAGTGCAGTATCGGGAGGTGCACTGCATGAATAAAACTGAAGGGGAAGTCTGTGAACCTTCTCACCGTCCCTTGACCAACCGCATTTGCACGCTACTTCCATGCCCACTAGATTCCTTCTACACTCCCGTTGACTGGACAGGAAGTGGATCATCCAGCAGGGAAATTTTCAATGACATCTTTCCTGGTCGTCCACGAGCACCCTCTCGTAACCATCACCCTCCACAAGACAACTCTATCTCTGAAGGAGACTTTTCTAGCATAGGAGAGGGAGGACAGGGGAAAGGACGGGCATTTGTGGATGACTTTTACTATGATTATAACTTTATCAACTTCCATGAAGATTTGTCTTATGATCCTCTTGATGATAACAATATTGATGAAGGTGGAAATATGGAACACCACGGTAAAGAACATCCTACACAGATTGCCCTGGCTGATGATTTGGGGAATGGGGTGGAAGAGGAGGCAGAGGAAAATGTTCATTCCACAACAACTTCCCACTTTATCCCGACCAGACAGGTGGTGGATGTATCTATTACCGATGGCTATGTCCAGTACTCAGATTTACCTAACACATCTACCTCTTTAGGTTCAATACAGGAAGACTGGAATAGACATGAACAAATTCATGACGATTATATTAATAACCACTATGACTTCCTAGGAACAACTGAGGAACCACAAACAACTCAGGTATCATCATCAGTAACACCCCATAACACCTTTCTCAAAATCATTCCAGGGGACTCATTGTACCAAACAACATATAATCCATCAGAAGACCTAACTGAAGACTCATTACCTCATATCATTAGAAATAATTTGCAGGATGTTACACAAGAACCCAAATCAGATATACCTACAAGTTTGTCGCACCCAGCACAGGATGCTTCAGACGGTTCATTGCCAGACTTTCCATCCTATCTGTGGTCAAATCCTACTGCAGATCCAGCAAATTTCCCCTATTCACATTCCATACCAGTCTCCTTACCAGATTCAGCACACGATCCTTCAAAATATCCAACAGCTAATCCACTGCCAGCTCCAGTTAAAGATTCTTCGCTAAATCCAACATATACTGCCTCGCAAAATCCAAGACAGGACCTACAACAAGACCATACAAAAAGACCATTGTATGCTTTGACTTTAGATCCTTTCACAGAATTGTATTCCCAACCCACAACAAGCACACTTTTAGCAAATCAGATGCAAGAAGAATCAAGTCAGATACCCAATTTTTTACCAAGTACTGAATCAAAGAAAATGGCAATGGAAACTACCTCCAAGTCACCATCAAATGATCCTATGAACCCATTTCCCACTGCACTAAAGTCAAGCCTCAAGCCGGATCAATATGCCTTTACTGCTTCTCAAGTTACATCTTTGCTACCCACTGTCCTAACCATGTTTCCATCAGAGCCAAATCACAACAGTCAAAAGACACCTGACTTTCATTCTAATGTCATTGGAAACTCTTCCCCTCATCTCAGGGCAATAACGGATGGGGAAGAGTCAACTGGGATTTCTGAGCCTCCTGTCATAACTCATACCACTTTTGTGTCATCTTCAGACAGCAATTACCTAAGTAAAGGCTACTGGGTGGTCGGAAACTGGAGTGAGGTAAGTACAAATGGGAGCCTAGGACAGGGCCAGACTGTCTACAGATCCTACCTAGGTGACTGCTTAGGGCGCCAAACACAATGGACATATTGTTTAGCTCACCTAATACAAAGCCAAAGGGATTTTAATAAAAAACAACTGGGGGAGATAGATCTCCAAATAATAATTTGCCTAAGAGATCATGGATCGACCTTAGCTTTATTCAATGTTTGCCAATGTCCAATATGGAACATCAAATTTAAAGGCCTAATATAAATACATGCACCAACAGAGATTTCCTGACCATTGCTTCAGTTACTTAATCAAATGTAACTAATGTGCTAATGCAAAATATATGCTGTTAGAATGGAATAGAATAGATGGATTTATCAACAAGGTGAAACTCAATTGATGTCCAAGTAATGGCCCTCGAGAGTTTTCAAAAGGCCTTAAGCCTGTTAAAGCATAACCACCGTGTGGTGCTCAGCAGATGGGAATGAGACATCTGACCAAGCTCCTGACCATCACTGCTTTCTCCATTACAAAAGTGGCAAAGCTGGGTGTTTAATCTGAAATAATTTGCCATCTTCCACAACTAGAATTAACCATAACTTCTCTGTTCTATGGGTCAGTGGTATGTGCATTGAACATTTGTCTGTGGTTTCTAGCTTGCACTACATGAAGTTAGTATTATTTTTGCAATTGTTTGACATGCATTCTGTTCCGATATATGACAGACTTTTAGAAAGTAATATATTCATTTTGATAATATTATGCCCTTGTGTCTTAGTGCTCCACCAGTTGCGGTCTTGGTGCTATGTGGCGTTCCGTTTGGTGCTCAGAAGATGGAAATGAGACGTGCGACCCTGCTACCAAGCCAGCTCCTGCCCATCGCTGCTTTCTACGACCATGTGCTTCTTGGTCCCTGGGGGCCTGGGGCAAGGTAAACCGCATTTTAACTCATTATGTGTAAAAGAAAGTTTGTTATATGAACCAATTGGGAATCTTTATTAACCAGTCAATGGGGTTAATTCACTAAAAGGGGAATAATTCCCTCATTCTACTATTCACTATGAAGGGCCAACACTGTTAAGTTTGTCAAGCAAAAGGGACTGAGCTGGCAAATTTGAGTAGACTTTGAACAAATCTCACTGATTTAACTAAACATAATACAGGGCCAGTCAAGTGCTTCTTGCACCAGATGCGGATTGAGGATGGACTATCAAAACATAAAGTGATGTCTAGGAGTTGAAACTCTCTCAGCAAGTCTCCCTTTAGCCAGTAAACCCACATATGTTTATTTACATTACATACACCTCTTTATGTAGTCTATTATTCTGCCCTAGCACAGGGTAGTAACCTGTAGAAATGCAATTTTTCCAGTTGTATGTTAAATAGAATCTGTATACTTTTAATGCATCTGTTAAATTACTTTAGCTCTCTACCCCATCAAATCTACTCAAGTACATAAACAGGTATGGTCCCCTA
The DNA here is from genome assembly GCF_027358695.1 of Spea bombifrons. Lineage (NCBI taxonomy): Eukaryota > Metazoa > Chordata > Amphibia > Anura > Pelobatidae > Spea > Spea bombifrons. The sequence continues at coordinate 93,361,723 of NC_071090.1, forward strand.
AGTAACACTCGTTTATACATATGTATGGCATCCATCTTTACAGTGCTCTCAGAGCTGTGGCACGGGAGTCAAGGTACGAGATGTTCATTGCGTAAATATCCGGGACAAAAGAATTCTGCGACCCTTCCACTGTCAAGCTGTCACCAAGCCCCGTACCCAGATGCCCTGCCAAGAACAACCATGCATGGAGTGGAACTTCTCACCCTGGAGTGAGGTGAGAGCTTCAGAACTGTTTGGGGTGAGACGGGCTGAGAAGGGTGATATCACTGATCACTGAGATGGAAATTGCAATTGAAAAAGTATGTATTTTTGAAGAACCGGCCTTGTGATACTGATATAAAAAACTTTTTTTATTAAGGCCAAACTTGGAGTTTTGGAAGTTGTAATTCTATCATCAGCATATCATTAGCTGCTGGCAAACGTACTAAAATATTATTAGCGATTATAGGTTATACAAGAGCTTGCTTAACTTCTCACAACCTTTATGTCTGCACAAGGTGTATTTTATGCCGTACACTTATCCTATGTCCCTACAGTGCTCAGAGGAGTGTGGAGGGGGAGAACAGGAGAGAGATGTCACATGTCCAAAAACTGGAAGTTGCAATGAAAATTTGAAACCCAACTCCAGACGCTCATGTAATGAACACCTCTGCACAGCCTGGTCTGTGGCACCGTGGAGCCAGGTGAGTGCAAAGCGTGGCACACATCTCTCTACTCACTTTCCCTATGAGTGCAAAGCATTGCTTTACTGCCCTATCTCCTGACTTCCTTATCTGGATCCTTACTGGGGCTCATCTGTGCTGCTTACACACCTCCTCTCTCTATCTGTTCTCTCTGCGGCTGCCCTCACGCTTGGCTGTATGCAGTGCACAGCGTCGTGTGGTGGTGGCATCCAGGAACGGCAGGTGAAATGTCTGAACACAAGGACCAGAGCAACCGAGGAAGATAGCAGTCTATGCGACCACCAACCACGGCCTGACAACACCCAAAAATGTCATCTTCAGGAATGTCCGCCTTCACACAGTAAGTGCTCCTTCCTGGCTGAACACAAACGCTTACCTTGCTACACAAATATCTACTATACCTACGAGTTATCTCTTCCATCAGCTCCATATACCTTTTATCTACTGCACATAGACAATTCTCAGAGAACTGTGGACATCATTTTCACCATAACATATTAATTAAAACTACAAATAGCTTTGCGGCTTGTTTCTAAATCAATATAATTGTTTTGGGGATACATAGTTAAAAATGTCACCTGTTTATCTCCCTCAACATAAAATATAATTCTCTATACAGTAATGTAGGTTAGCATAGACAAAATTCTGGTTTTATCTGGAGACTGCCATTGTTGTCAGTCAGCTGATATTTTGAGTGACATTTTCTGCCCCAACGCTACCCCGTCTCTTTCTTTGCGGCAACAATAATGAAGTCCATTACTCTGATAACTTTCATTAGTCAGAGTATCTGGCTGGGTGGATAATACTGAGCCGCCTGAAACTATTATATACAACAGCACAACGTTTTTGAAAACACGCAGAACATGAAACACGGAACAAGGAAGCCGCCGGCAGAGAAGATGGCTATCAAGGGATAATATTCAGGAATTCATTGGGAAGAACAGTGTTATTAGCAAAAATCAGCATGGTTTTATGAAACATAGGTCCTGTCAAACTAACTTAATTGCATTCTAAGAAGTAGAAGTGTAGATCAGGGTGTTGCAGCGCATGTAATCTACTTGGATTTTGCCAAGGCGTTTGGCACGGTTCCACACAATAGGTTAGTATTCAAACTGAAGGAAATTGGTCTAGATGCAAATTCTTGTTCTTGGGTTGAACATTGGCTTAGCGATAGAGAACAGAGAGTTGTTATAAATGGTAAATTTTCAAGCTGGACAAAAGTGGTAAGTGGTGTCCCTCAGGGTTCTGTTCTGGGACCAATTTTATTCAACATATTTATAAATGACCTGGCAGTAGGCGTTGAAAGTCATGTTTCTGTGTTTGCGGATGACACTAAACTAGGTAAAGTTATACAGGGCGAGCAGGATATTACTGTGCTGCAGAGGGATCTAGATAGACTGGGGGACTGGGCACACAAATGGCAGATGAAATTTAATGTAGATAAATGTAAAGTTATGCACTTTGGGGTAGCTGCACAAACAACTTACACAACTTACACAGATTTGGAAATTGTTACAGACAACAAACTAGGAAATAATGTGCAATGTCAGTCAGCAGTTGCTAAGGCCAGTAAGGTATTGTCATGTATAAAAAGGGCCATCAATTCGCGGGATAAAGATATAATGTTGCCTCTGTATAAATCAATGGTAAGACCGCACCTTGAATATGCTGTGCAATTTTGGGCACCTATTCTAAAGATGGATGTCATAGCACTGGAAGTGCAGAGGCGGGTTACAAAATGAATAAAAGGAATGGAGCACTATAGTTAGGAAGAAACGTTAATTTAAATCTGTTTAGTTTAGATAAACGGCGCCTCAGAGGGGATATGATAACGTTATATAAATATATTCGGGGCCAATACAAACCATTGTGTGGAAATCTGTTCATAAACAGGACTATGCATAGGACACGTGGTCATGCGCTTAGACTGGAAGAAAGGAGATTTAGACTAAGGAAGAGGAAAGGGTCTTTTACAGTAAGGACAATAAGGATGTGGAATTCTCTGCCTGCAGAGGTAGTTTTATCGGAGTCGGTAGAGACATTTAAACAACAATTGGATGTATACTTGCAAAAACATAATGTTCAGGGATATCATTTTTAAATTGTGGGGAAACAGCTTATTGATCCAAGGAGAGATCGGACTGCCTTTCTGGGGTGAAGGAAGAACTGGGGTTTTGAATTTTTTTTAGAACCAGAACTGGGGGGTTTTTTGCCTTCTTTTGGATGTTGCTGCGATGTTACGGCCCGGTGGCAAAGTGCTCTGGGAAAGTACATTTATATGTTACCAAGTATGGAAGATGTGTGCTTCAACTTAACATTTGTGTTTTTCTGACCAAACCCCCACCATTTCACCCATCCTGGGGGCTATAAGTTAATGTTTATACCAAGCTGCTTACACATTAACAAAGAAAATTCAGACAACCTCTGCCAGATCACAAGGTCCAAGTTGATATGTCATGGGCTAATTTTTAAAGCACAACTTTTCTTTTTTATTTGCATTTTTTATTGGCATTTGTGAAATTAAACCAAAGTACCTACATGTAGAAAGTCAAGTTTCAAATTGACAACAAAGCGGTGTAACACCATATCGAGACACATATCAAAGCAGGGCCGGACTGGGACTGAAAAGCAGCCCTGGAAACATTTGGAGACCGGCCCCCTACAGTTTATTTCGCGGTCGAGCTCTTATACCCACACGCACCCCTTATACATACCCGAGTCACACTATTTTCCATACAAATAACTATAAAACATTCTTTTTATCACATAATTTGTATTAAAATGCCAGAAAGCAAAAGTGTTAAAAGGCCATAATAAATGAAAATACATTACACATAATGGAATAAAAACATTTGCTACTGCAAAAATTTTTAGATGAAAAAGTTCCATTTTATTCAGTGGAAAAAAACAGCGATCACATTATTCTTCACGATATTCTTGTAAGAAACTTTTGGCTATTAATACCACCACAACTGTTCTAGCGCTGCATCATCCAATGAATACCTCATCCCAGATACATTATTATAATTTCTTTTTTAAATGCACACAGTTCATGGTGCACAGTGGTCTGCGGTATGTTTATGTAAAAGCTGTTCTCTTAAAGGGGAAGGAATGTGAAACCAAAGGGAATAACGAAATCAGTTCTTACAACTAAATTGGGTTTCACTCTGACGATCCCAACCACCATTCAAGTTTCTGTGATTAATCCTTTGTGATAAAATATGCAGATTAAAATAAGAGCTTTTAATGTTGGCCAACCGGGCGGACCGGCCCACGGACCGGCCGGCCGGCCCACCGGGAAATTTCCTGGTATCCTGGTGGGCCAGTCTGGCCCTGGTAGTAAGACATGACCTTCGGTGCGAACAGAGCAGTACACTAATACATGAAAGAGTGCCAAGTTTCACAAATGTATTTTTTGCATGTAAAAGCACAACTTTTCTAAAGAAAGATATCCTTTTACAAACCCTGTGAGTGCTTGGGCTTGGGGTGTTCTTCATTTTTTGTGAAAGAACAGATACAGTAGACCATGCTATAGCAACCTGTTATAGATCTGGAATGTAGGATAAAAACCCTCATGCCAATCTGCCACAACGATGATGAGATAAACCCCAACGGTGGGCAGAGGTAAAAATAAATAAATAAATTGGGAAAATGGTTATTTTTCATTACTTTTAGTATTTTGTTTGGCATATACAAGGAAATAAGTTTTATTACAGTATTTTTGCATTTCTTTTATTATATCATGTCAATGTCATGGTTTGCCTTAAGCAAGGTATTTAGCGGCACACCAGAAGCATACCGCTGCTTCAGAGGAATAAACTACCTGCTCATAAAAAAAACACCAGCATATTACTAAAGGGAAATCACGGGCCTTTTTAAGGCAACCATAGTTGACTTTTTTTTTGTTCCTAGTAATCTAAAAGTCAGACATCAGAGTTGATGAAAAATAGAAACCTTTGAAGTGTTTAAATATATTCCTGCCCCAGATTCCAAGGACAGGAAATATATCCGGCTTCTTTTACACTTTCGAGGCACGAAACTTCTATTTTCCTGGATGATGTTTACAAAGAGATATCCAGAACTGGTTGGTTCCCAAGGAAGGTGTGGATAACCTTTTGAGTTTTACATTAAACCAAGAAGAGAAGCATCGTGTTCATAGCCTCCTTCGTGAAAGAGAATGCTATGAATGAAATGTAAGGGAATTACGGTCTAAATGATGAACTTGTTCCGAAACGTTCCCTGGTACAGCAGATAATTCCGACCTCTACAGCCTGAATACTATATGCAAACTTCATTTTATGCACGCCTTCTATCGTCTCCTGTTCTCTTATGCAAGGTTTGTCTTTTCTGTAGGTACATATTGCTCCGGTGACCGAATCGCGTTACCCTTCTGCCAGGCCTTGATGAATCTGGATCGCTGCTTACTGCCAATGGTCCAAACTCTATGCTGCAAGACCTGTCAGTCCTATCTGTTAGGTCCTCGAGAGAATAACGAGCAGCTGTCACGGAGGTGAAGATAGGAGCCATGTCTACTGCCTCAGGGACAATGTGACCTGTGTAAAAGGCTCACTTCTTGATTAACTATGTTGGTAGGTTAGCCTTGGCCTACTGGAACAAATACATGGGTTCTCCTCTTCGGCCATTTCCTCTGCCCCATCAATACGCGGTTAGGAAATTACACCACTGAGAGGAGAAAGAAGAGTGATGTTCAAGTGAGGAAAGGACCTACCACAGAACCTTTACTTAAAAGCCACCCGTCCAGCAACACAACGCCTCCTGATCTTTGGTGCTAAAGGTTGGCATACAACCTCTAATTGACCTCGGCTAATGCCCTGCTGGCAGGCCAGTGAGGGATCTAAGTCCTTCTCCAATAATGGTCTTTCTGGTGCTCTAGATGTCTAATGGTGCACTATTGAATGGTATATTAACAGTATAATCATTATTTCTCATGTACAAACTGTGAGGAGGTCTGTGTCCTTTCTCTGATCCATACTATGTATTAATCACTTAACTAGTATTGCACACTGATCGTTATCAGTCATATTGAAAACTGCATATGCCACATTATTCCTTCATTGCCACGCATGACCATTCACTCTAGTTCAAACTTTTAGCAAATGCCCAGAGACACGGCGTTAAATTTCAGTGCTCTTCGAAGAAGGCAAATTTTTATTTTATTATCTCACAAATTCCTTAAGCCTGTGTTTTAATAAATGGCTGCCGAAATGTCCATGGTAAGCACTTGTGACTTCTACATAGAGAACAAAAATGGCACGGAACAATCCCTGCAGCCAACGTTGAATATGATTTTATAGAAACGCCAGATCCTGAGAAGGTGGTACTTGTGCTTTGAAAGAGAATTGTCTCATATCAGCTTCTCATTGCGCATGAAAATGCTTGGTATATATTTCCAGTCTCGGGATACACAGTACAGTTTTTTTTACAGCTATAATATATTGGAAAACCAACGAACAGTAATGCTGCTCTCATCAGGTATAAATCAAACATGTTTCATGTAGTCTTACAACATCTGAGTGTAGTAATAGTTTATCTTTGATAAATTGTCTCAAAAGTGGGATTTCTTGTAATAAAGCCAATCAAACATGAATCTTTTATGCTGTCTACTAATTATTGCAGAATAACAGAATAATTAAAATGGATATTGCAATTTTAGCCCAAGGGAGTCTTCAGTCAAGGTCAATACCTTTTATTGGGCTAACCATGCAGAAGATGTAAAGTTACAACATCAGAGGTCTTGATACTTTGTGTAACTTCTAAAATCTTAATGTCAGTAATATATCATATAACACCATTTACACCATTATTTATGCACTACTACAATCTTCTACTTGGTATATCTACTTAAGGGTGAGTTGCAAATTATTAGAACAGTTCCGGATAATATCTGAGATCATACTTTGGCCGGTTACAGAGCCATAGCAGAGGATGGCCCATTTGGACTTTCCCAGAGATGCTGCACTCGCAGCCAAACACACAATAGGTTTATTTTTAGCCGTACATATCTGTGCAATATAAGGATGTGTATTAGCACGCGAAAAATAAAAAAAAATAGGAAAGAAGAAAAAAAAAAGAACAAAGAAAAGACTCTCATATGGGCCAAGGGACCTTCCTCGCTTCCTCTACCAGAACAAAAAGAAAAACAGAGGCCTTCCTTTCATGAATTATACAAGGATTGCTAAAGCCGCTTGTGTTACTAGATCCGACCGCTCCTCTTTATAGCCCGTGTGTATACCCAGGTGGTCATTGGCACAAGGTACAACGGGCCAACATAGTATAATGTTCATGGCCATGTGAGCCCCCGGCATCCTCTTATAACTCCTTTAAGATTTACACTATTTTGGGGTTTTGATCTCTGTGATGAACAATGTTTACGTCTGCTAAATATATAATTGATGCTGTGTGTCCTTGTTTACATCCCAATATTACGTTTAAGCAGGAAGCACCTGCTGCAATCTTAAATCTAGAGAAGGTATTGCCTGTCCTTGGAGTCCGCTGTTAACAATTTTCAATGAAAATAGAAATAGATTATGATTGAGAAAAGCAGATCATCTAGTCCACTGTCTCAGATCTACATAAATATAACCTCACTATAGCTTTATGGGGGGAAAGTCTAATGACACCCCTTCAGAAGAATTCATATTAAAATACACTGTGAGTAACCCCCACCCTCTGTGAGTAGTTTAACCCATTAATGACAAAGCCCATGCATGTACAGGCTCAAAATGCATTGTTTTCAAAGAGTTTAGGGACCACCTATTGTCCTTAAGGGGTTAATATGCATTCTCCCCAACACAAATGAACACACATACATCTTTTTTTCTTCCTCCATGATCACATTACATTAATTTTTATAGCGCCACCAGATACTGTAGCACTTTACAGTCAGAGTCGGCAGGGTACATTTAAAATCTCAAACAATAGCAATCTGTTACAAAAGTAGAAGAAGGCCCTGTTCTTGTGAGCTTACAATCTAGTCGATCAGTTGTGATCTGAAATGTCTTACCACTGATTTGCTGCTTTATCCTGTCAATCGGTGGCAGTAAAGTACTTCTGATTAAATCAATGGGAAGACACAGTAAAGGCTAAATAGAGCCCTGCATGCAGAGTTCAGCAGAGCTAGTACTTTAGCTGGCTGGAGGTGAGTACAGCAGGCGCAAGGAAATGTATTTGGTCAAATTTGGGGGAGAGCCTGCAGAATCCTCCCAAAGCATTTGCAAAACAGATCACCTGAAAATTAGAGACCAGGCACCTATCATATGCATGAAAGTGTATATGATATATCACTTATTTTAGATATATACGTATGATATTGTCGTATAAATCAATCAACAATATCAGAGCCCCCAAGTTGCTGTGTATAAGGGTCCTTCATGCTTGCACTGTATATCCCCACCTGATTGATGTACCAACTACAAGCCTTTTAGCGAGCAAGAAGATACTTACTACCTTTCTCCCCTGACTCGGTCCCTTTAGAAATATACAGTAGGTCTCCAGCTGCACTTATGTTTTTCAGAACAATGAATGGAGAGGAAGGCAAGTCCAGGTGTGGCTCACTGCGATGAGCTGTTTGTTTGTTTGGAGAAAATGAGACAATGGTTTTCCATTTGAACTTTCAACTAAAACAAGTTCTCTTACCAGACTGTCAGAAAGAGCCTGGAATGTTGAAGACTTGCCAGACCTTTCCACTGCCCAAGTTTCCGAGCCAAAACAGTGGGTGTGTAAAACCAGCATTTGTCATTAACTCCTCTGAAATGTGGTGAACACATCAGGGCTTTGTGGGTTAAGTTACTGATGGGAGTTCTGTGGGCAGCATTGATGTCATTCCATAGGGACACTGGGTTTTCCATAACACAATTCATGTGCAGTCATAGCGCCACCTAGTGGACATTTAAAAGACTACAGTAGACACAGATTCTCTAGCATCAGACAGAGGAATTATGATGGTTTTACTAATGAAGTTACTAGTGCCTTCTGTTTAAACTACCCAACAAGTAAAACATTTGGACGAGGCAGCCACATTCTAAACATTAATTGAGCTCTGTTGACGACATGTTAAGAAATACATCTTATCGGATCTGCCATTCTTTCTTCTGAATACTTAATCACATAGACACTGTGACAGCCACCACTTCTCCTACGCGTTGCTTTCTACACCCCCTTGCCATCAGTGCCATTTCTTACGCTTGCCCTTGAGACCAGTGCTGCTTCTTGCCCTCTCAGCAGGTCTGTGCTGGGGTATGACATTGTACATTGGCCAGGCAAGAGGAGAGCAGCAGAGTCTCACTTGCCCTTGGCTAAGGGCTACTCCCAGAAGCCCCCTCAATAGACTTAGAATGAAAAATAGCATCCTGGTCCTTACTCAGCTAACACAATTTACATGCCATGCATACACTCCATGCTCCAGGGAATGATGTGGCAGATTGTGAGTGAATCTGATGACCACCAAAAGTATTCCCCATACATCTCCTGCACTCAACAAGGACCTCAAGGAAATACGGGCTCCAAAAATCTGAATTTATATGCTTTTTAGGGGGTGTTTCCCTCTGTATTTTTTGTGTATTTGCAGGTCCTGATCAGACCTTTGGGTTACCCCCATCACACAGGTGCCTCATTAATGGTGTCCAGAGGGGCCTTTACACTGGGTATCAGTGGGTTAAAAGTCAGAGCAGCCCCACTGATTCAGCACCTTGGTAAGCAATACAGCCCCGTTAGCACTCGCTAAAATTAGGGTACCCTGAAGTAGCAGCGGGCTAAGTAATATATGATCATGTAGCGTGACAGAATCCCCAAAATTCATGCCTCAGATAGGTGTTTTTAAGTAGTATTTGCTGGTTTCTTGCTTTTGTTGCATCATTTCAGCACCATCCCAAAATCTGCATTTATATGCTTTTTGGGGCCCACTTCACTTTCTGTATTTTTTTGTAAAAGAAAAGCCATACAGTGAGACACTTTCCTGGCGGCTGCCACGCACAGCACGATCCAAGTATATCAGGCCCACTTACATGTTAGATTTTCGTTTTAACTTTGCACTGCGTTTGATGAAACCTGCGTGGAAGGGAGGCATCCATGTGGGTTCCATATGGAATATACCACGAACCTTATGGCTCCGACACATCAAAGGAAAAATCGGCTCAACTTATTCTAAGTACGGCACATGTGGACTCCGGTACACGCCAACAACAATTACCAAAGGAAGCGATATATGAACGCGTTAATGGGGATGGTGCACTTTATATGTTTACAGAACAATACCACTTACAAGAATGGATCTCGAAAACTCAAAGCAGGGAATTGAAGGCAAAGGCGTCGTTCTGCCTGCTTTCTGTCTCTTTGCTTGCCAGTCTCAATGTAAGCAAGAAGATTAAATGGCCTCACTAAGTAAGAATGGAAGCTCTGTGAGCGCTCTAATATTTATTCTTCAAAAATGAAAAACAAGATAAAAACCACTTACCTAAGGCAGAAGCTGCAGCTCTGCAGGTGCTCCTTATGGACTAAGGATTCCTGCCACTGATTGGCTACTTGAAACAGGCAATTAAGAAATTCCACAGCGCAGTACAATGGTAAATACATAGAAATCTTGCAACAAAATACTTTACCCAGCAGCTGCAGTTATAGCTAAATAACCCTCCTTCAGTTCATTTTCTTTACATAAATCAATTTTAGAATTTTTCTTTATCATAATTTTACGGTTCAATGTTTGTTTTTATTAATTATTTATTAAGTTATCAACAACTTCATATATTAATCAGTTTAATAAACCAGCCTTAATCAATCCACATATTTAACACATTTAATGTATTATCGTTAAAAATAAAGATTTAAAAAAAAAATGGACAAATTTTTTTAGTTGACTCCTAAATCCAAAATAAATTTGACAAGCCCCGATGTAAGACATCAAGAACCACATCCATCATTATATAAGGGTTTATTCGCTAAAGGGAGAGTTTGCAGGGAGTTGTGTTTCAGCTTTCTCATTTCACAGCTTAACATAAAGGGCTGACTTGGGCCTGTATAATGTATAATCTAATAGGTGAAGGGAATTAAATAGAGCCCACTGATTAAACTATGCATTATACAGGGCCAACCAAGTGCTTGCTGAAGCAGAGGCTCATTGGCCCTTGGCCTAACCCAGGCAGCCCTGATGACATCATATCCCAGCACTGTACTATTACAGGTAGCATGGTGCAAAAGGAAACTATGGAGTACCGTGCAAACTCAGCCCAGCCCTCCATGGTGTTAATCAGCCGGTTGGGGAGATCTCCCTTTTAAGTAGCCTATCTACAGGAAGCCATACCTGGGAACTTCTCGGCTCCGGCTATCCGGAGCCTTCCCTTGCAGGACGCGGCCAGGACCGCACAGTGACGTCGGTGGGCAGTCCCGCTGACGTCAGGGGCGTTCCCGCTGATGGTAGCGGGAAACACCCCCATTTAAAGGAAAAAATGGGCGAGGAGCGGGGCGTGTCAAGAGAGAACCGGAGGAGCAGCGCTCACCCGGGAATCTCCACGTCAAACCCAGAGAGTTCCCAGGTATGCCGATTGCCGATATGCCGAAGTTTGTTCCTCCACAGATCATTAGTCAGAGTGTCCAGTTGGGTGATTAAGACCGAGTTAGTCTATTTTTTTGCCAAATGGCAGTATGTAAAAGGAGTCAGTGTGCTGTTCTAGTAGACTGGGCTAAGAAAATAACACATACAAATGGCTAACATTATATTATGAAAGAGGTAAATAAAAAAAAACAGCACAATACATTTAAAACATGTTTTTAATCCAATACTGGTAATGAAAACGGCAGCATAATCGTCCTATTTCTGGTAGATAATATTTTCGGGAAAGATGGGCAATCATCGCTTCTGGGTGTTACAATAATTGAGGCCAAAAGGCTCATCAGTGCGGGGAGGGCGAGTGCATATTACTGCAAAACAAACCGCGCGAAGATTTAAAGGGACCGCATAACTACCGGTATTACAGATATTAAAGTGCATGCGATGGCTTTGGTGTCCCTTTAACTGACTGGGAGCTGAATTCATGCTTTTCAAATTGGAACAGCATCTTTAACACGCATTAGGCAAGTCCACAACATCCGTTCTGGCAGGAAAAGCACCGGATTGGCTGTTCATAACGCACGGTGAGATACCGGTTCAGTAAATACACCGCGCCCCCTGTCAGACGTACCAGGGGTGTTCCCCGCCGGTGAGCCCTCCCGGTGTTACCATAAACCTCGAGGGCCCGCTTCTCCGCCACCAGCGGTAACCCGAAGCTGACAGATCCCTGACATATACCCATTACATCCCCGCCCAGCTCATTCCCTGGGCCAATGAGCTGATGCTGCAGCTTCTGGGTGTCATGTGACTCTTGTGTCATGTGACAGCAAAATGCTTCCGAGTCATGTGATATTGGAAGGCTATGGCGGCGCCTAATGATAAGGGAAACAATGTAAATAAATGTAACTTGTAGATATTTAGACAGAGAGTGAACATTTCTATCGCGCGTGAAGATAATAACCAGAGGAGAGGCTGGGAAATAGTTGGGGATTAGGAAACAAACTTAAAGTAGGTGGGTTTATGGGGAAAAGTTGAAGAAAACTGTCAGAAAAAAAGAGAGAGAGAGAGAGAGGCTGACTGTCTCTGCATATAACTGTATGAGAGAGGATGCTGACTGTCTCTTACCTTTATTGTGTAGCCGAGTCCTTTGTGTTCTTGTTAGAGAGAACTGCTAAACATTGCTAGTAGAATTCTGACAGCTGGTTAGCTCGTTTAAACATGATCTGAGACCTATGTATTATCGCACAATGACTTTACAAGTGATCCGATTTAACGTTTTCTGTATAGAAACATGTTATTCTTCTCGATTACCTTTTTTTTTTTATTTTAGTAAAAGATGCCTCTGAAGATCCTTCTAGTTCCCGGGTTGGTTCTGCACAAGGAGACTGAAAATCCACTACAAGTTTCCCTGAACAGACAGAAGAATCTGACCCTATGTAGTCTTCTTCCTCGGGGTACCCTTTGCCTCACCTGTCTCCCACCAGGAAGCCTTAACTGTTTTCACACCCACATTGAGGGATCGTTCTCTAAGTAAGAATTATTTTTGGGTTATGTGGCATGTGTTGGGTGTTGTTGGGTCTCTTTTGCATCTTCCAAGAAAAATTGTTATAGTGATCTCTGCCATTTCTCGTATTTTGTCATTACTCGTCTATTGATGGGAGTTCAATGCAGAACGGCAAATGGCTTCATAAGAACTTTTCTTGTTTGCTTATGTCTTGTACTGTGTGCCATGTAATGGACCTGTTGGTAAGGACTGAAGATGGATACTGCTTTGTCTTTCTCTTAATGACATCTCTCCAGATTTCTGTGGGAAGATGCTGATGGGCTGCAGGACTCTTTGGACCGCTGCCCACATCTTCTTGTTTTACATGAGGATAAAGAGCTCTCGGTTTACGAGGTGAACGCTACAGAAGGACGTTTGGACCTGACTACAGTCTGTCACTGTGATAAGGACACTTTGAGGAAACTCTGTGTAGACAACCACGTTTGTAAGTATGAATAATCTTATATCATCAAACTGGTTCCAGAAAAATATCAGTAAGAGATTTTGTTTTGTACCAAAAGAAGTGTATTATATTTACATTGTGTTTATTTATATAGTGGTAGCAGATTCTGTAGAGTTGTTTCAATAGGGGCAATTACAATACATGAAAAAAATGTATTCCAATTTGTGCCGGGATGTTTTTATACCTTTTGTATAGGTATCTCCTCTGTGCTCTCAGTCCATCTCCTGGCCCTTCACGGTGAACAGATCCTTCTTCTGATCAATAACCGTGTATTGCTGCATCTCGATTATAACGGGGAAGATGTGAACCCAAAGACTTTGTCCTGCTTCGATCTAGACCTTGATCCAGAGGCTGCAGACCGTATATCAGATGTGTGCTTAAGTAATGACATCTTGTTCCTGTTAGACTCCTCTGGGATTGTATGTATCCTTCTTCTACATTCTGTATTCCATATTTTTTTCTCATTTTTTATTGAAGCTCATGATCTTGATTATGTGGTCATCTTTGTGGTAGAGACTACTTGTTTTCATATTATTTAGTCCTCCTTTACACAATGCTGCAGATATTTATGACACCCTGGATGGGTCACATGTGGCAGACATGGAGCTTCCCCTAAGGCCAGAGACTAGCTCCCTGGACCCATTAACAAACATACATGTTTCTCCAGACCTGAGCTTGGCTGTGGTGTCTTCAAAAGCTGGTTGGGTCCTTTCTCTGCGGCTGTATGAGTATTTCAGGTATGGCGCGACTAGATCATTTGAGATGTTGTGTCTGTGCCATAGTGTGCAGCCTATCCTAGACATCAGAAGTGCTGACACAACACACCTCTTTCACAGGCAGAAGTCAGGACAAGCTAAGTGGTGTGATGAAAAGCCCAGAGAGTTACCTGAATCGTATACAGATAAGGATGATGTCAGCAGCTGTGATGGGGGCATCCATGAATTTGGATGTCCCTTCCGTACAGATAGGTGATTTTCACTTTCCTGTCTGATCGTGCATTTTTAAACAGCTAAACCAAAAATACTTTACTTCTTTAATTCATTCTCCACACTCTTCACTCTCCTGTTATTTTCTTTATACTGCAGTCTTTACCACTGACCAATGTTTTTGTTCAAAGGTCATGGGAAGCCACGCTGTCATCCCTTTGCACAGAAATCAGAGATGTTGAAGACCTGCATTTATATCCCCAAACTTCACATCCATTGCCATGTAGCAACTGTTCAAAGGTGCCTTTCAGCTGGAACCCTTTAGGTGGGGGCTGGCAGATTATCCAAGTGGATGGAATGGAGGAGTCTGTAAGTCTGCGAATCTGGTCTGTGTCCTCCTTCAGTGCTGTCTTCTGCCTCCGGGGAAGCGATGGAAACCTCACTGTAGTGCTCTTCGACACAGAGACTCAAAGTGTTATGTACCACCAATTAGGGAAAGCTCTTTGTGTGGATTGTACTCCAGATCAACCCTGCCTAGTTATCACAGGTGAGAGAAGTGTGTATGTGTTGGTGGTTTACTGTATTCAGGATGTTAGATCTGACCTTACTAACTTCAGGTGCAATTGGACTTCGAGGAGACCAAAACCTTATCTTTGAAAGAATTCTGTGTCCGGGAAGCAGATGATAATGTGCTTGTAGTCCATGCACTTCCGAGTTTTTAGATAGCTTTGTCTCTCCTCTTCCAGATAAAGGCATTTCTCTTGTGCTGTTTGGTGCATCACAGGATGAATTTCTCACTAGACTAATGATCCACGGCAGTGCAAGTAACGCAGACACCCTGTGTCTCCTAAATAACTGGGGACGCTGCTCCATACCTATCCATACGCTAGAGGTAAGAAAGTCTGCTGAGAAAAAGTAATATCTATTTTTTGCCTTTTCATTTCTTTCCTTCATTTTGAAATATTATTTGTCATGGTTGGTTTTTCCCTAATATCTACTCCCTCTCTGACTTTGACACGTCCTTTGGTGCCTTTCAGGCTGGCCTAGAGAACAGGCAGTTGGATACTGTTGATTTCTTCTTGAAGAGTAAAGAAAATATCCTGAACCCTTCTGGCCCCGAAGATGTAAATGCTGATGTCCAATCGGAGCACTACCTGCGCAGTGAGTTTATTCCATCCATACATCTATCCCATCCCATGCTCTTTCCCCCCGACTGTATTACTGCCTCTCACAAGCTCTGTGTGTCTCTCTTTCGCAGATGTACAGGACCTGCTACCGGCCCTTGATCTACTTTCCTCCTACATCCGAGGCACAGACCAGGAGACTCACAGCAAGCATTTCTCCGAACAGCTGTTACAGCTCACCCTCGGCTTCCTCAATGGGCAGCTGCGCACGCTCTGCACCCTCACATCCGGTATTTCGCAAACCCAGCTGGACATTTTGGGCTTTATTATGAATGTGAAGTCTGACTTTTCAAGGGCATCCCTTTCACAAAAAAATACATGTTTTTTCTATTAGTCCCAGTAGGAAGCAGAGATTGAGATTCTATTACGAATGCCCTATGATTTAACCCCCATCTGTGTCCAGTTTCTGATACTGAGCAGGTTCAGTCACAGAATAGCATATACCTGATACCAATATCTGCTTTGTTTTTTTAGCGCCAGATCCTGCGATTAAAGAATGTGTGAGAATTCTAACTGGTTATGTCACCGGCCTCCGACCCTTCATGAAGAGGTTCACGCAGCAGCCACAGACGATGCAGGTCCCACAGTCTGCGCGGGAGAAGAAAGCATGGAAGAACTTATCTGTTGAGGTACGTGGGATTTAAACGATACAACAAGGTTAGGAAATAAGGGTTGAGTATAACACTGTTTGCTTGATGGTGGACCCTATTAAATCACGTGTTTAATACACTACAATACATGGGTTAATCTGATTGGGGTCTGTTTAAAAAAACTCCAGATGGACAAATAAGTTAGAGTTGACCTTACTAAGGAAAGAAAATTGCAGTCAATGTTATAGAATTTTGCAAATCATTGCCTATGTTCATTTGCATATTTGTTGAGTTGATGATGAGGGACTCTCATATTCTATTTTCTCTCTCTTATTCTAACAATCTCAGCAAATAATCTCTGATGCCATCCTAACAAATCGGATTCCTGAGGCACAGTCGTTTCTTCGCCTTCAAGGACATCCCTGTCCTGGTCTGACTTGGTTGAAACAAGAAGGTCTGAAACTGGTTTACAGATGCCTGCAAGAGAAATGCGTGCCAGAGGCCTGTCAGCTTCTCCGTAATATGGTACAAACACTCGTACAGTCACACTCCTGCCCATGTCCCTTCCTCCTTATCTCCTGTGTAGTATAGCAGTGTATAAAGAGATGGATCTTGCCAGGGTTTTTGTATAAAATCCCATTCAGCTAGTATCACACTTTTTTGAAGAAATAGCTGAGTGTGTCTGTTCTTTTTTTCTAGGGGTTTTCTGTGTGGAGTGAACTTCATCGTATCTGTATGCACACATCTGAACGGAGTGTCCGAAATCTGCTTGTGAGTAAATTAGGGCAACACGCGCCTTCTTTAAGACTCGTTTACAGACATCTCTGACCGCGAGTCTCTCTTTAGGTTGACCTCCTACGGGCTGAGGGGCGCCTTTCTGAGCAGGAACAGGAGCAGATTCACACAGTGTGTCGGGTGGAGGAACTGTATTATAACCCACACAACCGTGAAAGAGGGAAGAGGAAAGCAACGTATGATGGGTAACTTGCATTGCGATTTGCTTTACCCCAAACATCCTATGCTGAGCTATATTGCTGAGCCACTATGCCTTTGTCCAGTAGGCCATCATGGAAGCCCTACACTGCAGCGTGTGAATCAAACATCTTGGAAGAGGTGCTGACAGCTCCAGATCATGATCCAGAGACTTTGCGGCTTTACTGGGCACAAGGCTGGAACAAAGATACTCAGGAAGCGATCCTACTCGCTGAACAGGAGGATAGCGGTGAGTGCAAAGACTTCCAACCCGGAGTTACTGCGATCACTATTAATAGACTATTAATTGATCTTCATGTGTCTGTCTTTCTACCGTCTGTTTCACCCTCAGACTTAAGTCTCTGTCAGCCCCACATCCTTTGGCGTCACTTGACTTTGTGGCATTCGTGGCCATCGATTTGCTCGTGGCTTGAGGAAACTGGATCGCACGCAGAGAAAGACAACACAAAGCTCACACGATGGCCTCGTCTGACCCCAGAATTAGTGGATGAAAATACCATGTGCTGTCGCTACACAAGGCAGAAAATCCTAGACAAATTGTTAAGGTGCGAGGAAAAAGAATGTGGGGTTAGGAGATGATTACTTTTTTTTTACATCGTAAGAAGTGTAATCTTTCATGGAATTGGTTAAACCAAACACGTTCCATGTGTAACTGTGTAGGAGGATTTGCTTTGTGTGCATAAAGCAGAATCTGTGTTGAGGTGTGAATAAGAGCTTTGGAAAGGCGCTATGCTGTAGTGGGATCCAGGTCCATGTAACAGAAAGCTCTATGTCTGCTGAGAGTTCCATAGTAGGTTGTATCTGTAATACAGAACTGCATGAGTTCTGGAGTGGGGGATAGAAGGGTGGTTGGGTGTGACTTTCAGCAGGGGCATGGAAGCCGAGGGCAATAACTTACCATCACTTTTTTTTTTTTTTTACAGTGTGGGAATGATTGTCCCGTCTGAAATGAATGATTTTGAGAGTCTTGTGGAACGCCTGGCATTTGGCAACAAACTGATGTCATCTTCTGACTCTCTTCCAAGTGTTTTCCTTACCAGCATGGATTTTCACAACCGCTTTGTCCAGATGTGTGCAGAGAATGGCCTTCAGTACCTCCTGTACACTTACCTAGATTATTACAGGTAAACCCACCGGCTTGGAGGTCTGCAGAGCTGATATAGGGTTCAAGAATCTCACTTCATATAGGTTATTGAGGCTGTTATATGCTGGGATGTGGACATTATTATTATTAATATTATACTTTATTTATAAAGCGCTGACCAATTCCGCAGCGCTGTACAAGGTGAAAATTTTACAGATAACGACAAGTACAAAATGAAAAGCAATTGACGTACAGATACAAGAGGAATGGAGGGCCCTGTTCCCGCAGGAACTTAGCTCTATATATATTTTCCTTTTTGGCAGGTTGACTCCAGAATTCTGCTCTGCACTGACAAGTCCCACACTTCTAGAGAGATTCCCTTGGTTCAGTTTCCTTGTACAAATCCGAAGAATTCAAGACAACCCGGGGGGTAAGATACGCCCAGAGAGATGGGGACGGATGAATGCACTGTATTGTTTGTTGGGATTTCCTACCATAGATCACCCTGCTTTGCGTTGACGCTATTTTTACTCTGCGTGGAATACACATCTCCGGTCTTTCTTCTTATTATTTGTTTGCGTCTTTCCTCTACCGTGTTCTTTCTGGTAATTTAGTTTGTCTTTTCAGTCCTGTACTGTATTTGTTGCCATGCTGTTTGTTTGTCTGGTGTTTCTGTACCTCCTCACATATATATGGCTCTTCATTCTCAGATTACAGCCAGATATTCCATGCAAGCTTGGCCAACGCTCACATGGTGATGCCTGAATACCTGCCCAGCGTCAGCAGCATGCTGCTGGAGGGACACACACTGCTCGCCCTCGCGACCAACATGTATGCACCTGGGGGCATTGATAGGGTAATATATCATACCTCCATTCTATTTTATTTCCTCTCCTGTCTAGTGCATGTTTTCACCCAATTCTCTACGTGGAACCTTTGACATCGTTTTGACAAGTTCTTCTTGTAAATAAAGACTTTGCAGCATAGATTGTTTCTGTTTCTTTTTGTATATGTTCAGCTATGGAGTTTATAAAGAACATTAAAATAGTATCATTATCAACTCATTATACTGTTGTCCACTCAGGTGTTGGAGCAGCGCGAGGAGCAAACACCTTGTCACATGAATGTCGATCCCCAGCTGCTGAAGATGGCTCTGGCTCCCTATCCAAAACTTAGAGCCGCTTTATTCCCCCAACACCCGGCTCCTGGATCTCCTTCCCACATTTCACTCTATCATCTCTTACAGGTATATGGTAATATCCTACAGACACACGAACACTGATTGAAAGGCAAAAAACAACCATGCCTGTGAACTACTTACAAGGTTAAGAATGTATCAGATGATTTATTTAGAATGTATACCGGTTTCTCTTATAGTACAGATACGACTATTCATCAAACCTTTTAGAATCAATGAACCACCGAACAAAAGTACGTTATTTTATGTATAACCTGCCTTTTCCTTCACAGGCACTTTCCCCCTTCAACCCAACGCATTTTTTCACCTGGCAAGGAGCAAACACTCTTGCTTCCGCTGGTAAGTAAACTGCTAGCGTATCGTAGTTTCAGATGGGATAAGTAAGTTTTTTTTAATAGTATTTTCATACATTTGAAAATTGAAAGAGGGCATGAATGATTGTGTGATCTTTATTATTCACAGACAGCCGCACAGAGCTCCCTCACTGCTCATGCCCACGGCTGGTCAGCAAGTGGGCAGTGGTAGAGCAGCTGGACGTTTGCTACTATCTCCGTACGGGGCGACCGGCAGTCGCGTTTGCCAACTTCTTGGTGCAGAAGCTTCTAAAAAGCAAAGCACCCCAACAACAGTAAGTCAATGGGAGAAAAAGGGAAATCACTAGGCCTCTGCAGTTCCTCTTTCCCATGAGGTCCTAGGTTCTATTCAGTGATACTTTTATGCATTAACCTTAAATTGGAAATATTTTCCCATTAATAAAATTCCACCGGTGATGGATTTGAACCCTGACCTTTTCTATCTCTGCATGATATTGCAGGGGTTTGAGATGTTCCAAGCAAACCATCCTTCAGATTATAAAAATATCAAATATTTATTATGCTACAATTGTAGCTTAGTCGGATAAAATACTTTTTTTTTAATTTATTTTTATTTTTTATCGAAATCATTTTTCTAGTCCTACTCGCTATTGTTGCGTATGTCGTGGCCTCCACCATTCTTCCTCTTCTTTACGGGGTCATACGATTTGTATCCTTTGCAGAATTCAAGAGATTGCGAAGGATGTCTATTCCTTAGCGTTGTCCTGTTTCAACGTACAGACCGTGATTGCTTCCTGTGTTTGTTTCCTGGAATTGCTGGGTCTTAGCAGCCACAAGCTCCGCGTTGATGTAAATGTTGCAGATCTAATCCTGACCCATTCAACATCTCCAAACGATGAGCTGGGACAGAAATCCGAGGCACAAGCCTTAGGTATCATCATTTCTCCTCTCGTCTTTATAGTGTATTTCTACAAATGCCCATTTCGTCTTCCTTTTTTCACTTTTGTTTCTTGTCTGCTTTTTCACATCTATGTCGTCAGCCCAAAGGATGCTCAGACTGGTGGACAACGAGACCAAAGCTGCAGGAGAACTTTCAGTGAGCTTGGAGGAAGCTATGAATTCCACCTTAGAGAAGGAATGGGAAAGCAGGTGAGATTAAAGAAAGTGAAAGCGGTTAAAGGAACAGGGGCAGTAGGCTTCATCTCGATGTAAGTTACTTGCTGACTTTTTATTGTCATTTGTAATTCAGTGTGAGATGGATGAAATATTACTAAACTCAGCATCTGGTGTACTGCGAGATCATTGTATGAAGTACTTCAACACTGCTTATTCATAACTATAATTAGCCATGTGAGCTACTGATCTAATGTCCAGAACGCCATTAGCGCAGTTCTGAAGCCTGCTCTTGCATTACGTTTAAGAGGCCGGATTCTAAGAAGCAGGTTGGAGGGGCATTTGTTGGAGTGCCATTCACACAAATATATGTCTCTGTTTGTCCAGGCCCCACGCCTGCGGTGGCCCATGGTCCACGATCACGCAGTTTTGCCTGCTGCACTCTGTTCCTTTGAGCTCCCGATACCTGAGACACTGCGGCCAGAGGCAGGACTGGCTGCAGCTTCTGATGCACACTCACTCTCATCAGCAGGTCAGTATACACTCTCTCTCGGCCTTCCTTATTAGCAAGTGCCAGAGCTTAACGGGGACTCTGTTCACATACCCCGCTTTCATTCATCTACTGTCTGTTTTTCGCATGTCCACCCATTTTCAGTGTAGGCCTTACCAAGAGTGCCGAAGAGAAACCAGTAGTCTTTATGTCTATGGACATAGTCCTGGGTGCTCACTCATGTTCTTTACCCACAGAGTTCTTTTTATGCCCGCTGCAGATATCCTGTGTTCTAGAAGATCTCGGCCCAGCTCTGAGCAGTCACGTGGCTCTGGCGTTGCAAAGAATGAAGTTAGACGAGCAGCCCTCGTGTGATTCCCAAGCAGAAGTGGACAGTGAAGCAGGACCAGTGAATTTGTTCCATGTTATGCTTCGATGCCAAAAGTCAGAGAAGCCGGGACGTATGCTACTAAAGGAGAGCGTGAGATACAGTGCTCCGCTGTTGAGTGTGCTTGCTGCATGTGTGCAGGTAAGTCACAATATAGGTATATATGCAACACTAACCACACGGGCATTGTATATTAAAATCAGGGCTACAGTCAGCCCAGGAAGATGGAGAGCTAATGAGGCTTGGTGAAATTCTCAGATTAATGTCATGTGTCCAGAAGACTCTGCACTGATCCTTCAAAACTCTAAATGAAACCTGGATTATAACAAAACAAAAACAGAATAAAGGTGCTAAAAATTAATGAAACTTTTTCTTGGACAATTTGATGAAGGATACCGTTTCTTTAGCTGAATGATGTTATCCCTACGTCTTGTTATAAGCAAAAAAATAAATCAAACCTCTTGTTTTAATCCATTAACTACTCGTTTTATCCACTAACCTGTCCCGTCTCTTCTATCCCAGGACGCTGACCTCATCTCCTGTCTCTGTGTGTGGATTCTTACATCTGTGGATGCTGCCACGTGTGCCGTGATCAAACGCTCACTCTCTACCCCTGAAGATCATGTCTGGGACCTGAGTGATCTCTCATGGATTTGGCTTAATCTGCTGGAAAGAAAGGCGAGCAGAACCCTGCACAGAGCTTTCAGCATCTTTATGGAGGTGACACGTGTTACATGACAAGTATCGGATAATATAAAAAGATTAATGGCATTTAGTGTATACGGTCACTTTGATTTAACACATAAAGCGGGGAGATGCTGGTAATGTGGACCATGAAGGCAAGGGCGTTACAGCAGCAATCAGCATTACACACAGGGGGAGACAAGAGGGGCTCATGTTTCCTATGATTTTTCAGATACACATTATGATTTATTTAGGACTGTCCCCTGTTACCCCTACTTGATATGTACGAGACGTGTCTTCATCACAAAAACTATCTGAGTGCAGAGGACAAACTGCAAGATTTCAAACGCCAGCTGTTGAGTGTGAGTTACCTGTATACTGATCATGTTTTTAACGTGTTGCTAATATTTGTACCCGGCACACATGCATCTTTCTCGTGTTAATATTATCAATTGTTACCATAAATCTCATTCTTCCTCAGCTCCAGTCATCAGATGGCTCCTCTACACTCCTCCCACTTACTTGGATTCAGGATCAGGTCTCGGAGCTTCTGAAGCTTCTTCTCTTGCAGAGCAAAACTTCATACGAACAGAGGAAAATTCTGCAACTACTCTGCGATAATGACAGCCAGAATGTTTGTGGGGGTAAGGAAACCCCTAGGTTTCAAAGCGTGCATATACTTCCTCTTATCCTTCTGTTTGGTGACCATCTGCTCCTTTTTAATACTTCCAGCAATGGATATCCACAAGTTGAGTGCACTCACTCAGATTCTGCATGACTATCCTGTCTGTATTGGCAAGGAGCTCCTCAGAGAGTATAGTGAAGAAGGCCTTCAAGTGGAGTGTCAGCGGTTGTTGCACCTACTGCTGGAAGGCAAGCACTTCTGTCTGGCACGAAAGGTGGCAGAACTGGCAAATCTGCCTGCTGACAGCCTGGTGATTGAAGAGGTAAGCTTGACGCGCACTTACCTACTTATTTGTTTAGAGTAACACTGAGAAATGTATTGCTTTTCTCATAATGCCCCATTACAGGTTCTGCAGGACCAGTTTCTGCTACAGGAGATTGGACAATGGGAATGTCCACAGAGTCGAGCAGAATTCTGGAAGAAATGTCAGCAGATGTTCACCACCAACCAGTTGTCCCCAGTTGCGGCTTCCGCCTTCTTTAATTCTCAGGCTGCTAATTTCTCCGCTGCCATGGCAGGAGCGGGAGAACATATTGATCATCTAGCAGAAGAGGAGTTGTTGCTCAGCCTTGCAGGAAATTGGTTGTCTCTCAGTGATTGTGCTCAGGTGGCTTCTTTGGAGGAACTGGAGAAACTGATCTGGAAATGTCGCATTGACCAAGAGGTTTTGAGAAGAAACGGAGGAGCGCGTGTCCTCTGCTCTGTATCTCCCTTCACTAGCCTGGCTTCTGAGTTCTCCTTCTCCAACCTACCTGCACTCAACTCCCCATTGCTTTTTGAAATATCCACTCTGCCACCACTCAGTGGCTTGCCTGGCACATTAGACTCTGATGCTTTGCTGGCGCTGAGTTACTTAGTAGATCGTCTGCTTGATGACAGCCACGTGCATGAGGCCAGTCGCGTGTGCAGATACTTCCAGCTTCCCCATCGCAACCTATGGCTGGTGCTCAACTGTAGAGCTCTGGCCACAGGTGAGACTACAAAGGATCAGATGCACCCGGATATCCAAGCCATCCTCGCAGAAGGACTAGAATTACAAGAATGTGTCTGGAAACGGAGGAAGCGTCTGCAGAGCTGTGAGTGTTACCTTTACCCTGTATACAAGCAAAGATCTCCTTCCAGCACAACCATCTAGCACTGGGATGCATCCGCTTCAGTAGGCTCCAAGTATGCGGGTATTGGATACACCGTGTGTGGCCCAAATAGTACTATTAAGTACTTTTACGTAAAGAAGATGCTATAGCTTAATAAATCCAGACAGTAGTGTGGCCGTCTAATTAAATATTACTTACATTGATGGACCAATTAGGGTGCAGTTTGGATTCTATAAAACAATAAAGCAGATTTAGGCTTTTGTGTCAGAAATGGGGCCAAAGGAAACTCCATATAAATATTTTTAGGCAGTTTTAATGAACTCTTTACATAATACTTTTTAAGATCTTAACTGCTTCTCCAGTCCAAATAATAATTTCTTGGAATGCTTCCCAGAATAAATAATCATATTTCAGAATGTGTATTTCTAACGTGTTGGTATGCTGGCACACTTCTCCTGACCTGAACTGATTATATCCCAGCATCTAGTTTAGAAGGTTCACCGTCCCCTCTGCGCAGTGATCCGGTGCTCACCTATCTGGAGATCCTCAAAGATGCCTGCACTCATGGCAAACCCTTCTGCCTGCAGCTGCTGTGCATGTACGAGCTGAGTCAGGTAGGTGTTGGCGCTAAGAGATGAAGTTAAGGCTCATGATGAAAATCTAAAGTACATCGTTGAGATTCACAATGGATAAACCAGGAAGCTGGACGTGTTTCTTAGCTACGCCGTAGATATTAACGTGAGACTCTGTCCTTGTGTCTTGGCCAGCATCTTGGATGTTCCTTCTCTGATATCTCCTCCAGAGATGCCATTGACGTTCTACGTTCTCTTATTTCTTGTCGCCGTCCTGAGCTCAGTGACAGAGCGCAAGCGGTCATCAGCTCGCACAGGCTCTCCGCAGACACCGTGGCAAAGATTGTAGCCGAGGAGGGACTGCGAATTTGGCAAGCACAGTACAAGGAAGGAGGTTGGTGGCAAAAGGGACTCCTAAATATTTTTTGGCAGTCACATGCTTTCTTCGGGTTAAAACTCTGTGTTTCTATCGCTATGTCCAGGACCAGCCGAAGTGTGCAACGTTTCCGAAATGAGGAACCGATTCCTGCAACTCACAAAGCTTTGTCCCGATCCGACCTTGGTGGGGTTAACGCTACTAGAAAATCTGGAGACCGTGCCGCTTACAGAGTCGCAATGCAGTGAGCATGAGTGTGGAGGGAGATCTTCCTCCTTCTTCCCTTTCTTTTGTTGCTCTTTCAGCTCCTTTGCCTTTCCTTTTTATTTTTCTGCCGCCCTCCCTGACTTGCGCTGCACACGACCTGCTTGTGTTTTCCAGTTATTGAGCTACTGATCTCTGCCCATGATTGCTTCAGTTTGACTTGTCATCTGGAGGGTATTCGACGGGTGTTACAGGCTTGCCGCTATCTCATTGAAATGCACTTGGCACCAAATCAAGAATACAGCCTTATGGTGAGAAGAGCAGTCAAAGCGTTTAGATTTTTTAGGTCTAAATCCATCCTGAATCTAAAACAAAGACCGAGGAACGATTATGGTCTGAGTCTTTACATCAGGAAATAAACCAGGCAGACCGCAGGAGCCGAATGCTTCTTATCTGCTGTTAAATTCTGTTTCTCTGTTGTTATCCGTCAGGTGCGTCTCCTCTCCGGGATCGGTCGCTACAATGACATGGTATACGTATTTGACATTTTGCACAAAAGCCAGCATTTTGAGGTTTTGCTACGGAAACAGCTGGACACGGTAAGGTTGGGGGATGGATACTGGAATATAGTGAGATTTGCGGTGCCATTATTGAGTTGTTTCGCTGTCACTTTGTTACTGTCCAGAAAGGGGGACTGCAGACCGCGTTACTGGAATATATTAAGCGCTGTCATCCGGGGGACAGTGAGAAACACAACATGACTGCGCTCTGCTTCAGCCTGCATCGAGATATCGGCCATAACCACGAGCAGGCGGCTCTCATCCAACTTAAACTGATCCAGTCCCAACCCTGGGGTAAGTGATGGTGATGTGTAACTGTAGGGCTGCTTAAACACCAGAGCATTGCTCTTAAAAGTGTAAGTGTCAGAATTACCTGTCTTGATTAGTAAAAATGTGATTTTTTTATTGATTATATTGCACTTTTTTTTTCTTATGTGTTTATGTTTAATAAGGAGAGTGTCGGGGGATCATGTGGCAGAGCGTGTTCGTTTGTTACCAGTCTCCAAACACTCTCCTTGCCTTTATGTTGCAGAATACTGGATGTCTGAACGGGCCGAGTTGAAGTCTTCATTAATGAAAGCCCTGACCCTGCTCATTGATGCCGCGGAGAGCTACTCCAAGGTAACCTGGGCCTTGCAATCAGTTTCACTGACACGTTACATGTATATATGTGTGTATGTATATATGTGTGTGTGTATATATATATATGTCATTCTTCAGGATTCGTGTGTCCGCCAGTCCCTGCGCTGTGCGCGCCTCACCCGCCTCCTGACGCTACAGATCCATCTGCTGAACATTGGCCATGAAACCAGACTTATCAACTTGGAGAAAGAGAGTGTAATGACTCCAATTCTGGCACTTCCACGCTTTTATCAGGTTGGTCTTTATAAATGGGCTTTCTTGGCAGATTTCTTGAGAATTTTCACCCCCTTTCTGCACGTACCTCCGGCTTCTTTCCAAAGCAGATGTTCGCTTGCATTTTGTGTTTTAATCACTAAGCAGCAACCTTTTTTTGAAACCAGAGCAGTATTCGGTGCTCTAGGCTCGTGCGACAGTGACGTATAGCTTGTTTCTCCTTCATTCAGTCTGAGCTCTGTGATAAACAAAGAAAAGGAATCCCAGCATTCCAAACAGCTTCCAATCTTTAGGATACTTTATTAAGCGAGAGCAAACAAAAGCAACGTTTCGGCCAAACAGGGCCTTTGTCTCTGTGATCAGACAGGACGGTGATAGAACCGGTTACTGGACTGTGTAGCGGGATCAGGAAGATGTGACATGCTCTGTAAAGCGCAAGCTACGTGCCGTACATGATTTCACTGTTCTTGGTCTGCGGCAAGCATTTGTTCCCTTCGTTTCTCAGGCTGTTATTGTAGCTGAAGCCTACGACCAACAACCAGACTGGGCAGAGGTTTTATATCACAATGTTATCGTCGGAGGTGACTTCCAGTACCTAGAAGAATTCAAACAGCGCCAGCTGCTCCAGAGCGGGGTGTTCGAGCAAATCTCCAACAGGTAAGATGCTTCTCGTGTGGGTAAAACTGTGTGGCGGCAAAACGCTAGAAAGGATGATCTGCGAGAGTGCAGAGAGATTTATCAGTTTGCTAAATCCAGCCATGTGTCATGCATGAGCCAGGTGCTGGACCTCTCGCCTTAGTACTCTTTATTTCCCGGAGGGTAAGTGGATGTCGCTGGGTTGGTGGTAGTCGTATTTTTTGAGGGGGGGGTGTGTGTGGAAGGTATAGTATATATTACTTTTTAAGAATAGCCTTTTAACACATTTACTTTTCACATTTTCTTGTTTTCTACTCTTTATTTTCAGTTGATTCTGAGTTTGATTACAGAATTTTGGTCCTGATTCGATTCAAGGCCAAAATTTGACTTGCAGGGCTCAATGCTTTATCTGCTATAGGTAGTTTTAGTTTGATACCCCTATAGTAGCCACAACATTCACCAGGACATGAAATTCCTTAATGCATCTTACACATCGGCAGGGGGATATCTCTGTATCTGCTGACAAACTAATCTCAGCAGGAGACGGCATTATTAACATCTACCACTTCTGCTGGAAAGCTGTTACACTTATCTACTGCTTTCTGAGCAAAGTTTTAAAAAAACTGAACACGCTTATCTATGGGATGCAGTCTGGTCGGCTTGGGCAAGTCTTGTGGATGTTATCTGGGTGCTGGGGTTAAATCCTTCTTGTGCGACCTGGGTGCCAGAGCTGTCCTTTAGGGTGTGCGACCTGTGATATGTGCAACGTAGGGTTTCCATGCATTATTTATTTGATCTATGCCTGCAGTGCTGAGTTTGCATTTTCAGTGTAAAACTCTGTATTTACTCTATACCTGCTAATACAGGGTTTGTATGTCTTATTCTATTGATCTATACCTGCAATGCTGTGTTTCCTTGTGGAGTTTATTTGATCTATATTTGAAGTACATGGGGTGGAAAAGAGAGAACGAGGAAGGAGGGAACAAAGGGATTCTAAGAATGATAATGGTGGGGAGGGGCACAGGGATGGCACGCAGAGCCCTGCTTACTTTTTCTGATTTGTTTATTTCATTGCCTGCCTACCATTACATGCTCTCCACCATTGTTATGTTTTTTGTCTTGGATGTGTCCCAAGTGCATTATTTTACATTTATCCACGTTAAAATGCCCTAGACCAAAAAAAAAGTCATATGTAAAAAATGTTGAGGTTTCAGCTACTTTTATTGTTTTATAGCCCAATTGCACATTGTAGTTGTATGTGAGTAGGACTTGTCTTGAACAATATATCTGCGTGGGTAAACTACTAAACAGTTCTCTTGATGTTAATGCAGCTGGACTGATATTCTTTGCGTTTCTCTTAGGTGTAAGCTGCAGCCTCCAGGTGCTGCCGGTCTCCAGAATCTGAAGCGATTGATCAGTTATTGCGAGGACACCTACACTCAGTACAAGCTGGCGTTTGAAAACCAGTTCTACGATGTGACCGATGTTCTCATGAAAGACTCACAGACTCGCTGCTGTCTCACAGATATGCTGTCTCGGTGATACGTGAGACACGGAGCTGTTCTCCACACACAAAGAATAAGTATACCGTCAGGATCATTTATAGATGATAACTGTTCTGGCTCGTAGATCTAATTCTGGATGCTGTGAAGGAATTGCCTGCATGCCAAATAAAGCAGCGTCTCATCATTTTGTAATATGCTGCTCTGCCGTCTACAACAACATTACACATTCCGTAATTTTTGTACATGTACTTTAAGTGGTAAACTAAATCAATTTATCTTGGGATTAAGGAGAACTGAGTGTGAATCTCTCTCTCTCTACATTTAACACAATAGCCAGATTTATTACACGGAGCGACCTGCCGCCTTTCATTTGACACGCATACTTCACGCAGTCACTCCGCCGGTGTAAGAGTGTGTGTGCGCACGCGTGCGGTTGGTTGTGCTGTAATGTGTTATAATTATGTGTCAATCATATGTCAAGAATGGAGAGAATATAGAATTAAAGTTTCCCTTGTGGGGAAAATGTTGCAGTTATGTATTAATGTTTCATATCTTTTGATGTTTTCTTGATGATATCATGCACTATATTTTAATTGCATAATTCATGTTGTTCACATTTTACGATCCTAGATCTGTAGTTTTCCCATAGAGGTCAATACGAGACTGCAATGCAGTTCTATGTTAATTTTGCCAACGTGTTATTTTACAGCATACGATCATACAGACCTTTTCGGAAGAAATTTGATTTAAACAAAATCAGACTTCTAAGACAAAAATGTTATCATGGTTTGAGCAGCACTTCAATTTTAAGAGGGTAAAAAAAACATATCGGAATCAGAAAGGGAGGCCATAACTTGAGTTTAAAAGACTCTTGTACAGAATTATCTGCTTGTCTTGTGAGAATGTAAAGGACTCCTTTCACATTGGGCAGGACTGAGGGACCACAGTTGGTCCTTGGCAGGGCTTTTTTTTACACAGTACAACCAAGTCCTAACGCACCAGCCTTAAATCAAAATGGGTAAGGATAAAGAGAAAGCCATCTTCTGCTCCTGGGACTCCTCAGGGCTCAAAAATGAATATATAGGAAGGAAGGATAATCCATTTCCATTTTGAGCCCTGGGGCGATAGTAGGAGCAGAAATACACATGTATTTTTGGGATTGGGGCAGTCCTTGCAGGCTATTTTTTAATTATTATTATTATTTAATTTTTGACTTTTCCTGCACATACATTTGTCTATACTGTGTCTGCTATAACAGCCATATACGCCTGCTGGTAACCCTTCCTTGGAACGCTGGAGGCTTCAGCTATAGATTGCTGCTCTCGGGGTGGACAATTTGCTCTGCAGGTCGGGCTCAAGCCATCCGCCTCGTGATTCTACTTCCCCAGCGCATTATTCCTGGAGATGCCCCAGGTATGTTTATCACTATCATGGCCCAACTCCCTTGGTAGCTTTAATAAAAATCCTAGCGGAACCAGTATGGCCTGTCCTGTAGGTACAATACATTAAACTATCGCAATGGCTCGGGTGAACCAGCTCCTGCTAGGTACATGCAGTTTAAAGTAAAAAATGCCGGTTGTATGTACTAACTCGCTCCTTGTAACTGGAAACCTCAAACATTTAATGAGTTGGCCTGTTACAAGAGGGCCAGGTATAGATAAACCACAATCAGAACCGAACACAAAATATTTTAACACCTCCAGCTGCCATAAACATGCCGGGGTTTATTGACTGTGTTTCAGCGTCTGCTTCACCATCCATTATAACTGGCCAACACTAGCAGGTTTTTCCAGCCGGAAGGGCTGAGCTGGCCCTTATAACAAGTGATGTGCGCGTTTTTGTCACTATATAAATAAAAGATTAAAAAAATGCACAAGTCAATGTGTAAAGAGGCTTTAAAAAATCCTTGTTTAACTATACATTTCACTGGAGTTGGTCCTGGATAATGTATAGTTAAAACAACTCTCTTTAGTAAATAAACTCTGCAGTGTAAGTGGTATTTGTACAGCGCTATATAAAACAAATATTTTGCATGCACAATGTTCAGGCCACACAGGGGCAATAGCTTCATAACGCAAGCATCCCATGAAACGCTAGGTTTTACCCAGAAGTAACGTATACAGACTTTGCTTGGTTCTCACTCGCACAATATTATTGTAATGATGCTATGTGATAAAATATCTATCAAACAAAAGGCGTTAACGGCACAGTTAGTTCAGGTCGTTATACCGGTTACTACCCGGGTGTAAGTGTTTCAAGATGGAAATGCAGACAAAGCAGCCAAAAGATTTATATATATAAATATATATCTATCTAATAAAAGTCACTTAAAGTTTGTGGAGACATTCTTGGAGATATTATTCAGCCCACATTGGAAATCACAGGCCCATTATTCTGAGGTGTACATTCATAACATTCACCATCAACCTGCATCCATCTGTAGCATTATTCAAAGACTTTTCAGCTGCACCAATAATTATCTAAAATATTTTATTTATGATGCCTGCCTGTTATGAATAGAATAGTTCAGATTACAGGCACTGTTGGTAAATATAATCTACTTTTATCTGTATGTTGACTCCACGCCTCTCGTCCCAATATGGGATCCACAGAGAGTCGTTGCTGGAACACGTTGCTCGTCGGATATGCTCCTCCTCAGAAACACACCCTTTGTCCGCCGTTGTTGACTGAAGAGAATAACATCTTCTTGGAAGCCATTTCTAGGCCCTGCACCCATACTGTACACAGAGAGTGGCCTCTTCCGAGCGTTCAGGTGGGGTCTAGTCCGGCTCCGTGACACATTGCTCCACTATCTCTCGCAGACTCGGGTTCTCCATGGCTGCAGACACTCGTTCTTTATCATTTATCTGTTTATTAACTATAGAAGAAACCAGTTAGCGCTATAAAAAGGTATAGTATATATGCATTTTCCAAACCAGCGATACCCAGCAGTCTATGTGAACACAGTAGAAACGCATGGATTCCAAAAGTTAAGCTGTTCCCTTGGATGTTAAACCCAAGCTTCCAACAACCCCTTACATCTCATTCTATGTACCAACTACACTCCTATTATCAAAAGGAGTCAAGACTTACTATCCTCCTCTGTTGAGTGGGTCCCTTCAGAAATGTAGATCTCAAGCTGAAAGAAAAGAAAAACATGAGCCTCAAGCTGTAGGACAATGAATGGCAAGGGAGTCGCGTTTGAAAAACACCTGTAGAGATCTTTTTATTGCGAGGAGAACATGAGATTTGTTTTAGCCTGGAGGGTGAAAGACTCGCCAGATGTCTCCGCTACCCGTGTTTCTGGGCCAAACCAGTAGGTGCGTAAAGCCAGATTTTGTCATTAGTTCTTCTGCAATGTGGTGAAGCCATCAGCTACTGACGGCAGCTTCTAGCACTGGGATTTCCATTACACGGTGAGCGCAGCACTGACGGCAGCCCCGGGAGGAGAATTAGTCACAATGGAAAGCGGGTTTCTTTTAGATAAGGATATGATGGTCATTTGAAGCATCACCATAACAGATCACTAAAAGATGGTACATAAGTACCTATGCAACTTCTCGTATTTGGTAGGAAAAAGGTTAGATCAGCGGTACAAATTAATGGAATTTGGGGTATTTTTATTTAAATGCTTTGTTTTTGGTGTGCTTGACATAGAGACAGGAAAAAATGCACGTTCCATTTAAACCAGCATTTTCACCTAATGGAACCACCTTTTGATTGCGTAACATACAAAATAATTAAAATAGGAGTATAACCGAGCCTTGATCTATAGCCGTAGACGAGCTTTATTCTGTGTCACAAACGCAGCCAAGGGGGATGCTCTGTTCTGCTGATCTGCTTACACAAATGGCCAGTCTATAGCTTCTCACATACATAGATATAGGAAATATTTAGGGCTCACCTTATGTTTAAAGGACAGACATCGCTGCAGCTTGATTCGCAAACACAGACCTGCACAGGGACACGGAACATGCATGAAAAGGGGCAGCCTAGATTATAGACGACACATCGTGCACAACAGTATAGAGATCCAAGCCAATAACAAGAAAACATTGGAGAGGATAGAATCTCATCCGGACAGGGTAATCATTTTACTGTATTTCTTGTAGAATTGATGTTAATAAAAATAAGAAAAATTATGTGAAATAAGTGACTAAACTAAGACACCGGGCTCCGTTTATAGAATTTTGAGTCATTACACATTAAACTGGGTCAGAAGACATTCAGTATTAAGTTTAAATTATATTTTTTTATGATTAAAAGGACATAAAATACAGGCTTGAAAAAGCTTTACTTGGTACAACGATCAGCCGCATGTTGTGGGCGTTTCATGTGGTGGAAGCGGCTGTGCTAGACCTGCGGGGTCACGTGCCGATGTGCCACGCGGCTCAGCTGCGTTCCCGTCCCACGGACCTTAATTGCTCCCCATGGGTTACAAGTGCAGTGGCCCTGATGGTGCCATGAACGCAAATTCCTTCTGATTATGACAGCGATTTCGGCCCCTATTCCCAGCATGGGGGGCAGTATAATCTAAACTAAATAAGTGGATATTCTTCAAAATAAGTGAAATTTGGAGGAAAGGCACGCTAACTTCCTTTTCTTTTGCTGTGCTTGATTATTGCCCCTCGGTAGCTTATTTCTGCCATATCGTTAAATTGCTTGTTGTTGTTGCCCAATATAGCAGGCATTATCATTTATTCACCGTACCGATTAACGTAGCCAGGGAACAATGCGGTACGGTGGGTGTGAATCTGATGGTCACCAGAAAGCATTCCTCATCCAGTTCCTCCACAGACACGCAACTTTCTGACACCACTTCAAGGTCCTCGAGAGTGTTCGGTTTCTCCGGGTCCCGGATGTTACGTATAACGTCTGTGAAAGAGACACGCGTGGTTTTAGCGAATGCCAAGCACGGTGAGATGCAGGCACGTCGCGCTTGTATAATCAGTGCATTATATACAAGATAGAATTGGTAGCGTGCAGGGACGAGATGAACGAAGCAGCACCCACACAGTCGCGCTTATCCCTAAGGGTCACTCCCATCATAAGCAACAGCTGTCACACAGCATCCATATCCGATACCGGGGATCTATGGAAAACCAGACAAATATCATGCTGGCTCCCAGATTTATCTGTTTGGCTCCTAACTTCCAAATTCTGGTTTATACCAATGGTTCTGGAAAATGAAAATAAATGCAGATAGAAGGGAAACAAAGGAAGTCCGACACTCGGCTTCAGCACCATTAGAAGTGGCTGGCCAAGCTCCTCTTCCTGGCGCGGACCCTTCATGATGTGACGGAACTGCAACACCATTTAGTGAATAAACCCAAGAGAGCCATTTCTGTGTGAAAGCCCAGTAGCCCCCCTCCTGCTCACAGGAAGAAAGGGGAGTGTAACAATCTAGTGGCAGCCACCGGGCCAGTTAAATGACACCCAGGAAACGTGTACCAATTAAGATCGGCAGCTGACCCCCCAGCCCGGATAAAGGTCAATCTAGTGATCAGCCCCCCCAGATGTCAGTAACGTGTATTTATAACGCGTGAACTTGTCCCGCCGCACTGTACAACGGGCTGCTGGTGACATTCCGCGTTATTTATCTTGGGAAAGGGTGGGAAAGCTTACGGTCTAAAGAGCGAAGTGATATATATTCACAAGGTCACCGTTCACGTAAAGGCGTCACTACACAACGCACTTCGGTTCCGGCCGTTCAGCCGCGTTATACACTATTGAGGGCTACACCGGGGGTCGCTTATGTCTCGCGCCGGCCGGTGCCCCCGGTTTGAATTACCATAAACCTCCATGGCTCGCTCGTCCATGACCCGGGATCGCTCTTTGCCTCTCGGTGCACCGCGAATTACAGCTAGGAGCCCAGAGAGCAACTCCATGCCCTCTCCGCCCAGCTGACACACCGAGCCAATGAACAGCCGCTGTGTCTGGAGGAAGTCACGTGACCCCGTCTTTCACGTGATGGCAATATATTCTTCCGGGTGCTTGGCGGAATCATGTGACATATGATAAGAACGGCCGGATGATGGAGATTCCTGCAATGTTCGACAGACGCTGGGATGGGGGTCCAGAGGAAAGATAGACAGCACGGGGTACGGGCTTCTCCTTAGATCTTGTGTTTGCCGGGAGGAATCTGGATCATTTGGGATTTTTAGTAGAGCTGCCACATTCGTCGTTATAAAGCCATACATGAGGACTTTCTAAATATTAACCCTTTATGTAAAATCCCCATTCCTCCTAAGTGTCATAAATAAAAGTCCTTTTGGCGCTAAATTTGTCAATCCTTGTCATATGTTGTTTGTTTACAACTGTAATTTGGCAGCCGGAAGACGTAAGTAGTAATTGGTGGCACAGTCACAGATGTATGTATAATGGCTGTTAACGCCAGTTAAATAAATTGTTTTGTTACAAGTGCTACATTTTCTACTTGTCTTACATATGCAGGATACCCCAATACTTATCCCGGGAACAGAAAGTTGCTGATCCGAGTGATACATACACAAGGTTAGTTTCTTGCACATGCTTTGCCTCCGTAAGGTTTATTTAGTAGACCGAGGTGCAACATTTTAACTTAGACGGTATGAATCCTAAAGCATGATGAGGAAGGATATATTTACTACATGTGATGATAGTGGTATTTTTATACATTTTCTAATATGTGCCAGCGTCATCCGATGACAAAGCGTACTAAATGCATATAGCGCATACAGATACGTTTAATTGGCATGTAATATAATTTACAGATACAGAGTGAGGCAGGTTTGTGTGACAGTATTTGTACTCAGATGCAAGGAGCGTCCAACCCATGAGACGTTTTACTTAACCGTCAAATCTCCTGTTATACCAGATAAAAGGGGTTATGTGCAGATAGCAACACTGCATAAAAGCAGACACTTAGGTTTCGCCTCTTTATCTCTATGTAAATAGCATTTATTTTGTGACAGTGCTTGGTTTCTATACAATGCATTAGAAGGTAAAGCAACATGGTCAGCTCAGAGACTAATCAGCACTAGTTCAACGACACTGGAGAGCTTGTCATCCCAGCGAAGTTTGTAAACATAGTATCTGCTACATTCAGTACCGTACCTCCCGCTATGCAAGAACACCAATGCGGAATGGCAGATCCATTGTGTTCTCTGGTGCTGTATAAATATAAGACACGTCTCCTGCGAGAAGGTCCGCTGTTTTCCAGATCTACTGTGCAGTGTTTCAGTTAAATCCGAGATGAAGAGCTTTATCTTGCAGCAGCTTACTAAACACTGTAGGTACAGCCGGCTATATTAAAGCTGTGACTGGGTACAAATGATGCAACCTCCATACAATGTTATTCTCGCACTCATGGTTGAATACTCTAAGGACCCACTGGTTTGTTTTGGTATTTGTTTTCCTCCCATTATATTGAAGTCATAATCATGCCCTCCTGCTGTAAACTGTACAATTTAGGAGCGACAAGAACTATGGAGGGTAATTGCATTTATCAGAGGGTTGAGACTCGAATACAAGTAAAATCGAATCTAATTCAGCACTACACCTCTGAAGAAAGTAATTGATGCAATTTATGACGTGCAGAAAGGTGTAGGTATGAACAGGTGTAGTCAGAGCATGGTACCTGCTTCTTACTGATAGATCTGCTTTGCTCTATACAAGCAGCAAAACAAAATGAAGCTTCTTAGTCTTAAAAGGGGGTTTTCACATTAACAAGTGAAGTGTATGCCTAGTCCAACACGGCAAAAAAAATAAACTATATATATTGCCACAAACTGAGAAGAAACCCTTGACGGCCCTCGTCACAAGGATGAGTTTATTAAATTAGTTGTCTTATAAAACAAACTTGCAGTCTCATTGTTAATATAACAATTCTCCCATTGAAGGACCTGCTTGCAAAGCGCCATCCGATAATTTAGCAGAATTGAAGTTTAAGAGAAGATGTAAGACCCTGTACCTAGGAGCAAGTGTCAAAAGCAAGTAACCAACCTTGAAACCACACATACACTCCATCACTAAATAAGCCACTGCCCCCTCCCCCAAAAACAAAATAATCCCCCCAGCCTTCCAAGATCTTTAGACGCTGCTCATAACACACAGGCTTCAAACCGGCAGCTCTGATTTCTCTTCAAGCACCAAGAGAGGACCCCGTGTGGGCAGAGGCTTCAGTGGTACCCGCTGCCCTTCTCCTGCAGGTTCACATTTGTAAAAGTAGAAGTTCTGTTTATATGAAGTCTTGTTTTAAAATGTATGAAAAGCACTGAGCTGCATCCAGGAGGAATATCAGCAAAAGCTAGAACTTCAACCACAATATGAAGCCTATTGTGGCAACGGGGGCAGCAGAATTGTGGGCAGGAAGTGAAAGAGAAAAGAAAAATATGGAAGGGTTTACCAAGAAACCAAACACTGCTGAAACAATAAAAATTCAAATTGATGTAGGTAGGGGAATGGGGGGGCCAATACCACTCTGCCTGCAGCACATCAGCTTTTAAACACGCATGCCACAAGCAGAGTGGAAGAGATTACTGGCCTAGGGATATCGGGCAGACAGCAAGTGCAGGGTGTAAAACGAGTCTGATACCCTGGTAGTTTCCAGATTCACAAACCTGGAGCCAGGTGGGGAGGGCAGACAGGGGAAGAATTCTTTGACTGTAGCATTTGGCCTGAGGGGAGAGGGTGCCCGCAGTGCTGATTTGATGGCCCTGAGCATCACACAAGTGTCACATGAAATCTTCATACTCTCGTGCATATCCCTCATCCAGACCTCCGTAATCTTCTAAATCATTCTTCATTGTGGCCTTGAATCCTCCACCGGGGACCACACCTTTCTTCTTCTTCTTGGCCTTGCTTTGCTACAATGTAAAGCCACAAAAATGTTACTTAACGCCTGGCCTCGCCAGTAGTAAATAGTTTAATGTCACTGCTGTTACCAGTATATTGGGACTTTACATCAATTCCCAGTGCTCACCTTCTCTTGCTTTTGCTTCTCACTACATAGCACAGTCAACGAATTGCTGATTTTCTTTAGGTCTTCAACTTCCACTGTAATAGAAAAATGATTTTCAGCTTTCCAATTATTGTACACACGAATACACAAGGTTACAGACATCACCAACAGATCATTGATTTTAAAGGGAAACATCCACCCAATTGGATCCGAGTAGCTTCCATGCCTGAACAGGTCAATTTTTATCTCCGTTCCATGACAAGTGATATCAAAAAAAATAATTTGTTCCATTCGTTTCCCTTTAAATAGTGTTTACTGGGTGTTAAATGTTGCAAAGCTTTAACATTTAATGTGTATATTGTCCCCGGGAAAAGCGACAATTTAAATACACAATACAAAATGTGAACTGCATGGTAATTATACAAATAAACAAAGCAAACAATCCTTACATGATATGCAGATATCACGAACAAGTGCTTCTAGAAAGCCAGGGTAATACAGAGACTTCTCATACTGTGTGATCTTCTCTTTCAGCTGTTTTCCAAACTCTGTAAAGTCCTCTCGTGTAGACGGTTTCATTGCATCAATTCCAGTAACACTGACGACACCTACAGCAGTAAGCAGATAGCCATCATTTGCCACCCATATGTACCAAGACAGCATTTGCATACACACTATGTATAACGCCTGCGCTATATTTCTCATACGTGCCACCAGATTTGTGGACAGCAGCATTTTAGGATTCAAAACAAAGGCTAGACGGCGTGCATGTTAAACATGTCCTGTCTATTATCTGCAAGTATGAATTCAGACTGAGACCCCATCTATCGGTCTGCAAACATTTGTCAGAACATTCTGCCTGTTATAGATTATGATTGCTCGTATTCTGCTCTAAATAGTCAGTACTTTTTTGCGACAAAATCATAATTTGTGCAGAAATACCGTATAAGCTCACAGGCTTCTGAAACACTTACCAAAAGCTTCCTTTGCCAATTCTAGGTCTGATTCCTCCTGCAACATTTTCAAACGCAGTTTCTCTGCTAGCTGTTCCTCCGGGGATAACTCCTGAGGCTCCTGTGATTCCTCTAACTGGAGATAGTTGGGGGACAATGTATCATTAAGATGTTCTTGAAGTCTACAATCACCTACAAGGAAGCCTATAAAAAAGCCTAGTGCAACCTTAAGCTACTCACCCTCTTTTTTAACTCCTCTTGCCGTTTTTTCTGTTGTTTCTCCTTTTCTTTTATCTTTTCTGAGAGTTTTTTCTTTTCTGTGACTTTTTGTTCTTATAAATAAAAAAAAAAAAGCTTATTTTTTTATTCATGAGATTGAAAGGTTTTAAAAAGTGCAATCCTGTTATTGTTTCTGCCGGCTTCCAAGCCATGCTTCTCCAGATTCACTCTAGCTATCCTGTTTGCCGTAATTAATCATTTCAGTGTAATGCGGGGAAAGTCACCCAAAATCACACACAGATAGCAGATGTTTACTTGACCATATTGAAAGAAAAACAACTTTACTACGGTACTGTATACAGCACTATATTAATCCTCAACGAAAATATTTTCCCATGAGATATAACCGTTAAATCAAAATTCTGCCTGAACCTATACCCTTTATATCCTTACCAGACTTCTGTGGCTCCTGTTTGTTTGCATCTTCTGGCTCCTCATCATCCCAGTTATCCTACCCAGAGAGAGGGAATTACTTACTGTTACAATACATAAAGAAACTTAAGCTAGTCTACAGTCAGTAAAAGCAGAAACAGCCCATTTATACCAGGGGAACCCTCTTTACACAGCCATCTTATAATCAGAAGCCTGCATGTGGCTGCTGAGCTCAAGAGATGCCATGTAACATGTATAAAACATGTATCGAATAGCTATCTCTATTGTATTTTCCACAATTTGTTTTTCCAGTCACAGATATACAATGTAGCTTCTATTGCAAGCAGTAGCCTTAGATAAGGTCAAGAAAGCAAGACACAGGGCCCAGTCATCCCAGATAACAGGACTAGTAGGGGGTAGCCAGCAGTATCTGCAAAAGGCAGTTTCCGTATCAGCACTATGTAACCTTTCCACAGAACAACTGCTTGTTTCTCCTCCACAAACAGGAGGCTGCCATGCACCAAAACATGGCAGCGATGGGGCGATTGCAGCAAATATTTAACGCCAAGTCACCTTCACATCCTCCTCTTCATCCTCTCCTTCCCATCGGTCTACTACCACGGCAGCCTTCGGCTTCACCTCCTCGGGCTCAAAGTTATCCACTTCTGCGGATAGTTAGAATATTGAGAATTACAGGCAGGCATTGAGCTGGGATTCAACAGAACAAGGGAAACCATTTATCATATGAACTAATTGTATTCACTGGTTATGTGGCTGATTCAACTTTCTTACAAAAAAACCCCACCTGAAATGAATAGTAAGAATAAGATAGAAGTTTCATAAAGTGTACTGCTCATGGCTGCCTACAAAACCCGTTTTTACATTCTATATAAGTTTATATATATTACATACACACACACTTAAAAAAAGTGGATTTACATGATCCAAATTTAACTTTGCAACTCCCAAAAAAACATACGATGTATGTGATAATACATTTTCTTGATTTCCCATTTTTTTATACCAGGTGATGGTTTATCTATATACAGTATGTATGGTTTCAAAAGAATGCCCTACTTTTCCTGAAAAACAATATATGACTTGTGTGATTAAACTAAATGGGGGGCGTTTACTGCAGGCAACGGAGACCGAGGAGTCCTAAAGAGCCTCAAACCGCTAAGTGTTTTTTTGATTTTTTTGCCAGCATTTCATTTCTAATTTTCACAGCTTTTGTATATTGTGGATCTGTACATTTTAGTGCATATGTTTTTAAACCAATGCTAATAAATATTTTGATATTGCATTATTGGCGCGTGGATCATATTTAGTGGTGCGGATTCGCCTGTGTACTTATATTTTCTTTTCTTTTATTGTTAGCATACACCCCAGCACGCTTTCAGCTTCAGCGCTGTCACACCCAGCAAAACTATATGAAAACATAAAACCTAACTACATACTAAATACAATGACAACCGACATAAAAACGGCCTATTCTGTTACAAACCTCAATCTTTGATACATTGTAATACATCAATACCGACAAAGCCTGAGTCTACAACTATACAACAAATAAGAGAACCATTAGATTCCTACCCTGCCGGAGAACCACTAACACAAGAAAAAGCACACAGGAGAGGTCTGGGTGGGTGCTGGGTTCCTCGTCTCTAGATCCGCTGACTCAAACCATCAGTGGCTTCTCTGTTTAAAATCACTGCATACACACCTAACCGCTCCACCAATCCTGTCTGCCCTATATAACCCCCCCCATCCTGTCTGCCCTATATACCCCCAAAAAACAATCCTGTCTGCCCTATATACCTTCCTCCCCCAAAATCCTGGCTACCATATATATCTTAACTGTTCACGTGCTGGCAATCTTAACTGCTCGTATGCCAGGTTGCAATCATGCGAGATCTTACTAGATGATTCCAGTGTCTCCCTGGAGAAAAAGTACTTTACTTTTTTCCCCTTCAGTTAAAAATGTTTATTAACTTATGAGAAGTTGCAGCCCCAGAGCTGCAGTGCACCGCAGCCTCCATGGTGCCATTTCTATGCTGCTTTTGAAATAATAGTCCACCACTGGCAGAGAGGAGCTATTGATTCACTTATTCTATTCATTTAATGTGTTTTCTGTTGGATTTGGAGCTGGGAAATGCATAGGGGTGACTGTGATGAATCCCCCCTAACACATGACAGCTGGAGGTCTGTGATAATACCTGGGCTAATGCTTCCACACATGACACATTCAGCAGAGTAAGCGGGACTGCAGCTAATAAGTTGTGAATAGCGCTGAATAGTAAATAGCGCAGGAAGGGGATCTGAAGACGCAGAAACCTGGGAAGTGTCCGTTACTCTTTAGGATCCGAGGTTAGAAATCTAGACATGACTTGGAATTCTCCAGAAAAAAGGAAAGATGGGAGGGGCAAAGATCCAGAGCGGGGGTAAAAGGAAGGGTCACGGCCCATGCTGGAGACGGACAGCCCGAGTTACACTACGTGATGCTACAGACGGACAGCCCGAATTTAAAAGCACGTGGCAGACCCGACCAAAAGTATCCGATCGGCTCCGCAGACAACAATGCAAACGGTTAGAGGAGAACTAAGCGAGTTCATAGGGCGCCCGGTATAAGCAGCCTAATGAGGAGCAAAGCGACGAAAACGAATGCCAGGAGTCACTTGACACAGAGGGAACACGAGGCCGGCCCGAAAAGAGCAGCGGAGACACTCGGGACGGGGCTGCAGAGCGGGTGGAAGGGCAGCCCACGTAGAGTGCAGTCAGTACACGGCCTGTATGTGTCATGGCACCGACTAGGATATACGGACTCACCCCAGCTGTCGGCCTCCGCCATTTTTCCCGCAACCGCTCCGGCTCTGAGTGAGTGACTCACCGCGTCCAGCTGCGCACGCAGCG
Source organism: Spea bombifrons (assembly GCF_027358695.1). Taxonomy (NCBI): domain Eukaryota; kingdom Metazoa; phylum Chordata; class Amphibia; order Anura; family Pelobatidae; genus Spea; species Spea bombifrons. Next base: position 93,403,879 of record NC_071090.1, read on the forward strand.
CGCTCAGCACTGCTCCCGCCGGATGTACGTCATGACCTACAGTCCTGCCGCCAACATGCCCCTCCCAGCATGACCGCATCAAGAGGTGGACGCGACGGTTGTTGTTTGTCCCCCCCATTCCTCCTAATAGGTCGCGATCGGCGGGTTTGGACGCCCGCCATTTTAGCGGAGAAAGGGTCTAGTGACAGATCCCGGGCACGAGACGAGACCCATGTATCAATCCATAGCCTCTATGCGCCGCACGTGCAGGCGTCTCCATCCCTGCTCCTCATTGGCTAGGCCTTGGTGTGAGGGGTGATAATGGTTCCTGTGTGTCTGAATCGGCTGGAATGTGTGAAACGTTATTAATGGAAAATACACGTTTCTTAAATGTTGTTAATATTTCAACTCTGTATTTTCTAAAGGCTAAATTACCGTCAAATTGAGGAAAAAAAGATGCTTTAAATTGTAATCCTGCATATGGCTCAATGAATGATATGGTAGCGTTGCCATGACTGGGACATACTAAAACGAATGACAAAATGGAATGCCCATAGACCTTAATGTGGAGGAATGCCCATAGACTATAATGGAAGGGAAAAGAATAATTGATTTTGAACATCATGACACACATGACACACCAACAGTATAAAAGAAAGACCAACAAAAGGTCAAAGAAATGTTTAGATTTTGCTGTTTAACCCAGGTGGAATATTAAAGTTATGAGATTTCATCCTTACAATGTTCTAATTAAGTTACAAAATCAAACAAAAGGTGAAATGAGGATCAATGACAAAAGAATAGGAAAAATTGGTGCAAACTGATCATCTAAAATGTCCTCCATAACACAGACAAAACCGTGGAGTGTCCTAGTGTTAAGCAAACGACACATAAACAGATCTTTAATCTTAGTATTTCATCAAAATAGTTTCATCACACATAACAACACCAAAACCTTTTCTGTTTTTATGGAAGTCAACAATCCACCAGAGGTTGTGTGCTATCTCTACTTGTGTCACGTGACAACAGGCTTGAATTCAGCATTCCCAGGGAAAATATTACCATAATCTGGCCGAATTTGCCAAGGATAAAGAATTATAGTAGTAAAGTGATGCTTTTAATACAGCATTTAGTTATTATAGTGTTATACAGGCAGCCCGCGTACTCTGCATACATTTATTCACAGGTAATGCCTCTCGTTTAGACTTAATCTAAAGTAACACCATGGCTGCTGAGGTTTACACTGCCTTTTCATTAGTATGGTTTTGCGGCACTAAATGTGATTTTGCCATATGTTCTCACACTATAGTATCATGGACATACTTTATAAAATATATACCTCTACCAAGGTTATTGATGTATATAGCATCATATAATGGGTAAACAGGACATAACAAGAGGTTTGTCGGGCCCTGATCCAAGCAATCTACAATCTATCTGTATTTTAGAACGCTGTACACACTAGATGCTTTAGACTGTATATTTATCAGCATTTTCTTTACATTGTTAGTAAAGCTGATTCAACATTTTTATGCATGGTCAGTTCTATAAGAAACCTGCATATGTAGCCTAGAATGTAACCTCATTGATATAATTTGTTACTATGGAAAAGTTATATTCCGCTTACATGATTTCACGTTACATCACTTTTTTATTGGAAGCTTCCAAGGTGTTGCCTGTACTCAGCACCATATGTGGAATATCACCTTTAGGGATAAAACATTTTGAATAGATGTCTCTCTGAATAGGGACACCATATTGCATGTATTGTTGTTTTAGAGGACTCTTTATCGAGTAGAGTGTCTCTTTATAGGACTCCTGTTATGTAATCATAGTCTTCAAGCCTCTCAAATCATCCTGCAGTTTCACAGACATTTCGCTTTGTATTTATCAATATTGCTTCCTCACACAATACCTTTCGTCCATGGTCTATCCGTTTCTGCATTAGATACAGGAGAATATTAACCTGAAAGAAAACCGAGGCATTTATGTTTCAATTGTATGCATTAGGTCGATAAACTCACAAGCGTTTGCTTGTCAAGTAGGGTATGATGAAGTTTAATATACAGAACCAACCTACAAATGTATATATTAACTATATCAAACACCTGTGTTTTTTTTTTGTTTGTAAATAGGTTTGTGAAGAAGTGTATATAATAAAAATACTATATTTTATAATTGCACTGGACTTTTTTCTGCCTTTAAGAAGCGGTTTACATGTTACCATATTTCTATGTAAGACTACATTTTGGTTCAAAATATTACAGAAATTATATTCAAGGTTGCCTTTCATTTAGACCTCTTCTGTTGCCCCATGAGTGTGGTGGACGATTACCTTAAGATGACATGAAAAACCCCATGCCTGGGCAACAGAATCCTGGTAGCCGTTTGATACAAGTCCCTTGCTGCATAAGATCCTGGAGCAGGTTACACGTAACAAATTGGTAAGCAAAAAGAGAAGTTCAATACTGCATGAAAAATTAGATTAAACTTTATTATTGGTATACTCGTTCATACAATTAAAATAAAATATTTAACAAGCAGAGATAATAAAAAGTGTTTTTCTTCTTTACTTGTGGCAGCAGAAGATTCTGCAATAGAAACAAAAGACTTAATATTAATGGTTATAATGGCACAACAGAGGTCAACCTGAAGTCCATCTTTGTGCAGGAGATTATGCGCAGAAAATCTTTTTTTATATATATATATCAAATAGGCATACCTGGGAACTCTCTGTTTAATCCAGAGATCTCCAGGTGAAGTACCTACCGGTTCCTCCGGGTCTCGGGAGCGGGGTCTTGACGCACCCCGCTCCCTGCCCATTTGCCCTTTAAATGGGCGTGTTTCAGTCTAATTTCTCCTACCTTATTTACGTATTTACCTTCAGTATTAGCCAACCGCCTCTATTGCCCTCTTTCCTTTCCTTTATTCTTGTACTTTTACTAATCAGGGCCGGCCGAAGACTTAACGACGCCGGGGGGGGGGGCGGCATTTTAAACTTCGCCGACGCCATTATCTACCCCCGCCCCCCTCCCGGTACTTACCTTTAAACAGTCCTGCGGCGAGTCTCCCTGCTCTGCCACGGTGCCGGCTTGTAATGCTGAGCGCCGGAAATTGACGTCACTTCCGGCGCTCTGCATTACAAGCCGGCACCGGGACCGAACAGGGAGACTCGCCGCAGAGGAGAGAGAGAGAGGGGCGCCGAGCGGGTAAGCGAAAATCACTCGGTGCCCCTCTCTCTCTCCTCCGCTTCAAAAAAAAAAAAAAAGCGCTTGGGGCGGCAATTGCCCCAGTCTGCCCCATTATAGGGCCGGCCCTGTTACTAATGCTCTATTTTCAGTCATTAAACTTGGCTTACTTCTGTCTATCTTCTTCCTCTGCTTCCTCCTACCACCACTGCTACCTCCGCTATCTTGACTTCCTCTTCTCTGATGCAATACAAAGAAAAAAAAGTTGCTTTACAAAGAGTTTTAATTAGCATGCTTGTGAACTAATAAAATTCCTCCTTGTTTTCGAGATTAAAGAATAAGATTTACTCTCCAAATGCTCACCTCTGTATCTGTTCTTCCATTTCAATCTCTAAAAATGACAGATAATGAAGACATATTTATACATTTTTCATTCCAATCAATCTGTTCTCCTGATATTTGTTACTCTTTTATTAGATACACAAAAGAGTTACGACAAATAAAACTGTTCCACTACAAAATCTTTTCTTTGATAATATATAGTGTTCAGTCTGTTTGTTCTTAGCTTTTGATAAAAAGTCTTCTTAATGAGAGGTAATGTGTTGTATGATGTGTTTAAGAAATGTTTCTTTTTAGTGACTTTGGTTCTTTAGTTAATTTCCTGTACACTAAGCAGGTTGCTCAGAGTGCATCAGATTGCACTGTGATCAAGCTGAATGGCAGCCAAAATCTGGTGACCTATTATAAAACAGCCCTGGTTATAATTATATATTATGTGTTCATTTTCTAACACTTATTAGTAACAACTAAATTCCTGCTAAAATCTGGGTAGTTATCACCCCAATTCTATTTCAAGGACAGCTGGATTGTTATGTGGAGGCTGGCCCAGTCTAGAACAAGATAAGCCAGTTTTGTTGTTCCTGTAGGAACAATCAGATGTTCCCATCATTCTTTTGCTGTGTGTAAAGTAGGGTCTCCTCAACATCACTGCTCCTTTCACTTTGCAGGGAGAGGGAGGTCTTTTAATACATAATAACGTAACAGAAAAAAGGAGAAGATGGCTCTGCTCTAATTGTTGGTGGTACAGCATAACTCTTATAACTATATGCTGAGCCAGACACTGATGGTGGTACAGCATAACGCCTATAACTAAATACTGAGCGAGACATTAACAGTCCTATTATTATAATGTGGTCCATACCTTTATTCCCATTTTTAACGTCTTATTTCTCAGGATTTAGCAGAGCTTATCATACAGGTACCAAAAAAATAATTTTATATAAATGGTAAGGTGCCTCTATTCGTAATGAATAATTGAGGGTATAATAAAATAAAGGGACTTGAGAATTGTAAACCAAACTCTGTTTATTGAGTATATATATATAATACAAACAATAATTAATTTGAATCCAAAAGTGTATCTATAAAGCAGAGTTCATAAGTATAATGCTTGCCAATTGTCAGGGTCCATCCAGACTGCGGAGCTGCATATCTCTTTTTTTCCCTGCCTCGCCTCAGTTCCCATGTTTTGCTGTGGTCCACTCCTGGATTTCCGTATGCTGTCCTGAACTTCTGATTCCTTGATTCCAGTCTGCTTTTTGCTTCAGCTCCTGTTTCCTTTATAAGGTGTGTCCCACCCGTTTGTTCTGTTTGTCTAAGTCTGTAGTCTAAAGGGTTGTCCTTCTCGGTTCTGTGTTTAGTTTATCAGTACTTTCGTATGCTGGGCTTAGCGTTAGGACCCACCGTCATTGGAGTACTTTGGCGTAGTGATGTGACGGAATCTCCAATTGTTATCTCATAGTCCTAGGCTAGTTCCTGTATTCATGTGCGTCTGTCTCTTATGTACCTTTGCCCTTCTTCCCTGAATCATCTGAGGATTTCGGTTCCTCTCTGCTCTCCCCATGTCCCAGTTAAGTAGTCCTATCCTTGCTTAAAGGGGAAGCGTCCGAGGATTCTGGCTCCTCACTCCTTCCCCTGTGTTGCTTGCCTTGTTCCCTGTCCTTTGTTGTGCCCTGTATCATGTATGTCTTGTATGGTTATGTTCCTTGCTCGGTCTCCCTGTTCCTTGCTCTGTCCTCCTTGCTCTGTCCTTGCTTGCTACGTTTCTGTTGATACTCTGCTTCCATTCTCCCAGCCTGCAGCATCCTGACATGATTCTAGTGCTATGTCTCATGCCTGCTCCAGGGTGCCTGCAGGATATCTCCAAGTTTAGTTCGGATTTCCACATCCAGCCAAGTTTAGTTCTGCTCTGTTCTGGACTACATCTGCTGCTATGTCAGGGCGCTGGTATGTGGCTGCACAACCCTAGTGGCTCAACAGCCGGGTGAGTGCGGTCGCCCTGCACCAGGCCCTGTCCAACTCCACTCCTGCTCAATACCTCCTGAACTCCATCTTTGGGCGCGCTGGGTCATTACAGTTGCCTGTATGGACCCAGTTTCCTGACACCAATAGAGATAATAATTTGCAAAATACCCGTGGGATACAGTCTCTCAGTAAGCGCCATACTCCGCCCCCCCAAACTTGCGATCTCACTATCTTATATACTTTTGTCTTAGCCAAAAGTTGGCATTGTCCCATGGGATGACTTTGACTATGTCACTCAAAGTTGTTTACCACGAACAGACACCTGCAAACCTCTGATATCTAATAGTATACTTACAATATTATAAATCAAAGTGTGAGTACACCAAATCTTAATAGATAATTACTGTATTTGCTCGATTATAAGACGACCCTGATTATAAAACGACCCCCCAAAATCTAAATATTAATTTGGGAAAAAAACAAAAAGCCTGAATATAAGACTACCCTATAGGAAAAAAAAGTTTTACTAGTAAATATTAATTCATGTAAACAATTTTTTCATATTTAATAAAAGCTATGATTGAGAAAAATATATTTTTTTTATTTCCTTTTATTTGCCAACCTGCCCCCCCAGTTATGCACATCTGCTCCCAGGGTTGCCATTCTGCCCCCTAGAAATGCCTTATACCCCCTATTTGCCACTCTGTCCCATGATGTGCCTTTTAACCCTCTATATGCCACTCTGCCTCCAGAAATGTCTTATACCCTCCTATATGCCACTCTGCACCATGATATGCCTTTTAAAAGGCATATCATGGGGCATAGTGGCATATAGGGGGTTAAAAGGCATTTCTGGAGGTATATATATATATATATATATATATATATATATATATATATATATAACTGCTAACAGCAATCACACTCCTATCAAGCCAAGGCAGCCAGTACATGCTGGAACCTGGGGATGATAGGAGTGTGAGTACAGCCTCCCTATGCCATGCTACCACTTACACATCCATGCTATCACACACACTCATTCACAAACACTTAAATACTCATTCATTCCATTAATCACACATACATGCTCAAAAACCTTCCCCTACCCCCTTACCTGAACTGCAGATCTCTCACTCGAAGACTTCTGCAGGGGCCCGGCTGTGCGAGCAACTTCTCTGGCCCCGCCCCCAGAATTATGTGACACTTTGCTAGCTTCCTGTTCTCCTGCTGCTAGTAGAATAGACACTGCTCGCGACCAAAGCACCGGTAAGCAGCCTGGACCCAGCGGACATTTTTTTGAGGACTGATTAGAAGACGACCTCGATTATAAGACGAGGGGTATTTTTCAGAGCATTTGCTCTGAAAAAACCTTGTCTTATAATCGAGCAAATACGGTATATATTGCATTCATCTTATCATAAGCCATTACATTAATCATGAAGAAATTAAAAAGCAAATATTTTATCATAAGCCTATAACAACCACATCAGCCTTTTTTTTCCAGGACAGATATAACTTTTACATATTGCTGACCAGCCCAGATAACATGCTGTCCTGCAGTATGGAGAAGGGAAGGAACCAACTAGTCAGATTTGCATCCCCCATACTGGGGGGGGGGGGGTGCAGCTGAGGCCATTACATAAATCAATACTAAAGGAAGGGGTAGGCTGGGGGTGATACACAAGGGGGCATCTACTAGTTCCATAATCAAATAAACAACCAGGACTTCCGTTTAACTCAGCACTCTTCTTCTCCGTAGAAAGGACCAAAGTCGCTACACCACTTAATCTGCAGCGAGTGGTACCTCGTCTACGGGTACATTCGGATCCCTCAAAAATCTTATTCCATACAGCTAACTTTCTTCAGTTCAGAGAGAAGCAAGGCCTCTGCGTCATTCAGTGGCAAGGCTGGGGGCAGATGTGCATAGCGGGGGGGAAGGTTGGAAAATAAAAGAAAATAAAAACAAAATATTTTTCTCAATCATAGCTTTTATTTTTTTTAAAAATGGTTTACATGAATTAACATTTACCGGTAAAACTTTTTTCCTATAGGGCCATCTTATATTCAGGCCTTTTTGTTTTTTTCCTAAATTAATAATCAGATTCTGGGGGGTCGTCTTATAATCAGGCAAATACGGCAATTTTGGGCTCTTCTTTACCAGTAAATCCACAAAGTATATATATAAAAAAAACCAACACATTGAAACATCATTTTTCACCTAGTGTAATAAAAAATCGGTTGGGGCTAATTCCCTCCTTAGCAAAAAACCAAAAGATTTTATGAACATATGAAATAAAAAAGTATTAACTGCAATTCCTGGGAACACTTAGGAAATATTAGAAATAAAATTGTGAAGCTCAGTGTACCAAGACACTGCAATTCATGTACAAAATTCTCCATGGAAACCTTTTATATTGTGGGGATAGATGTAGTGCCACCAAATTGGAGGGGGGAATTATGTAGAGAATATTTCCAAAAAAGAAACTGAATGGATTTTTAAACTTAGGATCTATCAAAAAGGAGGGCTCAACACCGATTTAAATATAATATCCTTTATTTAGACTATTACAGCATTTAATTTTAACTGTAACATTTAAATCGCAACATTATTTTTGGTGATTCAGTTCTAATATATGCCAATATATATCCATATGTGAGACACTATAAATACATTTATTATTACACATAATACTTTCTCTTGGCCTATGTTTCAATGTGAAGAAGGCATTGTCACATTTACCTTCATTGCACTATATCTCTCTTTCTCCCTAAGATATTTTAGATATTTCTTTTCCATTATATTCATTTCATTGATTTTCCATATAAACACACATAAAAAAATGTAAATATACATACATTAGCCATATTCATTATATTTATGTTTTTCTATATATTTAGATTTAGAAAGCATTTCGGATTTTTTATTGTACATTCGTTTTCTATTCTAAATTAACATATAAATTATCATTATACAATACATTAATTGATTAGGTATTCTTTACTATAATGTAGATACATAAATATGCATTTGTATTTTTTCGGGAACACTCCTTTGAATTGTCGGGTTTCCTAAGGAAGTTCTGTGTCTTCTTCCCCTTGATCTATAACGGAGAAACTGTCTGATGTCACTCTCCCCTGGCTGGACGCTTGGTAACATGGAAAGATAGATTGGATGACCTACCGTATTTGCTTGATTATAAGACGAGGTTTTCTTCAGAGCAAACGCTCTGAAAAATACCCCTTGTATTATAATCGGGGCCATCTTATAATGAGACCTCAAATAGGTACGACTGTGAGACTAAGATCCAGATCCCCCGCAGTGCTGCAGGGGACCTGGATCCTCCTGTCTTATGACCCCCATTTAACACCCCCACCCCCCCCCAAACTTACCGGTGCTTCTGACTCCCCGGTGCGGGGAATTCTCAGTCAGGGAAGGTCTGCACGATGGACGCAGACAACCCCCGCTGCTAACCGCACCTCCTTCCGGCTGCAGCGGAAGTTGCCTACGCAAATCGCATAGATGTCTACCTGCTGCCCAGACAACACACTGGGAGTCAGAAGCACCGGTAAGTTTGGCATGGTGGGGCAAGCTCCACCATGCCATACCCCAGTGGTGTGCTTTTTTTTACAGCATGTACTTTTAAGAAAATATATTTTTTAGCAAAAAAAACACAATGTCCAAAAATAAAAAAATAAATATTTTGATGCCATTTCATCTGTAGAAATGCCTTATACCCCCTAAATGCCACTCTGCCCCACAGATATGCCTTACACCCCCTATATGCCACTCCGCCCCCGGATATGCTTATACTCTATATTTGCCACTCTGCCCCCCAGATTTGCATTTTACCCCTATATGCCACTCTGCCTCCCTGATATGCCTTATACCCCCTATATATATACCGTGTCAATGTTTAATGCTATATCCATGTATCATGCTATGTCCATGTTCAATGCTACGTCCAAGTGTAATGCTATCTCTGTGCAGAGCCTGTCCGGGACTTAAATTAAAACATTGGGGGGGGGGGTTGTTTTTTTTTTAACTTTATTTAACATCCTCCATGTTAAATAAAGTTTTTTTCTGAAGAGGATGTTAAATAAAGTTAAAACAAAAAAAACGGTGTTTTAATTTAAGTCCCGGGCAGGGGCGCTGAGCGGTCGCTCGTGAAGTTTTCAGCAACCGCTTGGCGCCCCTCACTTTCTGAGACTCCGTCGCGGTGGCGGCGTTTCATGCTGAGCGCTGGAATTATGCCACACCGCGGCAGAGCGGGAAGACGGCTCCCATCGCAGGACTCGGGCAACAAGGTAAGTAAGGATCGGGAGAGGGGGGTAGATAGTGAAAAGGGGCAGAGGGGGGGAGGCAGTGAGAAGGGGCAGAGGGGGGAAGGCAGTGAGAAGGGGCAGAGGGGGGAGATTTTTTTCATTTCTTTTTTTTTGGAATGGGGCGCCAGAGGAGTAGTCCGCACAGGGCGCCAGAACACTTGAGGCCGGCTCTGTCTCTGTGTGTAGTGCTATGTCGGTGTGTAATGTTATCTCCTTGCGTAATGCTGTGTCCATGTGCAATGCTATGTCCATGTGTAATGCTATGTCCATGTGTAATGCTATGCCCATGCTTAATGCTATTTCCATTTTTAACGCTATCTCCATGTGTAATGCTATCTCCATGTTTAATGCTATGTCCATGATTAATGCTATCAACATGTTTAATGCTATCTGCTATACACAAAACAAAGCAAGAATTTAGCGCATACCCAGTAAATATCATTCAAAAAACCTAAAGAATATATATTGGAGATTTCTTTATACTATATGGCTATATCTAAGGCTGGTTAGACAGACACGTCCAACTCGGGGAATTTTGATGTAGTGGCAACTGAGCGTTATATAGCCATATAGTGTGATGCAACCCCCAATACTTACTCCTCAGATCAGTGAATGATATTCGCTGAGTATGCGTGGAATTCTTCTATTGTTTTATGTTAGTGTGTGTGCAGGCATGTTATTACTGTGTGTGCAGGCATGTTATTACTGTGTGTGTCTGGGTATGATATTGTCTATGTGTGTCTCTCTGGGTATGATAGCATGCATTTGTGTTAGTGTGAGTGTCTGTGCATGTGTGTTAATGTATGGGCCTTGTTGTGTTAGTGTGAGTGTCTGTGTGTGTATTAGTGCTTATTGTCTGGTTGTGTTAGTGTCAGGGTGTGTGTTAATGTATGGGTCTGGTTGTGTTAGTGTGAGTGTCTGTATGTGTATTAGTGCTGATTGTCTGGTTGTGTTAGTGTCTGGGTGTGTGTTAATGTATGGGTCTGGTTGTGTTAGTGTGAATGTCTGGGTGTGTGTATTAGTGCTGATTGTCTGGTTGTGTTAGTGTCAGGGTGTGTGTTAATGTATGGGTCTGGTTGTGTTAGTGTGAGTGTCTGTGTGTGTATTAGTGCTGATTGTCTGGTTGTGTTAGTGTCTGGGTGTGTGTTAATGTATGGGTCTGGTTGTGTTAGTGTGAATGTCTGGGTGTTTGTATTAGTGGTGATTGTCTGGTTGTGTTAGTGTGAGTGCCTGGGTGTGTGTGCTTTAGTAAAAAGATTGTGAGGAGAACCGGTGTGCCCCAAAAAAAGTGTGTGCTAAATAAGTAAATCTCTTAAAAATACTTCCCTTTTGTTTTCTCACAGCTGCCTCCTTAAAAACAACTCTATCCAGGTGTTGTAAAGTATAGGTTCAATTTCAATAGGGGGCGCTCATGTAAGAAAAACAAACGAAACAACAATAGTGTAGACTGTTCAGTCAATACGGTGTTAATTATATTGCGTTAGTTGCACTCACAATAGTGCTGAAGATTTGTGTTTGTTTCTCATTCCCCTCTCATAGCAGCTTGTGAAAAAGGTAGTAAATGGTTGCACTCACGGGATCCAAGGCACATAAAATTATGTGCAAGGTGCGCTCAGGGAGGGGGGTAGGGGAAGCCCACGGTGTCCAGGATCTCTTCTCCAAATGTCGTGGAATTTCAGGTCCAATCCCCCGGACGCTGTGATACAGTGCGGCAACTTCTTCCAGCCAGGGAGCGGGAAAACCACCCCCAGAGAATAAACAACTGCTGCTTATATTTAAAAATATAGATTTATTATGGGAATATCCCTTTTATTTAAATTTTAAAAAAGTACTTTAAGATATATAAAATATAAATCTGTAAAAGTCAAACGATTAAGTGAAATAAAAAGTCTTTCCTCAACGCGTTTCGGCTTTAATGGCTTCCTCAGGAAAAAAGTATTTGATCGCTTCTTCCACTCTTTTTCTATGTTTTAATTCTTTGTATTTTCTTCCATATACGCTAGATGGCGGTGTAACGTTGTTTCCGAGAACATGAGGACGTGTTGTGCGCACATGTACACTAGGTGGCGCTGTTACGTGGAGGCTGGATGTGCGTACTGGCATCATTCTGTTTATACGCGTCCCCATAGAAACGGCTTCTCCTTCTCCGTAGGGCTGTCTCTTTTCTTGGTGTTGCATCAGGTCCTAGTCTCCTGCTGTGCTGTGAAGTGCAGATGTTAAGAAATGACATTTGAAGACGGATTAACATGAACGGTAAGTATAAACGCTATAGGATGTAAACGTTTAAGGATGCGATTGCATGAATGAGAAAACATTAAACATGGATATATGAACTATAACTAAACATACTATGGGTTTTGTTTATACATAAATGTCTATATGAATCCACGAAAAAGAGAGCAATAAGGGTGGAAAAGTGCCAAACAATAATACAAAATACGAAATATTGGAATTGTGTATAGTAAAAAGTAATATTGAAGAAGCCATGAATGCATAAGTAGTCTGTGTCTATTTATTTCAAATGGGGGGAGGGATCCCTTAGGTGTAAGCTTGAATATCCAAGTTTATGTTCAAGCCTCCTTTTTTATATGTTCCTAATTTAAAGATCCACTTAGTTTCCTTTCTTGAAATGTTTTCTGCACTATTCCCTCCTCTCCAATTTGGGGGTACAATGTCTATTCCCATGATTCAAAATTGATTAATTGAGAAAACAGGACATGAATTACAGTATTGCGGGACATCGTGTTTAATGCTTGAATTCATAATGTTCCCAAGATGTTCCTAAATTCTTCCTTTAAGTGGTCTGATTGTTCTTCCCCCATACTATGCATCACATGGACATTGTAATAAATAAATTACAGATTTGGTGGTGCAGGTGATGAATTTGTTAATTTCGTATGTAGTCCCTGCCCTATTACTGATAAAACTGTTAGTTTTCCTTGGTAGGTAGGTGCACATCTTGCACCTACCGCATGGGAAAAAAACAATGGGTTTCTTGCCCAGAAAGGTATTAAAATTAATTTCTGTTTTCTTTGTTGGGAGGAAAATGTTTTTCAAATTATTTGTGTTTTTTTGTATATGATTTGAGGTTTTTCCAGTAAGAGGGGACCTAAAATGTCATCGCTCTTCAGGACATGCCACAATATCTTTTTAATGTGGTGAGCCTTAGTATTATATTCCTTAATGAATGAAAAACTGAAATCTTTCTTGTTCATATTATGTTTGGGCTTTCCATTTAGTAGATGAGATCTATCCATTTGTTCCACTGTTGACTTCTCGCTAATAACTCTATTGGATAGTGTTTCTCCCTAAATTTACTTTTAATATCTGTGGTGTGTTTAATAAAGTCCTGGTCCCGTGTACAGTTCCTCCTTATTCTCATCATCTGTGCCGTGGGGATGTTATCTAACCATGCTGGGTGATGACAGCTTGTGTAATCAATGAAACCATTGGCATCGGTAGCATTTTTATAATTTCTGGAGCATTGCCTTCTGTGAATAGTTCCACATCCAAGAATTCAACACTTTGCTTTAGTATGTTGAAAGTAAATTTTAGGTTGTATTGGTTCTAGTTGATGTATTCTATAAATTGATGTAATTTATCCAGTGTTCCCCTCCATATAATTAACACATCATCGATATATATCTCTTCCACAGCACCAGGTCTGCTTCAAATGGATTGTTGTGCCATATCTGTTCTGCTTCCCATTCGGCTACGAAAAGGTTGGCGTAACTCGGCACGAGCCTGGCACCCATGGCTGTCTCACATGAATGGCGGTAAAACTGGTGTTCAAACCAGAAATAGTTATATTTCAAAATAAAATCGATACATTCCAAAATGAATCTATGTTAACATGTTATCTCCATGTTTAATGCTATCTCAATGAGTAGTGTTGTGTCCAGAGCCGGCCTTAGGCGTTGTGGCGCCCTGTGCGGACTACTCCTCTGGCGCCCCCCCTCACTACCCCCCCTCTCTGCCCCTTCAAACTACCCGCCCTCTCTGCCCCTTTAAACTACCCCTCCCCTCTACCCCTTCAAACTACCCCTCCCCTCTGCCCCTTCAAACTACCCCCCCCTCTGCCCCTTCAAACTACCCCCCCTCTGCCCCTTCAAACTACCCCCCCCTCTGCCCCTTCAAACTACCCCCCCCTCTGCCCCTTCAAACTACCCCTCCCTCTGCCCCTTCAAACTACCCCCCCCCCTCTGCCCCTTCAAACTACCCCCCCCCCCACTTACCTTGTTGCCGGAGTCCTGCGGTAAGAGCGGGAGGCATCCGTCTTCTCGCTCTGCCGGCATTTCATGTTGAGCGCCGGTATAGTCCGGCGCTCAACATGAGATGCTGGCACCGGGACGGAGTCACGGAGAGTAAGGGGCGCCGAGCGGTTGCCGAGAACTTCACGAGCAACCGCTCGGCGCCCCTGACCGGGACTTAGATTAAAGCATCGGTTTTTTTTTTAAACTTTATTTAACATCAATGATGTTAAATAAAGTTACAAAAAAAAAAACGATGCTTTAATCTAAGTCCCGGTCAGGCGCCCCTGCAACCATGGCGCCCTGTGCGGTCGCACAGGTCGCACACCCCTAAGGCCGGCCCTGGTTGTGTCCATGTTTAATGCTATGTCCATATTTAATGTTATCTCTATGTGTAATGTGTGACAGTGTAAACCCCAGGGAGATGCTTAGTGTGGCATTTGGGTACAGGTGCTATCCAGATCGTAAATATGGGTCCCTAGGGTGGAACAATTGGAGAGCAGGGTGGGCCAATGCTCCGTTTCCCCATGCTGTGGAAATTCCATGCCGAGTTTTCCAGGAGGCAAGAAATCTGCAGGATCCGGTCCGGGATTCCAATGGGGCCGGCGTCAGGCACAGGTACTGGACATTAAAAACCCCTGGAGCTTGATACTCAGAGAGACTGTTGGGGGAAGAGGAAGTTCCCTGTGCTCCCAGGGCAAGGAGAGGCCCTGAAGAAGACAATCCCTGAGCCAAGTGAGGCAATACCTGCCTGGACATTTTGTGTGTTGTCTGGGGGAGGTTTTCCAGAGCCTGGCGTAGCTGGGTCTGGCTGGGAGGTTGAGGTAGTGGGTGATTAGGCTGGTCAGTCTGGACCAGCATAGTTCAGTTAGAGAGGGCTCCAATTGGGAGCTAGGTTTTCTTTTGCAGGTTTCACAGAAATGCAATACTTTTATCCAGCAAAAAGAAACTTCACGTCCGGATCATCAATAAGTCGTCACAAACACATCAAGGCCATCCTCCATAAGCATATGTATTTCAGCCAGCAATACACAAGGGCACATACCATGCAACAGTCAAACAGTGGCTTTTGGGGTTTAAGCGAGAAAAAAAAATAAATAAAATAAAATAAAAAAAATGAGCTGCTGTTCCTGGCTCTAATTGCCCTGGAGGACTGTGCTTAGGACCCCTAAAAGTGACATGTATGGCCCTCATGCTATAGGGTTTGTCACATATGGTGGAGGATGCGGGCAAAGCACTGCTATGGTCTGTGGGCAGAAAGCAGGAACCAAAAAAAAAAACGAAAAAAAAAAATGAGCTGCTGTTCCTGGCTCTAATTGCCCTGGAGGACTGTGCTTAAGACCCCTAAAAGTGACATGTATGGCCCTCATGCTATAGGGTTTGTCACATATGGTGGAGGATGCGGGCAAAGCACTGCTATGGTCTGTGGGCAGAAAGCAGGAACCAAAAAAAAAAAACGAAAAAAAAAAAATGAGCTGCTGTTCCTGGCTCTAATTGCCCTGGAGGACTGTGCTTAAGACCCCTAAAAGTGACATGTATGGCCCTCATGCTATAGGGTTTGTCACATATGGTGGAGGATGCGGGCAAAGCACTGCTATGGTCTGTGGGCAGAAAGCAGGAACCAAAAAAAAAAGAAAAAAAATTCGCTTTATTTTAACCGCTTAAACCTCAAAAACCACTGTTTGACTGTTGCATGGTATGTGCCCTTGTGTATTGCTGGCTGAAATACATATGCTTATGGAGGATGGCCTTGATGTGTTTGTGACGACTTATTGATGATCCGGACGTGAAGTTTCTTTTTGCTGGATAAAAGTATTGCATATCTGTGAAACCTGCAAAAGAAAACCTAGCTCCCAATTGGAGCCCTCTCTAACTGAACTATGCTGGTCCAGACTGACCAGCCTAATCACCCACTACCTCAACCTCCCAGCCAGACCCAGCTACGCCAGGCTCTGGAAAACCTCCCCCAGACAACACACAAAACGTCCAGGCAGGTATCGCCTCACTTGGCTCAGGGATTGTCTTCTTCAGGGCCTCTCCTTGCCCTAGGAGCACAGGGAACTTCCTCTTCCCCCAACAGTCTCTCTGAGTATCAAGCTCCAGGGGCTTTTAATGTCCAGCACCTGTGCCTGATGCCGGCCCCATAGGAATCCCGGACCGGATCCTGCAGATTTCTTGCCTCCTGGAAAACTTGGCATGGAATATCCACAGCATGGGGAAACGGAGCATTGGCCCACCCTGCTCTCCAATTGCTCCACCCCAGGGACCCATATTTACGATCTGGATAGCACCTGTACCCAAATGCCACACTAAGCATCTCCCTGGGGTTTACACTGTCGCAAATGCTATGTCCATGTTTAATGCTTTATCCATGTGTAAGGCTGTGTCAATGTTTAATGCTATCTCCATGTTTAATGTTATCTGTATGTGCAATGCTATGTCCATGTTTAATGCTATTGTCAGGAACCACTTTTTCGCTGCCTGAACCATGGCTTTTTTTTATACCTGTGGTGTTTAAATCTGCTACCACTAGTGGTCGCCCTCTGGAGCACTCAGAACTCAGGTGTGCCTTGTTACCTAGGTTGAGCCCTAGCCAATACATCTAGCTGGGCCTTGTTACCTGTGATTACCCTGCCTTTATGAACCTGCCCTGCCCTTCAGTCAGGGCCTTTGTATTGAAGTCTATGGATCTTCCTGCTGTGGCTCGGCACCTGTACTGTTCCTGGTTCCCTGCTTTGTGTCCTGATCAAGCGGGCTCGCTGCTTTGTGTCCTGATCAAGCGGGCTCGCTGCTTTGTGTCCTGATCAAGCGGACTCGCTGCTTTGTGTCCTGATCAAGCGGACTCGCTGCTTTGTGTCCTGATCAAGCGGACTCGCTGCTTTGTGTCCTGATCAAGCGGACTCGCTGCTTTGTGTCCTGATCAAGCGGACTCGCTGCTTTGTGTCCTGATCAAGCGGACTCGCTGCTTTGTGTCCTGATCAAGCGGACTCGCTGCTTTGTCTCCTGATCAAGCGGACTCCCTGCTTTGCGTCCTTCCAAGCGGACTCGCTGCTTTGTGTACTGATCAAGCGGACTCGCTGCTTTGTGTCCTGATCAAGCGGACTCGCTGCTTTTGTGTCCTGATCAAGCGGACTCGCTGCTTTGTGTCCTGATCAAGCGGACTCGCTGCTTTGTGTCCTGATCAAGCGGACTCGCTGCTTTGTGTCCTGATCAAGCGGACTCGCTGCTTTGTGTCCTGATCAAGCGGACTCGCTGCTTTGTGTCCTGATCAAGCGGACTCGCTGCTTTGTGTCCTGATCAAGCGGACTCGCTGCTTTGTCTCCTGATCAAGCGGACTCGCTGCTTTGTCTCCTGATCAAGCGGACTCCCTGCTTTGCGTCCTTCCAAGCGGACTCCCTGCTTTGCGTCCTTCCAAGCGGACTCCCTGCTTTGCGTCCTTCCAAGCGGACTCCCTGCTTTGCGTCCTTCCAAGCGGACTCCCTGCTTTGCGTCCTTCCAAGCGGACTCCCTGCTTGGACCCACCGAGTCTCGGCTAGTGCCTGGGGAACCGGGGAAAGTGTGTTGTCCCAGGCTAAGGGAGCACAAGACAGCGGAGGTAGTCGGTCGGACTAGCCAGCTCTGTGACATTGGTGGCAAGCAGTGGGATTGCGTTGTGCGTTGTGGCGCCCTGTGCGGACTACTCCTCTGGCGCCCCCCCTCACTACCCCCCCTCTCTGCCCCTTCAAACTACCCGCCCTCTCTGCCCCTTTAAACTACCCCTCCCCTCTACCCCTTCAAACTACCCCTCCCCTCTGCCCCTTCAAACTACCCCCCCCTCTGCCCCTTCAAACTACCCCCCCCTCTGCCCCTTCAAACTACCCCCCCTCTGCCCCTTCAAACTACCCCCCCCTCTGCCCCTTCAAACTACCCCCCCTCTGCCCCTTCAAACTACCCCCCCCTCTGCCCCTTCAAACTACCCCCCCCCTCTGCCCCTTCAAACTACCCCCCCCCCCCCACTTACCTTGTTGCCGGAGTCCTGCGGTAAGAGCGGGAGGCATCCGTCTTCTCGCTCTGCCGGCATTTCATGTTGAGCGCCGGTATAGTCCGGCGCTCAACATGAGATGCTGGCACCGGGACGGAGTCACGGAGAGTAAGGGGCGCCGAGCGGTTGCCGAGAACTTCACGAGCAACCGCTCGGCGCCCCTGACCGGGACTTAGATTAAAGCATCGTTTTTTTTTTTAAACTTTATTTAACATCAATGATGTTAAATAAAGTTTAAAAAAAAAAAACAAAAAAAAACGATGCTTTAATCTAAGTCCCGGTCAGGCGCCCCTGCAACCATGGCGCCCTGTGCGGTCGCACAGGTCGCACACCCCTAAGGCCGGCCCTGGTTGTGTCCATGTTTAATGCTATGTCCATATTTAATGTTATCTCTATGTGTAATGTGTGACAGTGTAAACCCCAGGGAGATGCTTAGTGTGGCATTTGGGTACAGGTGCTATCCAGATCGTAAATATGGGTCCCTAGGGTGGAACAATTGGAGAGCAGGGTGGGCCAATGCTCCGTTTCCCCATGCTGTGGAAATTCCATGCCGAGTTTTCCAGGAGGCAAGAAATCTGCAGGATCCGGTCCGGGATTCCAATGGGGCCGGCGTCAGGCACAGGTACTGGACATTAAAAACCCCTGGAGCTTGATACTCAGAGAGACTGTTGGGGGAAGAGGAAGTTCCCTGTGCTCCCAGGGCAAGGAGAGGCCCTGAAGAAGACAATCCCTGAGCCAAGTGAGGCAATACCTGCCTGGACATTTTGTGTGTTGTCTGGGGGAGGTTTTCCAGAGCCTGGCGTAGCTGGGTCTGGCTGGGAGGTTGAGGTAGTGGGTGATTAGGCTGGTCAGTCTGGACCAGCATAGTTCAGTTAGAGAGGGCTCCAATTGGGAGCTAGGTTTTCTTTTGCAGGTTTCACAGAAATGCAATACTTTTATCCAGCAAAAAGAAACTTCACGTCCGGATCATCAATAAGTCGTCACAAACACATCAAGGCCATCCTCCATAAGCATATGTATTTCAGCCAGCAATACACAAGGGCACATACCATGCAACAGTCAAACAGTGGCTTTTGGGGTTTAAGCGAGGAAAAAAAAAAAAAAAAAAAAAAAATGAGCTGCTGTTCCTGGCTCTAATTGCCCTGGAGGACTGTGCTTAGGACCCCTAAAAGTGACATGTATGGCCCTCATGTTATAGGGTTTGTCACATATGGTGGAGGATGCGGG
Source organism: Spea bombifrons (assembly GCF_027358695.1). Classification (NCBI taxonomy): domain Eukaryota; kingdom Metazoa; phylum Chordata; class Amphibia; order Anura; family Pelobatidae; genus Spea; species Spea bombifrons. Next base: position 93,423,171 of record NC_071090.1, read on the forward strand.
CAAAGCATTGCTATGGTCTGTGGGCAGAAAGCAGGAACCAAAAAAAAAAAAACGAAAAAAAAAAAATGAGCTGCTGTTCCTGGCTCTAATTGCCCTGGAGGACTGTGCTTAAGACCCCTAAAAGTGACATGTATGGCCCTCATGCTATAGGGTTTGTCACATATGGTGGAGGATGCGGGCAAAGCACTGCTATGGTCTGTGGGCAGAAAGCAGGAACCAAAAAAAAAAAACGAAAAAAAAAAAAATGAGCTGCTGTTCCTGGCTCTAATTGCCCTGGAGGACTGTGCTTAAGACCCCTAAAAGTGACATGTATGGCCCTCATGCTATAGGGTTTGTCACATATGGTGGAGGATGCGGGCAAAGCACTGCTATGGTCTGTGGGCAGAAAGCAGGAACCAAAAAAAAAAGAAAAAAAATTTGCTTTATTTTAACCACTTAAACCTCAAAAACCACTGTTTGACTGTTGCATGGTATGTGCCCTTGTGTATTGCTGGCTGAAATACATATGCTTATGGAGGATGGCCTTGATGTGTTTGTGACGACTTATTGATGATCCGGACGTGAAGTTTCTTTTTGCTGGATAAAAGTATTGCATATCTGTGAAACCTGCAAAAGAAAACCTAGCTCCCAATTGGAGCCCTCTCTAACTGAACTATGCTGGTCCAGACTGACCAGCCTAATCACCCACTACCTCAACCTCCCAGCCAGACCCAGCTACGCCAGGCTCTGGAAAACCTCCCCCAGACAACACACAAAACGTCCAGGCAGGTATTGCCTCACTTGGCTCAGGGATTGTCTTCTTCAGGGCCTCTCCTTGCCCTAGGAGCACAGGGAACTTCCTCTTCCCCCAACAGTCTCTCTGAGTATCAAGCTCCAGGGGCTTTTAATGTCCAGCACCTGTGCCTGATGCCGGCCCCATAGGAATCCCGGACCGGATCCTGCAGATTTCTTGCCTCCTGGAAAACTTGGCATGGAATATCCACAGCATGGGGAAACGGAGCATTGGCCCACCCTGCTCTCCAATTGCTCCACCCCAGGGACCCATATTTACGATCTGGATAGCACCTGTACCCAAATGCCACACTAAGCATCTCCCTGGGGTTTACACTGTCGCAAATGCTATGTCCATGTTTAATGCTTTATCCATGTGTAAGGCTGTGTCAATGTTTAATGCTATCTCCATGTTTAATGTTATCTGTATGTGCAATGCTATGTCCATGTTTAATGCTATTGTCAGGAACCACTTTTTCGCTGCCTGAACCATGGCTTTTTTTTATACCTGTGGTGTTTAAATCTGCTACCACTAGTGGTCGCCCTCTGGAGCACTCAGAACTCAGGTGTGCCTTGTTACCTAGGTTGAGCCCTAGCCAATACATCTAGCTGGGCCTTGTTACCTGTGATTACCCTGCCTTTATGAACCTGCCCTGCCCTTCAGTCAGGGCCTTTGTATTGAAGTCTATGGATCTTCCTGCTGTGGCTCGGCACCTGTACTGTTCCTGGTTCCCTGCTTTGTGTCCTGATCAAGCGGACTCCCTGCTTTGTGTCCTGATCAAGCGGACTCGCTGCTTTGTGTCCTGATCAAGCGGACTCGCTGCTTTGTGTCCTGATCAAGCGGACTCGCTGCTTTGTGTCCTGATCAAGCGGACTCGCTGCTTTGTGTCCTGATCAAGCGGACTCGCTGCTTTGTGTCCTGATCAAGCGGACTCGCTGCTTTGTGTCCTGATCAAGCGGACTCGCTGCTTTGTCTCCTGATCAAGCGGACTCCCTGCTTTGCGTCCTTCCAAGCGGACTCGCTGCTTTGTGTACTGATCAAGCGGACTCGCTGCTTTGTGTCCTGATCAAGCGGACTCGCTGCTTTTGTGTCCTGATCAAGCGGACTCGCTGCTTTGTGTCCTGATCAAGCGGACTCGCTGCTTTGTGTCCTGATCAAGCGGACTCGCTGCTTTGTGTCCTGATCAAGCGGACTCGCTGCTTTGTGTCCTGATCAAGCGGACTCGCTGCTTTGTGTCCTGATCAAGCGGACTCGCTGCTTTGTGTCCTGATCAAGCGGACTCGCTGCTTTGTCTCCTGATCAAGCGGACTCGCTGCTTTGTCTCCTGATCAAGCGGACTCCCTGCTTTGCGTCCTTCCAAGCGGACTCCCTGCTTTGCGTCCTTCCAAGCGGACTCCCTGCTTTGCGTCCTTCCAAGCGGACTCCCTGCTTTGCGTCCTTCCAAGCGGACTCCCTGCTTTGCGTCCTTCCAAGCGGACTCCCTGCTTGGACCCACCGAGTCTCGGCTAGTGCCTGGGGAACCGGGGAAAGTGTGTTGTCCCAGGCTAAGGGAGCACAAGACAGCGGAGGTAGTCGGTCGGACTAGCCAGCTCTGTGACATTGGTGGCAAGCAGTGGGATTGCTTCTTAGTCTGAGGGACACTCACTTTCTACCGGGATTAAACAACAGGACGGCAGAGTTCGGTCGCCTTGACGAGGACATGGATGTGGTATCAGAATACCAGGGGCTGCTGTGGGTCATCCTCTCTTGCTACACCACTACTCTGCCTGCAGAACAATACCAGAATCTGAGGCAACTGGTTTGATAGTCACTATGGCAGAGGGCTGTTATATGCCAGGGTCAGTGTCTTCCAAGCTCCAAACAAAAGATTAGAGACCAGCGAAACTATGCATGTCATTCCTGGGACAGCAACCCCAGGAGCAATGGGTATCCGAATTGGACAAGCTGGTCCAACAGGAGGTAGAGCTGGAAAATTACTATAGGGCTCTGCAGTGGTATACAGAGCAAGCATATTGGGGAACTGTGAAAGAATGTTCCCCAGAGGGCTATGACTTTGGTGGCCCAGGATTATTATGGGATAGTCTTCAGGAGGATCCGGACTTCGTAAGTACAGCGGAGTGGCGGATTCAGAAGATGCCCTAACCCCAGCTGAAGCGCTGGCAACAGGGCAGAGCATCGCTGGCCTCTGCCCAGCACATACCAAAGCTGCAGGAATTCAGGGAGATACAGCGGCCGACCCGCCTCAGCAGCAGAAGCAGAGAGGTGGAACAGCCGGTCCATCTCCCCAGCGGCAGAACCTAATTCCGGGACAGGAGGAACCTGACCTCCCTTCTCAACGGCAGCAGGAGCACCAGGGAGGGGATGCAGGAGACATCACTCCCCAGCGGTACCCGGAAGATGGCGCAGCCGGCCCATCTCCCCAGCAGCAGCAGGAGCAACAATTTTGGGAGGGCATTGATGGGCCAAATGAACTGACTGACTACGGAGTCAACCTGTTTGGGGTTTCCTCCTGTGTCAGTCCAATTTGGAGGGGGGGAGAATTATGACGGAACCCTCAATCACTGGGACCACTGGAGAGGCCTAACTGCCAGCCTCCTCCCTATTGACTATGGGCCCTGGGTTTGTAAAGACTTTTGTGGCTACCCCCAGCAGTATCATCTCATCACTGGCTGAGGGGATTATCTCCAGCATACAGCCAGGATCTGCAACCAGGGAGTGACTGCCATTGTTTCAGTTTAATGTTGTATAAATCAGTCCCCCCCCCATTGTATTGTTAATCTCGTTACTGCCCCTGTTGTCTCTGGGAGGCAGATTAAGGGGGGCAGTTTGTGTCCCAATATCTTATTTTATGTAAATGTGTGTTTTGATGGATATATCCAGCCCTGTGTGTCCAAAATAAATCAGTCTTCGTTTGGTTTTACCCTACACTGAGTCTCGGCTAGTGACTGGGGAACCAGGGAAAGTGCGTTGTCCCAGGCTAAGGGGGCACAAGACAGCGGAGGTGGTCGGTCGGACTAGCCAGCTCCGTGACAAATGCTTTGTCCATGTTTAATGCTATATCCATGCTTAATGCTATATCCATGTTTAATGCTATGTCATTGTGTAATGCAATGTCCATGTTTAATGTTATCTCTATGTGTAATGCTATGTCCATGTGTATCATTATCTCCATGTTTAACGCTACACCCATGTGTAATGCTCTGTCCATGTTTAATGCTATGTCCATGTTTAATTCTATGTCTGTGAGTAGGTCTACATCCATGTTTAATGCTATCTCCATGTGTAATGCAATGTCTATTTTTAATGCGATGTCTATTTTTAATGCGATGTCCATTTTTAATGCGATGTCCGTTTATATTGAACTGATGTTAAGGCAGTCCTATTAAAGGGAAAGAGCTTGCGGTGGAGGCATAATCATCCACAGAAGCTTTGTGCTTCCATGTTGTCAATTACGTTTTGCCTTTTCTTTTCTACAGGTATAAATACACAGTTAACCTCTTAGTGTCCAGAGGGAAGGACAATCTTTCAAGCCATGGTTCCCTAGAGGTTTCCACCCTTAGGGTGGTTTTTCCTCTCCTGTGTGCTGAAAGGTGACTCTTCGTGAGTCTTGAGGTAGCTGTCACCATGATCATTGCTTTCAGGCCTAATTAATTGGACTATTAATTTTGTAATTAATAATAAATAAATTAAATCACCATCAGTTTCTGTTGTGTTTTTTATACTATTGACTAAAAGTAGCTGTAACCATATGTAATAACAAAAATGAATGGAGTTTATCCAGACCAATGGTTCGTGCCCAACCAGTGTGTATGCTAAAGAGCTGCAGGGCTGGCTTCCTCAGGGCCCTTTGCCAGGTATTTCATGCTTTATTAAAAAAACACCAATGCACAGGTGTACAAAAAGGACAATGTATGAATTTAAAAGGTTACAAATTTGCATCAGTGCGTCTCATGTTTAGACGTCACTTACATCTTCACACACATCATAGTTAAACATTTAGAATGAGTAATGTTATACAAAATACTAAAACCCCATATTTTTCATACATATCTAAACCCTCACTAAATCAGTTAAATTGACAGAACATACCCCCAACAACAATTCAGGTGTCCAGATTGTATATGCATTTCAAGCATTTTAATTGGGCTTATAAGGTGTATATTGCTGTTTTGGAACTGTTTTTTTTTACATTTAGTATGTTGGGTTTGTAACTGGAAATTTTAAACAAAGAAGCCATGAACACCACCCAATCTAGGATATGTCACTAGTGGTTTCAGGACACAGTCCAAGCAGACATTTGGCCACCAATCACTGCCGAAATTAGCTATAGAAATACTCTGTTGAATTTTTTTTCACCAACGCTTCTGTGTTTTGTAGAATTTTTTTGGCACAGGTTATGAGTTATGGCAGAGAAATCCAGCATGTGTTTTTTAGATTATGGAAATACCCTACATGCATAAGTTTTTTTACATTATTTTTTTTTTAACTTGCCTGGAACAAACTTTTTGATAGCTGCGTAGAGTTTTTATATAGGTCATGTGCCATCAAAATACCCTACATTTTCATCTTGTTTTACTAAGTTGCAGCAATCCTACGGTTTTTTGTTTTTTTATTCCCTATTCCCTATTTTTGTATGATACAGAGACCTGGTAGAGAGGGACAGGAAGGGCAGTGGTACCTAAGGAGTCTGTCCTAATACCTTTTTTATAGCAGACTTTTTGTGCGTTTGGTGGGGGGATTGTACAAGGAAAATGCCATTTTTGTCTTTGGATCAGAGGATGTTTCTCAAAATCTTTAGCTGGAACTGTAGAAAAGTGTAATTCTTTCCAGTTCCAAATTTATCTTAAAGTACCTATGTATTAAACACGGAAACTTGGGTCAGGTAGATCACAACTTTTGTATACCATGTTGTGGTTTTGCCTAACACTAGGTAGGGCTGTTGACTTTGATCAGAAAGGTATACCCCACCACGTTTTATTGTTATTGATAATGCACTGTGGTTTTGGGAACTGTGCATCACCCTTACCTCTGACATGTACCAGCACCAAACTTTCATTGTGTATGGAGGAGAGAACATACTCTACATGTCTTCACAGAGCACTTTTGTTTTGGGTACACCAATTGGTGGATGGAAGCTTTTTAGGCTGGGGTGTCATATATATATATATATATATATATATATATATATAAAAAATTAAACAACTCCAGGCTGGTATCGGAATTATCTACCTGGATACCAAAGGTACATACATTTCTAGTTTCCTATTTTTCCTTCTTGCTACTGATCTTTATACTTTTTTAACCTGGTCCATGCTATAAGCACATAAGCTTTCTAGACCTCAGAGGTCTTTTCGTCACCATTTCTTCTGTAGGAGAGACCTCTGATGTCCAAACATACACCTTTCAATAGAAATCATACAACGTATGCAGTTAAGTGTCCATTTTGCTTGTGGAGCTCAGTAAGAACAATACCAAGACTTTGCTACACTTTTAATTTTATTTCAAATATTTTAAATACACGATGGATACTTAACATAGACACAACTGTACAATGGAACTGACAACATGTTGATATTGTTTTAAAGATACAACACCTGGCTTCTTCAAAATATACATAAATAAAAATTCATTAATTCAATCTGAATCCCGTTATGAGCGATGTATTCCTGGTTTTCATCACATTGGTTACAGATCTTCAATTTTATCTGGCAAGTGGGTCCAATACAAAAGCCCGACAAATGGAGATATTATTATATTGTGGAGCCTTGAACAAGTTTTCTAGTGTGAACTCTTAATTCAACTCTTTCTTATTCATTTATTGAATATCAATGCACTTATATCACTTTTTTCAATTGTTTTTTCTCTCTCTAATTAATGATATAATTCATTATGTTTAAACAGTTTGGTGGTTTCATGGGAACGTGAAAGTGGCCATACCAAGTCAGGACTCTAGGAATGGTTCTTAGAATCATGTTGATGCATTGTCATCTTTAAAGAGTTTCTTCTGAATCAATGTCATCGGGAAGGTTCATACAGGTTATCAGAAAAATATAGAGAAGAGCATCTCTGGATAGCTTCACCCTACTGATGGGAATCTCCGAGCGTGGTTTCTCCTTCTCTGTAACATAAGTTACATGCACCAGGCCTTTGAAGTCAGTTGTGGAGATGTTGCCATGTGTGTTCCGATTCATGTTGACACTTGAGACTCCTGTTTCTTCTGCGTACTCTTTGTAAGAGGAGTCACAGCCACCCCAACGCCTGTGCGAAGGACAAAGAACCATTTAGACAAGTGATATTCACAGAAAATGTTCCATCTGAAGGAGAGACCCGTGACTTTCTGAAAACCTTTGTAACTTTACATCGTTTTGTATCTTGGTCCAATAAAGTATCAACTTTGACGTAATACCCTACTATCACCCTTTCAACTGTTGAGCTGAGTAAAAACACATTAAGAACAATCTCAATGCTCGCTTGACAGCCTTATCACACCAACATCAGCACTCACTAAATAAGACTGCAAAGTAAAATCTAGATCTAGGCTTTCCTGTGTATTTGACATCACAGCAGGCACAGACCTCCCTAATACCCCTTTGGCCAACCTGTGTGACCTCTGGAGACGTTATTATGTGAAGTCATGTCCTGGTACTCCAAGATTACGCTCAGTACAAGGATGAGGAGGTAGGTTATGTGTCCCTCCCAACAGGGCTGGCCTAAGGGGTGTGCGACCTGTGCGGCCGCACAGGGCGCCATGGCAATAGGGGCGCCTGCCCGGGACTTAAAACATCAGGGTTTTTTTTGTTTTGTTTTGTTTTAACCTTATTTAACATCCTCCATGTTAAATAAAGGTTTTTTTTACTTTATTTTACATGGAGGATGTTAAATAAAGTTAAAACAACAAAAAAACCCCAATGGTTTAATTTAAGTCCCAGGCAGGGGCGCAGAGCGGTCGCTCGTGAAGTTTTCAGCAACCGCTCGGCGCCCCTCACTCTCCGTGGCGGTGCCGGCGTTTCATGCTGAGCACCGAAATATGATGTCATATTCCGGCGCTCAGCTGTGAAGCGTGCACCGCGGCAGAGCGGGAAGACGGACCCCTCCCGCTCTCACCGCAGGACTCAACAAGGTAAGTAAGGATAATGAGAAGTAGGGAGAGGGGCGGGGGCGAAGGCAGTAAGATGGAGCAGAGGGGGGGGGAGGCAGTGAGAAGGGGCAGAGGTGGTAGATAGTGAGAAGGGGCAGAGGGGGGGAGGCAGTGAGAAGGGGCAGAAGTTATAGATAGTGATAAAGGGGGAGAGGGGATAGATAGTGAGAAAGGGGAGTTTTGTGACAAGATTTTTTATCCTTTCTTTTTTTGGGATGGGGGGGCGCCAGAGGAGTAGTCCGCACAGGGCGCCAGAACACCTAAGGCCTGCTTTGCCTCCCAAATATGTATAAGACCAGGGCAAAACTAAAGACATAGCTACATTTAAGCATAAATACCGCTTGAGGGCATACATATAATTACAAGTAAAAAATCATGGGGATCAGCTGATCCCCCATCCTTAAAATCGCCCTTATCTGTCTGGGTCTTCTGCAGAATCTTTATCAATGCCACATGACGTACCTTTTTTATGATTGCCAGCAATAAGATAACGGCAGATACCAGCATAATACTTCCTGCAATAGACACCATGATGATCTCATAGGTCCTGTTTGTATAATCTGCTATAGAAAGGGCATAAAAATGTAGTCATTTTCCTCTTCCCGTACTGCCACTCAAGAGTAATAACATGACCTTTTACAAAGAAAGAGAATATCGAAGTCCCTGCACGCCTGAGTTACAAATCACACAGCAGGCCAAGCATAGTCAGAAACCATTAAAGTCCATTATTTTACACATTTATAGAAAGTGTTATTGTATGTGAATTAGCGCTCCTTTTAACTTTTCTCAGAACAGCTGAGCTCACGAACATTATAGAAACATACCCCTGCTTGAGTACGGGTGACTTAATTCAGAAGTGTTGTATTTGAGTGTCAAGCTAGTTCCCAAGTATATGTATAACTTAATATTAAAATTAATCAATCCTTGGTTAAGCCTCTACTACTTCATCTGGAAGGCTGTGCCATGCATCAACCACCCTCTCAGTAAAACTTTTGTTGTGTCATGTTTTGTAACAGCTTTCTAGAATGTTGCCCAAATTGTGGTTCTCTCTCTCTCTTAAGCATTTCATATTTCAGCCCACAAAGAAAAAACTCCTGTGATTACAATCAGTAGCGTACCTAGCGGGGGGGGTGTCCGCACCGGGTGCCGCTCATCAGGGGGGTGCCAACTTGCCGGCACCCGGCACCCCTCCAGAGACGGACAGTAACGTCCGCCGCTGGAGGAGCAGACTCGCAAGGGAGCGGTTCCGAGGGAACGGGGTTCAGAGGGCACGTTCAGCGGTGGGCGCGGCTTCAGTGTTGTGCGCCGGGATCTGACAACAAACCCCGGCGCACAACAGCTGTTGCCGCGCTGATCGCAAGGGAGCGGTATCGGAGGTCTTTAACAGACCACCGGCTCCCTTGAGTGATTTTAAGGCGGTTCAAGGATCTCCCGGGAGCTGTTTAAGGTAGGTGCCTTACACCCATACACCACTCTGCCTCCCCCCCTCCCATACACCACTCTGCCTCCTCCCCTCTCCCATACACCACTCTGCCTCCTCCCCCTCCCGTACTCCACTCTGCCTCCTCCCCCCTCCCGTACTCCACTCTGGCTCCTCCCCCTCCCATACACCACTTTGCCTCTTCCCCCCTTCCATACACCACTTTGCCTCCTCCCCCTCCCATACACCACTTTGCCTCCTCCCCCTCCCATACACCACTCTGGCTCCTCCCCCTCCCATACACCACTCTGCCTCCTCCCCTCTCCCATACACCACTCTGCCTCCTCCTTCCTCCCGTACTCCACTCTGCCTCCTCCCCCCTCCCGTACTCCACTCTGCCTCCTCCCCCCTCCTGTACTCCATTTTGCCTCCTCCCCCTCCCATACACCACTCTGGCTCCTCTCCCTCCCATACACCACTCTGCCTCCTCCGCTCTCCCATACACCACTCTGGCTCCTCCCCCTCCCATACACCACTCTGCCTCCTCCGCTCTCCCATACACCACTCTGCCTCCTCCCCCTCCCGTACTCCACTCTGCCTCCTCCCCCCTCCCGTACTCCACTCTGCCTCCTCCCCCTCCCATACACCACTTTGCCTCCTCCCCCCCCCTCCCATACACCACTCTGGCTCCTCCCCCTCCCATACACCACTCTGCCTCCCCCCCTATACTCCACTCTGCCTCCTCCCCCCACCCATACTCCACTCTGCCTGTCAGCAACGGAGGTTCACAAGACACCAGGGAGCCGGGTAGAGAGGCAGAGTGGCATCGGGCAGACCCTCACCAGCTGACAGAGAGGATGATCCTCTGCAGGAGACCTCGATTCTCTGTCAGCCGGTGGGGGTCTGCACGATGCGCACAGACAGCCTCCGTTACTGCCCTTCACTTACGCTGAGGCTTCTATGAAGCTGCAGTGAAAGTGCCTGTCAGCAACGGAGGTTCACAAAACACCAGGGAGTCAGGAGAGAGGCTGAGCGGTGTATGGGAGGGGGGAGGCGTCAGAGGGGTGTATGGAAGTGGAGGGGAGAGGCGGAAGTTGTCTGTGCGTATCGCACAGACACCCACCGGCCGGCAGTGAGTGGAATCCAGGTCCCCTGCAGCGTTGCGGGGGATCTGGATTCTAGTGTTATAATCCGATCTCTTTTTGAGGTCGGATTATATAAGGAGAGGAGTTTTTCAGAGCTGACGATTTTCATTATCGATTATTATCGATTTTATCGATTAGTTGTTTCAGCCCTAATGTTAATATAGCACAACACAAAGAGTGCAAATGGAAAACGCAGAACAGGAAAAAATGGAGCAGTGCTTCATATAGTAAGAAGCACAAAGCACTTCTGAAAATGAACATGAATGTCACTGTCTTTGAAAGACCATTGGTTACATATCTGTCATCTCTTCTCCAAAACGAGAGTAGCAGATGGTCCACATGTGCAGAGGATGCATGCCCAGGAACATTTTCTCCCTCTGATTGCATGGTTTTATGCTGCCTCTGTCGCCAATGGTAACATGCAGCATACCTTTTACAAAGCACCTTAAAACTGCCAACATAATACAAGTGTCACCAGTGTTCAAAATGACAAAGATCTATATGATATGTCAGATGGTTTTATTGCAGAAAAAACTGATTTTCCTCCCATTATATCCTATGAGCATTCACTCAATTCTGTAATGCACCTGCCATTCCCTAGAAAACCGCCATAATCTCACATAACCTGAGTTTTAGAACCTATAACTGTACTAGGGGAGCATACATGACAAAAATCTATCTATTTCTCTGAAAAACAGGTTTGATTTTTCTCCCATTATATCCTATGGGCATTCCCTCAACACTGTCATTCAACTGTCATAATTCATAGCCATAATTCCACCTAATCTGACACTTAGATCATGTGTCTGTAACAGGGGAGTATGTGTTCCAAAGATCTACATCATATGTCTGATGGTTTTCTCTGCAAAACAAGTTACATTTTTCTCCCATTCTATCCTATGGTTATTCACTCAATACTGTCATTCACCTGTCATTCCATAGAACACAGCTATAATTCCACATAATATAGATCATGTGTGTGTACTAGGGGAGTAGGTGTACCAAAGATCTATATGATATTTCAGAGGGTTTTGTCTGAAAAACAGGTTTAATTTTTCTCCCATTATATCCTATGGGCATTCCCTCAAAACTGTCATTCACCTGTCATTCCATAGAAAACAGCTATAATCCCACAAAATATGAGTTTTGGATCATGTGTGTGTACTAGGGGAGTATGTGTGCCAAAGATCTAGATGATATGTCTTAAACTTTTATTTCAAAATCAATTATTCTTTTCCCCTCTATTATAGTCTATGGGCATTCCTCCCCATTATAGTCTATGGGCATTCCATTTTGTCATTTGTTTTAGTATGTCCCCCATGACTGCCATATTTCCAACCTGAAGAAGTTTCTGGCCCTGAAATCGTACCTCCCAATCATACTTCTTTCAATCCCCAGTCCCTCTTTCTACCCCTGGTGTGTGTGGTTTTATATTATTAAAATGTTGGTGAATGTGACTAACGCCATAAAAGTTACAATAATGTGTATAGAAACAGCCGGAAATGGTTTTGCCGAGAGGTACTTTAATATGCATTCTTCATCAGTGAGGCTGTATGGGACACCGGAGTGTCCCTTTAACACACATTAAAACATAATAGTACAGCAGGAGAAGAAAAGACATGTTCAAGGTTTTTCCGTATATCTCCTGTGCATGTGTAATGGATGGCCCTATGTTTTATAGTCCAGGAACTTCCCCTGGCTGTTCTCAGTCACTGTAACTCCTTGTCTCTGGTTATTTCTAAGCCTCCACTCTGAAAGGACTATTCAATGTTAGCGTTACAGTAAAGTTCAGACTTCTGTAATGTCAGAGCTGTCATACATCACACCACCACTTCAGGTATCTGGAAGCTTCCTGTTCACTAAGATTGAAGGCTCTAGTTAGCAAAGAGTTAATCTACTCTTGTTCCTACACCAGCTCATATCTTTAACCTCTACTTGATTTGTCCCATCCGCCTTCACGCATGGTACAGTAGCTTCCATCTTGAAGTTAAGGTAGCATCTCTCTACTTTGCATCCAGGCTTCTTGAACAAGTCTTATACACCCAACTAAGTAAGTCTTGACGTATTTGACCCTCTTCAACCTGGATTCCGCTCTCGATGTTCCACTGAAACCGCCCTTACTAAAGTTACTAATGACCTCATCACTGCTAAACCCAAGGGCAACTACTCTATGCTAATCCTACTGGACATTTCTGCTGCTTTCCACACTGTGGACCAGCCTCTTCTCCTTCAAACTTTTCAGTCTTGATCCCTGTGACATTGTTCTCCTGGTTCACATCCTACCTTTCTGACCATTTCTTCAGCATCTCCCGCTCCATTCATACTTCCCTTTCCCCTCTCAGCTAGTGTACCCCAAGGTTTAGTTCTAGGATGTCTTCTGTTCTCACTTTATACTACCTCATATACTACCTCACTTGGCAAACTAATCTCAACCTTTGGCTTTCAATACCATTTGTAAGCCAATGACACTCAGATCTACCTATCTTCACTTTTAGATCATCTAACCGGCTTGCCTCTCTCTCTAACTGGATGTCTGCATGATTCCCTCTGGATTGTAAGCTCATTTGAGCAGAGCCCTCCTTACCTCTTGTTTCTATAAGTCGAATTGTTATGTTATTTACTACTTGTTAACTCCTGTTTACCCATTATACAGCTCTGTGGAATATGATAGCACAGTGCAAAACAATTAATAATAAATGCACGTTTGCAGTGTGACGGCCCCTGACAGTCACATAGTGGTTCATGGGATATGAGGCCTTTCTTCTATTAATTACGTTTAAAAAATTATGGTAAACTTCCCAAAATTATAATAAGTTGTCACTGTGAAAAGTAGCCCAAAGTATATTTTCCTTTTGAGTTAACTTAGAAACCTGTCTAGAATCAAAAGCCAATCTTAAACCTGGATAGAACTCAACACTGAAAATACTACGTCATGTGCATGAGATGTAAAACAAAAATTATAACTTTTTAATATTAATAAATATAAAATATATATATATATATATATATATATATATATATATATATATATATATATATATATATATATATATATATACCAATGGTGACGGCATATTTGCTTCCACCGAAGGTATAGCCAGGGCATTTCTCGCAAACTTTCCGTAATTTCCCATGGTGCCGTCCCAAGTAAGAAGTAAGACACTGTGTGTTTTTAGCAGACTTGTGCTTTGGCGCGCAGTTGGTTGGTACAGAGATGTAACTGTCAGATGTATGAAGGCTACACCTTACTACATGTACTTATCTATCTGTGTAATTGGAAGAGGCGCTTGTTACTGTGAGAGATGCCAAAAACCTGCACCAACAAACTATAGCCCACCATCCGGTTATGGAACAGAAATACCACCACATAGTGCCAGCAGGCCTTCCAACCCTGGAATAGAACATCATGCTTTAATGCAAGATCATATGTTCCATGGATTATTAATAGGGAAGTAAAGCTATAGATCTTCACAACAAACAATAAAGAGGCATTATAGCATATATAATATACATAACGCACTTGAAAACAAAATGCGTACCCAAAATCACTTTATTATACAGGTCATTTATTGTAAATCCCACACAGAGTCCTCATGAGAGCCACAAGCCAGGGGCCAGACTGGCAACAGATGTGTCACGAAAGGAAAATCACACACAGCGCCAGCAGCAGAGAGCAGTAAAAGAGTAGAGGACACGGGGAGCAGTGACCAGCATAGGACATCCCTGCTAAAAAAGAGAAAGATCAGTAAGGAAGGTGTTAATACAGCCTCTTGTATTGCTTATTCTTAATACAAGCACATAAGACATATTCTGCTAGACTGTCTTAATTACAGGGTGCATGAGGGTGTATCATTTGTGATAGGTACCTCTGTAATCTTGCGTTCCATTCTCTTCCCCCGTGAGGATCACATTGAGCGATTTCTGTTGTTCTTGGTCCAGGAGTTTCCACTGCTGGTTTGTTACACCCATTGCCTGAGACCAGGAGAACATGCGGAGCTGCAGAGCTGAGAACGAGACCTGTTGGACAGAGAGAACATGGTCTCATCCGTCACTTACCAATGAATTATTTCTTTAGAATTGACACTTTGATACTTACTGCAAACTTCTTGGGAGGCATTAGAGACACGGCTAGAGGGGACAGTCCCTGAATCTGCTCCAAGACCAAGGAAGAGAGCTCAATATCCTGCAATCCAGCTGTGTGATAAAGCAGAAAATATTCACTGGATACGTCACGTCAGTGGGAGCCATATAGCAGAAATGAGAGTGTCGAGAATCTGAGTAACATACATGGGAACTTGGTTCATGTCCCTGAATCACGGTGTTTTAACTCAAATGTCACAGCAGTGGAGTCTGTAACCAACACCTTCATACTCTACACCGACTTGATGGTACCTGAGCCACCAACTTCATGTGTCTCTAAAATAACTTCTAAAATGAAGTCTGCTTAACTGAGGATATCTTAAAGAACACACAAGTTCACATGCAAGGCATATCCACTAACTGTCTCAAGTTTAGCAGGACTCTTCTATTGGGGAACCAATGTCCTGATGTCCAGGGTTACTTCTATGGTGACCTGTTTTTTGTTTTTTTTTATGAATACTGTAGCGCTGCCCATGCATTCATGAGTAATATACATGAGTAATGCAGAACAGCTAAATGACTCCTCACCCTAGATTCAGACTTAAGGTCAAGAGATGTGTTTTAAGGGGTCTCAGGGGCATGGGGGAGCTGAAAACATTCAGCGTGGAAGGCAAGTCCAGCAGAGTGGTTTAGTTAAGAAAAGTCCAATAAACAGAAAATATGTTCCATGTGCACTACACAGTCCTGTCCCAAAAACATTTACAGAAAGAAAACGCATAGGCATCTCTAGACATGTTGGCTATATGTAGAGCTGCCAGTCCCAGGGGAAATTCCACTCTTCTTATAAGTGGGGGCATCACTGTTATAAGATATACATGCATAAACACACAGACTTTTATTATTTATTGGGCCATCACACTCCTGGGCACTGTACCCAAGTGCATACTGTGCATACTGTGCAATTGACATACAATAATTACCCCATGCAGCAAGTAAGCACCAAGTGGGGCACCTTGCCACCACGGGCCCTGGGGCAATAGGCCCATTGTTTATCTGCCCCTGGTTAGGAAGTGACATGTCAAACGCCTAGTAAGCCTTGGCAGTCAGTGAAATGAACAAATCGTGCAGCGGGGTTAATGTGTGCGCCATCTAGTGGCCAAATTTAAACAGCACATGAGAATATGAAAAGCAGAGACATCCACAAAGAGTAAAAGCAGCTATGCCACTGGAGAGAATTCAAGGTTAGCGTTTGTATTCTTTCCATGTTAGTTCTATCGACCATCACATCTTACCAGCCACAGATCCCATTTCCCGAAAAATATCCTCTGTCCACTGGCTGACTGGTCCAAATACGTCACTGTGCGCGCAAAGTCGGGTGAGAATGAATAGCTGCTGCTCCGTACATTGAAGGGGGAGTGAGCCCAGATAAAGCACCGCAGAACTGAAATAAGTTATACTTATAAATAATTACATATATATTAAATTATGTTTATATATACTCTCTCTCTCTCTCTATATATATATATATACACACATACATACACTACCGTTCAAAAGGTTAGGGTCACTTAGCTGTTTTCATGGAAAGCAAGGACATTTCTAGCTGTAACAAAATCGCAAAAGGGTTTACTAATGATCAATTAGCATTTGAAATTTAAACTTGAATTAGGCAACACAATGTGCAATTAGAACACAGGAGTGATAGTAATCTACACTAAATTTCAAAGTGACCCCAAACTTTGGAACGTTAGCGTATATATAATAATAATAATAATAATCATAATGATGTACATGGCCACAAAAACGCACACATTTGCTAAATTGTATTTTTATGTTTATAATGTTATTTAAGATCCTGTTCTCACCAAAATTCATAAGCGTGCAGCTGCTCCATGTCCTCACTTCTTAAGCCACACAATGCATGGCCCAGAGTCGCCAAATGCACACCATCTAGATCCTGCACTGAGAGACTGTTTGATCTGAGGAAACCCTGTGCCAATATCTGTAACTGGAGGGCAGAAAGACCAGTTGGTACCATGCCTTGTAGCAGCACATACACAAAAGGAGCCTACCGGGATATATAGACCCCATGTTCATATTTTGTACTAACCTGCTTTGTGGTCCATTCTTTCTCTCTCCCTAGAGCCTCCATCACTTGCATGTCTGCCAGAAGTACCTGCTGAAGTTGACTCTCACTGAGTTTAGTTGACAAGCGTCCAAGACGAGCAATCATAAGAGGAGGGATTTCAGACACAGGACCACTGATCTGAGAATAAAAGATGATGAGGTCTTGCTATATCTTTAAAAGAGGACAGTACCTTCTTTCACTCACACTTATCGTTGTCAGCTTACCTGCAGAACTCTACTCATCAGAGAGGTCAACTCCTTAGATGTGATATCAGGATCCTGACCAATGTCTTCAAGGCAGTCCATAAAATCTATAGACGACATCTTCATCAGAATATCTGTGCCCCATACAGAGGCAGTGACGCCACGGAGTGTGCGACAGTCAGGAGCTGGCACTTGGGATAGAAGGGAGACCGGATCTCAAGTTCTTGTTGCATGCGCATTATTATAGTTTTTGACTGTTAAAAGGGATGTACTCTCACCAATGGCAGAAACGTGAGGCAGAGGTTAGAATAGTGAGGCAAGACAAACAGAATACATAGAAGGGTGGACAGAACAGGTACAATGCGATTATGTTTGAAAAGTGATTAAGGTGCAAAGTGAAAGGGTGCTCTTGTATAGCAAACAATAGCAGGATTATTCCTTTGGTTGCTATGGTGATGTGACCATTTTCCAAACCATGCTCCATAGTCATTTTTTATATATATAGAATGTTTAGCAAATGCTGTGAAACACTACACAAGGAGAGTTTGGACAAAGCAGGATTGCTTACATGAAGTTCTCAATGAAGGCTGTGCTATAAGAGAACGACGCAGCAACGTGCGTCTTCTTAGGGTATGCGCTGCACGCTGAGCTGGACTTTCACTCTGAACACAAGCAGCACCCAAGGGCGACGTCACCCACTTATTCTCTTCAGAGAAAATCTGCAGCACCCAGCGGCTTGAAAGCACAGCCTAGGAGAAGAGTGACAAAATTGCATCTCGAAAGAGACAAATGGCAAAATAAATCATCAGGCTTACTGGCGTAATGGAGGGCAAAGCCAGCGCAACCGCGCCAAAATACTCCCCACCCTGTGCCATGCATTCCGCATGGTGTGTCAGCGGTGTGAATCTGGGTGACGTCATATGGTGTCATTTCGATACCTGGGAACATCTAGACTCCAGCTACCCAGAGCATGGTCTTTTGGAGAGTGCACAGGTACGGTCATTTGTCGGCGCTCAGATGTAGCGGGTATGAGGACCGCAAGGGAGCAGAAGAGTTCTCCCTGGCCGATGGACAATAAAGGTAGGAGGGCAAGAGGAGAGTTGGTGGATGTGTGTCTGTTTAAGTTAGTGCGTGTGTATAAATGTCTTTGTGTGTATGTTTAAGTAAATGTGAGTGTTTAAGTAAGTGTGTAAGTGTGCGTATGTGTGTGTATGTTACTGTGTGGGTGTCTCAGTGTGAGTATATTACTGTGTGTAAGTATGTTAGGATGTGTGTGTTTAAATACATATGTTAGCATGGGTGTAAGTATGTTACTATGTGTATGTTAGTGTGTGTAAGTTAGAATGCTATGCATGTGTAACTATGTCACTATGTATGTTGTGTATGTATGTTAGTATGTTACTGTGTGTTTTTGTGTTAGTGTGTATGTATGTTACAATGTGTGTATTAGTATGCTATTGTATGTAAGTTTGTTAGTGTGTGTAAGTATGTTACTGTGCTTGTGTAGGAGAAGCTTGGGGGGCCGTCACCATAAGTTTCCTAGCGGTGGGCAGTTTTTTTTTTTGTTACGCCAATGATTAGGCACCATGTTCTCTCCTTTCCACACTGCACACACTTACTGTGTTCAACGACTGCAGAGAACGCTCTGGAAAGAGGGAAACCAACCTGTCCAAGCGCTGTAGAGCCAGAGACTGCCACTGAATGGGTTTTCTGAGTGGACAATCAAGTCATAAAAAGTCATAAATCCAGAACCACTAAATAACCTAATTACCTACATCTCACCGAATCACCAATCAAGATACTTGACAGATCCAAAAAACATATCTTTATATGTCTAAAACACTTCACTATTAAATGAGGACATTTTCGTTTCATTTAACAGTGGTAGAAACCATATTTGTAATATTAAATGGATTACTACACTGAAAATTGCATTAAAACACGTAATTCAATACCCAAAGACATATATTTTATGCAGGGCAAATCAGTGATATTAGACAGTTGCACAGCTCTCATCTCAGTACTCTTTTTTATTATATTAGACAAAGCGCAATATTACTATGTGGAATCATAGATTTGCAAAATAAGGGATACCCAAGCATGCTTGGCTCCTGAAGTAGCTGTGTCAGCACTTGTTGTGTCTCCGGGGGGTAACAGTAATTAGTTACACTTTCCACATTCTGCATCAGAATCTTGCGGTACACGGAGAGGTAGGACGAGCCATTGAGGAATGGAGTCAGGGATCCAAGAGTCACAAATTGTTCTGCTGGGCTGGAAATCCCCGCTTGGCCCTGCAAACAATATCAGGAGCAGGTCAATATCAGATATTGGGGAAATATATAAGATTAAATCCCACTCACCAAGCAGCGAATCAGTGCATTCATCAGCGAAAGTCGACGTTGATTGGGTAGCTCGATCACGAACTGGATCTCTGACCTCAAACTCTTAATTAGATATCTACAGCTTCTTGGGGAAAGTACAGAGACTGCACGGGGCCTGAAAGAGAGGGGGAACGCTGGTTAGATGAAAAGTGCAAACTGGTCAGGATGAATGTATGTCAAGTTCTCATCAGTCAGGATTTCAGTTATTGATATATATATATATATATATATATATGGGCTAATATATATTTGGGGGCTTCTGGCTTTGAGAATAGACTACTGTATTTTTACAACACTTTGTGAAGTTTCTCCTTATTTCGCTCTTCCATAAAGAGTTTAGAAATTCTTGGTATCTTAGATTTAGGCAAATCATCTGCTTTCATCTTCAGAAGAGATATTTGAGGTCTGGATTCTCCTTCGACCGCAAGGACACTTACATGATCACAGCTTTTATTTGTGAACTCAAACTCTTCATTAGTTGTGGCGTGAAGGGGAGAACAGACAGCTTATCAAGAACACAGCGGATCTGTGAGAAGAAAAAAATCAATTACCCCATCATATAAAGCACACCCATACATATAGATTAAAATAGTGGCTTTTTTCTGTTCTTGTATCACAAGCCCACTTACGATGCTGGATGGAATGAGGTGTCATGAAACAAAAAAAACTAAAATACATGCTCTCTAAACTGGGCTCCCTTTGTTGGGCTTGGATCATACTGAAAAAAATTACATTTGTCAATAATGCATCTGAAAAATATGCATATGTTCAGATCTGGACGTTCACAGCATTACCCGACGTTAATACTGAGAAAATGTTCTCCCTGAATCCTCCAAACCTCTGCATCTTTGGGTGGCTGCCGTAGCCTCTCTTCCAAAAGTCATAAAAAGACAGAAATTCCAGAATACCCGTAGTGTAATAAACTCCACACGGCAGCTGGGCTGAAATGCATTATCATAAGAACCCAGAAATCTGCTGAACCATTCTAATTTTGTAACATAAGATAGACAGTTATTTTATGCTTTATTGAATTCTGAAACAGCCCGTATAATAACTGTCAGATGGGAATGCAGCAGCTGGGCTGTAATTGCCTCGACCTCGGGAATTAAACTGGGCAGGATTCCTAAAGTACTCCGAGTGTGCCAATTATTTTGCATAGCGTTGTAGAAGAACCGACACTTCCCTGGGTCATGAGGCTGAGGTGAAAGATATAAAATATATGTATTTTATGTTCTTAAGCTCTAATTAACATGTTTTGGAGCATGCATTTTATGGGATACTCTTATTCCTGTGCAACTTTACAGCAACTGTGTGAGTAAATGTTAGTATGTTAGTGTGTGTTTAAGTAAGTATGTTAGCATGGGTGTAAGTATGTTACTGTGTGTAAGTATGTTACTGGGTGTAAGTATGTTAGCATGGGTGTAAGTATGTTACTGTGTGTAAGTATGTTACTGGGTGTAAGTATGTTACTGTGTGTAAGTATGTTACTGTGTGTAAGTATGTTACTGGGTGTAAGTATGTTAGCATGGGTGTAAGTATGTTACTGTGTATAAGAATGTTACTGAGTGTAAGTATGTTAGCATGGGTGTAAGTATGTTACTGTGTGTAAGTATGTTACTGGGTGTAAGTATGTTAGCATGGGTGTAAGTATGTTACAGTGTGTAAGTATGTTACTGGGTGTAAGTATGTTACTGGGTGTAAGTATGTTAGCATGGGTGTAAGTATGTTAGCATGGGTGTAAGTATGTTACTGGGTGTAAGTATGTTAGCATGGGTGTAAGTATGTTACTGTGTGTAAGTATGTTACTGGGTGTAAGTATGTTAGCATGGGTGTAAGTATGTTACAGTGTGTAAGTATGTTACTGGGTGTAAGTATGTTACTGGGTGTAAGTATGTTACTGGGTGTAAGTATGTTAGCATGGGTGTAAGTATGTTACTGTGTGTAAGAATGTTACTGAGTGTAAGTATGTTAGAATGCTAAAGTGTGTGTGGCTAAAATCTTTTGGTGAAATGGCCAATGTCAATACATAGACACAGATATGGTATGTAGTATATGATGTGTTAGCAGCCCATGTGCTGTCTGCATGCCAGGTTAGCTGACCCAGGTGAATTTCAGCCCTGCTAGATGTTGCTAGCCCTCACTATGTGATGGTAAGACTCAAGGTGTGCTGCTAAAAGGTTAGAAAATGTATAGAAGACCTAACGGGCCTTCCCAAGACACCTATTGGGGGCATCAAGGTCGTGGAATTAGTTAGTAGAACAGTATTTGTTTTTAAAAACTAAACATGAACAGCCAATAAAGGCCATAAACATACTCAACGTATACCCTTTTATACCATCTCCTGAGAACATTGCAGAATATTCCTCTCCTAGGCTAACCCCAAAGGGCCTGCGCCTCCTGAAAATGGGGTGACCCTGTTACACATTAGTGACACATTAGCCTTTTGGGTTGCACAATGTATAGGCCAGCAGCAGAGATGTCTTAGAAAGATATTTTCTGCATGACAGAATGCCTTTAAATTGAAATATGAACCTTTCCAACATTGTGAAATGGTATAAGTAGACTGTATATTAATAATGTAAACATTTATACTTATAGCCCAAATGGGACAATTTTACTTTAATAATAAACATTTTTATATTACTATTAATCATAAATCTGTCATGCAGTGACTTTTTCTTTTCAAGACCTCATGTAACACCACTCCCTTGGCTCCAATTGTAATACATGTGGTTAGGTCCACAGACCTTGGACTTCGCATTGGAATTTTTTCTTCCTATAAAAAACATCGAAAATCCCACTGGGAGCTCTTTAGTTAGTCCTGCTTCTTTTCTATTTAACTTTTTATGTTAACTCATCGTTAAGATACTCTACGAGAAAATAACTTCTACATAATGTTAGGAAATCAAGCAGTCTAATAAAAGCATCTGTTGTATTATACGGATGTTTGATGTGATGCTAATATACGTTAATATTAAAACTACGTCGCTGTGAGGATGCCGTAGTGCCCTCACAGAAGGCTCCTCCATATCCACAATGAGTAAAATATATTTATATGCAAATGCATTATTATACAAGCTAAAAATATCTGCACATGGCTTAACCAAAGGCTATATTCCACCGTAAAGTGATGAACCTGTCATAATATTTTAATAGGTGAATTATCACCTATAGCTTGCCTAATGGTTGTATCAACTGAGAGAGCAGCGACATCGTGTAGTTCTCTGTAGCGGGTGATAGTGCTAAATGACACGAAACCCCAAGTCACCCAGTTGCCACTCTTATGGTGCTATATAAAACAATAAATAATAATACTTATTATATGTACTTACATACTCTAGAGCTGCAAAAAATAAAAATTAAAGTACTTGGTCTGACATTTCTCTGAAATCAATGGAAAGGCTTTGTGAGCATGCACACATGGGGTCTCATTAAAGCCCCCTTAGGAACACTTGCCAGGCCAGCACTGGAGCGGACCGGTGATAAGCATTGCAAGTGTCGGAAGATCTGTTCAGTGGAACTGATGTCCTGCATGGCAAATAGCTGAGGGGCAAATGTATGTGTATGTGTTTGTAATGGGGAGCACACAATAAGGTGAAAACTTTTGGTTCTCAAGGGAAAGCACTGTGCCAATAGTGGGAAAGTAATCATTACTGCCTCATAGTCAGTATTTTCTACCCCTCCTCCTCCATAATTTCTCACCAAACGGTCTGGCAATCGGGTTGTGATATTATGAAGGTGCGCCAACGTTTGAATAAAGTCATCTCTCAGGTATCTTAGCAGGGACTCACAGTCAACGCCAGTAAGCAAGTTACCAAGGGACCTGATAGGAATAATGGAGACATGATTAACTATGTTATGGAACCGAAAGACAAAATACGTAGACCACAGCATGCTGGGTGCAATATGATGTGAAAGATTTAACTCAGGTCTATACAAATAATGCAAGTTCAAACAGGTCCTCATAGTCAGGATGCACTAACCAAGATTGTAACGATGGAGCCATGAGTAGATATGGGTAAGATTAAGGTGGATTTGCCTAGAGATGTTAAATGTTAATAATCACAGGAGTAGGGCCGCTTAGATGTATGGAAAGAACGTGATATCAGTCATTAGAATAATATAGGTTCGCTGGAGAAAGAATGGCTATTATCTCACATGCTTCCTCCTTGCAGTTCATGTATCTGCTTAGCCTCTCGGATCAGGAACTGTGCCTGGAATATGAAAGAGAGCGTTAGACAGAGAAAAGCTCAAAATATCCCTCCATGTCTACGACTCACTGGCATCTACCAAATGCAAGCAGCCTGACATGCCACAACAAACTGGATGCCATGCAACAGTGGACCATTGGAAAGGAGAGGGTCTGGAATGACTTCAGTGTTTCATTTAATAAATCCTCCTCATCTTTTCTGTGAACCCAACAACCAAGGCACTCATTTATTTCCCTGGGTCTATTGGATAAATGCGGGCAACATGTATTATGAATACTTAATCAACAAACAACTTTGGATTTCTATTTGATTTAAAATTAAAGTATTTCACTATATGGTACATATAGTGGCACACAGGTTGATAAAGTCACAATTCCCAGTCCTGTGTAACCACCAAACCATCCAATGATATAGATAATAAAACATGAAAGTCATTATTTATGCTACCGTATTTTTTTAATGAGCCCCAGGCTAATAAAACCAAATGATGGTTTGTGAATAAATCAGATTACGCCACAGGAATCCCAAACTTACTTGTTGCAGGTTCCACTTTACGCCAGCTGCCATTTCCCAGTTAGACAGAATTTCCTGGCTTCTGGCACGCAGCAGGATCAGTGGTAACGAGTACAGTAGCGGTCCCAAGTCCTGGAGTCTGTTTGTTATATTCCCTGAAGCCTACACATGTACAAACTTGTCAACAATGGGTTTATTAGATCTTAATTGTGTGTGTAGGATGGCTAATCTGTTCATGGGGTCATCATGAGTAGTTGTGTGAGGTGTCTATAGTGCCGGCATGTGTACTGAGACCTATTAAAAGTATTTCTAGTGTTCCTTCTAGGAGAGTGGGAATGCAGCAGGAACCTTGCACTGTTGTATATTGTGTTACAAGTCCTAATCGTGTATGTAATCAAATGTAAGTAGACTAGGGTGACCACATTTTTTTCCAGGACACATATTACCGTATTTTAATATATTCCTAATCAGCATAATTGTGTGCTGTGTAGTGTGAGATGTACAACATACAGAAGGGAATCAGTTCTCACACATCGAAGGGAATCAGTTCTCACACATTGCAGGGAGCAGAACTTTACCTGCGCTGGTGAGCCATATGAAAAAACAATATGTGTCATGGAAAACATGGCCAATGCGGTCACCCTATGGTAGACATGTATGCGCATACCCAGACTGAGCGGATTGCGGCCAGAGCTTGGGCACCACTGAGTGACTTGGCATGACTGGATAATACTGGGATAAGATCTGAAAGCTGATTGGTGGATAACTGCTGGAGAGAAACAGGGCTAAGACCCAATACCAGGGATCCCATGGTTGAGAGTTCTACATCTGGGACCTGCAGAGAGAAATGACATCATGTGACTGGCACATGCGATGAATGTCGTATGCGTCCCTCATATTACATTGGGAGAGAGGAGATTAATATTAACAAACAAACTTTGACAAGAGCCAGTAATTCAGTGTCTTGCTGGTTTACAGCTACTTTCACATTTATACCAAATCAGTAATGGTGCATTTTAATGACAATTTAAAACTATAATTTTTATGTCTGTGTGTAACTTACGTTTTAATTAAGACTAAATCATACAGCATCCATCTATCTGGAGCTGTGTCATTAACTCAAAAAAGCATTATTCTCATTATTATAGGATGAGTAATCAAATATACTGAGTGTATTTACAAATTTGAAATATCAACTTACACTTCCATTTGTCTGGATTTTATGAATGAGTTCCCGAGCCTGAAAGAGATTGTGGGGTTTTAGAATCAATCGTAAAGCAAGTTTATGCAGACTGATATCTCCTAAATATCCCATTTTAAGAAAGGCAGCCACGATTTCCAGGCACTTCTCTGCTGAATCGCCCCTACTGAGCACTTATATTTTTTCCATTTCAATACCTTGAGTCTTATTGCAGCCTAACCAGTTACACACTCTAGTATTATATTGGTAGCATACAGTGGGATAGAAAGAATTCTTACCTGGGAATTCCTTTTCCTTGTCCATTTCCAAGGTGGCACATGAGAAGAAGGCTCCGCCTACCAGGTAGGGCAGGAAACACTACAAAAAAAGGAGACCTCCCCCTTCCTCCCCAGTGTGGTTAAAAAGAAAGACTCAGACAAATAAAAGCCAAACAAAGAAAATTTAATGGGTGGGAGAAAAAGTGTGCCACCTTGGAAATGGACAAGGAAAAGGAATTCCCAGGTAAGAATTCTTTCTTTCCCTTGCCATTCCAGGTGGCACATGAGAAGAATTAGCAAGATAGGGGGGGAAGGATTCCAGTCTGTAGGACACGCCGACCAAATTGAGACTCGTCTGAGAGGTGAAGATTCAGCCTGTAGTGCCTTACGAACGTATGAATCGACCTCCAGGTCGCTGCCTTACAAATAAGAGACGGAGACACCCCGGAGAGTTCAGCCCAAGAAGTCGAGACGGATCTGGTCGAGTGAGCCTTCAGGCCGGAGGGAGGTACTCTTCCCGCGGAGACGTAACATAAAGTGATTGCGTCTTTGAGCCAGCGGCTCACGGAAGCCCTGGATACTGACCTGCCCTTGCGGGTCCCCGCAAAGGACAGAAAGAGAGAATCGGATTTCTTCCAGGCAGACGTACGTGAGAGATAGGACAGGAGACATCTCCGCAGGTCTAGCGAGTGGAGTTCCAGTTCTTTGGGATTCTTGGGATCCGGACAGAGAGTAGGCAGGACGATCTCCTGATCCGAATGGAAAGGAGAGACTACTTTAGGGAGAAACTCCGGTGGCAAACGAAGGATAATGCAGTCCGGCAGAATCCTGAGAAAAGGTTCTACTCTGGAGAGAGCCTGGAGCTCGCTCACCCTCCTAGCAGAAGTGAGGGCTACTAGGAGGACAACCTTGTAGGTGAGTAGCTTTAGAGAGGTATCCTCTAGAGGCTCGAAGGGAGACGTGGTGAGCTGATGCAACACCAGGTTAAGGTCCCAGGGCGGGACCGACGGACGGAGCCTAGGGCGAAGTCTACACATTCCCTTAGAAAATCTGGAGATCCAAGGATGGGAAGCCAGATTGAAGTCCAAGAAGTTGCTGAGAGCTGAGATCTGGACCTTGATAGTAGCAGGTTGGAATCCTTTATCAAAGCCATCTTGAAAAAAACGCAGCACCTCACAGATAGATGGAGAGGATACTTCGTGCATATTGCACCAGGCGATGAATGTTTCCCAAACCTTCTGGTACTTGGCGGTCGTAGAATTTTTGCGGCTGGAGAGAATGGTGCTCACCACTGGTGCAGCTAATCCTTTAGAGGTCAGGATCTCCCTTTCAGAAGCCATGCGGAGAGGTTGAATCGGGAGGGATCTGGGTGGAGAACAGGACCTTGAACGAGAAGATCCTTGACCTGAGGAAGAAGCATGGGTTCGTCTATGGACAAGGTGGTAAGGTCCGAGAACCAAATTCTTCGAGGCCAGAAAGGAACCACCAGGATGACTTTTTGAGGGTTTTCCCGAATTTTCCGGAGCACTCTGGAGATAAGGGGAAGCGGAGGAAAAACGTATGCGAGATCGAAATCCCAGGTCTGCGAGAGTGCTTCCAGGCCTCGGGGACGGCCGACTGGTGAAAGAGAGAAAAACTCCTTTACCTGAGTGTTCAGATGCGTGGCCATCAGGTCTATCTGGGGAGTGCCCCATTTCCTTGTGATGAAGGTGAAGACCCTTTTGTTTAAGGACCATTCTCCCGGAGGTACTGAGTTCCTGCTGAGGTAATCCGCCTCCTGATTCAGTGAACCCTTGATATGGACCGCGGAGAGAGTACAGAGACTGAACTCCGCCCATCGGCAGATCTGAGCCGTCAGGGTCTGCAGGCGTCTGCTTCTGGTGCCACCCTGCTTGGAAAGGTAGGCCACCACGGTGACGTTGTCCGAAAGGATCCTGATGGACTTGTGCCGCAGGATTGGAGACCAGAACCTTAGAGCCCTCCAGACCGCCAGCAGTTCTAGAAGATTGATGTGCAGGCTTGATTCTTGAGGAGACCAGGTTCCCTGGGTAATATGGCTTCCCATGACAGCACCCCAGCCTGTCAAACTGGCGTCGGTGGAGATTACCACCCAATCTCTCGTCCGCCAAGGGAGTCCCTGTGAAAGCTTCTTGG